>NW_020824772.1:5535000-6231493 GCF_003285875.2 Drosophila novamexicana
AATAGAAAATATAAACGAGGTGTTGAAATTTGATTTATTTTTTTATATTCGTCGAAGAAGTTTCTATACTCCGCATTATAAAACTAAAAAAAATATCAGACTAATTATGTACTTGCAAGATTGCATGCAGATGGTGTGTTTAATTGTCTTCAATAGTTGCAAATAAATGTCTTCTTTGCCTGCTTATGCCATAGTCGTACATACCCCATCTTTAAAGTGTTACTCGTCGTTTTTTTTAATTATATGCAAAGAAATGTTGCGAGGCGGTCGTCAAAAGGCTTACAAGAATGCAGCCTCCTGCCTGGCAAGGCAAACACGCGGCTTTCTGGCTCCAAAAGGGACTAAAATCAGTCGGCTTTCAGGCGCGCAGCCCCGTAGCTGCCAACACAGTTGTTGCCTTTGTTGGCTTTTATCATTAACATGGCTTCAAATTAACGGAAAAACACAGGCAGGCAGCAGCAGCAGCCGCCGTAGAGCGAGTGCAGCGAGTCGCTTTCTCCCACCGCAGTTGGGGAATTATAATTTTTTCACACTTTTCCAGCGCCTTCCTGCCGTTGTTGCAGCCACTTCGCAGCGCTGTCACTTGGCGGGGCAAAAGTTTTTGCGATGGCGGCGAAGTGTCCCACGAGAAGTGCATGAATATAAAATTGGGTTGAAAAGTGTTAATTTCAAGGCAAACGCGACGCAAGACGCCTGGCAATGGCCTAAGAAAGACAGGTTGCCGCCCGAGTTGCACTACTCGAGTCGCTGCAAGTTTTCTGGCAAATTGCCGACAATTTGTGTTTCTTTGTAATTAATTGAACAAGACTTCACATCAAATTTATTGGAAACGCGCAAGTTGACGACGTAATTAACAAGCTGCCAACCAGCTAATTAGTAATCAAATCGTTATGGCATACAATTCAAAGTAAAACAAATTAACAGATCTCTGAATAAGAGGGTGAAGATTCATTGAAATAACTAGCTCCACATATGGTCTACTTTTAAGCGACTGTGTAACCGTGCTTTTAATTATATTCAAAAATCATTTATTTTCATCAGTTAATCAGTTTAATGATAATGTGAACAAATTAAATATAAATAGTACGATGAAAAACAATAATGAAATTTATCGTTTTCGAATTATGCAAGCAATGTACGAAATTGAATCACTTGTTTATTTACAAAGTCTCTATACAATTTGCTGATGCTGCTTATATACGTAGACAGTATACAGGGTCAACGATCTAACGTTTTGTTGAAGCCAGTTTTAGAACCAGATTTAAATTAATTGTTAGAATTGCAACAGTATAACGAACTCACTTCAAGAATTTTGCGGTTTTTATAATCAATATTATTTAGTATTAAAGCGATTGACATATATAAAGTCTGTGTGCAAAATTAGCTTAAAAATCATTGACATTCTTGTTTGAATAAAATATACACAAACCTGCTCGCAAATTTTGTACTTTTTATTGTTATTATACCAGTTCAGACTGGAAGTTGCGTTGTCTAGATGCCCAAGTCAAGCTCAAAGTGCCAGTATAATAAACAAGTTTGATGGTAAACTAGTAACTAAATTGCAGGATACCTTCGGTTCGGCACAGTTTGCTGGACAGGCAACAAACTTTCTTCATCGGGGCAGTGATTCTCTATAACTATCTCAGCGTTATCTACATAACATTCTATATTTTGTCACAAATTTCATTTATAAATTTTCCGTTATTTTTCGTATTTATTTTATATTCTAAATTAGTACAGCATATTTCTGAATGAAAATGGTTTCTAATTGTTAATTAAGACTTCTCTTTCTCGACTAACACCTTCATACTTAGCTGTCGACTGTAACAATGTCCCTCATGAAATTAGATGTGAAAGATGATATAGCTGGTCGGACGGAATAATAAAACATCCCATAGGGTTGCTAATGTTATTAGAAATGTTTGTATTCTGATTAGGCTGTTGGCTTTTCATTAATGCGTGACGATCGTTTTGACCACCACTATTAAAAAAAAAAAAAAACAATAAAACAGACAAAATAAAAATAATTAAAGGACCTCCATCGTTAATGATGCTAATCGAATTTGTTGCGGTTTATTTAGGCATCTAGCTTTTGATTTAATTTTGATTACAATTTAGTGTTCACTTTTGTTGACACTGGTAATGACGCATATTTATAATAAAATAAACATGCAACACAAGTTCTTGGATTCAATTTACACTATTTAAAGTGTCATATGCAGTCACCGAATGTGAGCAATTCTGTAGTTTTGCATACGTAATGCAGCCATTTCACGCGCATGGAGAGCAAGCTGCTAATGCAAATCCCTCGTGGCTGTTGGGCTCTCTAAACTGGCTGCTATATTTATTTTGGGGATTTTGTATACTTGAACCACGTCCCAGGCGCGTGTGTGTGTGTGTGTGCGCGCGCGTGCATGTGTGTGTGTGGTTGTGTGATTTTGGGTGTCGTTGATTTTGTGCTGCTGTTGTTGTCATTGTCACGTGTGAAGTGCCATCGAGTGACACAAATGAAGTGGCTGCTATTAGCTTTAAAACTCACAAGTGCACAAAGAGCACAAGAGCAGACAAGCTCCAAAAGTGGCAAACTTTGCATGCGTCTCGTTTGCCACTTGCTGAAAAGCAACAACTACTTGTTGTCTTAAAGTTGCGACCCACCCGTGCACCCGCCTGCCTTGACGGTTAAAGTTCCTTTTTGCTTTCATGTGCGCAAATTAGCTTATCTGATACATCAGAATGCTACTGCATAATTCAGCAACATTTTTTCTGCCACTTTCATTCAATTTGCACCCAGCCAAATCTTTTGCCAGCTCTCGCTGAGGTTTATGGCCGGGTGGATGAGTGGTCTTCTCTCTGTGCTGTGTGTGTGAGTGTGTGGGTGTGGGTGTGGGTGGTTTATACCCACAAGGATGCCTGTTGTTTGGCTCTTAAATTTTGCTTTGGTTTGACACTGACTGTCTTAGCCCTTTGGCTTTTTATATTCCACAAAAAATTCACTTTAATTTGTAATTTACTTGCCACTATTGACACCACCCAGCACCGACGCGTGCACAACCACCAAAGCTGTAGACATTGCTGCTCAAAATTTCCTTTTGAGAAATTGAATCCTTGGCATGTTTTAGAGCAACACGAAGGAATCGCATGTTTGCTTAACTACAAGTGGGTAGGTGTGTGATTACTGTGTGTGTGTTTGTGTGTGCACTTGTCTCTCTCCAATAGGCTCCAATGGGATTTTTGCTACTTATCTCATTTTTAGCATATTTTATCAAACATAAATATGTATATTTTGCGCGTCGCTTGCCTTGAAAGCACGATTCCCGCCTGGAACGCTAGCTGATGCTGATGCTGCTGTGGTCCTCGAGGATTTGATTCTCATTTTGTGCGTCACCAGCACAAGAGTTTGCCTTTCGACTTCGCTTGTCTGTCTGCCTGCCTGACGCTTTTTAAGCTGCTTGATTGACTTGAAGTGCTTGGATTTAAGTGGTCGTTGGAGATTTGCTTGTTGCTGTAGCTGTTACAGTTGCTATTGTTGTTGTTTTAGCTGCTGTGGGTGGCATCGCAGCGTAACATTTACGATTATGATTATTTGACTCTGTTGACTTCTTGAGCGACAGATGTCTGGGAATTTTTCTTCCATATCAAAAGCTTAGTTTCAAATTTTTCCAGTTTTACTTAATTGACAGGTGACCACTTTGCTGTTATTTTGGTAAAAAGGAAAAACAACCTAGATAAATCTAGGATTTACCGCGCTGTTCGATTCTATTCAGCTTGAAAATGGGCACAAAAAAAAAAAACTTTACACTCTTTAGAGTACAGTTTTACGACACAATTTTGTGGGCAGCTCTTTTGGCAGAATACAAGTCCCAACCTTGACGTCGAGTACGTAAACGAGGTGGAGTACTTCTAGAAAATCCGCTTAGCATTAGCTTGTTTGACTCGTCAGAAGTTCAAAAGCCAACCTTGCACACGCACAATGCAGCTTCGGCTGTTCATGTGTGTGTGTGTGTGTGTGCCTAAGTCACTTAAGTGCACAATATGTTTGGCCATTTGACCAATTAAAAGTTTTTGCCCTAATACGCTTCATTTGGCAAACTTTCGCAAAGGGATAAAGTGAGCGAGAGTAAGACAGCAACAGAGGAGGAATGAGTGTTTGATAGATCTGGGCAATGCGCAAAGTGCAAAAATAGTGGCATTAAAAACTTTCGTCATACACTAAGGCGTGGCCACGCCTGCCACTACAAAGCTATTTGAAATATAAAAGTTTAGAGCCAAAAAAAAAAAAAAGACGGGGCAAAAAAAATGTTCACTGTTACTTATTGAAATTTATTGAGATTTATGCATAATCTGGCTGGGGCAAAAAACTTTGCCAGCTGTCAATCACAGTAGCTGGTGGTGCCGCTGGCCACCCACCCACCGGGTGGCTGTTTCATCCTCCAGTGACCAATAAAAACGACAGGCACAAAACACATTTGATGAAATACTTGGCTGACGCTAACGTCGTCATCGTCAGAGTCGCCGTCGTCGTCGGCAGCTGCCCAGGAAATAAGCGCCAATTATGCCACCAGCAAATGTGTTCGGCCTGCTGCCCAGCAGGAAGCCAGCTGGATGGCCAGTTAGCGACCAGAATTCATTTCGTTCGCTCGTTTCGTTTCACTTCTTTCAATTCCAATTTCAATTTGCTGCACACTGAAATGGCGCTGTCGTCGTCGTCGTCGTCGACGTCGACGTCATTGTCAACATCTTCATGCGGTGTGTTGCCTTAAAAAGTGTTCAGCGTGACCCAGCCCCAAAAGCGGGGGCGCATATCTGCTTGACCGAGCGCACAGCTGAAAGACTGAAGGGAGTCATCCAGGCGCTCAAAGTGACCCACCTCTCCATGGAGCGTTGTTTCCATTTTGTACGCACTTCCGCCGTTAGCGGTGTGCCCTTCCAGCTCGTAAAGGGATTTTCCTGTAGCCTGCTGCTGCTGCTGTCATCTTGCGCCATTGGGTCATCCATCTACCGTTTCATCCTTTGTGCAGTCCGCAAATGTTTTATTTATATGTGGACAACGTTGGCGGCAAAGTTTTACTTAAATATGCGTAGCAGACCGCCAAGCCGCTGGCCAAACAGCAACTGCTCAGGTGTCTGTAAGCGCATGTGTGTGTATGCCTCACACTCCAGTTGACTTTGATGCTGGCATATTGATATATATATATAAGTTTGGGTGCTTGTGTCTTTCCATTCCGATGGCATGGCATACTTTTAGGCGCAGCCGGAACGTCCCAGCCTTTGATTGAGTGGAGCGCGAGCAAATCCGCAAAATAGATTTCCCAATTGACACATATTTTCCTTTTTTGCAGAAAAACTGCTTGCATGAGTGAATGCTCCTGCTTTACGACGAGCACGTATTCCGACTCTTCTTAATAAGATTTTAATATTTATAGCGTGGACACTGCTATTGTATATAAATAACATGTGTTTTAGTTCCCGCATAGGCAAGATCAACTTTTCTGGTTGATTTAAGCGAAGAGTCGGGGAAAATAAAAATGAATTTTGATTGTGATTTTTGGACAAGTCCATCTCTCTGGCTAATGTTTTATTCATTATTTAATTAAATATTTTTCTTTTGTTACGCTTTTTAGTTTTAATGCTTTTCATTCATATTTGACTAGCTACAGAAACCTGGGCACATTAATAAATTAAATTTTATTTAATTGCTTGAGTTAAACGGGTTGCCTGCCACTTGAAGCGCGAAAAACCGCTCAGTGAAAATGCCTTTATTAATTTCGAAAACAGACCCCAACACTCCAAGTAGAATATAAAACCTTGCCCACTTCATCTAAAGCATGGCATTCGTTCATTTTCTTGCCAGCGGCTGCTTCTTTATTTGCTTTGCTGATTGTCAACATCAATTATTTAACTTTTGCGTGACAGACCACCCAAAACAGCTCGGGCGGACTCCATGCCCCCGCTGGTCTATTTAAAAACAGTCAAATAAGCGCACATAAAACTTATCACGCCTGAATTTGTCAGCACAAAAGCCAGGCACGAACGAAAAAATTTCGCGGCTGGGTTGAAAGGCGGCAGCAACCCTTTTTTTATATTTGTTATTGTTCTTGTTGTATGCCCTACGCATCCTTTTTTCAAATACCCTATGCTTAGAGCATAAAGGGGGTCGACTTTGAGGTATGTGGTGTCTTATTGGCGGCTAGAAAACATCGAACCTTAAAGGAATTAAATGAAACTTTTTATTTTCGTCCCCGATTAGAATATTCAAATATATTTTCAAATTAATTTGATCAATTTTGACAGTGTATTTCTCATTTCGGCAACTAAATAACGATGTGCTCGAATCGAAGACTAGTGAATGGATGTCTTATCTGAAGGGTTTACGGAAGTTGATTTTCGATTAACTTTGATCAACTCCGAAGCTATGTTTAAGGTAATTACACAGAGAAAGTTGCCTTTATTCTACGTTATTTTACTTTACAATAATAAAACAAAATACTTTATAGCAAGGTCTCTTTCCAAACTGTCATCTAACAATTACTTCTTGTATATTATCAACACGAAACTCTTCACTTTAAAACATCCCATCGTGAGTTTATTGAAAAAAATAGAAACGGTTCACAGGGTAGCGCATAGTCGAGCACATTGACCTGAAGTTTTCGGAGTCGGTTAGTTGAAAATTTGTCGCGGCTTCTGCTTTGCACTTCATTTTGTGTTTGTCTTGTTGAATGCCAAATGCAAATGCTCTGCATACTTTATGGCGTTTTGTACGCTTTTTTCACACTTCCCTAAGCAGTTACTGCCGCGCACGCGATCAATGGAAATGCCTACGGGGGCTGAGGCAGCCAGCGGGTTGGGATTGCTGTTGAAAAGTTGGGCGCTGACTGCCACTTAAGACAAATTGCGGGTAACAAGTAGAGCGCCCACGTAAATAGGCAAAGCTGAAAAACGCAAGAGAGAAAACCTACCAAAATGATAAAAAAAATAAACTGAATGCAAAAAAAATATATAAATAAATACCCCATTGAAAGCTAGGGGGATGGCAAACACTGATACAATGGGTTGTAAGAGTCGAAGCAAGCGCTGGAAATTTGTGGCGCCAGAATCTGCATACAATTTCGGCAAAAAGGGTTTTGTGCAAAGTATGCAGCAAAGTTTTCAATAATGCCAGAGACCCCCAACCCCACACTCTTTATCGCACCACAACAACAACAATCATTTTTCTCAGCGCCAGGCACTTGAGCGCTCAAGTATTTCACGCCGATTTGTGGCCTTGTTTGCAAGCGCTCGTTTCAATTGGCACAGCTCAAAGCTTCTACAGGCAGAAGTTGCCAAGTTTTAATTTTTTCTTCATCTTCGGCTGCTTGTTATAAACATCGTGGCCAATTTGCCGCTAAAAGTTTGAAGCAGCTTTGCAACTTTTAGAAGCTGTGCCGCGTAATTAAGCAATTAGATCTCCTGATAGCGGAATATCAAGCATACGACGTGTGGCACATGCGGCTTGCGGCATGCGGCTTTGTAATAATATTCCAGATTTATTTGCTGGCGACATTTGGATTGAGGCATACTTTATGCGCCACTTTATGACCAAGGATGCTGCAGCAGCGTTGCAATAATCCGGGACGACTGCACGCGCCGCCACTAAAACGGGGCTTAGTCATGTGGGCGTGGCCAACACAGTTGCTGTCATGCGGTTTTATTAGAAATTGTTATCGACGCGCCTGTTGCATACACTGCACCCGGACCTCCGATGCTCCTAAAGTTCGATTTTTATCTAACGAAACTTGTGGGCGTTGGGCGTGGGATACTGCAACATCGGCTTATTGCCGCCCACATGCTGCTCTATTTTGCCATTGCAATTTGCCATTTGCTGCTTACACTTGGTGGTGCTGGCGGTGCCATTGCCGGCTTTGCAACGAGTGCTTTGTTATCTGTGGAATTAAAAACGTCGCCATATTGCTTTGCCAGGACGAGCTCTTAGTGCGGCCGCTGAAGCTGCTGCGGCTGTGTTTGAGTGCACTTTTAGCGCCATAAATCTGAAATTGTTGTTGCCGGGCCAAACTGGGCTCTCTGCCTTGGATGTGTGGCATGGCCTTTTATTGTTGTAATGTGAATACAAATTTATATTGACATCGTAAAGGTAAAAATCTTTTGCCGCAACTCCTAACATATACGTGTGCCCACGTTTCTGGCCCACTCCATCCGCTTACCCCTGCCGATGCAGCCAAGAATACCCTTAGCAGGCTCAGCAGGAGGCAGCTCGCGGAGCAGTCCACCAATCGCATATGCAATGTCAATATTTGTATTTGCTTTCTATGGGGGAAAGTGGTGCCCGCCGTTTGTTGGTTTCCTCTTTTCTTTACGATTTGACGTTTATGTGGGCATTGAAGCAATGGCAAAGCCCCACAGCAGAGCCAACTGTGCAATGAAAGTGCTTTCCCATCAGTTAAAGGCACGTGTATGTGTGCGCTCAGATAAACGTATGATATAGATTTCAAATGGAAAATGATAGTCGTCGTGCCAATTTAAGTTGCTTCAATGGGTACATGAGCTTTGCAAATAATTTCCCATTTGTCTAATCATCCGCAGTAAAATTTTATTTTAATAAAAAATCTTATTATGCATTGTTTTGTGGGGCACAATACTGTTATTAAAAACAATTCACAATTGTGAATTATTAATAATATTTCCTTGATCTCAAGACCCGCATTTATTTTGCGTTATTATAAAGATGCTTGAACATCATTTAACTATATATATAACATATCGAATTTAAACGAATCTAGTTAAAACTTGATTTAAATAATTTTTGCTATTAAACTATTTTAAAATCGAGAATCAATTTTCACAGCAAATTCATTGGTTTCCAACACTGTGCCATACACTGCCTTCTGTCAGTTTACACTAGCTATTTCCCAGCTTTGCTTGCTATTTGTTTTATTGTAACATTCAATTCGAGGCTGCGCCTGATGCTGGCTGGGATGACAGTTGGCCAGAACACAAAATGCAGGCACATTGGGGCTCTTCTGCAAGTGGGGGCCATCAGTATTTGCGGTTTAAGCTATATTTATGACATTATCGTGATGTGTTTGCGTTTGGTTTTTGCCAGCTAACTAGCCCCAATCAGTGTTATAAGGATTTGCCGCATTGTTGTTATGACAACAAGAAAAGCGCATTAACTATTCGACGAGCCGTAAATGTTGGCGCAATAAAATGAGCAGCCTACTTTTCAGGGCGTACACTGTTAAAATTTAATGGCAGCAAGGCAAACACCTTGGGCTAAGCTCGCCTTTGCGGCGTAATAAACAAAATTCTAAAGATGCCGCCGCACACAAAAAGTGCTCCAATCATAAACCAAAATAATAATTACCCATAGCTTTGCCAGGGACTTTACAACAAAAGCCAAGCCCAGTTACACACACTCACACACACACATACATGCACACCAACACGCCCAAAAGAGACACATGGAAATTTATTGATGTGCGCGTGATGTGCCTAGACAGAGCGGAAGACAGGACAGAGAAATTGGCAGTAAGGACACACGGCGAGACTCACTTGAATCAGGCGCGTACGTTGAGCCTTGGAAGCCATAAAAGCGCACATAATAATGTCAAATGAGTTACAACAAAAGCCAGCCCCACAGATCCCACCGCAGTACCCAACCATAACTGCGCTCAGACATTTTTTTTTTTTTTGTGAAGAGCAGGAGGCTTGGCTGGCGTTATACCCTTTCGCTGATGACTGTATTAGGGTTGGCGATGCTAGCCTTTTTGGTCGTTTGCAGTTTTTATTACAAATTTATAGGCGCACATGCAAATAAATCGCCGGGCAGACGGGATGGGGCTCATGATTTCTACTTTCTCTGCTCGTGGTTTTCGTTTTTTCTCCGTCTCGTTAAAGTAGTTGACGACAAGTTGGCCGTTTCTTCTTTTCGCTTTCAGTTGGAAACATTTTGCGAATTTTATAATGCTTATTTCGGCCGGACAATATTTGTGCTGGCCCAACACTTTCGCCGATGGCAGACGGTACAAAGTTTTTACTGTTTGTGTTTATCTTTGAGTTTGGTCAACAAGTTTTCGACGCGCACCTGCAGACAACGCCAACTCGAACAGGACATCGGAAAGGGCAGAGCTGAGCAGGAAAATACAGGAAGTTTGACGCAGACGACCAAGGGACAGACAGACAGGATGTGCAAGCAGCAGCAGCACACAACTGAGAACGACATTTAAGCTCTACTAATGCATGTGTCCGTTTGTTTGTTGAGTCCACATGCTATGGCACAAAGGACGACCAGGACGAGTGAGAAGGAAGCGAGGCCAATGACAACAACGTTGACAGGATCTTCGTCGTTTTGGGCCAAAGAAAAGCAATCTTTTTGCTGCACAGCGTGAAAATCGCGAAAATAAATATTGAACTGTAAAGCCAAAGTCAACAATGTGCGGTGCCGTTGCCTAGAATGTGTGCCTAAGTGTGCTCGTGCCTGTGTCTTTGCGTGCGTGTGTGTGTCTGTGCCTGTGTGTACGTCGAGAGCTTACGCTTGCACCCCCGGGAAAGGCAAGAGTTAAAGCCGTTTCTGAGCCGCAGCTGTTGCTCCTAGGTTGTTGCATATAACCAAAGCAACAACTGTTCCTTGGCCACAATCCGCGTTGTGTTTAAACAAAAGCTTTCAACGCGGCGCCTTTATCGATAAATTATGAAAACGAGACGCTAATTATGTCTAGAGAAATAAGCGATGGCTGGCACAGCTGCAGAGCTCTGAGTTTGCATACTATTATTTTCTATATACTATAGATAGCAGAGAAAGACACCACACAAATGACTGGAAAAACTAAACATGGTATAGCTCTTTTTACCAACTTATACTTATATGAAAATGAAGAAAACTTTCATAAAATATTTACAAATATTCTTGGTCAGCCGAGTCGATCTAGCCATGTCCGCCTATGTGTCTGTCCGACTAACTGTAAGTATGAAATCGATCAAATCGGTATACGTGCCTTGTGTTATAAGAGCCAAATTTAGTATGAAGTCACAGATGTACGGTATACATAGATCCAATATATTTATCTTATTAAAATTCGGATGCCAACTTAATACATAGAACATAAAGTTTGTTTCATTCAATTTGCTTTACAACCGAAAAACTATGAGATGAGGATATAGTTACAATGTTTTGTAATTTTTATTGACATACTTATTTGATAATAATCGATAATCATTTTAAGGTTTTTTTTTTCATTATTTACTTTTATCTAAGCGTTCCAAAATATTTTAAAAGCTCGGCTGAATAAAAATGTATAATCTTAAAGAGTTCAATCTGGTAAAACCTCATTTTGGACCATTCTCTGTTGATGATCTGTGAAAACGCCTTCTATTATTCTTGTTTTCCTTTGCCGCCCGCAAATGTATGCTACAGTTTTTGGTCACCCCATTTTGAAATTTTAACGAGACATCTGGGAATTGCATCATTTCGGGCAATTTTGTGCTGGTCGTGCTGGCTGCTGTTGCTATTATTTTGTGACGAGAGCGTTGTCCTTGTTGTCCTTTGTGTCAGCCATAATAAATAATGCGCGCTCGTGTGTTGGTGTGTGTGCGTATAACGCACACATGCACGCAAAAATAGTAAACAAAACGCTTGCATAAAAGAACAACAGCGACAAGCTGTGAGAGAAAAGGACTTGCATGTCATGCCCCGCAGGCCAGCGACAGGACAACCAGCAACAAGACGACAAGTAGCTGCTACTCAGCTCACCTCCCAACCCCCATTCTACATATACTTGAAGCGCCTGCAACTTGAGTAACTTTTGGGGCGTAGCGGGCGACACGCCCTAATTGAAATTAATGTCTATCCCTTTTCGATTTCTATACAAGCTGTAAGAACCGACCATGACCAGGACTAGGACAGGAGCTGCTTTCTTCTTCGGCTGTGCTGTGTACTTGAACATAGTTTTTGTCCATTTCCAGCCAAATTGCTTGACTTATGTGTACAACAACTACAAGGGCTGCTTGTTAAATAATCCTCGTGTTCTTTCTGATGTCTTTTAGGACACGCATTCTCCTACCACTGCTCCTGCTACTGCTGCTGCTGCTGCTGCTGCCACTTAGGTCGTCTTACTAGCTAGTTATGCCCCACGCATGTTTCTCAGACATAATATGCCGCCTGGTTATCTTGGCTGCGTGCCGCATTAGCTTGGACACGCACAGCAATGAGAGGCAAGCTATAATATTTTTTGTTTAACGATTGTTTTGTGTGCTTGCGCCCGTTAACGGGGGAATAATTAGCCGTTAGCCCTTTGTTGTTACCGTTACATTTACTGTTGTGTAATGGGCCGCCCCAAAATGGCGACGCGAAGAGAAAGCGAGAATTCCCATTTTAAAGGATGGCGTGTGCATGTCTAATGTGCCACAACTTCTTGGGACGGAATTACCCCAAAACAATCACACTAAATAACTATAATTTTTAACGCTTGCCAAGGCTGGGAAAACAACAAAAGCAACAAGGCAAAAATCAAATCCAATTGCGACCAAGTACAACCGTTCTTGTTGTGTGTTTGTGTTTTTCTTGCAGATTACGTGGCGCATACGCAATGGCGTCTTTTCTTTTTTTTTTTTTGCTGAAACTGTGAATTGTGTATGGCACGGATTTTGGGCAATTTGGTTCGCATCTCCTTTCTTTTTTAATTTCTGGAAAAGGTTTTTATTATGGCGCGCGCACACACACACACAGAGCCGGGGTGAATAGCAACTATTACGCTTTTCTTTTTATATGAATTACAATAATAAAAACCAAAAAGCAAACAAAGCAGCCGCAGTCGCATTCGCCGCTTGATGGGGGCAACGCATGAGGTGAGGAGAAATGAAATCATAAAAATTACAAAAGGTACGAGACAGCTAAGAAAAACGACAACACAAGAAAAATGCGTTCAAGAAAAATCGCCGTAATAAAGCCAGGCGTCTGGGTCTCTGTGCGAGATGCTCTGCTGCAAATAAAACAATTTGAGTGGAAATAAAAAATAAAACAAAGTACAGCCAGGTTGAAGCAGCAGAAGCAGAAGCAGCACCAACAATAACAGCAGCAGCAGCTGAAGGTAACTGAAAATGAGCGCTTAACGCAACACCCCCAAATGTAACTGAAACGCAATCCTTTGTAAGTATAAACAACGCAGCGCAGTGCCAGGCAGACAGATGGACAGACGGACAGAGAGACAAACACTGGCAGGGCAAACAATGCTACGACGTAGTCCTCATCGGCATCGTCGTCGTCATTCTTGCCTCATCGACTTAATACCAAAGTAGAGCGCAACTTAAATTATTAATAACAAGCATAAGAAAAATAAATGTACGCGAATGAACCAAGAAGACAAAAGGATAAGGCAAAGGAGCAGCTGAGGCTGCCAACGGCACTTCGCTGCGCTGCGCTGCGTAACCCGGAAGCATTGGCCGGTCAAAGCGCTCTACAGTTGAAGTTAAGGTTTATGCCCTGGACAGTCGTTGCAATGCTGACGGGGCATGTAATACAGGTACAATCACCTGCTGCCCGAGAGGCATCAGAAAAAAAAAGACAATCAAGCGGAAGTTCTCAAACAGCAAAAGCTCACTGACAGCTTGTCGGATTTAAGATTTCAGAAGTCAAAGTAAGTGTATCATGATACCAAATTGTATTGCAATATCTAATGAAAGCCAACTTAGGGATGCAAAAAGCTGATCGGATTCATTTTCTTTAAGACTTATCACATTTGCATTTGTGCTGAAGTTGCCACGATAGGCTATGGATCGATATCACTATCGATGCGAGCACAGAAAAATGCAAAGCATTATTTTCGGAGCATAAAAAATAGTAACACTAAATAATTTATAACTTAATCTTGGTTAAGATATATAGTATGTCTATGTATAAAACTGTTTGTCCTGACTGACTGACTGGTGATCAACGCGCAGCCCAAGCCGTAAGAGCTAGGAAGCTGAAATTTGCACTGTAGTTACCTTATGTGATGAAGACGCACGTGAAGACGGGGATTCAAAGATTTTTTGGGCGAAGCTTTAAGTTTTGTCCGATATGCTTCAAACTTGATTTCAAAGCTCTACATAAGAACTTATTGAATAGGTGTTTCATCGATTTGGGAAATTTCACCCTCAACAGCGGTAAATTGGCGAAAACAGGTTTTAAACGAATTTTCAAAGATCTTTGAGAGAATTTATTTTAAATGTGCCACGGAAGAGGACGTGGTTTACACGCTAGTATATATACATATATGGTATATATTCCGCTGGGGATTTGTGCCCGAGAACGCTTTTCTCCAATGTAACTTTACACTAAGAAATAAATTGGATTTAACGATTCCTTACAGTAAATTTCATTAAAAGCCCTTTCCAAAGCATCCGATTTAAAACAAAAAAGTAGCTGGAGAAACGCTTTTTCTATAACCACCCCAACTCTCAAACTTCCCCCGAGCATTGTCTTATTTTTGTTATTAAATATAATTTAGCCAACACACCTTTACCATCATTTTTTTTATGAGGCAAGTAGATGCCACTGGCAAAATCGCTTGCACCACCCAAACACCCAACTACCCTAACCGCCAAGTCCAATTCCCTTCTTGATGATTTATGCCGCGCGGTCAAGTGTAAGTTCGCGTCGGTTCCTCGGGGCGGGAAATTGGGTTTAACAGCCGCAGCTGGTAGCTCGTTAAATTTGACCCCGCTTAGGCAACTCTGGCTGTTGTTGTTGTCTGACGTTTTATTAAATAATTTTTGCCTACGTTTTTTTTATGAACTGGCAACTGGCCTGTTATCACCAAGCGTCAGACAGGCGCCGTAACCGGTCAGGACTACGCTGTGTGCTGTGATTTGCCTTAATTAGTCGTGGCAGATCCGAGCAAGCCCATCAACCGGTTAATTTTGCCTGATAATTAGCCATTCGGCTCGGTTTAAGCGGTTTCATTGTATGCGAGCAGGCATAAAAGAAAACTCGTATAGAATTATGGGCATTTGAACTTATTTGAAATCACATACAATGGATGTTTGCAAATGCAAATGTTTTGCTATTCACGCACATTATATTACTCATTTACAAACATCAAATGCTGTAATTATTATGCATTAATTGATTTATATACGCATTCGAAATTTTCAGATTTATTTACCCAAATTTCGTTGCTTGTTAAAATGTGCACAACATAGCTTAAGTTTAATATAAAGTTTAGTTCAGATTCTCGAAAGCAGGCCTTCGGTATATATAAATACCATTTATTTAGCTAAACAAGTTTTTTATTTTATTATACTTTTGTCAATCTTCAAAAACGGATTGTCTACTTTTTCGGGCAACAAGCAAAGGTGTTATTAAAACACACATATTGAGGATGTAAATTATTGGCTGTTACAGTAATTTGGCACTCGGAACAGCATTTAAAATTAAATTTTCTGTTTGCTTGTAAATACTGGTAACACGTTGCCTTGAATGAATTCTAGGAAATAATTAAAACGTATAAATTGAGTGAATGCATTTAAGCATAATATGTCCTTTATGAGGAAACTACAATATTGCACAGAACACAAACAAGCGCTGGTCCTGCGAACAATACACACACACACGATCAGCATTTATCTTTCATCTGAACTGTCGGACGCCGTTGCGATTTTGTTGGCATGCTGTCGTTTGGTTTTCGGCAAAAATTTCATTTACCATGAAAGCAAAATGTCGTACTGCCTTTGTGGCATCAATGACACAGCTGCCGTGCCCCAAGGATAAGAATGAAGCTCTGTTCATGCATTTCTGGTCAAACGAAATGGGTGAATACTAGGAATTCATTTATAAAGCGCTACACTGGCCAAACTGACAAAGCTTTAAGTAGCAGCGGCTGACAAGCCTTCTAGGCGAGATGAACAATAAGTTTTTAAGTACAACAAATTAAAAACGCATATATATATTGGTTTCAGCGTTGTCTGCGAGATTACAAAAATGTTTCTTTTAAGGATCTGTACGAGTGTTTACAACCGCACATATATATTTACACACACACACACACACACACACACACACACACACACACACACACACACACACACACACACACACACACACACACACACACACACACACACACACACACACACAAACACACACAGCGCTAACGAGCTTCCATTATGCAAACAATAAGCGCCGTTTCCTTCAGATAAAAGCAAAACAGACAGGGCAACGACAATAAAAAAGAGGAAAAACTGCCAAAAATATTGTATGCATATACATTTAAACATATAGCGCATACGCCACGTTTCGCCACGCAGTGGCTTTCATTCAAAAATAGATTTATGTGTGGCATTTAAACGAAAGGACAAACAAAATCAAGAAATATGCTGCAGCATTTATCAAACATGACGCGTCCACAACAATGTTAACCCCTAGCCCCAGTCCGCCTTTAGCACAGGTTTGACATCATTATTCCTTAGCGACAACAACAACGAGAATATGCGGGCACTGCATTTTGGTATCATTAAAATGTGATCACTGCGCATTAAAGTTGTAGTCAAATGAGGATGTGTGTGTGTGTGTGTGTGTTTGAATGCGGATGAGGAACGTCACCCGTCACCATCTTGGCAAGCAACAATTTGATTTAGTAGCGCACATTATATTCAGTTCCCGCTGTCTATCTGGGTGAATATTCATATACATATACATATGCATATACATATATATGTATATATAAATATCTCTGTGCCTGTGTGTGTGAGTGTGCTTGCAATAATGTCAACAATGAAGCAACCCCACTCGACATGCTGTCATATCCTGTCTGTGGTGCTTGTGGTACGGGTGGTGTTTGGCGTTGGCGCTTGGGCTTGTGTGTCAGTTTAGCGGCAACATTTACATATAACATTTTGCCCCACTTGTTGACTTTTGGGCCACGGAGGTCGCGATTTGCATGATATTCGCATTTATACGCTTAATTTACTATTTCATAATAGGGCAACGAGTGTCCCGATTTGCGCTTTGCGCACGTAGCATCATTAGGATTATTTAGAGAGCTTAGTAGAACTCACCTTGACTCCAATGTGAACCGGTGTGAATTCAGTTTTATGTATTGAAGGTATCGGTATCGGTAATGGCATAGGTAGGGGGCAGGACATCATGGTCGCTACCTGTGAATAGATATGATAGCCAAGAGAATAACATGTTAGTTAATTGGTTGAGTAAATGGATTGTAAAATGATATAGGTGAGATCAATTGAGCGGAAGCTGGAAAGCATTACGTTGCATCGGAATTCGCGCGAAAAAGTTTTCTACTTTTTTTTAAGGCTTATAGACTTTAGAATAACTGTATATTCATTTTTGACTGATCTTACTTTTCAAAAAAGAGCATGGATCTTGCGATAAAAAAAAATCAATGTAAGCCTGGTAACAGTGATTGTTAAAATTTTGATGTTGACAGTAATGTACTCTAAAACACATGCTATCCTGTCACTTTTGACGTTTAATATCCTAAGGTTTTTATAATCGATTCTCATGATCAAAATAAATTGAAAATGATTTGAAATCTTATGGAAGACTGCGCAGTCCGATTTTCCCCCTCAGCACAGCACTTAACCCTATCGAAAGAATCTACTGTACGTTCAATTTATCAAATATCAAACCTATCGATTAAAAAGTAAGGCCTCAAAAGGTTTTAGAGCCGAACCAGTTCACACTCAATATTCACATTCAGTTTTCACATGAACCGAACCCTCAACCAAACTATTTTTTCTCAAGGGAAATTTAAGACCTGATTTGCACCATGAACCATTTAGTTTTGGTTTGCAGCCCTGATTGAAATGGCTATCAATAATTGTGCAGTAACTCCATTGTATCCATTGTAAATCCCCAATTAAATAACAATACAAGGTACCACAAATTATTGTCATTGCATTCTTAGTATAGACGTTAATATTTTTTGCAGCTAAACTCTGGATTAAAAGCAGAAACCCCTGAAATTTTATATATGCATTTATAAGGCGACTTTTACTATAGCCATTCCACCACATGGCATTTGCGTTGTTCGAGCCAAGCATCTGGCCAGGAAACTGTGCGCGGCAAACACGGCCATCAAACAGCTGACAGCTTTTAGCACGCTACCCCACATCAACTGTTTCCAGTCGCTGCTGCCCCTGTCTCTGGTTCAGGCTCTAGCCATCGCACACTTTCTCTTTCCCTTGTGACTGCCACAATGAATACGACTTGTCCAGCAGTTTGCCAATTTTGTTGGCATTGCAATTTTTCGCCTTTTCAATTTCACGCGTTTTAATAGCAGCAGCAACAACAGGAGCAGCGTCAGCGGCAGGTCCTGCCCGGCAGCATCCAGGCAGCACAAATCACAGCCGCATTCCCATTGCGTGCACATCCATTGCCTGCACTTTTGCCCAACGTTTTATTTGGCATCATCATCAACATTATCATCATCGTCGTCAGCGTCAGCGTCATCATCATTGTCATTTCCGCTTTTGCGTAACGACGTCAACGTTTTTGATGGCTTCATTTCGTTGCGCTGCGTTTCGTTTTCGGGGCAGCGTGCGGCAAGTAAATCATAACTGCAGCAGCCCTCCATCTTTCTCTCTTTTCCACCAATAAAAACTTTTCGACTTTGTCAGAATACGAGCAGCGCTTTTGAGACCAACTACAAAGTAAAAATGCAACGCGACGCAACGCAACGCGAATGTTGAAATTAAAATTGCATGACAAAGTGGCAAATGCTGTCAAAACTTTGCTTTACCAGTGGCAACAACAACGACGACCATCTGAACGGAGACTTTGCCGTGTGCCACAAAGGAGAAGACACGAAGGAGAAGCAGCCGTCGCATTGCATTCCAGCAATTACAACATTTCAATTTCCGGCCTTGATTTCGGTTTCAGTTTTCATTTCGATGCCTGTTCCTGTTCTTCAAGCTTTTTGTGAGTAATTATGGATTGGATTTTAAAAAACAAAATTTCTAATCACATTACCGCCAAGGTGGTCTTTGCTCTATTTTGACAGCGCAACAAAGAGGCCCTCATCAAAGAGTATCGATTACACGGCAACATCTCCTCACTTAGTCGCTCAACGCAATTGTTGGCTGGCTGACTGTCTGTCAGCTGGCTGTCAGTTTGTTTACGCAGACATATCAAACTGTGAGCGCAAATTGCTTTAAGTGCTACAAAAGTGTCGCATACACGCGCTGCGCGGCACAACTAATTAATAGAATTCTGCAACTTAAGCGACTAAAAGTGGCAGCAGTTTCATCGTCATCATGATTATCATCATGAACATCATCATCCTATCGAAAATTGTGAGTGGCAAAGTGCGGCCAGGCATGACCGCTTGCATTTTAATGACGACAACAAGCGGAAATTGATGTTGCTTGACTTTCCAACAATGTCGCTAGTGTGTGTGCGTACTTTTATGGTGACACGCGACACAGCAGCAGCAATGAGACCGTGCAACAACAACAACTGGCACACATGTGGCAACCATATGAATACATGGAGGAGTACGATTGCTGCAAGTACATTTGCAGTTCAACTGTTGAACAACAAGCAACGGCAATGACATTGATGCATGACCCGGACCGATCCAGATCCAGAGCCAGGTCGGGCGGGCCACCCACGCGTTAATTTGTCCAGCTTTTGTGGCTGCTACGTTTGGCATTTAAGCAGCGTAATAAATGCCAGTCAATGAGAGCGAGACGCGTGCAACGGACTCAGCTTGTGCAGCAATTTGCTTTGGGGCCTCTACCGGGCCCATCGCATCCCAAATGCGATCCATACCATGATTAATGTGCTGTTAACTTGCATGCATCATGCTGCATTCAGCATGCAACATGCGACATGCAGCATGCAGCATGCATATAGCCCAAAGCTAAGTAGCGGCCTGTCACGGTGTTGTCATTGCAACAAGTTCATGGCATTTGCCGTTGCATTTTCCGCTCGGCTGACTATGGGCACCGCACAGCTTTAGGCCAATGCCAACATTAACTACAACAACAGCAATAGCCCCCAACAACATTAACAACAGCTGTGGCAGCCGCGCACCAAATGAAGCGAACATTTTTGCACACGTAAATTGGCAATCGGGTGTGGGGAGAGACGTGCGTGAGCGGGGTGAAGGTGGTCTCAACGCTTCGCCACTGGCACTGATATTGTACACAATGCCGCACAGGTTAATGAACAGGTGGATTGCCTGGCCACAGGGCTTGGGCTGCAGCTACAGCTTACTCAGTTACTAAAGAGCGCTTAACTCAACTCAATAGTGAATGATGCTAATGAAAACTTTAAATTTTCTTGCCACCAAGTAAGTCTTTGAAAATATGACAAACATTGAATCTATTAATAGTTATAAAATAAGTTTGGTAACTATAAAAGCTGGAGACTTGAAATTAAGAAAGTAGCAAATCGAATGGAAAAACTAATTTATTTAGGTTTTGCTTTGGTATTTATACAGGTTTGGAAGGCATATTTATAGCCAGAACGTTTTAAAAAGATTGGACAATAAACATGAAAGTTATTCAACAACTCATTTCCGCACAGAGTGGGGATAAGGGAAGAAAGGCAGCAACAACATAATGTGATCACAAGGTAACACCCAGTCGACTACTATTTTTATCTTATTTTAGTCTAATCCAAACTAAATAAACATATATAAACCAGCTAATAACTGTAAATATCTAAACTAAGCTACCTTAAGCCGAAACTCTTGTTACTATGAACCCCCGATCCTCACGCCGATAAAAGTTGCTAGACTATAGTAACAGCATATCAGATAATAATAAAATAATTTTAAGGCAAAAAACAAAAAATTAAAAAAAATCCAGAGGTATTCAAATAAATATATAGTTTTTTAACTTGCGGAATTAACCTAAAACAATGTGGTCTTTGAGAGTTAAAGTCTACACAATCTATTACCGAACATATATTTATACTTAAAATCAAGCAGATCGTACCAAGGATATTTAAATATGAACGAAATAAGTGCAATAAAGATAACCTGCAAAATGCACATATATGTATTTAAGCTAAAAGCCACAGATTTACATAGTCAATACCATAAATCCAGCTCATGCACGGCACTGGCGAAAGGAACTCAGGGCTTCGACGCACAGCATCAATCGAAGCCCCAGGGCAAGGCGCATTAAAAAGCTAAAATCGTTGAGATTTGTGACACTTAGCAGCAGCAGCAGCATCAACAGTAACAGCAACAGTTGCAGCAGCACCAGCTACGGCAACAACGGACAAATGTAACTCTACAATTGTAAACTGAATTGTGCAGATTTGGCATGAGGAGTAAAGTGAAAGAAAGAAGTGAAAGTAAATAAGCGGATGAAGAGTAAAATAGAGTGAGAGAGTGAGCAGCGGCACTTTATGCAAAGAATGGCACCCATATTTCTCACAAATCCCCACAACCGTGCGCTCTAGCTTAATGCGCTGGGAAAACACGGCAAGAAGTTGCAGAGCACAACTTGTTGCCGGGTCGGTACAGTGAAAGGGAATTGTAAGGCGAACAAAATTGAAAAGCAAAATGCAGCATTTGCATAAATTCAGTGCACGGCGTTGGAGTTTGTGTTGATGCTGGTATTGGTATTGGTGTTGGTGTTGGTGTTGGTGTTTGTGTCGGTGCTGATGCTGATGCTGGCTATTGAACGGAAGCACCCAGATAATAATGATAAGAGGCAGGCGAAGAGCGAGCAAAATAATAGCATGCTTTTGTGCGCCATGCATTTGTGATGCCGACCGATATGTAGTCGGGCGTCGCCGTTGCCGCCTTGGCAAATGCCCGGCTTAGCGTGGCGCAGGCAACGCCTAAAACTATGCAGCAAACGCGCGCGCACAAGCAAATGTGTTGAAAATCCTATTCTGTTAAGGATTTACAAACCGCCAACGCAAGCGCCAAAGCAGCCAAGGCTTTTGTTGGCTCAGCGACTAAAGTGCTGCATGTGTGCGAGGATATGGGTGCATGCATTTGTGCGGTTTTGTGCCGCATCAAATTGCATTAGTGTGAAAAACTACAACAAGCAGAAAGAAGAACACAAAGACACGTCTCCGCCTGGGCCTTTGTTTGCTTTGCATTTTGATGCCTTCGTCGCCTATGCCTCTTTTGGCGCCACCCACACACGCCCAATTGCGAACCCAATTCGAGTCATGTAATGCTGCATGCCTGGCTTTGCCTAAGCCTGGCCAGGAATACTGCCTGACAGGCAGTGCTCTGGCTTCCAGACTTGATGGAGTAGAGTGCAGCAGGCAACATGACGTATGCGTGTTGCATATTGCAGATACCCCAAACAGCGGAGCAGCTATCATTTATCATTTACCAGCTCGGAACATACCAACTCACCTCCCCACACCACCATCTCTTTACTGACAGCTTGTGTTTGTGTCTAATTAAAAATGTCAACGCACAATGGTTTAGGTGACAATGCAATCAGGTTGCACAGTTCGCAGACTGGCTTATACCTGCAGGACCAACTACAGCCACAGCAACAGCAGCAACAGCATACATAATTCTGGCACTGCACTTGGCCACTGAATGGCAATAAACACGGGCATTCAACTAGCTAACCAACCAACCAATTGATAACTGAAGCAGCTGCGAGCTGACAACTCGTGTGCTGCGTTAATTAACTAGAAAGCTAGCTAACAAATGGCTGAATTACACCATACTGTAGCTCTATTTGTGCAGTTCCAGATGCAAAAAAAAAAAGAAAAGCAACAGCCCTCTCTTGAAATTTAGAAATCTCCGCAATGTTTACTTTTACTTCTTGCAACAAGCCAAATCCCATTGCGAGTGTCTGCCAGCACGAGTGCTCGCCGTCGACCATACAGGAGTTTTTATCTTTTTCCCTTTCTCTAGAAAACATTTTTCGCAAATTAAATGAAAACACCTGATGATATTTGAAATGCCTCTGCCTCTCACGAGATTTGTGCATATGTGAGTTCTGCTAGTGGATGGTATCTTTTTTACTTTTTTTCTTCGACTGTTGGCGCTGTTGTACTTTTGAGCAATTTCTTACAGCCAAAACAAATGTTTTACTTATGCACGGCGCCGGTAGGCGAACACAAAAACCAATAGAAAATGACTCAACAGATCGACGACTAAAATATACTCGGGAAGGTCATTCAATCCGCAATGTACTTAAATTTCGTAAGTGTTGGTAGCGACAAAGGTAAATACATTTTGATTGTCGTTTTAATAAAAAGTTTCATAATATTAAAATTGAACGTACGATTTTGTGTAAAAAAAAAAAGATTGCAACAAAGTATTATACTTTTGCCCCTTTTAAGAGCGGAATATGCATGCTATTTTTCAGAAATTTCGCAAACATGAGCAAGAGACAAAGAAACATCCATTTCACCGACGTAATAGTATATTTACTGGAAGATGAATCACTTGCTGATATATGTATCTAATAAGCAGTTATTCCAGTAACCATATGGACCACGTGTTTCAATATACGCGTAAAATACTCTATTGTTGTCTGGAGCTACGGGTATATAAACAAAACAAACCGTGCCGAAGGCAGCCAATTTAAAACGCTAAGCAAATGGACGCACGCTGCGAGCACATTTGCCTGTTGTTTGCTTTGCTGTTTTCTCGTTTTCCCGCACACATGTATTGGGAAATTAGTTTACAGAAAAGAACATTTCTATGAAATTAGTTTGCTGTTGCCACAAAATCACGTCTGGCGCATACTAAAGAGTCGCCCGCGGATTCGCAACGATGAAGATTCTGTGGAAGCAACAGCGCAGCAGTAAAAGTCACGGCTGGCCTTGAACTGAATTGAGCGCTGGAGTTGCGTCCAAGTTGCGACTGCGCAATTGAGCTGTCAAGTGAGAATCGCAAAATCCGGATCGGAATCGGAATCAAAAACAAAGACGGAGACAAAAGCACCAAAGGCACAAAAGAGCGTGCAGCTAAACTAAAGAAGTTGAATATCGTCAGACTCTTCTCATTCTTATTCTGATCAGGCTCTATATCAGCATCATCATCATCATCGTCATCATAATTGTTGTTGTCGTTCTTCATTTGGACTTTATTTGAAGGCATGGCAGGCAATGAAACGTAACGCCAAGCAATAATAAATGAGCTTCATTATGGTGTGAAATGCAATGCGAATAAGATCAAGTGACGTCTGTGTGTATAATATATATATATATATATATATACATATGTACGAATGACTTGGAATTGGGGTTGAAAGCATTAGCTCAGGTTTTCCATAAATGCACAATTCTTAAAATTTAATAACTGCCGCCATTTAAGGCAGCCTAAGCTTGCTCCAACCGGTTGTGCAATCGATAGTAAAAACATATATATATATACTAACTTTAACTTTATTTGTATCTGTATCTGTATTCGTAGTATTTTTATCTATACACGTATCGTAGATGTGAAGTAATTTAATTTCTATCTGTATCTATTTTTTTTGTATATACATATGTATTTTTGTCAATCAGTTTTTGTATCTGCATCTGTGACTGTATCTAAGCATGCTCCACTATGTGTATTTCCATCTGTAACTTAAATTTCTATCTGTAGTTGCATGTAACTGTATCTGAAGTAAATGTAATTGTATCTTTATCTTAAAAATCTCTGAATGTGTTAGCATCTGCATTTTTATTTGTCGGCATATGCAGTATCTATACTACTTGTATCTGCCCGTGTTGTATTTGTATTTACAAGCTTCATTTTTGTTTTAAGATCCATGGCAACAGTCCTTTTATGGAGCCCCGGCGACAAGCACAACAATCGCATAATAATAAATTTGTCAAATCTTGAAAGAAGTGCTGAGCAGCCCAAACATGGATTAAGTGTTGTACAGCCGTAGTTAAAGAGATACTGGCTTTAATTTTAACTACTTTTTAGTCATTTTTTCCATAACTTTTGGTCAGGCCGTGTTTTGCAAACGAGTGTTAATGACATTTGAATTACAGAAAGAGTCGTTGTCAGCTCGGTTCGGCAGACTCGTCTGTCTGTCAACGTTGAAAAATGTTTATGCATGAGAAATTGTTTGGCCAACGCCGCTGCAGCAGACACATAAATTCTCATTTAGCATCGTCAAATTAATGACTCAAAAAGTGCCACAGCGTTCTCGAAACCGAACTGTAGGCACGTTCACGAAACGCACGAAAAGTTTCCAACAGATGGGTTCAAGTTGAAAGTCAGTACAGAATTGCATAAAGATGATCTTGTATAGAGTTTGCCTTGTGCCTGTTGTCTCTTAAACAGCTGATCGCGACCATGTGGTTGCCCTGCCGATGAGCTCATCAAAGCAAATGGCAGACAGTTAAAGCAAGTGAAAAATCTTGTCAAACAACTTAACCGGCTGCCGGCCGGCATAGTTACAACGTGCTACAACTATCACTAGCTGCAGCAGCAGCAGCTGTAGTAGCAAAAAAAAAACAGCACGATAAAAAAAAAAACAGCAGCACAAGGCGCAACCACAACGTAACAACATTGAATGAAATTATATAATAAAAGCAACTACTACTCAATGCCTTGTTATATGAATAGACAATTGAAATGCATACTCTATCACATATATTTACAACTTTCTCATGCGACAACTGACAATAAAGGCCGGGTTTTATGTATTTGTATATACCAAATATTGCCAGTACCTCTAGTTCTTGAGTTTTGTTGCACAACTGTATGATACTCATATTTTTGGAGGCTTATAGCTTGACTAAGGGAAAAAATAGCTTTGGCCATTTAAAAACTAAAACTGCAGAGTATCTGTGTTTCGTTTTACACCACGTTGACTTTTCTCGGTTTCTTATAAAATGGCCCCAAGACCCACAACGAGCAAAATCGTAAAACATGTGAAGCGGCCGCAAACTTTTAATGCTGTGCCCGCCGAGAGGAAACCAAACTTCGGACACACTTGTTGCCGTTTTTATGGTATGTCCAAAAACGAAGAAAAAATAAATAAATAGAAGCAACAATTTTTACAAGCTGGCCATCATTTATAGTGTTCGCAATCTTTTATACGCAGTAAGGTTTCTTTTTCTAGTATATTTTTTTTTTGCTGGCATTTTTTTTTTTCGACGGTTAATTTTCAGCGCTTAGAAAACGCTTTGCTCAAGGAAACCAAACACTTGCCATAGCTGTCGGCCTTGCAGTTGGGAGCTTTCAGCAATTAATCACAACTAACCATGGCTCATTAGCTTTGCAGCTGGCAGCTGCGGCAAGTTGGCTCAGTCATGAACATAATAGTTGCTGCCTCAAGCCTGCTCGAAGGCAATTGTTTGGCCAGTCATCAGTTTATCGAAGAATTCTCCATGTTTGATGTCTGATTAGCGTTAAGCTATTAATAGTAGTTGCTGTATGGGCCAAGAGCTATGTGAGGTAAGTGAATTTGAAAGCCACATTAAACACGTAGCCAACAATGGGAACTGGTTACAAGTGACACTTTTGTCATAGTTTAATTATCAGATGCTTGGCTTCAGAGAGACAGAGAAAGAGAAAGAGAGAGAGAGAGAGAGAGAAAGAAGCAACCACAGCCAATAATTAGCAATGAAATCACGTGCAAATTGTTGGCCCAACGTTAGCAGCTGCCAATTTCAATTAAAGAAAAGCGCTCGGCTTCCCAGCGGACTGCCGGGGTGAACCTTTAAGTGGCCGTGACTAATTACGAATTAAATTGACAGAAAACGTGTCCAACGTGCGGGCAGCACAGTTGTAGCGGCGACAAAATTTTGAAGTTTTACATAATTTATGAGCGTTACTTTTTTATGCCATGTTCCCAGCTCATAAGTCAAATGCCCAGCTTCGCCTGTCAGCTTAGCAAAGCCTGGCCACGCCCACACCACATCCGCAAGGCTCAAGGCTGGCGAGCACTGACTAACTTGTCAGTCAGTCTGTCTGTCTGGCCAGCTGGCCAACTGGCCGGCTGGTTGGGTTGTGTGCAACAAGTTAAGCCGCTGGCTGACGTGTTGAATGGTCTACGCTTTAGCTGTTGCACTTGTGACGTGTATATAGCCAGAAAAGCCAACAGCTTAGCCCATGCATGGATATATAAATGGATATATAGATGCCGCTTGACAGGCTGCACACACACACAAATGTG
Organism: Drosophila novamexicana; assembly: GCF_003285875.2. Classification (NCBI taxonomy): domain Eukaryota; kingdom Metazoa; phylum Arthropoda; class Insecta; order Diptera; family Drosophilidae; genus Drosophila; species Drosophila novamexicana. The sequence goes on from NW_020824772.1 coordinate 5,562,052, forward strand.
ATCAACGCACAAGCTGACCAATTAGTTGGCTGGCTTAGTGTTTAATATGGCGGTTGTCTTTTAAAGCTCAGTTAAGGGCGTCAGTTGTTGCAGACAGCTGCACAGAGAAACACGTACAACTGCCTGGCTTTTTAACTCGCAATCTAGTGTAGTTCATTAGCAGCTGGTGCAGCCAGAAAAGCCTTTTCGCGAAATTGCACAAATTTCATTATGAAATATGAAGCCATATTCTTTCCAAGCAGACATTCAGGTGCTATCATAGAAGAAGGCACGCAGAATGAACGCATATTACACCAGAAATGGCTGTTTGGTTAAAAGCTTCACATAAGAAAATGTATTTATTTAATTTTCTATTCCATCTCCCTTTAATTCTTAAGCCATGTCCGTCATTCCGTAGAGAAGAGCTATAGGCTTGAAATTTTATAAATATATTCATAAGAGCTAGATTTACCAAGTTTGTTTATTACAAGTTTGTATATTCACACGCAGTTACTATATTTTACATTCGGGATTCCTCCTCCAGGTTCTCCCAAAAACTGTAAAAGTATCATCTCTAAAGGTTTGTTAATTTTAAGCAACAACTGAGAGAAGTATGTATTCTGTTGTTTTTAGACGAACAGATTCAATTTGTCAGCAAGTTACACTTTCGAATATTTAAAATAAAATGCATAAAACTTTGGATATCATTTTAACTTTTTCATGATTAGCTCGCTTAGCGCGTACCAAAATAAAATCCACGAAAACAATCAAAAACTTTTAAATCCGATTTACTGCGCTCAATGCCATGGCCGATGGCGGCAAAACTTCATAATTAAGCACAAACGGTCATACACACGCACACACACGCGCACACACACATACATACAAGCCCACTTGGTTACACACATTAGCACGCAATCGGCTACTATTAACCTGGACAGTGAACTCGGACAATGCTGCGCTAAATGAAAAGCTAGCGCCCCTCGACAGGTTGGCAAACATGTTAGTGACAGGGAAATGCAAGCAATAGAGTGTTGGATAACGCGTGTTGGCTGGCTCACAACACACACACACACACATAGGTGAGGCATGGCGTCAGGAGTTGCAAAATCTCGTATATCCTTCTGGTTGCCTGACTGGCTGTCTGTACGCAGCGAGCGCCTGTGTAGTTTTAATTAATTAAATTTCACGCTCATAAAATGCGAAACAATGTGCAAAACCCAGACACACGCTTGCCCCCAAAGCTTTAAGCGGATCCAACTGAAACTACACTTGTTTAATTACTGAACCACGCCAGAAACTGCAACAGGCAACTGTTATAATGCAATGCAACAGAAATTGGCTCATGTGCAAGTTTGCAACAGTCGCAGCAGCAGCAGCTGCATCAGCGGTTGCAGCGATCGCTGACTCAGCTAAATGGCAATTGATATGGAGTCAAGAGTGCGAGAGAGCGAGTAACTGAGGCTTAGCATAATTGAAAGCGTCATAATATTATCCACTCGCAAGCGGCTTCATAGCAATTGATTCATTGTAATGTGGGCCAGTTGGACAACGGCCGACAACGAATTCTATGCACAGTGCATTTCTAGACTGCGCGCACACACAAACACACACACACACACTATAATGATGCACACGCGATTGCCCCATTGCCGCATATAGTCATCAAGCGTATCTTTAAGATACTTTTCATACTGCACAGTAGCTGTGCGGCGAATGCAATCATTAAGCTGCAATCATGAAAGCGTTACTTTTTGTTTAAGTTTTTATTGGCTGGCATTAATAGTGGACTTCCCTTTTTGCGCCGCATCCGCCACATGTGGCGGAATTGTTTAGATTTTGTTGTCGCCACTGATTTCGCGCATTTTTTTTTTTTTGGGTTTTTGCTGCGCAGCACGCACTCACATAGACAGTGTGTTAATGATCTGCTCTGCTGCGCCGCATAATAAACGGACGAGAAACTTCGAGCTGAATCAAAAGCAGTACAACAAAAACGTTGAGTCTGGACGTTGTACTGTTTTGCAAATCATTCACGCTTGTTCGTAATCGCTTTAAAATTAACTGCTAACCTAAGTGGTTAATGTCTGCTTAAAATTATTTAGTGATTGCAATAAAAATAAACAGATGTAAACCTTAATCAATTAGTTAGTTAGTTAGACACGATATACAAATTAGCAATACACCACTTTTTTGACTAGGAGTATCTAGATCTTAAATACACTAATAGGATTTACAAAATATCCAATAATAAAAAACACTGTTGGGCGCTGGGAATTATGCTAGAAATTATAAAGTGAACACGAAATTTTCTACAGAAATTACTAAATCTCAAAAGTAACTTTTGTGCATTATTTATTTTTTTGTTGTATATGAATTGTGAGAAAAGCTTTTCTGTCCCATTTAAATAAAAAACAACAAAAAGATAAGTCCGCCAAGAGCCATGTTTAAGCTGATAATGATGTTAAATTTTACCGTATTTATGTGAATAAACATAATTTCAATATTAATATGAAGTTTTGAGAGATTGTAATCCTCCAAATATTATATCCTTTCAATAGTTATCAAGAAGAGTAGAGAACAATAAATTTCAATAATTCTAAGAAAGTGTCTTTTTTACAATAACTACTTAGAGGCTATCAATTATCAACTTTTTCCCCTTTATAAATTGAATTCGTTCCTAAACAAACTATTCCTCAGTGTTTACAAATTCCCTTGCCTATTGTCAAATTTCGTCTGAAGACGAAACATTTAAATTACAAACGAAGCACACGATCTTGGCTGAATAAAAATAACAAACAATAAAAAAGAAAAATAGGAGAAGCAAAAATCATATATGTGTAAAAATTAACAACATTCGTTCAAGTTCCAAGGAATATCATCAAATGTTGATTTCATTCGCTGCAGCAATTTCCATTCTCATGCATAAATATTTAGCTAGTGTTCGCGTTTGACGTTCTCTCTTACCGCGACGCCGTCTGCTGATCTGATCTGATTTCTGGCTTTGAACCATTGGCGTTGGCAGTATTGTGGAGGATGAGGAGACTCCGCCTCCGCCCGTTGCCGTTGATGGTGTCTCATCGCCTGGCCAGCGGAGTGTCTGGCTGGCTTTTTATGAGTGGGTCGCTGTTTGTGCCTTGGCTGCCGCTTGTTTTGTTTATTTGTTCAAGTCTTTCGCAAAAGTCGTTCTGGCAACAGTCGCTTTTTTCGTCTGTTTATCTTGCTCAAATTGCTGAAGAATCGTAAAACTTAAATTCAAATATATGTGACGAGCGGGTTGCACAGACAATGATCGGATAAGCCGTGTGTTTCATGCGTTGCCATCAAAGCAAAAATTTGCAATTAGCAAGTTAGTAAAGTCACAGCCAATTAAGAAATAATTCGCTAGAGTTTTAAGAATTACGTAAGAATGTAAATGCCTCATTAGCAGCTTTGCTGATAACACAAGTGCCTCGGCCCACCGGTGGGTGATGCTGCAGACAAGAACACAAGATTCTGGCACGTATCCAGAAAGCACACCATTACTCAAATTATAAAAAAAACTAAAAAAAAAACAGCATCAAACTCTCTTAAGTAGCTTTACTCAGTGCATCAGCAGCAACCTGTTGGTGCCTGACTGCCTCATGCCACAAACGTGGCCGGGCAGGTCGTCACTTACAGCCCAGACATTATCATCATGCTCATCAGGAGCAGCAGCAGCAATGCGACGACTCTGACGATATATGGTTGAGGAAAATGCTACACATTTTGGCTGGCAAATCACGCAAATGAAATGCACAAAATGTGCGCCATTTATATCATGCAGCTAACACCCAGCTCCCGCACCGGTGACGTGTGCCAAGCTGCCTAGAAACTCGGAGGCAAAAATATGAGCCAACAGGCCACAGGCAGGCAGGCAGACTGGCCGCAAAAGACATTGCACGAACTGCACGAGTTGCTAGCAGGCGACTGAGTCAGCTGCATGCCCATATAACCCTCCTTCCCCCCCCCCCCCCTCCCACCAACCCATACACACACAAACACAAACACACTGTTCCTGTCGCACACCCATGCCCCACTATATGGCTACACTCAATTGCGCACTAATTTAGCGCAGCTAGCACTTAATAATTTCTTTTCATAATTGAGTAAAAAAACTGGTGACGGAAAAGCGAACGGTGCGACGCCTGGGTGTGATAGAGATGTCAAGAGATGATACCGGGCAACTGCATCTTGAGTAGCCAGCTAGAGAGCATCTCAGGCACAGCGGGCAGCAAGTTTCGAGGGTTGGCCAAGTAATACGATTGCTTGCATACACAGTTTTAAATAAAAAATCGAACGAACAATGTTCTGACATTGACTAGTTTCAAAAAAAAACATATAAATCTTCTATTTATGGTATGTGTTATTGGTGCATTTAAGAGGGACTCAAGAGTTCACAAAGTAGGAGATGTGGGAGAAGAAAACATGCCACAATATACTTTGAGCACTTTCGCTGCCATCACAACTGACTAGCAAAACGTCTGGCTTCTCTTGTTAGAAGAAGAACTAAGTATCCCATTAGTGGAAAGCTCCAGTAAGCGCTTTCTGGGGCAAAAAAGATTAGACTCAAACGGTGGAACCCACAAGAACTATCTAACAGGGTGCTCTAAAATTCACGAAAACTACATCAATGTGGTCCACTTTTGCCTAAATAAATCTAAGTCTCAACGCAATTTTAGATATTCTTGCTACCAACAAAATTAATTAGTAAATGTTCTGCATTTCAAACCAAACGAAAATTTACCAACATTTTACATATATGTGCTATATTAGCAGCAGGTTCGTTTTAGTTTCAAAAAATCATCTGTTTCTAAAATAAAAGTATCAATAATTTCACGATCATACCCCGCTAAATGCACTGCAACAGTAAATTGCCCACACTTGAATCGCCCTGCGTTGATTGAGCTGAAAATGCATTCAGAGCGGTCGGAAAGAGATTTATGTACGAGTTGAGGGTGGGCGGCCCAGAGAGGTGAATGTGGAGGGCAATGTTTGCAGTTGTAGGGTCTGACACGTCTGATTTAAGTCACCATGAAATGCTTTGAAGTTGAAGGCGTTAAAAACGAAAGGTGCACAAATTAGTTGCGACTACTTGACAGTAAATGCCACAAGTGCCACTTGAATGGGAACAAAAGCAAATTGAATTGAAGCAATTATACCACATATAAATGGCAAATGGATAAGATATTTAGACTCAAAGGGATACGTTAACGATAAAGGCGACAACAAATTTGCTGGCTATTAATTTCCAATTGTTAGCCCATTGATGACACTTTGAATAGCGGCCGAAAAACCGACAACTTAATTGGCTTAGCGGTTGCCCAGCAACTGCACATGCACACATATGTACGCACACACACACACCCACGCAGATACACACACACACACAGACGTGGTGGCATAAACAAAAGGCAGCTCTAAGCACGCATTACGAAAACATAATATGTTAGGCGATTAATCAACTGTCTAAATAGCTGCTTTCGAGGTTGGGGGGAAACTCTGGGGCTCTTTGACTAATTTATAAGATTTTTATCAGAGCTCAGACCGAGCGTTGAGCTTGGACCTTACGAGTGACCCACTCAACGGGCGTGATAATTGCACTATAAAAATGCGCAACTAGGGAAATAAATTAGCAGCCTTTTTGTTTTTGTACCCGTTTTGGTGCTTCTCTTTCTACGAATGCCATGCGATGAAATAAATCTTAATTAATATGAAAATCGATTACTTTGCGCATTAATTATTTAAAAGTAGCACTCGAATAAACAGCAGTTTGTTGCCAACAGTCGAATTACCAAATAAATTATGGGACAGTAGCTGGAGTTGTGCGCTTTAACTTACGTTTTCTTTCTCGTCGTAGTGCAAACTTACCTGAAATGAAAATGAAGAGAAAATATATAAATTAATAACATGAAAAAGAATATAAATAAGAGATGCGTTTGTGTGTGTGTGTTAATAGTGTATAATTTATGAGCAGAAAATTGAATTCAAATTAAAATTATATCAAAGGAATAACACATAAATCACAATAACAATGCAAAAATGATTTTCCATGTAAAAAAAAAAGGCAACTTTTTTAATTTATTTGTGTCAAAGGGCCCAGAGAAAAGCAGCATACAGCCCGTTTTTGCAGAAAATATATGAATACCCTTTAATACAAAGATAAGGCGGAGTAACTTACATGTGGCAAATTCGAAAGAAAATAGCTTAGCTAAACTATAGATAAATTCATTTCTGTGAAAATCTCTTTGACATAAAAGGCATTCGACTCGTATTTGATTTAAATTTAATAAAACATGAGCACATATTTGCGAGCTGACTTGCAGCTTAAAACGCTCGAGCATATTGTGATGAAAAGCTGGGTATACATTTTTATTTGCAGAACCGTTTTGAACTCATTTATCTCCCTACAGAAGGATAACACATACGAGTGAATGCTCCAAGCTGCAACATGCTTACTTATTTCCTGAAACATTTATCATGGCATCAACGAACCACCCGCTTAGCCAGCCAGCTACACATATGTAACAATGATAAAATGCTCAGGATACAGCAAGTGGCCATTGTGCGTTATGCTTTAGACGCTTTACGCTTTTGTCCTGCAGGAAATCTCATAAGTCATTTCTTCAAGTCAAATAATTCATAATCGATTTGTGGAAGCAACAGCAGGACCAGCATCCCACCAGGCTGAGTTTGCGTTGGGCAAACAAAACTCGCGCGAACGAGCATTCGCCGCGGGACAAGTTCGTTAGGCCAGGCTAGTGCGTCAGAAAAGTTGATCCAACATTTACCTATGAAAATCAAAATGTACCCTGGGAAACAAAGGTGCAGGATGACTACAAGACAAACAAAATACGCTCGTTGAATTTCTATTAAGGCAACTAACTCAAAAGTAATTGCTAGCTGGCGCACTTGAGTAGCAATTGCAAGCATATCCCTTCCCCACTACCACCACATACCAGGAGGAGTCTGGCTTTGGTTCGGTCTCCAGCTGCTGCTACTGCTGGTCATCAATATGTGCGCGTTAATGGATGCCTAAATAAATGATAACTGCAAATTACGATTCCTTGCAAAGAGCGGAAGCCAGAAGCAGCCTCACGTACTGCTAAATACATTCCGCTCTGCTGCAGTTGAGCCAAAATATTTCCACGTGTTTTCACTGAGGCGCCAAAGTTGAGTCAAGTTACAAAGTGCTTAGTTTTTCTTTAATTTTTTTGCTTCAGTGGTAACTCTAGGTTTTGGGATTCTACAATTTTTTTGGTTTTACCATTTTGTTATGCCAAGCTCACCTCAACGGGCAGGTGGGTAGTTGGGGGGGTCAAGTGAGTGCTCTGCGGTTAGGTATGTGTGGCGGAAGGAGATCATTAATTTTTAATTTTAACATTTTGAGGTACACTTAAGCGAATTTCCTGCGCACACAGCGTGCTCTACCACAGCTATGGGCAATCAAATTAAAAATGCATCGATGTGTAAGTTTTCGCTGATGATTCGCCCAGTGGGTTGCGAATAAACAAAAACAAGTTTGTATGCTTTAGCTGAGAGAGTTTTGACTAGAAGATATCCAATAAAATTATTTAGGAGGTCATGCAAATAGTATTTCTTTTTAATCAACAAGCGGGTTGGCATCAGAAGCTACCTAAAATATTGTATCTTACTTCAGTTTAAAGATTTGCTATATTTAGACAATTTTAGTTGGGAATATTTGAGTACAATTGCAATGCGTATTCTACACATTGTCATGCATCAAGGAGAAGATCTCTAGAACCCCATGTTCTCGAAACAATACATTTAGAAGTATTGATCGCCCGAGAATAACTGTTTTGAAACGTCTAGTCTAATATCTCTGTAGCCTTCAATATTTGTGCAACCCCACACCAATTTCTATATGCCTTTTAATCAGTTTTATAAGCATCGGTTATAGCTGTAAGCTACAACATAATGTTCAGTATTTGTAATTATGGCATCGAAATACTATAAAAGCGCCACAAAGGGCAATTGTAAGGTATCAATGTGAGTTTCCATTAGTTCCGGTTGAACTCAAATGCAAGCATAGGTCGCCCAGGTCGCCCAGGTCGTCCAGGTCGTTGCCAGCAGAAGGTGGCGAGGGGCGGCTCTTTAACAAGGTTAACACAACGCTAAGCAGCTGTCCCTGGCGGGAGCAGCTTCCATGTTCACGTCGCAACCTCAGTGCACTTGAGGCGCATTCGTTCAACGTGCTGCCAGCAGCTAGAAGCCAGCAGCAGCATTGCATACAAATTGCTCTTGCACACATACACACATGCACACATGAGAGAGCAGACTAAGAACTGTTGAAAGACAGGTAAATGTGGGCTGGTATGTTGGTATGTATTTAATGTGGTTAGCCACACACACACACATATATATATGTGCAAGCAACATCTATACAGAAATATGTTTAGATGTTGTGGCACGTGAGCGTTGGAAATGCGAAATGGACATTGCTTAATTCCATATTCTGCGGCATGTGGATGCAGCTTGATTTTATGCAACTCAGGCATCATAATAGCTCATTATGCTTGAGCAAAATTTGCCGGGCGCCCCAAAATTCATTAGCTAAAAGGCAGCAAACCGATATTGAAGAGCACCAAATTGCCGCTGAGAATGTTGTCTTCGCTTTACACAAATCGATACGCTAATTGATTGCCACAATTGCCGCAATTGATTTAGTCTAGCCCCGTCTAATTGATAGCCACAACGTGCCAAGCACATATATCTCTATACATACAAGTTTTCATTGCGGCTATTTTAAAATATATATAAACCGCAAGACGCCTCACAGGTGAGCCCACAACATTAGCAGCGCCCGCTCTACATGATTTAATAGATCACTTCGAGCGCATCAATAATCAGCGTAAATTAATTAAGCGTTTTACACAGATATATGTATAGCTCAAATATATATATACTTATATATTTATATCTACAACTCTCGCAATTTAGAATGACGTCGCTCTTAAGTTTCACAGACAATATTTTTCGATACACACACTACCTATATGTATGTTATATCTATTTCTTATACTCTGGCGTAGGGTATTATAAATAATCTTGTCAGCACAAGTGCAACGCATTGCGACTGACAATGATCCAATTAGGATTAATAATTGATCGAATCAAAACATTAAGTGAAGCAAGATCTGACCAAAAATAAATTGTTTGATAAGTAATATCTCATAGTGTTTGAAACCGCCAACAACAATAAGTTGGCTAACTTAATAATTTAGTTGACATTTAAATAATCTAACGCACATTACATTATTTTGTAACAGTACTTTTTTTTGGGTTTTCTGGGGATTACTTGAATGTATTATTATATATTTGTAAACTATGTTTCAGCAAGAGTGTGCACATTTTGACAACGTGCTGTCTTTTTGTTTTCTGTTTATTTTTGTTGTTAAGAACTTTTACGTCGCGGTTTATTTTTGGACACCCAAAAGAAGTGCATAACTTGGCCACGCTCCAACGACCCACGCAAATATATAAAGAAATGCCGCTGTGAAAATGTTATATTGTCTGTGCATAAAATATTAAAATCCCATTTTTTATGAGCGCCAAGTGGTCAAGTGTACAAATAAAATAAACCAAATCTACAATAACATTTATTCTCTATACTAATAAAAGGAACGCACTGCAGGTGTGTGTGTTTCTGAGAAGAAAAAGAATGAGAAAGAAGGAGAAAAATCATGTGTGTTCATTTTCGCGTCTCTATCAGCTTTGAAAGCTCGCAAATGGCAAACTAACGAATGGCATACGGCGCCTCTTTAATAAATATAAACATATACACAATTTATATGGTTGTCGTATAAATCTTGGGCGGGATTAGGCGATATCTTGCCGCTTTAACGTGGCAAATTGTAGTGTGGTCCATTCACAAATCGTTGTTCTAATTATGCCAATAAAATACAACTAAAACAACATTTATAAGCATTTTTCTGCATTGTTTATATGCGATATTCTATGGACATGTTTCCGGTTATTTTTTTAAATAAAAATTAAATCGCACAAATCTATATGAAACATTTTGTATTGCTAGAAGTTCAAACGATTTTGGATCAAGCGTGCAAAATATAAATACAAAAGAATTTAATATACTATAAATCTTTCGCCGTTGGCATTGCTTGTTATACATGTGTATCCTTAAATCTGAAATTAATTTTTAAATGTCGGCTTTCTTGGCCTTGGTAGCAAGTCGTATCAATTGACTTAGTTAAGTTAGGGTAGTTTCTTGGAATATTGACCCATCGAAAATGTATTATTAAAACTTTAAAAGAGTTATTTGTTTGATATGTTTATTTGTGATTCCGAAGAACTAAACTAAATCGATTACGAAAGTGCGGGAACAAATCGGATTATCTATCAAGAAAAATTTCTTGGTGTAATAAATCGTTTAAACTGCTTTCAGGAAAGAACTTTAGTTCCGTAACACTGGCAATCCTTAGACATAAATATTTACTTACTAATTGCTTAGCTACTGCACTAAAACAACAAGAGTGTTAAATGATTCTATATTTGAATCGGGACTTTTTTAAATGTTTCCAGAATCGAATAAGAATTTGGATCATATTCTGCACTAGTTAGTCCCGTTCCCCTATGGTCTATGCCAAAATTCAATTAATAAAACATTATCCATTAGGCGTACAAACGCACAACAACTAATAAAAGTTGCATTAAACGTGAAACCTGCTCGTAAAAGTGGCGAATGCACAAATTTTGGCAGTAAGTGGAGGCTGCTGATGGAAAGCTGCCACATTAATTTGTAAATTCTGGCTAAGTGGCGTCGTAAACGTGAATTATATTCAAATGCATGGCAAAGGCCGTACACGCGTAGCATAAATTCATAATTTTTCATTAGCACACACAGATAGACAAGGCGGGGGCCATTAAAACGTCGCCAACTATTGACTTATGACCAACAAGAGACAACGCCCCGTCGCCCCAACGAAGCGGCTAATTATAAGCGACGCTGTCCAGCCATTAGAATAGGAGGAACAGGAAGAACTTACAAAGCACAAACATGAAAAAGAAATGAAATCGTAAATATTATTTTTAGCTTAAAGAAGGCAAACCAGCCAAGAGCTGAGCAGAACAATTTTCCAAGTGGCAGACAGTAAAAGCGAGAGATTGGCGAAGCTGTTGCTGGCTTTGCGGAAAAAGACTCTATATGTATCTGAAAGATACATTTAATGTGTGGTTTATGGTCTTGTTAGTTTCGTGAACACGCGTCGTATACGTAATGGACACAAATTGAAACTTTAGTCACTGTTCATTTGTAAACTAATAGAACACTCGGAATTCATTTATTTATCTTTGGTATGCTATAAAATTGTAGCGCAAATATTTGCAATTCAATTGCAGCAGAAAGCCGAATCAAATGAAATAAATTCAAACATATAAATATATACATATACATGCTACATACATCCAACATTCGCATACGGACAGTCAAATGCAAAATGACATGAAAAATATGCCGAAAATTGGAGCAACAACAATGCCAGCAGCATACAGTAGGGATTCGAGACACGACTAGAAACAATTATTTATTGACGTTCTACTACTGCTTTGCATTCAAAGTTTTGTGGTTTTTTTCCAGCGCCATCAAAGTGTCTTTTTTCGATGGCCAATTGCAGTTCAAATGGTCCACACAAATACACACACTCACACACACTAGCTCAAACACTTCAAGTTGTTATTCAAAATTACTTAGCACTTTATAAAGATTCAATATTTTATTTGAAAGTTAACACTTACAGCTTGGTTCATGCTAAGAACTCTTTGCACCAATACCAACATAAACTTACCTAAAACGAAAGAAAAAGAGCAAAAATCAAAATATATTTATTTAACTTCACTTAAGGCTAGCCTACTTGTAGATATTCTCATTCTTATACTGAATAAATTTCATGCAAACTTCCGTTTCTACATCTTCCAGCAATTTAAATTGTTTAGCTTGTTTATATGATTGTTTTCGGCTTGTTTTGTTTTGGATTTTAGTCTTTTAGATTTCTGGACGTGAAAATAAACAATAGTGTTGCAAGATTTTATGCACGCCACAGCAAAGCAAGCGGAAATCGACAGTCCAATATATAAGAGTAGTTAGTAAATAAATATAGAATAAAAGTACATGCGTGCATATAAATAAAAGATTTAAATGTGATGCAAAATAAATTAGGGAAAATGGAAATACAGCACAATAAAAATTAATTTTAGAATACAAAGCCAATTTGAGAGATTTCGTATGCAGAACTTAATGCTGATAAATTATATTGTGGCGGATTGAATGGTTGCCATTCGTAGGGAATTCACATCGTAGACTATTTTTCTCTTTCACTCTTTGTGATGCCCTATGCTTACTGTATTGAGCAGATAAAATCTGGCATTATAATAGGTGCTACAATGCTGGAAATTCCTTTTTGAGTAAATAAATAGTCAGTAAAAGGAAGCAATGATAAAAAGCTTGAACAAGATGCATGGATTAGGCGCCTATTAATTAAATCAATCATGATGAACTCACAAGAGAACTAAAGAGAAAAAATTATTCCAATTTAGTTATCAGATCTTAACTTATCTAAGTTCGGCTTAAAATTGATAATTATTTTGAATGTTTTTCTGGCTTAGTTATCATTCCATTTAAAATGTTCTCCGCTATTAGTTATAAATGCCAAACTTTTTAAGTTGAAATCTCTCTTTCTCTTTATATCTAAATCTATCGATAAATATCTAACTCTAGCTATCTCTCTATCTCTATTAACTTCTCTCTATCCCTCTCTCTCTCTATGATCCATCAAAAAGTGTGTGAAAAATAAGAATTACGAATTAACACACACAGACACACGCACGTACACATACACACTAAAATTTTGGCACTATAGAGTGTTTGTAAATTGCTTGTAGCAAGTAATCGCCCACTGTGCAGCACCTCGTTGTTGTTGTTGTTTTTGTTGTTGTTTTTGTAGTTGTTGTTGTAGTTGCTATGACGGTATCGTCGCTAATAAACCGCTTATCTAATTTGTTATAACTTTGTTGTTATTTACCTATTGTGGGCCGACAAACAAAAAGGCAAGCAAACACAAAAGCTTCAAAAGCCCACTCACACGCAAGCACACATACACACACACACACACACACACTCGAGCGCACACAGCACACAGAGCGTGGTTATCTAAAATTGTTATATGGCATGTTAAAAATCTCTGTAAATTATTATTGATTTTTACGGCAGCCGCGACCAATGAGCTACCTAATGAGCGACGCACACTTGATAGAAACAACAATAAAAACAAGAACACAAATTAAGTGCAGTTTATTAGTTAAATTGATAAAAATTTATAACGCCGACGCACAGTGGTTTGAACAGCGAACAAGCATCAATAGTAATGTCGAGATTGTGAGAAGTCAAATCTGCTTTTGAAAACTCAATGACTTTCTATGAAAGTGTAGTCGAAAGACAATGCAATAAACAAGAGTTTTCTATACAGACTTAGCTAATGCTGTAATCAATATAGATGAAAATTTCCCTAAAATCCTTTTGAGTTATAAATATGTTGATGAGACTTCATTATTTTGTATCACACATTTAAGAGCCTGTACAACCTACTTTTGATGATCGAGCACCCACGAGATGGTGTTATATGAAAACTGTTGTAACATATGTTTCTATGTAGCAAGAACGTTTGTTATGTTGGGACAAAAACCCCAAGACCACAAATCGATTCTGAATGTGCTTCAAAATTCTCGAATACTCACGTCCTAGTCTGTGCAAGTACACAGCTCAGGCTGAGCTAGGCTTTTGCTCTAACTACCCATATGCTCGTTACACTGTGCGTAGCACCGTGGACAACAATATATGATGAAGAGCGCCCTCAAGTGAGCGTTGACTTCAACTTATGTAGTATGTACAAAGTTAACATCAACTGATGTCATCAGATCTTTATCGTTGTGTGTGTCTGCGTCTGTGTGAGTGTGTTTTTGTGTGTGTGTGTGTGTAGTTAGACCGGCAACAGCAGTATTAGTTCATTGTCTGCTTAAGAGCGGGGCACTTCAACGACAACAACAACATAAACAATGAACTGTGCACTTAACAGCTCGTGTGCCTTAGATGTTAGAAAGTATTTATCTTTTTCACGCTTAGCTAAATCTTTACGTTTATTCGGCACAAGTTTTGCATATTTGATTTTGCATAACAATTACCAAAGGCTCTAACAGAGCGTTGACAGTTGGCTGTCAGAGTCCGATAGTATCGGCAGATCAGTGCAAAAGGCCCACCCAAAATAAACGCTGTTAAACAATGCAAATGACACACAGCCCATAAGCTGAGACGGGCAGATAGACAAGCAGATACTTAGCCATATATAATATGCATATATATGTATATATATCTGTACATACATGCATTATAGCAAAAGGGCCAGAACCGACGAGCATTTGATGCGATTTGATGGATTCTGCTGGCAGCGTGCCCAGAAGCAGCGGTCTCGGTGTCACTTGTGCAAATGAAAACCAAATTAGAAATATTTTGCAGAAAAAAAAGTAACATAAGAACACAAAAAAAATGCCAGAAATCTCAATTATTTTGCAAAACATGTGTTGGCTGTAGATGCGCTTCATGTTTGGCAATCCGTCAGATACGCGTGCTGCTGCTGCTGCTGCTGCTGCTGCTACGAAATAGTTCTTTCCATCTAAACAACATGCGACTATAAGTCATGAACACAAAACTGAAAACTTAAATTGAAATCTGTTAAGCAGACCAAGAAACGATACGACAACTAAATGTTGGGAGTACATTTCGTTTTATAGCTGTCAAAGACTTGTGTACTATTTCTTTATTTAATACATATTTTAAATTTAAATTCAATTGCGAATTAAATCAAATAAATGGCAAAGTGCCCAGAGGGAAAACCAACAAATAAGCTGACAAATAGCATAAAATTGATTTCGCACTAACTCAAATTGCATTTCATACAACCAAACACAAATGCAATCAAATCATATTTGCAGTATTTAATGAAAAAAAAAAAGAATTAATCACAAAAAACTAGCACTTTTATTAATTTTTATTAGCATATCAATATTTGTCAAAGACTCTTTATAAAACTAGGAATGTTAAAATGTGGCCACTTGCTAAATGCACATATACATTAGCTTAAGTTTTATTATTTATTTGATACTATTTTTTTGAAATATGTGCTTACAATATAACTTATCTCTTTCGGTCTACTTCGTGCTACTCGCTTAACCTCTCTCTCTATTTCATACTAGTTTTCTCCCACCTCTTATTGATGGAAATGACTTCCTTCTGTAAATGACTTCCTTCATGAAAATCACATAGAATAATGATGTGTAAAAAAGGGAGTGATAGAAAGCGAGTTTGAATGTAAGTTAATAAGAATTGTGCAAAGTTGATACAGGGAATCGCATTATTTTTCGCAAATGCACCTGCCCTACTTTCTGAGTTTTCGCCCTAACTAAATAAAATGCAATATAATTAATGTCTTGTCTGGGAAGACTAATTATTCTAGACAATCAAGTTTTCATAGAGACTGCACATATAAATAAATGCCCTTTTAGTGTGGAGTTTCTCCAATGTCAACAGGTTACCAAACATACACATATAGCCACACACAACACTGATATATTTTTCGTTGCCTAGCCCACATGATAAGTAGACTGCATAAAAGTAAACAGAATGCATATTTGTCATGCTAGAGTGAATAGTGAAATTTCTTGGATACTCCGCACTTGGCACATGCCAACAGAAGACACATGAAAAGGTAATGCCGGCCAGTACTTGACCAAAAAGCACTGCATTATGCAAAAAGCAACTTTAACTTAATTTAAAAGTGCCACTGAGTGGAGGATGCACAGAAAAATCTCTGTGCAACAGCATCACCAACACCAACAGCAACAACGTCGACCGCATAAAGATTGAATGCACTGCACAAAAGAAACAAATTCCAGGGCCGGGCATCAGTCCGAAGAATGCACTCGGAAATGCTCAACATACAACCAAAAACAAAAAAAAAAACAAAGAACAAAAACAAAAAAAAAGAAAACAAGCGCAAGTGGTGAAAATCCTCGGAAAATCCATGCGGCGACGGCCGCCAAAGACAAATGTGGGTCGCAAGCGCAAAGTGCAACAACTTGCACGCACACACGCACACACACACACATACACACGTACATACACAGAGCAGACGGCAAACGGAAGACAACTAGCCACAGAGGGGTAGGTCGGGGTACTGTTGTTGGGGGCACCGACAGATGGCGAAAAGATGCAGCTGGGAGATATGGGCACTGGGAGGGCAACGGCAACGGGGACGTGGACGTGGACGGGAACGGAGACGGGGATGCCGTCGCCGCACGCATCATGAAAATACGCAAAAACAACAAGAAAACTAAACCATGTTTTTTGTACTTTGTTTTTGTTTTTTTGGCACTTGCCGTTTGGCTGGAAAACTCAGAGCTACCCTTCCCCCATTCGCTGGCGTTGTCTGGATTTTGACTTTGGGCTCTTGCACTGCTTAAGTGAAATTTAATGTTATTTTTACAGGCCAACTTGAGCTGGCAACAGGTGTTGGTACTGGCCAATTTTTGTTTTGCACTTGCTGCTTCTGCTAATTTGTTAAATTGAAGTTCTAATTTTATTGTGCTGCCAACTTATTTCCGTCTGCCAATGTATTCAGCTGCAAGTTGGCGAAAAGAAAGACAACAACAAAACACAAGATACTGAAGCAAATTCTTGTGAATAATAATAATTTCAGCACATTCATATTAGCTTACATACATTGCATATTGCTTACGATGTGGACTAAATAGAAAAACAAGGTAGAATAGTTAGTCTCGTGTTGGCGAAGATTAAACACACTTGCAGGCCATTGATGAACATACGACATAATAATATATATAAATCTGCAAAAGAATTGATTTAAGAGATTTTTCGACTAATAGCTGCGATAGGAGCTTTTTTATATAGTAGTCGGATTTAGATCAGATTTTCTTTTACATATTAGGAGCTCAATGAAGCTCGTATAAGCTGACGATATATTTAACGATACACGATATATTACACGATGTGTTAACGATAGATACTTTGGCAGTTATGTGATATGCTGGTCCAGCAACAGACATAGGCCGCATCAATCATGTTGATTAAGAAGAATAGTTATAGTACTATATACGATCAAAAACTGTATCCCTTCAGGCGTTACACATTTCGTGACAAAATTGAAATAGCTAACACAACAGATGATGCCCGGCGCCCACGCGATTAAAAGCAATTGAAATAAATATGAAAGCAAATGGTCTAGCAAAAAGGCAACCCATGCGACACTCTCACATTGTACTAAATACATACGCATGTACATGTACGTATATACTATATATTTCGGAATTATTACATTTTGGTTACATTTGAAATGTTTTAATGTGCGAATGCACTTAAAACTGCTGCGCTAGCGGCGTCTCTAAACGAGTCTACGGTTGGCCATTGAGCCAGCCGCAAACGCAGCACGCAACACGAACATTGTGACATATACTCATGTTCTCGGCAACTATGCAGCGGGTCGGCACTCTAGAGCGACAGGGAGTTTCAAGTGCTCATATAGTATATGTGTATATTATATGCACACATATATGTACACATGCATGTCGTCTGACTGAAATGCGAGTCGCGTGGGACCAGTGCTTTGCTCCATTCCCCAAAACAGCTGACCTGTCATTTGATGAACTGTGGAGCTACAAGCTTATTTATCTAAGCTTTGCATTCGCTGTGCTGTTATTGTAGCTACGCTTCAGTTCTATTTTTCCAGTGCTTGGAAAAAAATAAAAAATAAAAAAAACTCACGTCAGTTTTCGCAAGAAATCAAAAAAAACAAACAGCAAACACGATGGTAAACAGCAATAATTAAATAAATAAATAATTATGCATAATGTTTAGTCTTATTGTGAAATCCTAAACGAGACGGCCGCTTGTCGTAATATGAGCAAATAAAAAGAAATAAATTAATTAAACAGAATAAAATGAATTTCCCTTTTCACAGCAACGTAAATGAGAACTCTTACAACTGAATTTTACATTCAGAAAGTTTTATAGAGTCAAAGCATACGCATATTAAATTAATTCTCTATAGTTTTAGTAAATATGACATAAAAGGGCAAAATAATAAAAGAATGCTGCTGTTTTAATTTCTCTCAGCGCAAGCTGCAAACTGCATGCTACGCACTATAAAAAATGTCTCTTGAATATTGCAGCATTGTTATGAAATCAGAGCGCAATGATGGAATGCACTGTGCAATTGAATCCACGTTTGCAGCAGGTATTTATTAATTAAATTATTCTTGTCAGCTATGTTAATACCATGCAAAGTTTTTCAAAAAACCATTTTACTTGTTCTCTTTACAAATTCTGCATTTCATTATGCTAACTATACGTATATTATTCTGCTCAACAAGCGAACAAAAGTCAATTACAAATGCATTTCTCAAGTCGCAAACGCTATCAACTGCAACTGCAACTGCAACTTTAAGTGCACTGCAATTGGCAGCAGCTGTTGCCTGAAATGACTGTCAAACGCGACAAAGCCAAACTTTTCCCCTTCCGTTGGCCATTATAATGATTTCGATGGTGCGTGTCTGCGGCGCGCTAAGTGACTACTTCTACTACTTTTTGGCATTCAGCAAGACGACCACGATGACAGTCACATAGCCAGACCGAAACACACACCGTGGACGTGGAACATGGTTACCGAAATCTATTTAGCATGCAAAGGCGATTGCTGCTGCCGGCTAAATAATGGCCGTGGATATGCAAACAACAAAAGCAGGAATCAGGAAAACGCAAAAAAAAGAAAAAACAATGGCAAGGGCAACGTCAAAACACTTTGCATGGCCAAGACATTATGCCAAAGGCAGCAACAGCAACCAGTCTTAAGATATTAAAAAAAATATATATAAGCAAAAGTGCGACAGTTTTAATACCCTTACATATCTCTACGATATATATCTGAGCGGTGGTTTATACAAGCAATGCGGCATATCCTAGCCTAGAAATTTAAACCAGATTCTGCTAATTTGTCGGCTGTGCTCAGATATGCATACACTTTCGGCAGATTGCTCCGATAATGATATAGAAGTCTGATTTTAATCAGCACTTTTTATAAATTACAACTTGTATATGATGGGTTTTGCTTCTTTTTGTTAATAGATTTAACAATACTGAGAAACTAATTTACATTGAAACAGGCAGATATGCGTATACTGACTTGACACTTATCAATAATATATATACTTAATATAAGCGGAGACGTCTACCGACTAAGTTATAATACCCGCTGCAAGGGTAAACAAACGCCTGCAGGTGGGCAGAGGCAGGGGCAGAGGCAGGGGCAGAGGCAGGGGCATGTATTTGACTTATTGTCAAAGTCAAATGCATGAATGAATTTACGGCGCATTTATTTCTGAGCTGGGAGTGTGCGGTGTGTGTGTGTGTGTGTGTGTGTGTAAGTGCGTTTGTGTGAGTGTGAAATAGAGATGGTTTCAATTGTTGTTTATATGGGGAAATATGGTATATCATCTGTTGCTTAAAATAATAATAAGAAATTAAGTTTTGGGTTTGCTGATTACTCACCCACTTTAGAGAAACCCACACATGTGAGCCGGCTTTCTTGGCTGGCGCGTTGGTGTAGCTGCGTTTTTCGTTGAATGTTTTTGTTTTTGTTGATATATCGCGATAATAGAAAACTACTTATAGTATATATAAGTAATGAGAAGTAGTTGCGCCATATGCAAAAGAGCACACACACATACACACACACACACACTCTCTCACAAAATTAGGCAACAACAAACACAACGCACATAAAAAATAAACAGAAACACACACGCAACAAGTCGAGTGTATTCTATAGATATGCAAGAATTTGAATTTATATGTGGCTATATGGAGCTCGATTGGTACATTCTTAAAGAGCGCTTAGTTCGGTGATAAATGAACGCGCTGACACTGAAAACGATTTCACTTGAAATAAACCAAATTTAATTGGCCAAGACGTTTAATTACATTTATTTTATATTTTTGTTTTCTAATTAATTGCAAATGGTTTTTCACCCATGGGTTTCCTTCTTTTATTTTCAATTTTTTATTATTATATTTATTTTTATTTTCATTCGTATGTATGTATTTTATGCGCTGTTGGCTTTTGTGGGGAGCTAAACACTGCACACGACACACGAACGTGATGAGAGAGGGGGCGGGCGCCTGTAAGAATCGAAAGAGAACAAAACAATTTCGATATGAGACAGCAAGTTTTTTTTACTATATATATTTCTTTTTTTTTATGTACAACATTATTTGGGGAAAATTGGGAGGTATATATATTGGATATATTCAAAATATGCAAGCATAAGCATAGTTTAGATCGGTCAGAGATAGGAGGTGATATAGAAAGAGAGAGAGAGAGAGAGAGAGAGAAAGACAGAGAGAGATAGAAAGAGAAAAAGAAAGAGAGAGAGAGAGAGAGAGAGAGAAAGAGTTTGTGAAGAGTAAAGCTCCAGCCGAGATAACTTTTGGGATATTAGATAGAAATCGCTTTTGGGAAATTGTGTGAAAAATGCAGTTTCAACGAAAAGAAAATGTGTTTAAGCAACAGATTTAAGTGTCAGTAGTAGTACATATATACATCAAGAAATTGGTGTGTATGTTTGTTTGTGAGTGTGTGTTTGTGCTGCAGCGTGGGCGGTTGCACATTTAACACGCTGAGAAAGGGACAACAAATATGCATATATATTTATAAAGATAGATACAATATTTTATTGTGAAAATGACATAAAAATTGCTGTATAAATGTTTTGAAAACATTTCAAAATAACAAGCGCGGCGATAGAAAGTATGGGAGAAATGGCAGTTAGACAGAGAAAGACAGAGACATAGAGAGAGAGAGAGAGAGAGAGAGAGAGATAGAGAAAGAGAGAAAGATAGAGCTAGAGTGTGAACAAAAAAATAGAACAAAAATTCACAGCACAACAAGCGCATAAAATAGAATAAATATATAAGTTTATATACATATAAATACTCTTATTTTTTATTTTTTTTTTGTATAAATACATTTTATTGCTTTTTGATGTAGCTTTATATGTATGTTTATAGAGGTGTGTGCGGGCGGGGGAGACGGGTTATAGTATTTATTCAATAAATGTTATTTTTTGTTTCTTTTATTTATATGCAGTTTATTTGTTTGATCATCGCATTTAATTTAGTGGTTGCGGGGTTTACAGTTGAGCGCATCAAAAAACAATAGAGTAAAAGTGTGTGAAAGAGTTGATTTCAATTGATAAACACGAGTACACAAAATAGTAGTTACGAAAAATATAGTTTTTTTTTTTTGTATAGTAATTGCTGCTGTTGATGGTAAATTGGAAAATGGACTTTTTCACTATTTCGATAAGTATGAAATGCTGTAACATGCCAACAATTATTAATTAAAATTATTTACTTAATTCAACAATGCAAATTCCAAGTTAACAAACTTTTATTCATCCATTTGACCAAATAGCTTTGCGTCATTGTAATTAAGTTAGCGAACGTATTGAATGCCGCAACAATAAATGAAAAGCTTATTATACTATTATTATACATGTTAAATAAAGCTGCACATTTAGCTTAACAAGTTTGATTTAGTAAATTACAAAATTATAACATAACAAAATAGGGCTAAGGACCATATGTAATGCTCTGCAAGACTCAATTCAGTTAAAGCTAAGCTGAGCTGAGCCAAATCACACGCTCTCTTGACACCCCTTCTTCGAAACATGCTCAAAGAAAACCGCCAAATGCAACCCTAATTACACATTCAGACTATTCGTCTAAGGTCGGCACAACCCCTTTTTGGAACCCGGCAGCCCGAACACACAAATTGTGTGACGAGAAAAAATCAAGAAGGTAAAAGAAATTACAAGTAAACCGAAACCCGTATACCCTTAAGAACAGCACAGGAGAGTAAATGAATTCCAGAGATTATCTAAAAGCTTTAGTTCCCCATTAAAATCAGAAATAAATTAATAAAATATTTAATATAGTCAAAGAATTGTTAAAAAATCAACAATTTCCAATCAACAAAAATGATTGCCAAGTCTGTACGAAAAACAAGACGAAACGAGGGGAAGTGCGTATAAATATACCCGGACTAAAATATATGAAAACAAGAGTATTTAAAGCATGCGCCCGGCCTTTTTTCAAACAGCTGTCGTTTTGCTTTCTTATCAATCAAACACACGCACACAAACAAACACAAATTCCATGTGATATTTTAAAACCGTGGGGCTTATGTTTGACATTTACGTGCGCTGTGATAAAAGCAACGCACGGCAATTTCGATAGGTGAGAATGGAAGACCCCAAGCGCTGACCAGGGGGGCAGGGGACACGCCTTCAACCAGCTGACAGTGTGTTTAGCGCACAAATCAGCCGGAGCGTAACGCCGCATTTTTCTAGCCACCCAAAAATGTTCATAATATGACAGGCCACATCATCGGGCATCGCAACGGCAACAGCAGCAGGAGGACATGTACATTTGCATTTTTCAACACCTCAACAAATTGGCTCATCTAGCTCGTCAAGTATTTAACAGTTTCCCCGACCCCCTCCCCATTCTCCCCGCCCTCCACAACCCCTTTGGGTGATCGATCATGTCAAATATCAATAAATATTTGTGCAGACAGATGCTGTGCATGTGTGTTTATTATTATTTGCTCTTTTTGAAAATCCAACAGCGTGAGCTGATTAGCTTTTATGTTTTGCGTGCGTTGCGTGAAGCCAACACAAATAAATATAGAAATTATAATTAATCAACAATTTTTTTAAAGCTACTTAAATTTTAAAGCATTAAAAAATTATCATGTAGTGTGCTGATCTCGATCTTGGCGTGAAGTTGTGAACAAACTCTGGGTGCAGAATATGGCTGTGCGTTCAATAATATCATTTGGATAAATTTAAAGTTTGGTGTAAGTTGGAAATAGGCCGGAGTCATTTGCCCAAGGCGTGAATCCGCCTTCGTAACTTAATCTGGGCTAAGGAATTTTTTGAAAGTAAATTTTCGAAACTATATGAAACTAACAGCACGAAGCTAACAAACGTTTACTTTAAGGCCACCAACAATTTGGTTTTTAATTTATATACAAAAATACACATTTTCAGCAAAATTAATAGTCGTTGCTTTAAAATGAATGATAGATCTGTATATACTATTTTTAGAAGCAACATGTCAAATTTACAACCTAGAAAATTGCGATATCGATTTCTATCGACTGCTTGGAAACGGGGCATGTTATCGTATAAATATTTCTCCAGCTCTTAAAGGCTTTCAGATAGACGCGTTCATATACATATACAGACAGACGGACGGATTGAGCTACTAACGGATGGACGGACAGGCAGACGGGCATGGTTAAATCGACGGGGCTTGTGATGCTGACAAGGAATATACATATATACACTCTGGATTCGGCGACGTCTCCTTCTCCCTGTTGCATACATTTGCACACAACCATCCTACCCTCTTCACCCATTTTCAATAGATTGACAGCAACTATTTTTGCAGTTCCTATTAAATACAAATAGATTGATTACAGAGAATTGGTTCCGACATAAAGAGAAGGTTTTTAAGTTTAACAACTTGGTAACAGCACAACTTTATGTTCTAATAATTGTTTCTAGGCATTGTATAATGAAGCTTTCCTAGCGCTTACCCTTTCCTTAACGCTTATTCATTTTGATGGTCAAACCGGTTTGCAATTGTTTGCCTACCAAGAGCAAGAGCAAGAGCAATTTATTTCAGACATTAGAGCCAAGTTCAAAGCGCCTAACAACAAAATTGAGAGTAGACAAAATTATATAAAAAAAACTGAGCAGCCATTAATCATAATCATATAAAAACGAAAATCACAGCGCCGTTTGCTGCTTGTATTTCTGTATCTGTATCTGCACATGTATTTGTAAGTTACGCATGTGCGTGAGTTAATTTGTATGGTAGCGCTAATTAACCGAAGCCCAAGACTTACGCACTTGCTGTAGAGTTTCACTTCCCAGTCATGAGCAGCAGACTGTGGCCGGGCGACAGTCGTAACGCATCAAAGCTCAAAGAAACTACAAGCTAAGAAATTGTCGAAAACACACAATCAAAAGATACACACGAACGCATACGCACACACACACACACACACTCGCGATATACATGCACAGAGAGTAGAGCCCCGAGACCCGAAATTTGTGTCCAAGGTCAAATTTCGAAACTGGGCATTCAACTTGATAATTTATTAAACGCGTTCATTCGTATATAACTTGTGAAGGGTAAGTCGAGCGATTGTCGCCGCGCAAGCGTATTTCACACAGAACTTTTGCGCAGATACAGATACAATTTGAATACCCTGTACCCCCATTGAAAATGTATTCAAGAAAGGGTCTTATGCAAATGCATGTAATGAACGGCATCGCTGAGCCCATAAAATATGCATGCATGCATGTTTAAATTGACTGAGTCGAAGTAGTTCTGTGCTGGATCTCATAGACTATTAGAGCCAAAGTGTATAATACATAAAAGTATTAAAAACAACTAGCTTATTTAAATTGATTGATAACTCCCCTCTCTAATATGGACTTTGGTAGAACCTTTCCCCCTTTCCTTCTCGATATCAATAAGACATGGCACATTTGACACACATGTCTGTACATGTAGAATTTATGCTCAAAGCTGTGTACAGGGTATCTTCTAGTCGAGCACTTTTGAATAGAGCACTCTCATTGTATCTGTGCTTGAGAGTGTGACCAAATATGGAGCAAAGAGATGTGTGGCCACATTTTGAGCAAGATCGTTGAGTCGATAAGTCAGTTGCAAGTTAAACGGATGGTTAACAATTTTCGTAGAAAACATAAATTTACTCTAAACGATTGCGCTGCACTCGTAGCTGTTTTTGTTGTTATTAATGTTCTAAGTTTGTTTATTTTTGTTGTTCACTTTAAATACTAATTGCAGCCCGTGTTGAATGAGTTCCTTCAACTCAAATGTGACTCATCTTGGTGTGAGTTCAGGTAAAACGTGTTTTTCTCTCTTCTAGTCTCTCCCTCTCTCTTTCTCTTTCCCTTTGACTTTTATTTTATCGCGTATTTCAATTAACTGCAAAAACACCGCAACCCCCGACGCCTCTTCACTCCATACACCTAGACAATGAAAATAAACTGAATGTTCATGCATGTAAATTGTGTTATCGTCAACTTTTTGTTGCCGATAAGCGCAATGAAATGATAAAAACTAAATAAAAAGTGGCCTTCCAAAGCTTAAATACCCTTCCAATATATAATAATCAGTACAAATTTTACGAATTCCTGAGTTTATACAAAATAAAAGCAACACTTATTTCAAATACAATATAATATCTAACCGATCTGGCAGCAAAAAAAAAACATATTTTTATCAAGACAAGCTCGGCAAAACTGGCTCTTAATACTGTTCAATAATCAAAGTGTTACACATTCTGTGGCACAGTTATAATACCGCTGGCAAGGGTAAACAACCGTTCATAAGTAGTAGTATTTCCAACTGATATACAAATAATATAGGCTAGAGATGAGCACTGACACGTAAACTTTGGCGAGTTTTTCGCATTTATCATGACATTCACTAGATATCTTAATCATAATTTAAGGATTTTTTATTTTATTTTAAGCAGGAGCACCTTGTGTACGTCAGCCACCTCTTTAATTTGTTGAGTTTTATATAAATGCTATTAACAGGGGCCGGCCACATAGCTTGTAATCAGTCAATTGTTGAGCTTATGCGGGTGCCACATGGCGACTACTTTCGATTTTTCTACACACACACGCACTCACACACACACACGAACACTCTTTTCCAGACATTCTCAGTTATTTTGCAGTCAGTCGTTCAGTTCACAGTCATCGAGGCACAACTGGCGTCAACATCATCATTGGGAAACTTGACTAAATCTCAACGCCAGACGCTAATTTGATATTTTAATGACTTTCTGTTTGCAAATTACGCGACGCTGAGTAGTTAGTTTCTCGTTGTTGTTGTTGCTTTTGTTGTTGTTGTTGTTGCTTTTATAGCTGGGCAACGCAGCTGCTTTGTGGGCCGTACCATAGGTGGGTTAAATGAGCGGTTAAAATAACGGCACTCGTAGTTGGCAGTGTGGCCATTGAACAATAAAAATAAAATCAAGAAAAACAGCTTTAAAAAATATCAATGCACATACTTTTGTACAAATATACTTATTTATTCAAGTTTATTCAATTGAAAGTTTTTTATATTTTCTATATTTTAATGTCTGCTCAAAAGAATTTTATAGTTCTAATCAGTTTTGTTCTGAGTAACAGATATCAGATTTGACTCTCTAACGTCTCCCACGTTACTGAACCTAAAAATTACCCTTCCCCAATAATTTGGCATTCATAGGCGGGAATGTTAAACTGACTGTCAAAACAGTGAAAACCCCAAAACCAAACTCAGACTCTAAAATTAACGTGTGTAAAAGTTATGTGTGTGTGTGAGTGTGGTCAAAACCACAATGAGACAGAGCAACAAAAATGAATTACCAACAAAAAAACAAAACAGATAGAAAAAAGTTAAATTATAAACATGTTGCTCAGCGTAGCAGTGAGTCAGCGGAATTATGAAAAAAAGGAAGCGCTGGCCATGAAATTGAGCAAATGAAAACGACAGCGCGAGCGCTGCCAGAGCGCCAAAAATCATATACAGAGCGGCAGCCTAAGGCAGCGTTGCCAATAAGGGCACAACGCAGTCAAAATACGATTATAGATGAGCTGAGCTGAGCTGAGCCGAGGTGAAGTGAGGTAAGCCAAAATGAAATGGTGGTGGTATGTACAATAAGAGAATATATAGACATACTCTTACATGTATGTGTGCATGTACCTAAAGGCAACTGCGAGCTGCAACAACAAAACAAACTAACAGGGCAAGAGGTAAAATGAAGACAACAAAGCGCAATCATGAAATAACCGTTGACAATGAATGTACAAATATGCGAGCATGTGCGAGCGAGATAGACTGACGGACATGGACACAGACAAGAGGCAACAGGTAAATAATCAAGTATTACGTATGTGTACGTGTATGTGTATGTACAAACATGAAGTTATGTTTAGGTAGACATTTATATGTACAAGACGGGAAAAAAGGTAATAAGAAATTAGGTGAGACAGCAGTGATAAGAAATATGTTATTAATAAAATAAGGATAAGTAAAAGTAAAAACAAAGCTTAAAAAATGAATGCAGGCAACTTACAAAACAGCGGGGTAAATATTGTTGTTGTTGGTATTGATGTCGTAAAATTTGAGCCTTGCTTGATTTTTTTGTGTTTTTTTTTTTTTGCTGTTTTTCACAATAATTTTATAACACGTTCATAAAGACGAAACGGAGAAAATTTTACGACGAATCACTAGAAGAGCGAGAGGGAAGGGAATAGCAAGCAAATTGCACAAATGGAAACATTAACAAACATATTACACTCGGCGGCAAACACTTACAAAATACGGGACGAGACCGGGCGAACAAAAACACGGAAACACACGTGGAATGCAATAATAATGCCAAAAATGTCACAAACACAAGAAGGAGGCGGTACGGTGCGAAAGGGTGGGGGTGTGAAAATTACGCGCGTGTTCACTTTTCTTTTCGTTAACAGCGATGTGTGGATGGATGGACGAGTGTGACCAGATGAGGACGACGCGTAACACGCGCGAAAGTATGATAAAAGGATACCAAAAAGCTTAAAAAATAAAACAAAACGAAAAAGACGAAACGAGAACAAATGCACGAAATTTTGTATCGAATATCAAACAAAACTGTGACCGAAATTGACATGAAAAGCAAATTTAACTGATTTTATTTTATTTTTTGCTTTCAAATATTATTAACGTATTTTACGGCTGCTGAATGGTTATTTTATGTCGTCGCGTCATTTGGCGGCTTTTTTTTTACACAATTTCTGGACTCTTGCTCACGGTGTTGTTTTTGTTGTTGTGGTGGATATTGTAGTTGCTGCTGTTGTAGTTAATGCAATTAAATGGTTAAAATAATAAAAATTGCCCAGTGGCTGTTGCTGTTTGCTTAAACAATTGAATCACCCGCAACGGACACACACACACTTACACACACGACGAGATGACGGCCGCAAATTTGTTTATTTGCTTGCGCGTCTTTCTTTGAGATCGTTTTGTCGCCACAATAAGAATATTTTTATTTTATGTTGTACGCAGTGGGGTCTTGCTTGCCTAATACGAATTTGACTGCATTTAACGCACCAATGCAAGTAGCTTTCGCACAAACTAAGTCTAAAAGTTGAAACAACTCGTAAATTTTGAATTTTTTTTCGCCGTCCGCACACATGTGTACGTACAACAACATTAACAGTAAATGAGAGAATTTGCGATCGCACGCTAAAGAGAGTATAACATAAGTTGTACAGCGAATGTATAACATAACAGCGGGCAATAACATGAATGTTTGCTAAACTGTTATTAACATCTGTCAATAAGAAAAACAACCATTATGAGTAAAGATCAACACAAATTAAAATGTTAAACTATACGTGAAAGATATATAGCACACAGTTACTCTTGCTGATAACTTATTAAAAAGAAAAACGACAATTGAAGATCAAGTTTAAACTTTACCGCAAAATGAGACTCTGTTATAAAGACTGTTTTGTTCAGCAATCGATACTTGTTAACAGTACAGTTGATATTTTATCTATGCACACAACACCAAGCAAAAAGGCACACCACAAGGTCAGCTAAATAGGTATGTGATGAAATTTGCGATTAGATAATCAATTTAAAGCAATATAGCTCGATTTCGCTCGCACATGTTTAATGTATTTTATCGAACTATCGATTTCATAAATGTAACCTGTTGATTTTATTAAGGCCTGTTAAGTCTGATTAGTTAACAGAAAAATGTAAGGATCAGCTGATCAGCGGCGCTGTTGTAGCAGTCAGCTTTTGACAGGGAGCTTCAATCAGCGTTCGACTTTCGAATTATGCCTACAAGGAATTAAATGTAGAAATTCAATTGTTCAATAGTTATACAAAATGATTGATCAATACCAATTAAAATCAATTACAGCTGTTCCAAATTAATTAAAGAAGAAAACAGTTTTATTTGCTGCCCAAACACATTTAAGCCAAGCTACCTGATCTGCTCTATTTTAGTTTTCCACACATTTCCATTCCATTCGTGATTCACATTTGTACACAGCAGACGCGGGGAGAGACTTCATTAAGCGAGATTTAAATTGGTTGGCAGCGAGCGTCTAAAAGTTATTTGCATAAACAAAGCGCAGTTGAACAAAACGCTAGCAAAGCGGACGCGCGAAGCGATTAAACGGAAGAAAAAAATATTACGGCAAAAAATAACAAAATGATAAATATTACGAAAATTGGATATAAATAGAATACTGTGCAAAGCGAACTAGAACTAAACGTGTACACATATGTAAGTCCAAGGTCCAATTGGAAATTCGGTAACTATTGCCATTCACCCCATACATATGGATGTTCTGTTACACTTTTCAGTTAAGCTTTGCTTCGTTCATTATTCATCA
The DNA here is from genome assembly GCF_003285875.2 of Drosophila novamexicana. Lineage (NCBI taxonomy): Eukaryota > Metazoa > Arthropoda > Insecta > Diptera > Drosophilidae > Drosophila > Drosophila novamexicana. The sequence continues at coordinate 5,591,695 of NW_020824772.1, forward strand.
AGCATAACATTGTAGTTACATATTTTAATATGTATACGGCTTATACACATGCATACATACATGCGAATGCATGTAAATATAGTTTCTCGATTGTACTGGCTGTGACCTAAAAGCTTGATAGAATTCTCACAATAAATCGGCAGATATTTTAAATTAAAATAACACAAAATGCATAAATGTATTGGACTGTTGTTGTGTTATTTGCATGCAGCGTAGTCGTGTGTGTGTGCGTGTGTGTGGGTGTGAGTATGTCAGATGTGTTTGCCTATTTGTTTTTAATAATACCGAACAGAATGCTAGACATTTTTAAAGACCCAACGGCCAGGGGCGTCGCAGAAAAGGGGACGTAAGCAGCATGTGATGTTACATTGCATGTTAAGCTTTCTTAGGAACGATAAATCGATAACGATTGCATTATTAATTACCATAATAAAAATCATAACAAATTTCGCATACAGAAATTAATGCCAAATATTGTCAGGCTCTAATTCTTAGCTAATCAATACCACGTTTTTTTAATCAATTATCTTACTTATGCCTAACATTCACATTCTAACCCACTTAGCGACGCCGCTGCTCTAATGTGCCGCACATGTCGGACATTTACTTAAATTAAATGTGCAACACAATAAAAAATGTGAACACATTTTATATGATACGCTGTACAGGTGGGGAGTCTGCTCATATGCCTTTATATATATGTGTGTGTGTGTGTGAGTGTGGGTGTTGCCAGACTTCTATGCGAGTAATTTGCAAAATTTGCACTAAAATGTAAACAAAAATGCGAATGTGCAAATATTTGCACGGGCCCCAAAAATATGCTGCAGCCGTTGCATTCAATTGTGTTTTTCTGTTGCTTCATGCGGCATTAGTAGGCTGTAAGCGCCAGATCAGCCCATACCCAACCACCCCACCCCCCTCTCCCACCCAATCAGTCCTATTGTAGCCCGTTGTATTGACAGCTTTCAGAACAATTGAAAAAGCATGCGAAATCAACAACAACAAGCCGAAAGAGATGGAGAGAGAGAAAGTGAAAGAGAACGAAGCAGACGGCGTATATTTTGGATTGCAAATGTTTGTGCAAGTGTGACAGTATTTGTGTCTGAGTGTGTGTGCGTGCGTGTGACTGTGTGATTGTGTGCGTGTATGGCTCTCAATGGCACTAAAAGTATCTTGTTAGCAGCGCAGATACAATTGTATATTCTGGGATTTGCATTTCTTTTCGTTGATATTATCGACCAAATTTGCACACAAACCAAAAGCCCAACAAAACAAAATAATCGTCGAAACAATGATAAAAATAAACAAACAAATAAACTCTATGGCAGATCTAAGTCCATGTCTGAGTCGAAGTTTCCATTTTCAAGCTCCCTTCGACTTCCAGCAAACAAGTGCTTCAACTGCAATTCTCAACGTTAGCAATATATGGGGTTTGTTTATTTTTCTCGTTTCCTAATGTGCCCGCCCGTATCGCGTATACAAGGTACATAATATAATAGTTCTTTATCAAAACTAATCCGCTTTCATTGGGATTCGAGACGAGATTAGTTTAAGATCTTGAAAATTAATATTTTGTTTTTTCAATTGTATTCTTGATTAGTTTTTCGTTGTTTCAACTTCTTAAAATCCTTAGAAAACTTTTCAAAGCTAAGAAATAAAATCCTTAAAATCCTTATAAAACATTTTAAAGCTTACAGAAAAAGGTATTTTCTATATATTCAATCTTTTTATACCCTGAACCCATTAAAAATAGGTATAAGGGTATATTGTATTTGTGCGAAAACCAAATGCGTGTAACAGGCAGAAGGAACCATCTCCGACCCCATTAAGTATATATATTCTTGATCAGCATCAACAGTAGAGTCGATCAGCCATGTCCGTCTGTCTATCTGTCTGTCCGTCCGTCCGTCCGTCCGTATGTATGAACGCAAGGATCTCAGAACCTATAAGAGCTAGAGACCTATAAGAGCTAGAGACTCCTCCTAGTGCCTGCGCAGATCGAGTTTGTTTCCGATAATCGATAACTTACTCCGTTTCCAAGCAATCGATAATAATCGATATCGATATCCTGTTTTTTGGGCAATTTTGGTAAATAATAAGAGCTAGAGTCACCAAACTTGACATATAGCTTTTAAAATAGAATATATATATGCATTTGATGTTGGAAGAAGAGGGTTCAGGGTATCCCCTAGTCGGGGGCTCCCGATTAGAACCTCTTACTTGCTTGTACTAATTTCGCAACAATTGTCAGCTTGCTCTACTAATAATTTAGGTATTGTATCGCGCACTTGTATCTTCATATAGAATTATTTATGACACTCAATTATCAAGCTTTTAAACACAATTCAACTTTTTGCAGGTTTTCTTTTTTTTATAGACCAACAAACGTTTTCTAATGCTAGTAGCTTCTGAAATATATAATACACGACAACAACAACAAGAAAATCCAACTACGTTTTGCATCCGGACTTGGCGTAATTCTAATTCAATTTTCGCCTAGTTTATAAATAATTTTTGCAGCAAGACAAACGAGCAGACAAAAGAGTCAAAGAACAAGGAGATAGGAGCTAGAATGGTTGACTCGGATGTGGAGCTGGAGAAAGGTGGGTCGATTGCAAAAAATAGAAATGGGAATTGAGAGTCTGTAACTCAGTGTCTAATTTGCATTTTAGTGCCACGCCTTGGTCTGCGTCATTTGCAGGCGTTGCTGCTTTTCCTGGGACTGGTCGTCAATACCACACTACAGTTCAATGTGGGCGTGGCTGTGGTGGCCATGACAAATGCCACGTCTGTAAATGCCGAGCTGCCCGTAAGTGAGTCGAGGGCCGCAAGGCCACGCCCACGCGCCCACACTAAATAACTATTGACATCTGTGCTTGCAGCACTACAACTGGACGGAGCCCCAGAAATCGTATGTGCTGTCCAGCTTCTACTGGGGCTCGGCATTGACACAATTTGCCGGTGGTTACCTCTGCAAGCGTTTTGGCGCCAAGACCGTGCTCTTTTGGGGCAGCTTTGGATCGGCGCTGCTCAGCGCATGGACGCCCCAAGGTATTTATATGGCCGGGTGGCGCGCCTACTGTGCCATACGTCTGATGCAGGGCCTCTGCCAGGGCCTGACATTGCCCTGCATACATCAGCATCTGGCCAACTGGGCGCCAGCGGTGGAGCGCACGCGCTTGGGCGCCTTCGCATATACGGGCTTCGATTGCGGCAACGTGCTGGCCATGTATGCAGCCGGCATGTTGGCCAGCTCCAGCCTGGGCTGGCCAGGCATCAGCTATGTGTCGGCCGCATTGGGTCTGATGTGGTGCCTGCTGTGGCTGCTGCTGGGCGCCAATCGCGCCAGCGAGGCGCGCTGCATTGGCCGAGCGGAACAGCGTTACATTGTGGGCGACCTGCAGCGCAGCGTGAGGCGAGAACGCAAGCTGGCCATACCCTGGCGTGGTATATTCACCTCAGCGCCATTTTATGCGCTGCTCTGCGCCCGCTGCGCCGACACGTGGGGCCTGGCGACAATGCAGGCGGAGCTGCCAGCCTATCTGAACGGCGTGCTGGGCCTGGAGATGCACAGCAACGCGTTCTTCTCGGCGCTGCCCTTCCTGCTGATGTGGGCCATGTGCTATGTCTACCTGATCATCGCGGATGTGCTGCTCCAGCGACGCTGTCTCAGCCTCACAGCGCTGCGCAAGACGTACAACAGCATTGCGCTGTGGACACCAGCCGCCATCATGTTGGCCCTCGGCTTTGTGGATGCCACACAGAAGCCGCTGGCTCTGGCACTGGTCACACTCAGCGTGGGCGTCAGCAGTGCGGCGACAATTGGCAGCGAACTTAACACAATTGATCTATCGCCCGTCCATGCGAGCATCCTGTCTGGCATCTCGAGCACCTTCACTAACCTGGTGGCAATGCTAACGCCCCTTGTGGTGGGCGTGTTGGTAAAGCATCCAACAGAGCGTAGTGAGTGGCAGCTGGTGTTCAGCATTGCCGCCGCGGTTCTCTTTTCCGGCAATGTGATCTACCTCATTTGGGGCACCGCCGAGACGCAGCCCTGGAATGACAATGAGTCGAAAAGCGAGGCGGGGAGCGACTTTGAAGATGCCAAACTGGAGATAGCTGCTGAGCCGACTTATAAAAAGACATGAATATAGAAATTCATTGAACAGAATTACTTAAACTATGTTATTCTTACGAAAGACTATCGCAGGATCGTATTCAAATTGCCAAAATCTAAGCTAATTTCAAATAGGTCCAATACGCTTAAGCATGTAAAGTGAAAAGACTTTAAGCCCTTGCAGTGTAGCCAAAAAATATTAAAATTGTTCAACAAAGTTTATAAATATATTTTTCAATTTAATTAACTAAACGCTGTTTTCTTTGAAATACTTAATTCACAAATATTTTAGGCAATTTCTCGACAAGTGGAATAGGTTGTCAAAATTCCAATTAAAATTTGGATAAACGGTTTTATAGTTCAACATTTTGTTTCACCGAAAATTTAATAGCCACTAGATATAAATAAAATGCCAAAAAATAATTGTCATTAAATAAAATAGAAAATAAATGCATTGCATTTATATAAACATTGCGTAAAATAATACTCATTTACTAATTTGACTAATTTATACAAACATTGTGTAAAGTGAGAGATATTTTAACAAATTTTTTGCCGAAACAATTTTTATAAATGTTTGCAATTTTGCAGAAAAGTTTATTACTCCAATTAATTACAAATGTAAATATAAGGTCTGCCAGAAATTTTAGTTTTATAGCCGCCATTTCAATATTCTAAAAACACATAAGCCTTGAAATACAATCATCTTTACTTTTATTTAAATGCTTAAAATAAATTGATAAAATATTTGCTCGGTCTGCACGTTAAGTAAATTTAAATCAAATATTTAATCTGAGAGAGATTAGAGAACAACAAATTTTAAGTAACTTTTTGCACAAGTGACTTGAACATTTTGCTAGAGCAAACAGAAAACAAACCATTCTTAATCAGAATTTATGGTTTTGCATAAGATACATAACACTGCAGCCGAACGGGGGCTTAGGCAAATCACTTGGCTGGCCGAAACATTTTTCACTGGCACTCAATCTCTGCTCCGGTCACACCTGTGCTGTGCGAAGTAGGCAACAACTTTAACTCTAACGATGCTTGCATAAAGAAGACATAAAAACAACAATTCAAACAACTCCGACCAACAGCAGCAGCAAAGAAAATAACAGCTGCTCACTTTCCTTAGCTGGGCAGCAGCATTTTGTGCGTTGCATATTTATAGGCGCATAAAATATTGTCGTTTATTTTTAATTTAATGACGGGCACGAGATGTAGCGGGTGCTGGCAATGTCCACTGTCTATGCCAATGAGTATACGCCCACTCGTTCTCGTTCTCGCACTCGAATTCGGAATCGCACTTGTATTCGTAATTTCCATTGGTAATGGCCTGCGGCAATTGCAATCTATCTTCGCATTTACGACAACAAAACAATTACAACAACAAATATCACATGGGGGGGTAGCGATAATAAGCGAGCCTCTGCTGCTGCAAAACCCCAACAACCCCGCAGCATTCTCGCGGTCAAAGGACCATCACTCAGACAGTTGGCTGGCGATGGGGGTGGAGCAGCAGGCGGCCGTGTCCGCGGTCTGTTTAGTGCGCTCGGCACGTTGATAAAACATTTCATTTTATTTTATTTACAAAACGCACACAGTTCATATACCCTGTAGCACCTTAAGGCAAGCAAGGGTATATCTAGCGATTTCTTTAAGTTGGGTCAAGCCATATATACTTGACTCTAATGTTATTAGAAACAATTTTTAAACATAGCCTACATACAATCTCTATCTTACAACTTATATTCTTCTTTAGACATTATACATTGTTATTAACTTTGAGCCTAGCACACACGTAGCCCAACTTCAAGACAACTGAGCTACAAGTTCTTTATCAAAGTGAGAAAATAAGATGGATCCATCCTAATTATCAATTATGAACTTGAAACTATGCATCAATGCATTATATCTCCTTTAATGTTAAATTCTCAGTTCTTGGGTATTCTTCTTGGGTATTTCAATGTCGACTACATTTCTATGGCCTAGCTACATGTGTTTTTTTTATTTAGCGTTATGTATACGCAACGTTGGTCAGCAGAGCGGATGCTTCATTTGAATTAAACGCCATCATTTTGGGTCATTATTTGGATACGTGCGCTAAATGAGACGCGACGCAGTGTTACGCCCATCCCGGCGCCCATTAGTTGCCATTTGAGTTACGTGCGTGAAGATTGCGTTATTTATAACATGCCCTCGGCCCTGATGCCACTGTGGGCATGTATGTATGCCGACGCTTTTAACAAAATTAAAGGCAACTTTAAAATGTTAACACCTTGTTGTCGCCACTGAAGCGAGTGCCAGCATAATGCAACTAGCGAGACGCCGTACCGCCCAGCTCTCCCGCCCAGGCACTGCTTGCCCAAAGGCATGGCGCATGACGCTGTCGGCTGCCTTAATTAAAAGCATCTCGCCAAACGACTGCCGAAAACAGCAAAAACGAAATAAAAAAATTGACGCTCTAATTAGGAATGCCTGACTATAAGATACTCTGTGCTGTGTGCACAAAGATGCCGTAACAAGAACTCGAACTTTCGTTCCCCGGAAGTTAGCTATGGCAAATGCATTCTTGAATACCTTCGGTGCTTAAAGTCCGATCATTGCTTTAAAGCGAAGAGCAAGCATATTCAATTTGAAGCTGTTTATCGATAAAGGAGTTTGCAGAAATGGAGTAACCAATAGATGATAAGAAATAAACTTCTTATTCTGTAGTCAACCCTTCTTAGAGCGACAGCTGCTAAATGATATTTGCCCTAAGAAAATTGGACTGCTATCACTTTTGAACATAAAAACGGGTGGATTGTCGAAGATTTAAAATAAATTTGATCTCTTTGATTGTTCAGACTAATCACGAATTCATATACAAAATTGGTTCAGAAAACTATTCTTCTGCTTATTCCATGCAAAAACCATTCTAGCCGCTTTTAGCCATTTTTAATGGGTACTGGGTATAAAATAAAAACTTCAACTCTGAACTTAAATTCAAACCCAAACGCAACTTAAACCAAAACCTGGCGCGCACTCGCGTATATGTTGCACTTTTTGGACAGACGCTGGCAACTTTATGGCGCCCGGGCGCGTGTCTGTCGAGCGTGGCAGCTTCTAATTAATGTACGCTCAAAAGTTTGCCGAGCAGCAACAGCAGCAGCAGCACCTACAAAAACAAGAAGAGAAAGAGGTAAAAAGCGGTAGCTGCTACTAAAAGTAAAATAAAACACAAATGCCAAAATGCCTGGCAATTTGGCAGTCAGCTCTGGCAATCAAAATCTCAGCCGGCAATGAGAATCGTTTTCTATATTAAGTTTAAAATTTAATTTACTGTATGTGCTTCAACTGTTGCCAGAGCCCGAACCCATTCCCAAACTCCGCCAGGCATGCCAAGTGTGTAAACTCTCAAATTAAAGCGCTTTGGTTCCTTTGGCCAAGCAGTCGACACAACTCTTTAGATACTTCTGCTGCGGCCAGCTGCAAATGACATTGGGTGTAACCGGAAATGTGCAACAGAAAAACTTGCAAATGAAATTTTAATTGCTTTAATTATTTTGCTATTGGTAAATTGGCCAAAATGCACAAAAACTCTGCTGGCCAACTGTTTGCCATGTTGCTGGAATATCTTCAACAAGTTGGTCAAATCTAATAAACGATAAATCTATTAATAGAATTGAGATTTAGTTTTGCATATTTGCGAGACATATATATTTTATTTATTTAACACAGTCATCAAATTTTATTAAATTAAAAATTATGCAATTTGTTCTGAGTTCTGTTCAACTAAACTTTGTTGATTAAAAATTAAATATGTACTAAAAGTAAGAGATGCCTTGGTTGATGTCTATGAAAAATATTTGTATGCTTAAGAGAAGTGTTCGCCTAGTGGAATTGGTCGGATTTATAAATTGAACAAAAAGCATTGAGCAATAGTTTTAAAGAATATGTTCGGCCAAGATAGGAGTGTACGTGGGAAGCGATTATATAGTATATGTATTTGAACCGAATGAATTTTTGATTTTTAATTAATATTATTTTAGTGAAAGATGGTGCCAGATTTTGATAAAATTTTCTTATCTTTAAATATTTGAATAAAAACATTTATCGTACGCAAATATTCATTTAAATTACATTTTGCACAAATGCATGTTAATATTGAGGCTAAACTTGAGAGAATTTGCTTGCGTCCGAATGGGAGGACGGAAGGATTAGAAAGCCTTTTGGCCCTATGTGGTGTCTGTTAAGTTAGTGTGCGCATTTGATAGGGCAAGGGAAGAGTATGTGTAAGATAAGGTGAGAAACCAGCTTGCATAAATAAAGATGGATAAGCAAACGCCCCCGAGCCGGACAATCAGAGCTCCATTATGATTTTCATGTATATGTGAGATCTTCTCAATATCGGATAACTATATCATATAGCTGCTATGGGAAAGATCTGTGGAACAACAGAATCCTATAAGGCAAAATATTCTGTTTTCACAGATATTTCAACAAACTCAGCATTTTCGCTGCACTATTTTCTGCACATATCTGCAAAAGGTTATTAAATTTTCGGCGTGCGTACCATTCTTACTTACTCGAACAAAACTTACAATCTTCAACAGACCTGGCTACTCGAATCGACTGAGAATAAAAAAAATCACATTTTCGAGAACCAATTCAAGCTTTAATCTAACATGTAGGTTACCTAAGTAAGTAAATAGAATATTAAGTGGAATATATCTGACAATTTTTGTGTGTGCGTGAATTGAAATGAAAAGAATATTTACAGCATTCATAAACAACATTTTGAATGGGTCGCTGTTCGCTTGTTTGTGTAATAACTGAATATTTTATAAGATTTGCCTTTGCGTGGCGACTGCCAATTGGCAGCATTGTCAGCGTCACTCAAAGGCTTCAAAATGTAAGCAAGCAGCCAGGACAATGCCAGCTCGCCACATTTGACATGGCAGCCGCGCACGGCGGGTTCAAGCGGTTGGAGAAGGGGGGACGTAATGCATGCGAGCATCAACAATGAATGTAATTCAATATGCAAATTGGTGACAACAATTTTCTACTTTTTCCGCTGTTTTCCACATAAATTGTGCAATGCCAGGCGGCTGTGCAGATGGCACGAATCCTTTACCTTTTCTGCTGCTGCTCTCTGCCCGATTATGGTAGTTGTTATGCGACGAGTTCCACGAGTGTGGGCGGCGCAATTCAATCGTTAATATTTAGCCGCTAACCAAAATCCATTTGAGTATCAACATAATTTCTCATTAGTTGGCGACAGTAAGCAGCAGCAACCGCAATTGCAACAGTTGCAACTTCCAAATGTTGCTTGACATTGATAATTATGTTGTTGATGGATTCGAAAGTGGAATGTGTGTGTGTGTGACTCCTTTTGGTGCAACCACAATGGCAGCATGCTGATATCCCGCTGTTCCCAGTACCCGGTAATTAATTATACTCGCAGGCATTTTCAATGAAGAGTGTAGGCTGCCTGCACTAATTGAACATGAAATGGCATTCTCCTGCATTTGCTGCACCATCAACATCATCATCGCCATTATCATCCCCTTCAAGCTAATCGTAATGACCATGGGATGGACTCTCTCTCTCTCTCTATCTCTTTCTCCCGAGGAGCGCTTTGTATGCGTCCCAAAATTCATCAGCACCAATTCTGATGTCGACTAAGTGCAGCTGACAGCACTTGAAAACTGCACAACGCACTTGAAAGCGGCATGTTGCGCCTTAGGCTTGGAAATCCCGCTCCGGCACTCGTGTCATCCATCTAAATCAGTGCAGTCCCGGGCTAAAGCAGACCCACGTCTATACTCACACACAACCGCAAGCATATGTCATATGTGTGTGTGTGTGAGTGTGTGTGTGTGTGTGTGTGTGTGTGAGTCCTGTGGTTTTGGCTTTGGGTTTGGCTTTGACTCTGGCCCTCACTTGGGCTTGGGCTCTGCCTCTGAATGTGGATCCGCATCCGAGTACAAGATTTCAAATTAAATAAGCACAAATCAAATATTTTGCAATTTCTGTCACTGCATGCCATTTCTGTGGCAGTGGCTGGGCATGTAGCAATGGAAATGGAAATGGAAGTGGGCATGGCCGACCCAGTCGAGCTTTGACTGTTCGGTGTTGGGGCGGGGCGCTCAATTTTGGCTCCGGTTCATTGTGGGTTGTTGGGTTACTTCAGACATTGATTTATGTGGTTTTAGCAGCCCGTTGGCATTTGTTGCATTGAGTATATTTTGTGTGTAGTTGCTTGTATGGTTTATTGGCTGAAAAATTAAGTCGGTAGTGCCAAGTGTTGAGTGTGCCGGAAGTGATGAGCCATCGATATTATGGTTTCATGCTTTAGTCTCAGATTGTTGCTTTTGAGTGTGTGATGTGGGTGTTTGGGTGTGCAGGTTAAGTTCTTTGTATTAGGCAATGTTAAGGTCTTGAGATGCATACTAACTAGCTGATATTATTGATTAAATCTTGCATAATATATTTTTAAATCGAATATTCAAAGTTAATATGCGTGAAGTAGAAGAATTTAAGTTAAAAATTTAACTGAAGGCATGGACACTAGCGCTCTTTTTTTGTGATTAACTATAGATTGTTGATAATATAATATGAATGTATTGTAGTTAATCTTAATAATAATAATAATAGGTTTCAAATTGTATAAACTAAAAATTAAGGAAATTGGTAACCGTTTTTGGGATTCAATTGTTATTAATAAATACAGCTCAGCTAAATGGGCAACATAATTTGTATTTAAAGTTATATTGATATTACATTAAATTCATTTATCTGTTATCGATGCGTTTATCCTAAAATTTCCCTATATTATATATATTATATTCATAGGTATTACAAGATCTCTTGTATCCCTTTCAAGATTTAATTATCGGGAATTATAAGGCAGTGTTGTAAAAGTGCCTCACAAAATGTTTTGCAGCACTGGTCAACTGCAAAAACTCTTGTAGATAAAATCGCAAGCATATCCAAATATTTTTAGATATTGTGTAACGTAATGCAAATTAATGTCTTTATTAAGTCTCGGCTGCAATAGTAAGATGCTTATTATTATAAAGATATCGTTTCATTGTTTATCGGATCGTCAAGTTGATTATTTATACCCACCCAAACTTGCCATAAAGCCGAACAAACAAAAAGTTGATCGTTGGAATGTAAGTTTTTATGATTACATCGAAAACGCTGAGCTGCGCAAAAATATTCCACAGATACTCAGCTGAAGTCTTGTGAACGAATATTGCAAATGAAGCTTTGCAGCTTTGGGTTTAGTTGTGTGCCAGATTTCAGCCAAGTAAGTTAGCTAATCAATAGCCGCCCCCCATTTCGGGCCAGCTGATCGTGGCATTGATTGCAAGCCAGTGGAAATGGCAGAGGCAACGTCAGCTGGTGAGTGGACGCAGAGCGGGCTGCTGACTAGCTAATTAGCCAGTGAACGAGCAAAATTATGACAAATTAAAATTCAGACGGGCAGGGCCACATAACAATGGCAGGTGGCCCAGCCAACACATGCGCACACATCCGTAATTACCCATGGCCACTGCAATAACAAAAGGCAGCCAAATGGCGGAGCTGAAGCCACCAAGTGGCAGCCGGAGAATGGCCAAAAAGGGTGACCAAACAAAAGCCCGTTGCCTTTGCCAATGCTATGGCCAGGGGTTTGGGCAAGGGTGCGTGTCGCTTGCCGTTCGTCACGGCCGTTTGTGGCTCATTGGTTCGAGCCGGGGACGGGGCCGGAGCCGGGCAATTTTTCATGGGTCCGTCCGTCGCACGGCCCGGGCGCCACCTAGTTGTTGGCCACGGCCCACATAAATTAACCGAAACGTATTAATTCTTTTTATTTCCCTGCCTGCCTGCCGCGCGCCGTGTCCTTTTTTTTATATGCGTGCAAAAATTTATGCTTGAATTAAATATGATGACCAAAAAAGCAGTCGCAGCAGCCGACAGTGTTGTGCCGCTCTTATTTACACATGTACAACACGGCGTATGCGCAACGTAATGTACGACAGCGTGCACAATTAATCTTGCAACGTGTTTTATGTACCTTCTTTCGACGGACACACTGGCACTACGAACGCGACGCAGCCCCAACTCTGTGGCCATCATGCTGCGGCTGGGTTATAATTGAATTTTCATAGCCATTACCAGACGTCGACGATGTCCTCATCGTTCTTGTCGGCCCGGTCATTATTTAAATGTAACGACGCTTTATTATTACGGCAATCGAAAGCAAATGATTCCGGCTTTATAAATATAAATCAAATTAGAAGCAAGAAAGTGGCTGCTCAAGTTGTTGCCCAAGCAGCCACATGTTGCGCGGCCATTTGGTCAGCGTGGCGTGTGAATAATGTGAAAAGCGTTTGCTACAGCTAGAACAATATAAAAGGACCATTTATAGAGCGACAGTACGGCAGGAAGTGCCACAAGGACTACACCAAAATGACATTTAACTACAAATTGAGTATGTTAATGAGTACAAACAATTTGACATGGATGCCAGCTAGGAGAGTTGATAATAAAAAGCAAATTAAGATAAAAGCAGATACTCAAATGAACCAACAAATCTACTACTAAATATCCAACAATAAACTTATGCTTATTTAACAACATGCAAGACTTACCGTCTCAATTGAGTTCAATTTAAGCTGTAAGCAAAAAGAATTTATATCAATTATAGTGCAAGTTTGTATTTCGTAACAGTTCTTAACAGTTATATATTTTAACCAACAAATATTTGGCGCGCCATAAATGTGACTCATGACTTTTTAAATGTTGATAGATTTAATAAACTATTTTTTCGCAGAGTGTTGCACTATCCGCTTTAAAAATTGATTAAATGTGGAATGTTTTTACAGTCATTCCTACAGCTAGAATATAAATATAAATCAAATTAACACAGCTGAGACAGGAATATGTAATTCACGAGGTGATTCATGCACCGCATGGCTTGCATGCCTCTGATTCACAGAGCCTTACGCGGCATTTCACAGCACTGCTCAAGCTCAAGTATTGTAAAAGAAAATTTCAATTGTCATTAAAGAATTATTTGGGGATCACACAAGTCTTCTCTTTCAAGCGTTACCAGCTGCAAGCAAGAATCACTTTCTTGGCCCAGTGCTGCAAAACGTTTTGAAATGCTCGCAACTTAAATTAGGAAATGCTGTGTAAAAAACATGGAGCACCAAGTATTCAAAACGCTTTTGCAACACTGGTAGCCTCAATAACGCGACACAGCACAGCACTGCCTAAAAATTGTCATATCAGCTCTTTTCCAGCCTTTCCATTTGTGTTGAATGTTAAACAAATATGCATACCAAAAGAAAGTATTTACTGATCTTTAGACTTGTTACTAAACATACTGCTCTTTTTCAGATTCGTTCAAAATGGATGAGATCGTGTTTGCCCAGAAATATGGCTACATACCCTGGCCGGCCAAGCTGATAGACAAATCGAATAGTCGCAATGGGATGGTGCAGTTCGTGCTAACCAATGATCGCCACCTAATACCCTATGGCAAAATATGGATTTACAACGAGCAGAGCAAACGACAATTTGTCACAAGACAAACAACGGATTATGAGGATTTTCGTAGAGCAATTTATATAGCGGAATATCTAGTACAGAGAGCCCTCGATACAAGTACGGCAGCCGCGGCGAACGCGCCCTGCTTAAGGATCTCGCCCAGCCAGCAGGAGCTGCACTTCTTGCAGGAGGTGCGCAAACAGCGCAGCACGCTTCAAGTTGAGCCACTTTTTATAGGACAAGTCAACAAACTGCGCAGCAGCCTAACCCAACGCCAGCAAAACTATGCAGCCGCACAGTTAGCATTCCAGGAGCTGCTCGAGCTGCCCATTAGCCAGCTGTTGCTCGTACGCAACCAGGAGGCGGTGGAGTCCATAAGACTGCTCTGTCGCTTTGTCAACTGTGCGCCTGCAAATCCAGCTGATCCGGCGCTGGTGCGAGAGCTGGCCGGGCGGCTAATTAAGCGCTTTGCAAAAGTCTTTACGCAACCCTTTACCATGCCAGACTTCTGGTGCGAATACTGCATGCTGGCCGGCATCTATAGACGCCATACGGTGGAAATTGACAATCAGTCAAAGTGACGTTAAGGCAAAATAAATACACGTAATGTACACAAACAAATGCCTTTTGTATAAATAGCCAATCAGTTCAAGATATTTGTGATTTCTTTGCAGCAGTGCTGACAGCGCCACTTGCATAAGTGACAAATATGCTTTTGGGTGTGGCCCATGTCCAGGTTGTTGATGCCAGACAAACACGACAGGACGAGATAAACAATCGATCAAAATATTAGACAAATCATCGTTTGACTGTCGCTGTACAATAAACAAAAGCCAACTGTGTTCACGCCATGACGGACTGTCGGTCAACCCCTGTGCACACACACACACTCACACACACACACACACACACACAAACTCAGAGGCAGCACGCCTGTGAGCTGGTCAAGCAAACAAAATTTCACTTTGCCCAGCCTCGACGCGAACTGGACAGCCAAAAGGCAACAGCAAAGGCAAATTCAATTTGAGCTGTCAAAAATCTAACCAATATTGGCTGCGTGTGCATGTGTGTATGTGTGTGTGCGTGTGCGTGTGTGTGTGCTTTTGGGAGGCGTGGCTGTGAATACTATCGTCGAGCACAATCGATTGAAAACATAAATGAAATTGACAGCCAGCATGCCAGGTGACCAGCCAACGTAAGTGCGCCTCCACGCACTGCCCCCTTTTGACGTAGCTAGCCCTTTGATGTTGCCGACAGAGCCGCATCCATGGCATTGTTGAAGGGGGAGCGCATCTGGGCAAAAGGTGTTCATGTGTAAGTAAAGCATCAAATTAATTTGACATTTGCTTTGGCAGTGCCAGCTGAACGGACGAGTCGAGTTTGAAGGTTTTACAGGCCCTCAATGCCAGTGGCTATTGTCAACAGTCACCATTGATAATGATATGTGGCATAGGGTATTGGTTAGGTTTGTGTGGGTGTATCTGTAGGTATGAGTGTGACTTTTGATTGCAGCGTATGCTACACCTGCGTTAACTTGAAGTATCCAGCTATTTGGCTTATTGTCTATTGACCAATGTACGATGAGGCATAGGCAAAGCTTTTTAAGAAATTAGCGCACAACGAGAACCTATTTGACTCTTAGTATACAAAGTTGCTGTAGTTTTTGCTAAGTAAAACTCGTGCTCAAAAATATTAATAAATATAAGAAACTGCGTATATGGCTAAGCTGGCCGCTACCCTCAAATTGTGTGACGTACAAAAAAAATGTTATTTTTTAATTTACCTAAAATGTTGCTAACACACCGCCATACCAGCCATTAATGTGGCCAAAATACAAACAACAAAAATAATAATATGGCAAATAGGCAGCGGGAAGTGGTGCGAGGGGCAATCACGGACAACATTGCCAGCAACTCGGAGTGAGGTGGATCACAGTGGTTAAATGCTACTATATTTGCTTGAAGATACAGTTGCTATCGCCTTTTTATCACACTGTTACCTTCCAAACGAAACCATGTTCTAAAAAGTTGGGCACCTTGTATTTAGAAAAGAATAAATTAAAATATGCATTACCTGGAAAAAAGTAAAACACAATTGCTCTCACAATTTATTTCAAAGTAAAATATGGGTTGTTTTCTTATATTTAGACAAGTTCGTTTCTAAGTATAAAGCCATTTCAGTGTATGTTTATTTTAAATATATATTATAGATTTTGGAAAATAAGAATACTCAATCATACAGACAAGCCTGAAATCCAGGTCGTGCAAAACCGTTTCGAACCTAGGATCCAAATTTCGAAACTAGGATTCCAAACTAAAACTTGAATCGAGTCAAAAATTAATAAGTTTTTAAGTCCTACAGCATAAACAACAAGAGGCCCTGTACACCCATATTGGGTAAATGCGAGTTCTAAGTAAAAATCTCATTCTGTAGATCGGAAATTATTAAATGTGTAATGTTTTGAAAATGTATCACAAATCAATTTGTCACCCAAACCTGTGGTCAACCGAACCTAAGGCTAAAAAATTGGTTTGATGTTTGAACCATTGGGCGGAGCTCGAAACGTGAGCCGAAGTTCGAAACGTGAGCCGAAGTTCGAATCGTGAGCCGAAGTTCGAAAGGTGAGCTGAAGTTCGAGCCGTGGATCGAACAATTTTTGTTTGGGTTTGTGTTGTAACTATATATCTATATCTATCTATATATCTTTTTCTTTTCCTCACCAGCATCCAAATAAATTTTAAATTTTTTTAAAATCATTAAGAGGCAAAGATGTTGGTCAAGTGCATCTATATGTAACAAGGTATCTAGTTTTTTATTCATATTTACCAATGTACATATTGTTTCTTCAACCACTGTGCGTAACAGCTATTATGTCACAAGCACCGCTACTTAGTGGCGGATTTTGTTTTTATAGCAAACGTTCTTACCAGGAGGGCTACTACTGGGACTGCATTAAGTCCCTGGAGCTGTTTGAAGTTCTTTGAATTTTGTGAATAGGTGTGTTTCCGACATAACGAGCGCTCGACAGCGTAATAGAAGTTATGTACTTATGTACACAAAGATATATTTAAATGTAATACTAATTTTATTAGGTTTTCCACTTACCACTCTAATGAATTGATTTTGTTTTCTTCTCTGGTTATTTTATTCAGTTTTCTTTTTTAGTCAACAAATAAACTGACTGCTGGGTCAGTGAGTATAATTTATGTGCCAGCGCCTGATGCTTATCTCAACTGTAGCACCGAGTCGGGCTTATCGCCAGCTCATGATGTTTTTTGGCCAAACAAAAACAAACAACTGGCAGCAAACCTTTTGATAAGGCAACAACGGCAATAACAACTGTTGACGTGCAGCTGTGATTTATTTTGCTTTTAAAGCACATTTTAAAGTGCCCAGACGCTAAAAGAACTAATACACGCACACACACACAAGCACGCCGCAAATTCTGCTGACTTTTATGTGAGGTTATAAAATTTTTTTGGAAAATTCTGGGTTCATATTTGCGCTGGCATATATGTATATATATTTTTTTATACTAATTAAAAATTGTATATTTATCAAAGTTAGAGCGTCACAGGCAAAAAAGCAATTTGCCAAAATAACCAAGGAAACTAAAAACACATGCGGCAAGCGAACGCATATGCACAACGCACATACACACACACACACATACATGACCCCACACACACCCCAAATACGCACACGCTCGAATTTTTGCGGGCAAAAAGATTTTGTTGACAGAACTTTACAATAAAACGAAAGTTTAATGCACAAGTTTGCGGGGCTTAGCTTTGAGAATGCAGGCCCCTTCCTCCCCCCCCACCCCGCTAGCCGGCGGTGTTGGTGGCCTGTTTGCGCAACTTACAGCCAAAGTAAACTCATTACCAATGCAAACAAACAGGCGGTGAAACTTTTAAAAACCGCCCAGAAACTATTTGCGTGCGCAGGCCCCGAATGTAGCCAAATCAAAATGATTATAAAGCGAATATGTATATATAAAAACGTATTAAAAAATAAAAATATAATAATAATTAAGTGCTCGCTTCGCAATGCGAAGGGCATCATATCAAGCATACGCCATGTGGCACGTGGTACGTGGCATTTTATCTAGCCACACAGTCTGAACCTTTGCATACTTTTATTTAATTTGCTAGTGTCCAAAACATTTTTCAAATATTTTAAATACACACTCGCATATTTGTCCGGCATGCCCCATAAAACCAAATGCAAATAGTTGATCTGCGGCTGCCCTGTCTTTATTGATCAAAGTGCTTTATTGATGAATTAATTTTAATTAGTTTACATTTGGCTGCTGCCGTGTCGCAGTTAATTTACATGTGCTCGGCAAAATGAACAACAATCGCAGGCAGAGCTCTGTATTATATTAATTATTTAAGTTATTTTATTTGTTGCATATTTGTCCAACAAAATTACAAAAGTTTCTGTTTACCTACAGCGTAACTCGAAAACATATTTAATCGCCTTTACACACATACTCAGGGTATATATAACCGTGTCATCAGATTGGTGCATAATATGCTTTCAACAAGGGATACTATCTCAGCTAACATATCATTTTTTTGTATGCTACCCAAGCTTAACTGTAATCAGGATTAATTCACAAATGTAGAGATCAATAACAATAAAAATGTAAATACAATATATTTATCCGTATATAGGTATACCCCGGCCTTGCCTGTGGCACGTATAGAATAAATTCTCTCAAAGATCTTTGGAATTTCTCGAAACCCTGACCTGATGTGCACCTTCATTACATAAAGTAACTGCATTACAAAGTCAGCTTCCTAGCTCTTACGGTCAGTCAGTCAGTCAGTCAGGAGAAACAGCTTTGTATATAGGGACATAACAATGAATAACTTGCATAAGAGTAAAGGGAAAGGGAAGTGAACCTATTGTTGAATCCTTATGCTTCATATTATGTGGGATATAAGAATATATTACTATAGAAATATAATTATAATAATAACAAATTAGTTATCTCTGATAGAGTCTACATTGTTCATTGCTACCCTAACATATGTGCTTACAGTTTTTTGTGTTCATTTTTTTTATTGTTAGCATGGATATCGCAGTTGTAAGTACAAAATGTTAGTTTTGCAGCCATTTTTGTGGATCGTTGGGCATAACGTGTAATATGTAATTAAAATGTGGCAGAACACATCATGGGGAATGACCGCATTTCCGCTGCTGCTGCTGCTGCAACTACTGATGTTATTTCAACTGCAAGGCCACTCATTAAACGCAAGGTAATAATTAATTGAGGCATGTATTACAAGTGGCACGGGCAGCAGAGCGCTGGGTTGCATGTAATGGTCAGACAGATACTGCCTGTTAATTTATTAATAAATTTGATTAATGCACTAATGTTGATCAAGTACACGCCAAGTGGAACGACGAGCATTCAGCAGAGTGCATTTACAAACCTCAAGCTGAACCAGATGATAACTTTAACTTAAGCACTTAACAAATAATGAGATTAGCGCCAAGTTGGTTCAGGTTCTTGCAAAAGTTGGTCACTGCGCAAAGGTTGGGAGAACACAGTTGTTGTTTGGTGAGATGGTGGTGGGGAGTGGGGGTGGGATTAAATAGCAAGCTTAGCCAATGACCACGAAATCACTAATCCCTGGATCACTCACAGCAGCCACTCAGTAGCTCTCTAGTTTCGCTAGACCAATTAAGAACGCATTGCATACCAACCGCCCGACAGCCTGGGCACATTAACTGCAGCTGAGTGCATTTCATTTAAATGAATTACAAACGAAATATGAATGCCACTTGGCATCACCACACAAAAGCACGAGTACGCGGGCGTGCCCAAGTCAACGACCGTGACCGCGCCTGTGCCCGGGATCTGCTCAATGCTCATTAAGCAGCAGCCGCATGGACGCCAAATGTTAATCAGTTTTTCCATTCTATTTGCAAGTGGAGTGCCAAAGCGCAAATCACAAAACACAACAGCGCACAGAAATTGGTAATTAACGCTTTACAGCGTGGTGCAGGGTGGTGCTCAGCTGCGCTGATGATGATGGGGCACACGGACACAAAGAGCTACTCAAAGGCAAAAACCTGGTGTTTTTTTTTTTTGTATGTGGCGCTTTGATGCCATGTTAATTTGAATGAATTTAATTAATTAGCGTTAAAAACCAAACTGACGTAAATGCGCCATAATATTTGTAGCTGCCCGACCGTCCGTTGCTGAGACAACCGATGACTCGTCCAGCATGTTCGCAGCCTTAATAAGTCGCCATGACCATCTGGTGTGGCAGGCAACGGACTTGGCCAATTTGGGGCTTAAGCTTAGGCAGCTCGATATTGAAACAATTATGCCAAATATTATTGTGCCGCATGATGACGTTGACGCTGACATTGCCACAGCTGCTAATGACGTTCCGGCTCTAAGCTGTTAAGCGGATATTCGATTCCGTATTATATACATACACATTTACAATACATTTGTATCTATGTATGTTGGAAATTAGTAAGCTCAGGCGTGTAAGCGCAATACATATATTTTAATTAAAAATTGATTGGCGCATTTGCATTTTATTTATGAATTTATTTCAACATGCACAATTGAGCAGCTTAACTGACCGCAGCGTAAAGCATAGATTAATTACGACAATTTTTGATAACTGCGGAGCAGCCACATTAAGCTTGCCAATTAAGTCCACACAATCATATATTAAAATAGAAGAATATATACAATCTTTGAAGGAGAAAATTTAGAAAAACGGGAACTTTACTTAGAAAAAAGGCCACTTGGCAACATTTGCTTAGTTTTAAATAAAGCAGAATACCTCCTGTAATTGTTATAAATTATAAAAATGTATTGTGTTATAATTATAATAAATTATAAAAATGTATCATGTTATAATCATTATAAATTATAAGTATATTTGAGCAATTTATTATAATTTACAAGCATTAATCAACCACAGCTGATAAGTTTGTCAAAAATGGGGGCCTATCCAGCGCAACTTGGGATTAATTTAATTTTAATTGCAAAAGTTTTAAGTATTTATTTTAAATTAAATTTTGTCATGCAATATTTATTTAATATTTCAATAATATATTAAAATGAGTTAATGTAAGGATATATTTATATCATTTGATAAGGGGAAAAATACAAATAATGTATAAATTGTTATTGACAAACATGTATAATTTAAATAATTTTGTTTAAAAAAAAAAATACACTTTAACAGCTTTTTGTGTATATAAATTAAAAGTAAATAATTGCAATCAACCTTCAAAGCCGAAAGAAATAAAAGGATAAATACAATTATACAGCTATTCATTTATTCCCAAAAACTAACGACCTATGACAATCGATTGTATGGAATGAGTCGAATAAGTGTCTGTTATTGTACAAAATAATGGATTTAATATACACGACATTAAGTGATTTAAATTGTAAATACTTTCGAATTGATTGCATAAAAGAAATATTTGTATTTTTTGACAGAAGGGCAACTAAAATATGTCAAATTTATTATTCAAATATTAATATTGACTTCCGCACTTCTGCCATTGACTTTTTAATTAGCCTGCAAGCATTTCAATTTCAAAACTAATATCATTTTACAAATTTGTCACATTTTTATTTTTTGCCAAGGGCCGACACAGTGTGTATCTGATGGCATGCCAAAATAAAGACAAATAAATATAAAAGTAAATATATATTTTTTCAAGTAAAATGTAACTATTGAGCACCAATGGTAGAACGCAGCTTGATATTGCTACAGCGTGAATACGAGGGCTGCATAACAAGTGTCGTTTCCAGTTCGACAAGTGAAACAATAAAACTAAAAATCGATAGAGAATATTCTGTAGAGCTTTGTGTCATATCTAAATTGTATATATAAATATATATGCATGTGTACACCATGCATGTGTGTGTGTATAAACAATTTTGTGCAACTGAAAATCCGGCACAAAAAAAAAGCAATCTTCTGTAGAGCGCAGATTTAATACTCTTGCAGTGCAGCGGTGTATATAGGTTCGTTTTCTAGGTCTTTGCGTTTTATGGTGTGATGTGGCATTAATTAAGTTAAGTTTTCATGTGTCAAGTTCATTTAAGATAGCTTGCAAAAGAAAACCACTTTAGTCATTCAATACGTACACATAATTTAGTTTACGACCGATCGTGATGTCTGATCAGGCCAAAGTGTGACTATTTTCATTAATATAGACATGTTATGATCATATAACAAATATATGAATATATACTTGATAAGGTCATTGCGTTACAAATATTGTGACAAACTTTAAAACCTTTTGCAAGGGTATACAGACATACACAACGAGCAGCGCACGTGACGGGAGCATCTGTCAATGTGCCAAAGCCAGAGCAACAGTGCTGAAAATAAATATATGCACACAGCATAAATAAAGCCATCTAATAGCTGACAGAAAATAACTGGTAAATGTCATTATGGCTTGGCGTGTAAACACGCCATGTTTGCTATTGACAATTACTTTCAGAGGCCCAATAATCAGGGGCAATGACAAACTCCAATAAATCGCCTAATTTAATTAACAAGCAGAAGAAAAAAAAAATTGTGTAAACAAAATAAGTAAAGCTACTGCTGGCAGAGCAACTGAGACGGCGGCATATGATAAACCGAGCATATAATTGATTTAAGTATAACACTGACACACACACACACACACACACACACACACCCACAGACATGTGTATACCGATGTATCTATCCAATCTGCGGAATAGCTGCTGTTGCGCGACAGTTCAGATTGTCAGCTAGCTGGCAGACAGGCACGAAATTGATTTCCAATAAGCAGCTTGCCACGTTAGATTGTGTTAATTTTACGCTAAATCTGTTTTAGCCCAGACTTCATTGATAAACTTTGACATTGATGAGTTAATGATGATGGCGAATACACAAACAAGCACACACACACACGGGCAAACAAAATGTCAAACGCTCGCATCTGAAGCAAAACGTGTTGCTGTTGCTTGTTAACTTGGGACGGATGCCTGCGGTGGTGTTGGCGGTGTTGGTGGTGCTTCTGATCTTATGGCCAAAGTTCGCAACGACTTTGTCATTTGTCATGGGCATAGATATGCCAAAAATTAAGTCAAGCAGCGCAAAGTTCTTTTAGAACTTTTCTTTTGTTATTGCATTAGCTGAGCATTGATGTGCCCATACTTGGGCTTATGTTCCATAAAAATAATTTTTATTAAACACTTTGGAGAGAGCGGTACGTAATTAACTAGCAAAAGATTTGCCGATAATTATGATAAATGTTATTTGCTTTAATTGATTGCAACTATGGGAATGATGATAACTAAAAACAAAATAAGTACATTATGAAATACATCTATTAATTTCAGTAGTTAAGCAAAAAGCAAAAAACAATCTAAATTACCGAAACCAGCCTTGTAATCAATCAATTTTAATTTTCAAAATACCAAAAATGTTACAAGTTTCTAAATACAATGATTTATAAATAGTTAGGTGCAACTAAAACAAAGTGTTGATTTTTTTGAATGCACGTTTCAGTAAAAGTTCTGTGCGAATTCATTTTGATTATATTGTCATTTTTTGATCAACCAAAATGTCAGAAATATATATGGCTTGAATATATATGTTTATAAGAATAAGATACACCACTCCTGCTTGCAGCAAGAGGAAATTGATCGATATACCCTGCTGCAGAATGGTCGAATTTTGCAAAATCTCACAAAGTGAGACAGAACTTTCATCTGCAATGTCAGAGTCAAAGTTTTCGGTAAGGAAATTATTCATGTTTTTGCACTATAAGAACTTCTTTTATTCTTGTAAACACTATTTATATCTTGTAGCTTCATTATATACTTATTTCAAATTCATAGTCGCATTTACAATCCTTTCACGCTCAACTGCTGTCTACAGCAGGAACTCAGCTTTTACAGCTTGATAAAAAAAGAATTCAAATTTTGGCCCCTAGCTGACTAAAGTAACTTTACCGTGCAGCTACTGTAAAAATGAAAAGAAAAATTGAAAAAACAGCACAAATAACCAGCTTTTGGCTATGTTAACCAAAAACTCAATTTCCGTTTGAAAACTCATTTCGCATTTTTGGTTGTTTTAAATCAACAGCAACAGAGACCGCTCAGGCCAGCAGACAAACAATTGCGTAAAAACAATAAACAATGCTGGCAACAACACGGCAATCAAGAGCACTGGCTGAGGTGATTTGGCAAGTGGGGGCAAAGCTGGCTGTGCAACTACCTACAACAGCCGTCGTATTGCTCATGTGCATGCCCACAATTAATTTACAATAAAACAATCAATTGATTACCATTGCATCCGGGCGCGTAGCGGAAATTGTGCGCAATATCCTTTTGTTAAGCGGTCATGACCCCAACATGGTACATGATGACGGGGAGGGGCGATAACCGTGGACGGACAGCAGTGTCAAGCTGGAGAAAAACTTTCAACCGCAACAATGGGCAAAGCGACGAACGCGTGCCAATTTAAAACCCCCAAATTGACAAGGCCCAGGCACTGGCCCAGACAGACCAAATAGCTTCGACCCCTCGACGACTGCTGCCCACCTGCCCACCCCTCTACACCCTACAGTTCTACTGCGTGAACTACAACTGATTAGCGTTGAAAAACGTTCGCGTGCCTCAAGTCTGGCTGTTTGTTACGCCCAGAGGCTTAATGAATACATTACAAAACAAATGGAAAAACAATGAAGTGGAGGCACGACTCAGTAATACCAAACGATGTTCCAACAAAGAAGTCAGTTTTTAACTAGCACACACTTATGCACAGTTCAAGCTTGCTTCTCTCGAGCTGAGGCTTACAGGGTATAATCATGTCCGAAGTGTAAACTTGGCGGCGCGTGTCATAGATTATTGTAAATGTCGTGCAATTTTTATGATTAACCATGGCTTTAACAAGTGACAACAAATTAATTCGACGCGCGGCAATTGTGGTTTGAATTATGTCAGTCGCGAGTGAACGTCAGCGGCAGTGAGTACATTTGACATTAAAGTTGGCGAGGGGTTGGCTCAATTGGAGCAACTTGTCTGCCCAACTTACCTAGGCAGCAACTTGTTATGCAAAACATAAGTTTCAGTTGCCAGCAGCTACAGCTACGAGAACAAGCTTGGCTTGCCTTGTGGGTGGCGTTTAAAAAGTTAACACTAGTCAAAGTTAACCAAATTTGTTGCATACTTTGCTGCGCCGCTACACAAAACACACTGAGTGAGAGCCACAGTAGCCGACAAGGCACTGACTGCTGCATACAATGAACTGAAGGCTGCCACACACAGCCTCCCACTCTTGGCGCCACACAACTGGGGCGCCCCGAATGGATATGGATGTGGAGATGCTGAGCAGAAGTTGCGCCGAAATGCTAAAACGCAGCGGGCGCTCATCATCATCAGGAGAACCAGCAGCAGCAGAGAATTATTATGAAAGTGGAAAGCGAGCAAAGCACAATGGATGAGCCACAATAAAAACGGCTTAAAATGCAAACTTTTTCATAGTCCGAAAATAATTTGCATTTCGCAGTTTCGATTACCAATAAGCGTTCTTTTTAGACAAAATATTTATTCAGGTTCCGTTTTTGGCGTTTACTTTCATTGCAGATTTGTTCAGTTGTGTTTGCCTGAGTTCACGCAAGTTAGAAATTTGGGAAAATTACAAAAGTTTTTGTTTGGAGCATTTAAGTTATTCATGAGCAGACGGTAAACTATAACATTTGCATTCATGTTTTGTTTTTTTACTTTTACAACTCACAGTAAATTTATGACGTCAAGACATTTGTACACTGCATATAAATATATATTCCACGTTTGGAAGTGAGGAGAAATTTGCAGTAGATATGAGTCAAAAACTCTACTTGGGGTGCGCTTAAGCAGGTAAATTGATTTCGTGCAGTTTCGGTCGTGATCGTGTGGGCAACAATTGACAACAATGAGAGTATGTATGAACACAGCCTAGAATAGCCAGAATATTTTGATAGAACTTCTGGAAATTATAAATATCCAGAATACAAACTTATTTTACAAAAGCTTTTTGAAATTAGTTATTTTAGAAATTCGTTAAATTTTAAATAAATTATAATAAACTCCTTATTTATTTGTATAGAAATTGACTCTCCAAATATTTCTAAATTCAAGTATAAAGAGTTTTATTAAGGATTTTATCAAATTCTCACAGCTGACAAAATATTTTCAGTTAATATTTATCCATTGTATACATAAAGTTATTAATTATAAGTACAAGACCTAATGTTTGACATCGCTTCAAGCCAAGTCACAATGTTTTCTTTTGACCACACAGAACTCATCAGCTTCCATTGTGCCATAATAGGTTTATTGGCTTTACCACCCGGCGACAGGTAATAGCAAATGAGTTTACACACATATATATGTGTATAATTTATACAAATATAAACATATATACATTGTGCTGCTGCTTCACTCACGCTTTAGCCAGAACTCTGTGCAACTTAATTGAGTGACTGAATGACGTCATCTTTGGCGGTCCGAGGTTTATTAATAAATAGTAGAGCTACATGAAAATCAGGCTCATATACCACATAGCGCACAGCTGTCAGGCATTTGAGCGACAGCAAAGCGCTTAGTGCTCAGCGTTCAGTGTTCAAGTGCCGCTGCCGGCAAAATATTTGACCCACTTAGAAGGCCAACAACAAGGAACAACTAAGACATGCGCTATGCCATTTGCCAGCCGCCAACCTCCAGCCCCGTTGCATGTGGCTCGGCACTTAACTCAATTTGCAATGAAACCGCCGTTGTTGTTGCTGTTGTTGTTGTTATTGTTGTTGTTGCTGCTGCTGCTGCTGCCACCAACTGCAGCACAACCAAATTGCTGCCATATTACGAACGACACTAGCGTATTGTTATTATTGCTGTCGCTGCCATTGTTGCTGGCGTTGTTGTTGCGGCTTGCGGCAGCAACGCCGACGACGTCTTGACTGTGTCATCAAAAACGAATTGAAATGAAACCACAATTGAAATGTCAGACAAACGTTGAGAAATATTTTTACTCTCTTCCCCTTCCTGTTTTTGGGCGTTGCCAGACGGCAGCTGGCAGACGACCCACATAAAATTCAATACGCATTGAAGTTGCCAGAACAGACAACAGGCTACAAAAGAGCAACTGCATCTGCGGCAAGCGTATCTGTAGCCACATTCGTGGCGGCCAGGACAAAAGTACACGGTCGCCATTGCGCTCGATACGCGCCATTTTTGTGCGCCGGTGCCTTCAATGAAATCATTTAACTGGCGCCGCCAGCTGTGCGAGTACATAAGGCGCAACAGGAGACGACTCCATAGTCCAGGATACACACGCACACATGTGTGATGATAAAACAATACAAACAGCAGGCGGCTGACAATATTTGTTGGCACCACAGCCAACGCTATCAGCGTTACTTTGCACCCGACAAAGCGTTCCACTCGGTGTCACCATGTGGGTGTCCTTGTCAATAGCTCGGCGCCGCCTTTTGACAATGGACCATGCGTATGTGTGTGTATGTGTGGTGTGCGTGTGCGTCTATGTGGGCGTATGAGTATGCCCTGAATTGCTAGTCTAATTGTATGCATAAAACTGTCATTAGAATTGTTTGCCAAATGAGCTGCAAAAAACTATAAGAGCATTCGACAAATTGAATTCCAGGCACGTGCACACAATGACACACTAATCATGCTGTAAAGTACATGCAGCAAAAAAACACAAAAAAAAAACTTCAAAAAAAGCCAATAAAAAATTTAATATTCGATACACCGAATATTAAATACACTTGCCACCAATGATATGTAACTCGTAAATTCGAGTTTGATAAAATATTTTTTTTTATTTAATAAAAGCATTTCAGAAGTAGCTACATAAGGTCCGATTGTCACGTTTCAAGAACATATACTCTTTGTGGACTCTTAGAAGTCTCCTGCTATGCGTTACACATTTCGTGCAGAAATTGAAATACCCTCTATAAGGGTATAAGTTAAAAAAGGGGCAAAGAGCGAATGCCATTAGGCATTGACCAGCTGTATGAGTTGCATGATATATTATGAAATCCCGTGCTAAGACCAAAGCCAGATTCCAAGGAAAAGCCCATGCGACGAACTGAGCAGAACTCAAGCGAACTGAACTAAGCGGAACTGAGCTGTAAGTTGTGGTGAGTTTCCATTTGGAGTCAGACAAAGGCGAAACGCGAAAAGTAAATGGCAAATGTTGAGCACAAGAGAGCGAGAGTCGACATCAAAACAAAGAAAACCACGCGGCTCAGCACGAAAACTCGTTGAAATTCTAGAAGAAAAAAAAAACGAAATTTAACGCGGGCTATGCGCTCTGAATGACTGAGGCGCAGTGTGCGAAGATTCAACAAATGACAGAAGCCACAGACCAAGCAACAGAGCGCCAAGAGCAGAGCGAAGGCGAAGTAGATAGGATAGATGGGGTAGGAGCGGGTGCAGGACCAGCTTCAGCAGCTTGGCTGATGCCAGTGAAGCAAGCAAAAAGCGTAAGCGCTTTGTGCCTCAGTGGCTGTGTCTGGGTCTGTGTTTGACGGGTATGTGTATGTGTGTGACTGTAGGGTTGGCACATGGTCTGGCAAGTGCAAGTGCCTGTGTGTGTGTGTGTGTGTGTGTGTGTGTGTGTGTGCGTGCGTGCGTTTGGTGTGAGCGCAAATTACAGACTAACAAGTGGTCGTTGACTGGCAAGCCAGCGAGGCAGACAGCCCCAGCCAGGACAGTTGATTTGATTTGACAGCAAGACATGACATTTGGGTAGCAGACATTCAGCCACCCAGTCAACCAGCTAGTCAGGCTGGTTGCAAGACGCAACTGGAGTGAAATGAAGCTGAAGAAATGCCACGAGTGCTCAGCTCTGATGGCCTGATGCCTGATGATGGGCAGATATGTCGCAGCTTCTGCTGCTGCTGTTGCTCCAGCGACTGCTGTCGTTGGCAAGTGCAAGTAACCGCAAGCCTTTGGAAAGCTGCGCCCGCGCCCATATAATGAAGATGGATATCTGCGACCAAGCGACTGGCATAACAATGAGTAACCGGATGTAGCACTCGGAAAAGGAAATGAACAGCAGGACACGGACATGAAAATCCACACCAACGCACAAAATCGTACGTTCGTTGCCTTGACCAATGGAGCTTACCATAATATATACATCTAGCCATTTTCTATTTTAGCATACGGTCTATACTCGATACAAACAATATGCGTATTGCTGTAAAGGAAAACATACAGTGGGTCAATGAAGTTTACTCACACCAAACACATTACAACGCAATATTACATTGTTGTGTAAGTGTAGGTTCAGCAAGCAGCTAAAGAAAAAGTTGAATATCCGATTTTTTGTAATCCAAAATAAGCAAAAAATTATTTAGTTCCATTCAAATAAGGATTAAAGAAAATCCCATTAAAAAACGAAATGTAAAAAGTCAACTCTAATAAATTTAAGCTTAATTACTAAAAGCAGTTTTACCCTGATTTCAATAGTTAATGATATTGGCTATACTTCGCAATTGTAAATGAATAAACTTAAAGCAAGTTTACGACATCAACATTTATAAATGTCACCCAAGCGTTTACTTTCCTGGCTGACTGTATGACTGAATGAGTACGCATGCACACATACATACATACACACATGCTTATATTCGGTTGTGCATAGTCGTATATCAATATGCTTGGCAAACAGCTAAACGACTTGGCATAACTCAGCTCACCTCTTTTGTGTTGCCCGCTATAAGCGGATAGCTATTGCTGTTGTTGTTCTTGTTGGAGGCTTTCGTGGTCGTAGTTCTGGGGAGCTGCATACAGGCGCCACTTGGCGGCTAACGGAGCTAGCAGTGGGTCAGGTGGGTGGGTGTTTATACAGTTTGCGTTTGCTCGACTGCGTTCTCGTCAGGCGAGGCAAGACTGTAGGCGGTCGACCTGATTGCTGGCTACGTCGTGGCCCGTGTAAGGATATCGCAGGCGTCGTTGCGACGATGACGACAACGAAGACAACGTCGTGGCTTACCTACGCATCACTAGTCAGCTTGACGTGCTGAAAAGTCACTTTCGAGTGTTTTCACTTTCCTTTTGGTGCACGTTGCACGTGCGCGTTGCCACCCAAGTGGCACTTGGCAGCGCTGTTAGTATGAATTTTGCTGCACAGGTGCACACACAGATAAGCGACACGAGTTACAGCCTTGAAACAATGCAAGCCAGTCGTTGGTGGGCCTAAGACACACAACGACGACCCATTCAGGCACTCAAAAAGTTTTAGTTCTTTATTTTTTTTTTTCCCCCCCTTTTTTCTTACTACTACTATAAACTGTGCACGACGCGACGCGTTGGCTTTACAAAAGTTTTGGACGCATTTAGTTGGAATTGAGTTGAGTAATTAAGTTCAGCTGCCTGCGTTGAGTGCATATTTGCTTAGCATGATAAATGCTAAATTATGCAAGCACTTGCATATGCCGGCACTAAACCGTTAATGCGATGACGTCGACGACGGCGGCGACGCCACATGCTAACATTTCGACAGCGCGGCCGCGGCGGCGTATGAGTAATAACACAGTCGTTAAAAACTATGTTCACTGAGCACGGGATGGGGAGAGGGGGGAAGTAAGGGCTTAATTCACGTTTGCTCAATTAACGCGCGCTCCTTCAATTGTTGTTGATATTGTTGTTAGTCAAAGTGTTTAGTGCTGTATTTGTTGTTGTTGTTGTTAGTTTGGCTAAATAATGGAATTATTTATTAAACAACTCGAATGTTATGCCACGCGCCACGTAGCACGTTGTCGTTGGCACCAATACCAATACGGGTGACTCTCGCGTGCTCTCACCAAAACACACACACACACGCACACCTTGCCAAAGAGTGTAGCATTGGACGCGTTTTTGGCGTATATTCTGGCCGATGCCGTAATTTGCAATGCACGTACACAGCTGTAGCACTTGGTCAACACGCGTTTGGCCAACGCATTTGGGTGTCAACTAAAATTGTTCTGTCATTGCGTATTGTTTTGAACATTTAGCGTTTGGTTTGATAATTTTTAGAATTTATTTTAGATGCCATGCAGTGTGCTGCGTGATAACCGCGTTGATTTGTTCGCACCTTGACTATTCGTTACTAAACCCAACTCACAGCGAGAGTTGCCCACAGGCTGTGAGCGAAGCGCACACTCGCTGATTTCTCGGGCGCGTGGTGAGTTCCTGCCGAGAGCGTGCGCCAGTCGAACAGGACAACAGCTGTTGGCGGCATGTCCAAATTTCAAAAGGGAAACGGCTTGGTTTTAGAGCTGTGCAGCCGCAAGTAACATTCAAAAGTCAACTATTTGAAAATGCATTTTATATACACACTAAACATACGCAGCGTGGTGTAGGCAATATTTTGTGTACTAATGTACGCAAAAGTTCGCTATTTTCCTAAATATCGTATTCGCGCACGCTCTCTATGATACGCTCTCTCCCGCTCTCGCTCTCTTTCGCTTTCTAATAGCTCAGCTGTCTGAGTGCGAGTACAAGCTTGTTTGCATGTGTGTATGTAGCTGTGTCTGTGTGCGTGTGTGTGTGTGTGTGTGTGTGTGTGTTAGTGTTTGTGTTAGCGTTTTGGCATGGAAATCTGTTGCATGAGCGCAATTTGTTATCCTCTTTATCTCAGCTGAGTGTCGCCCAAGTGTCAGTAGTGCTTCTCGCTACATAAATCTCCATAGTTTCTTGGCCAATGCCCATTTTGAGCAGCAACAATCAAAATATTGAGCATAGCAAAGCAACCGCATGACAAAAACTAAGCGTCGCCTGAGTAAAAGTGGCATAAAACTAAAAAATGGCAAATAAAGACAAATACTGACATCAAGCACACGCAAACAGAGAGCAATAACAAAAATATACTCATAGATAAGTCAAGCCGGATATGTTTTTACTGGCAGTCAGGTAGTTTTCTGGGTTTACGTGACTATAGCTGAGCTCTGGATGCCTTTATTGTTGTTGTTGTTGTTATTGTTATTGTTAGTATTATTTAAGCTGATGTTGTTGTTGTTGCGCTTGTTCCTGCTGTTGCTGTATCTCTCCCATCATTCCATTGCTACCTCACATGCATGCAAAAGCAAAAAAATATTTAATAATAGAAAAGCAGTAAACAGAAAATATTTGTAACCGACTACTGCATAACTTTCGGCGCCATCCAGCGTTGATTGGTGCTCGCATTTTAATTGAATCTCTCAAGCTGTTCCATTTATACCAAATTGATTTCGGTCCATATGCAATAATCGACAGCACAAAGAATATAGCCCGTTGTGCGTCATCAAAGCGATCCGTATGGCACCGCAGGAAGCCCAAGCAGAATTCCTTTCAATTACGCATGCACAAGCCATTCTGAAGCGGCATGGGGCAAAAGGCTCTGAAGCATATTCATGTATGCTGAATATTTTTGTGCCTAGACTACAAAAGTTTTACCTGTTACCCGGGACTGTATCATGGCTTGCCTTATTAGAAGTGCATTTCCCTTATTTTTAACCAATTTGACGTGCAGCCAGCAGAAAGTTGCAAGTTCCAACTTGCTTGCAAAATGCTTCTGCATGGTCGTAGTAAACGGAAATGGAAATATAGAAATCCGCTTAGAAAGGCTTAAGTATTCAATACTTTTTATTTCACTATGTCGTTAAAATGAAATTTGCAGAATGCTTAAATTGAATTCAAAATAACAAAGAGGCATCAATAAGAAAGCGTATTGAATAAATGCATTTTTCGGGTTTCAGTATCAATGTGGGAAAGTGATTTAATATTTTTAAAGTGTTTTTTGCTTTATCTGAGTAAAAATTGAATTTTACTTTCATATGGCATTACCCGGTTTTCTTGAGGCTAACTTAATTCTTTCAATCGATTTTAAATATCTTAGATATTGATTGGAAGGAGAAAATGAATATGAAAATTTACGATTTAAAAGCATTTGAATATTTAAATAACATATTTTCAACCCTGATAATCGAATATAATCTGAATAAGTATAAGACTCTTATACCCTTGTAGAGGATATCATAATTGTATTGAATTGAATTGTAATGAAATGTGTTGCGCATAAAATAAGACATTGCTGACTCCACGAAGTTTGTATTAGCCGAGTTTAATAAGTCATGTCCGTTCGCTCATCCATCCGTCTTTATGTTTCTATGCAAACTAGTTGCCAGTTTGCAAGCTAATGTTAAAAAACTTCACTTGGATAAGTCATATTGTTGTAGGCAATACATATGTCAAGACAATATGGATTTCATATAGTTGCCATAAAATCTTGACTAAAAATAATTTCTTAAAGCGGTATCGATTTCTATTTACCTATCGATCTATAGAAAAGCTCATCATTAGTATTTATTCCAAATTTGGTGAAAATAGCGTCGTCGTGAATGTGGCAAACAAATTCTAGGCGGACGTGGCAAAAAATGAACTTTTTTCACTTTGTTAACTTGTATAAAAAACCGTACTCGGTCAAAGGGGACAACTGTGCATATTTGTTAAAAAAAAACAGTCTTTTAGCCCACTTTGAAAAATAAAAACAACAATTTGTTGGCAATTATGCAACGTAAATGGCAAACGACCCTCAAGTCCCACACAAACGAAAACCGCAATTAGCTGAAACATCAGGTGCTCGCAGGGTTCATAGGCACAAGGCACAAGGACAGGCAGGAGGCAGGCAGTATTCTTTTTAACATTTTAATTATTTTGTGACTGTCGTTCGATTACTCTGCACCCAGGCCTGTGGCCATGCACTGCGGCATTGGGAGTGGGGCTCATCATACAACCGATGGCAAGTATAGTTTGCAATATCATTAAGAGGGCGGCCGTGGCAAACGAATTTGCGATAATGTTGAATATCGAAATGCAACGTGGCGGGATGGATGACAGGGAGGCTGCACTCAGAGACCGCTTTCAGTGCAGTTTTTCATAAAAATTAACAGAGTTTTGCACTCCTGCAGCGCTGCAATGCTGCAGTGCCACGTGCTGTAATTTTACAACTTTGTAAACGTTTTTGCCCCTAGACAAAGTAAACTCAATTAACTTTTTGCTGCTTCAACGCTGGCTGCAGCAACAATAAACTATTTTTTGTACACCTCCTGACCGGATGGCAGAGCGCAAAAGCGTAATTACGCAAGATAACGTCCAAGTGCAGCCGGCTACTCGTATAAATTGCTTAGAAATTGTAAAGTGCCGGGGCTAAAAATTGTTGTGGGTATTTGTCAAGACGGGCGCAGCAAGTGTCAGCTGACATTAACCAAGATTTGTGGTTAGCTATAGCCGAGACGCGGCGCATTTGTCAAGGTTTGCGGCTGCAGCATTTAATTAAAAAAGTTCAGTTTGCCTTTGTGCAATTAGCGAGACCTCAACTGAGTTATGACCGCTATGCAGACTAATAAATGTTTATAAGAATTTAACAGATTTTTTCTAATTTTGTTTGTTCGTTGCCTCTAACAAAGGCCATGTGTGTGTCTACGAATAATAAATGAGAAACACAAAACACACAACATATTAAAATTGCATTACGTATATGTACAGGTATATTTACAGGTGCTGCATATACTGCTGTTAACTCTTTGTTGCATACAAAAATAGGATAAATAGCATCAACGGTAATACATGCAACACGCACACACTCACACGCACATATATGAACTGGGCACACACATGGAAAGAGAACGATAGACAACGAGTCGAGGCTCCCGTTCCTGTGTAATATGTATGCAAAGTAAAGCTGCACACCTAAGACACTGAGCGGCGCTGAGAAAGCCACCCAGCTACGCTAACACCAATGCATAAATAATGAGCACAACAATCACACACACACACACACACACGCACATACACATGCACACATGCTATATGTCGTCGTTAAAAGCTTCGGTGTAATAGCCAAAGTAATGGCAAAAGTGCAATTGTGAGTTCAAGTAAATAAAAACTATTCAAATATGCAAAACACAATTCAACAGACAGCAAACGCCAAGAGCGTTGCAGTTATGTGTGTGTGTGTGTGTGTGTGTGTGTGTGTGTGTGCGTGTGCGTGTGCGTGTTTGTGTGGGTGGTTGTCTGTGTGCGCTTACAGCTCCAGTGCATAAATTTATTGTTAAATCCTGATTGATATGTCAGCGTAGTTCACAGGCCGCACCCATAATAAGCTCTGCTTTCAGCAGCTGGAAAACAAAATTATTGTTATATTTCACTCAAAGCGAAAGTTGAGTGCCGCGTGATGCGCACAAAAGTGCACTATTATTTATAAATTATACCCTTGGGTGGGGAACTAAAGTCTATCACATTTGCGACTCCATTAGGTAAACATGGCAAAGATGTTTAGTTAGTTTTAGTTTTAGTTTTTGCATAAGATATACCTCTTAGCTCTGACAACAGGTTGTGCTTTAAATATGTCAGTAATTCGAATTGTCTGTCTTTCTTTTCTATAGGGTATTTTGTAGTCACAGTCCTCGCACAAAGTGCTGTCATATACTTCTAGTGCAAAGTCATATTTTATGAGATTTCTTATTAGCAATGAAGCATCGCAATGCGCCTAGTCATATTCTTTATTCCTTTGATGTCAAGACAGCTCAGTTTTACTTAGTGTAATACAAGTGAGTCAGTTAAGGAAATATAAAAGTCAATTGTCTTACGAGTCAGTTGTTAAGTTGGAGTAAGAGTGTGAAAACTTAATATTTAATTATAAAAAATGCACACACTATAAATAATTGAAATTTTAATTTAACCTTTAATATGTAAAGAGAAAAAACTTAAATTTGAATTTAGTAATTCAGTAAATAACTGCAACTATTTGTAGCTGGATTATAAAGTATTAGCATATGGCCCTTTTTCTCTAATCTGATTTAACAACTCACAAGCCAAGCTGATGCTTTCAATGATTGACACCTGGATTAGTGGGTTTTCCTTGTAGCTGGGCCATGATCAAAGCAGCCAATCGGACCAGGCAGGTGTACAAAGGGCAGGCACCTAGTTGAGTGCATTGAAGCACAACAAAGGCGTAAAAGCAAAAATTAATTAACTTTAGCTATGTGCCCGAGAGCAAAGGCGTGGCAAAGGTGCAGATGCTGACCAACCATGACGTTGACAATGTCAAATGTGCCAATATTGCCAGCCGTGGAGAAATTGCAATTCTTCTGCTGCTGTTGTTTTTGTTGTTCCTTTTATTTATATTTTTGTTTTTTTAGACTGACGCCTTGAAAGCAGCTTATTACCGAGAACAGCAACGCCTACAAAGCATCATGAGAGCGCAGGGATAGCGCAACGCTGGCAATGAAGGATTATGGAAAAGCCCCTTTTGAATGTCAGGCAAAAAATAGCGCAAAGCCACTAACGATGCTGCTTTTTGTTGGCATTGTTGGTGGTTGCTGCTGGTGTTTGCCAGCAACTGAAGCGCCGAGAGATGAAGCTGGAATAATAAAGCAACGTTAGCGGGCAAAAAAAAAAACTGCGTACATGGGAGTGAAGCTCAGGCAGTACGGTGCATGTGTGTATCTATGCAGGTGTGTGTGTGTGTGCGTGTGGGTGCGCTTTGGCAGCTGTAGGCACTTTGCGGATGCTCGTGAATTGAACGTTTATTGACACACAAAAGCTGGAAAATTGAAAAATTCTGCACTGCCTCGCCCCCTTTTTAATGCGCGTTACACCTTACAGGCTCTTTGTTGTTGCTGCTGCTAGCAATTTTCCCCCGGCGGCACCTGCCTGGCTGATGACAACGACGGTGCGGAGCTCTCAAAGCGCCGCTTTGTGTGTGGTCGTGCGGGCGTGTATTAGTATTCAATAGTTGGCCAAGTTGCTGGCAGCACAAAAATGAAGGCATTTTATGTGTTATTGCATATTCGTCCACATGTGCCACGCCCACAATGCCGTCGAGACCCCTGCAATGCCTTCGCTTATTATTGCGCGTTCAACCATAATGGGTTAATGGCAAATTGAACTGAATTGAATGGCCCGACATCCGCAGCCCTTGGGCGAAGCCGAAGATGCGTTTCAAAATATTTCTTATATGAAATTGTAATTGAATTAAACTTAATGGCATATTTCGCATGCCAACGACAAATGGGCGTGACTGGAAATGTGCGAATTTTTTAATTTGCTTTAAGTGCCGTACGGCGACGAAAGAGCCGTAAAGTGTGTGCAAATTCAATTTTATTAGTGCTCCGAATGGCCTTTTGTATATGGCTAAGCAATTGCCAGCTAATACGAACGACGTGCGCAGGATAAGCCAAGAATTTAACAATCAGTTTCAAGCATTAGCACAACCTCGAATACAATTCATAAAAATTGATTAATATTTTACAACACTTTCACCTCAAAAAGCTACATTCAGCATTCGCAAACGAAGCGGAAATTGTTAATAATGGCCTATTAACTCTCAGCTGTTGTATTAGTTGGAAGTATTTCTAAGCCATATTAGAGTATATAATATTTAAATATGTGCATGGGAAGACCACAATTTATAAATCAGTCTGTTGGCTCATCTACTTGCAGCAATTAAAAACTTCTAAAACGCCTTGATGTGGCAAACGCTCCTTTTTCACTCTAAGGCCCACTGCCAGCATGCTTCGATTGCCCCATAATTTTACCATAATTTACAAGCCAATAGCTTAAGCTATAAAACACCCGAGAACATACTATATGGTCAAGGCTTGGTAATATGTAATAGCAAAAGTTCGTCATTGACAGTAATAGTTCACGACTTGAAAATACCCTGTGCACAAGTCAAACGAAGCTATGCCGATGCTGTGGAGTCTTAACAAAATGGTCAAGTTAAAAGATGTAAGCCAGACACTCAGCCTTTTTTTTCAAATTAATTTTATTGGCAGTTGTACATGGCACAATTAATAAGACTGAATGCTGATGATGAAGGATAACAATGATTTAAAGAGTCGCAAGCTTTCTGTCCAGCTTGTAAGCAATAAATGCTTAATTTTAGTATACTCTATTTACCAATGCCAATGGGCACGGAATATAAAAGCGAAACCAAACTGTGCAGCATGCCCTACAATTTCCACAGAGCAAAGTTTGCACGTTTGC
This sequence comes from Drosophila novamexicana, assembly GCF_003285875.2. NCBI lineage: Eukaryota > Metazoa > Arthropoda > Insecta > Diptera > Drosophilidae > Drosophila > Drosophila novamexicana. The sequence continues at coordinate 5,629,398 of NW_020824772.1, forward strand.
CAAATGAAGTCCCCGAGTGAAAAGAAAGGAGTTCCATATGAAACTATGCGTATAAGAAAAGCACTTGGCAGTAGAGCTCGTTTTGCCAGTGGTAGTGAGGGGCGGGTAAAACAAAAGTTTTTGCCATTATTTTCTTTGAGGATAATTAGAATAATATTTGAATTAAAACATTTTATTTCAATTACAGCAACGCTCAACGTTGAGGCAAACTAAATACGCAGGGGAGCAACGCCCGCCGGCGGATTGTCCAAAAGAAGCTCGAAACAACGAAACCAGCAGCTGCTCAAGTTTGTTGAAGCTGAAGGAAGCAACTGTTACGTAAATGCCATTTAAAAAAAATGTTAAAACAATAAGAATGAAATGACAATTAGAAGCGCAAAATGAAATTAAGCATTTGATGAAGCACAGAGAAGCGTAAAAATGATGAAATGATAACACATTGCGCATTCGCCGAGTACGCCGTCGACAGCTAAAGATAAATAGGTAAAAACTAAATAAAATGCAAAGCTCATCAGGTGGTGTTGCCATGGTTGCCATTGCATAACTTGGCCAGTAAATAGCCTTAATTGTATCCCATAGACAATAGCACATTTTCAGTTACAGTTACCACGAGCAGGAGCTGGCATTCCAAGGAACAAACAAAAGTTTTGAGTGCACTTGACTGCCATATAATTCTCAGAACTAAATAATTGAAAAAGTTGTTGCAGCTGTTGCAAGTGCTGCTGCCGCAAGATGTGTAAAGAGACATGCTATTGAATTGCAGCTGGTATTGAGCTATGCATAAATGCCTTCAACATATACTTAAGACTTAACAACACACACACACACACATGCAAACACACACAATTACTATGCACATACTTGCTTTAACGCATTTGAAGTGCAACTAATCCCTGTGTTGCCCTTCAGTTTAGGGGCTGTGCACTGTATTTGCTTGTTCTTGTGTTGATTATCGGTTTTGCTCTGTCTTTGTATGTTTTTGTGTGTGCATGTGTATGTTTGTGTATAATCATGTGCATAGTATGCAATTAATTATCATTCAATTAAAACAACCATTTCCAGAGAGGCAAATTTATGACAGCGCCCCACAATAGACCTAGAGCCTACAAAACAACTTCATAATCGAGTTCTTGTGTTTTAACAACATAGTTTAGAGAATATTGAATTCATATTTCTTAAGAGCCCAATTTGCAGCTGTCCAAGTATAGAAATTATGCAACAATTTCTAATAACCTTTAAAAGAGGACTACATTTAATTATATATAAATTAATTCCTTTCTTCAGAATTTGTCATTCATAATAGGGAACTAATATTTCAACCTTCAGTTACCTTGGACAGCAATTAGTTTATTCAAGATTTAAATGTGCACACTGCAAATTGGTAAATTTATTTTGCCCCCAAGGGATTTGTTAAAAATGCACATTTGACCAAATTTACAAATTAAGATTGCTTAAATCGCAGAAAAGTAGTCCAATTTCTGAGACTTAGAGCAGACTTTTATTTCTTCAGTCTAGCCTGCCTGATCTTCATTTTGCAGCTGTGTCTACCCCATAATAAACCTCATCATAAATTTCTTAATAAAGCAAATTACAAGACCTGTCATAACAATGAACACACTTCAGAACAACCACAGGTACTCAACTATTTGGAGAAGATAATTAAACGCACAACTTTTTGTTAATTTAAATGCCAGACGATGGGACTCGCCTTTGACGTGGCTCAAAAACTTTAATTCGAAAATATTATACATTTATTTTGCCAGCTTTTCGACTCTTGAAACAATAACTTCCACATATAATACTATACATGCCACATGCATCCACGCATCCTGGCAAAAACGAACTGCTTTGGGCCAAACAAGTGCATCATGTATGATGGCAGCATCAAATGCAACAAGGTGCATACGTTATTGTGTGCGTCTGTGTGTGTGTTCTGACTAGAAATGCAGGAGCAACAGCCATGGCTCTGGTATTATTATTAAGTATGCTCTAGTTAATTTATCCGGAATTTGGCAGCGCTGAAACACGCTGAAAAGAGCGAGGAGCACGTCAAACATGTTCAACTTTTAACAAGTAGATGTTGTGCATCTTATACCCTTGCAGAGGGTAATATACTATATTTACGAGATGACTAACACACTAACAAGATACATCTCGGACATCATATATATTAACTTGATCATTGTCAATAGCCAAGTCGATATAGCCAAGCAAGTCTCTTTTGCTCAAAGCAATTATCATACTGCGAAATCGACTGAATCTGACAACTATATCACTCAGTTATCATTAAAAAAGATCACTCGAACATGAAACTCTTGTGTCAGGACATTATGTTTTTTTTTTTTAATATGTGTTCTGCACATATGATCACAATCTAATTAGTACCAGATACAGTTGTGTAGGAACCATACCATTAGCAACCAGAAATTTGTTGTATAAAAAGCGTTATAAGCCATATGTTAGTGTGTTTTATCTGCGAAGTGCTGAAGATACCCGTGTTTCATGTTTTAAGTTTCGCGAATAACTTTTTTGCCTACCCAAACCCAAAGCCGAAGCGAAGAGGCCGGCGCTCTGGTCCCCCACTGGCTGGTTTGTTGTTACCACTGAGGTTGCCGTTGCGATTGCTTCTGCTTTTGTTTTTGTTATGGCAAGCAACAGAATTATATAAACGACGTCGGTTAGAATTGAACGCCTTTGGTTATTTGCGCGAAGTTTAATGGAATTTTCAACAGTTTTTGCAACTGTGATTTGCCAACCGCAGAGAACAACAGCCCCACATTTACCCCAACCCCGAAGCTCCCTTTGACAACCTCTACAAACACACAAATACAAATGTCAGAAACTCCGTTTAGTTGCTTACGTTTTGCGATTTTTGTTTTTTTTTTTTTTTTTTTTTTTTTTTGCAAATAGCTCGAAATTAATTTGCAACTTTGTGTGATGCGACGGCCGCCTTTGTAACTGGCATATGCAATTTTTGATGAGACGCAGTGGGGGCAGCTGGGGCGTGACGTTAACTTTCAGCACTTTCAGGTTGCATGGTAGACCCGACTGTCAAGCTATCTATTAAAAGCTTGCTGCTAATTTCGAGCGCATTAAAATTTCACTTTAATATGCAAAATGTGTACGACTTGAGGCAGAAGGCAGACAGTGGCACAAATGTATGTCACATTTTGTGCCATTTGTTTTGTATTTTAATGAGATGAATTAGCATAAAATGCGAATGACAGGTACTTGCCTGGCCAGCATCCAGTCGGACCAGTCCTCGCACCCACTGCCTCCTGCTCCATATATTCAATTTGTCAACGAAAATATGACAACGTTTTCAGGCAGGCACTTTAGGGATTTGCGAAAAGGTCAAAACTTATATATGTATAAAAGTACATATAAGAATATACTTTGAAGTTTTTGTAAAGCTCTTGTTGTTGGTTATGTTGCTAGGGGTCAAATTATCCTTTAGAGGCATTTTTTTTTAATTTAAAAAGAGATAACTTAAAAGTCATGATGTGTATTCAACGGCCAACAGTACGCACGCAACACACAAACTCCCAAAATCATATGGCCGTAAGCAAAATATGTTCGCAGGCCGTTGGCCAGGCAACCCTTATCAAAATATTTATATGACTTCACATATGTTAAGCGCAGAAATTGTTCACCCCAGCCACATACACCCAGCGCTGGGCAAATTATATGAAAAAATGCTTAATGGTCTGTAATCTGCTTAAAACTTGGACACGAGTTCAATTTGCCAAATGGACAGCGGTTCAAGGATGGGATCACGATTTTAAGCTGTCAACCCATGTGCTCCGACCTCGTCCTGCTACTGTTACATTCGCCGAATGTGTTTTTATTTATGAACTTTCATTTATATGTATGATATGTGTATATGCAGTATGTAGTATGTTGTATGTAGTACGGCAACCAAAAACAAAAACGAACCTTATAATTGTACTTTTAATTAATGCTTGTGAGAATACACCATGTGGGTATGGGGTTGAGGCTGTGACCGGCCAGCAGCCAGGTTGAAATGAAATAAACCGGATCCGATGCCCGACCCTGTATTCAATTTGCATTGTTGTTTTTACGCCGAGCAGTTTTTTTCTTCTCTATGTGCCAGCGTGTGAGTGTGTGTAAATTTATTTCTTTTCGAAGTTAAAACCCACAACCAACCGTCCATATACATTTATTCGTATATAAACGGTTAAACCTTTTTTTTCAAAGTTTTTGGCAGCATAGCCACCTTTAGCTAAGGGGCCGGAAAAGTGGCTTGGGACTTTTATTTAAAATTGATTACGGCTGTTTCTATGATGAGAATTAATTGAAGCATAAAATTCTCTTTACACTTGATGGATTAGAGTGGAGTTCTTAATTAATTTATATAAATACGAACATTGTGAATTAAGTTTAATGCATTTGGTTAACAATGGAACGTGAATGGTCATAAAAAAGGGTCCGCCAAAAACAATTTGAACACGTTTTAATGGGTATCGTGCAGACATAAACAGCACAACTTATTTCTTAACTTTAAGAGAATTTTATACATAGCTCCAATAAAAAATATACTTTCCTTCATTATATTTACTATCTTTAGTTAGGGTCCTTTAGTTAGGGCAGACTTTCCCATTAATTATATCAAAAGCTATTTTCATCTCGAATAAACATAATGAGTCAGTACACATGCCGATCATTTATGTTACAAGGTATTGCCAAGGCGTGTCTAATTCGCAAATACAAATGCCCAACTGCAATTAACCCATACGCCCACAAATGACTATGTAATTTGCATGCAACTGAAAAATTATGCACATTAATCAGTTTATGCTTTAAATGTAATCAAAACCCAAGCATCAACAGCAAAGCAAGCGAATTAATTAGAATATAACAAACATAGCTGCAAGCCATAGGTGCGGAGTGGTCGCTGCTGCTAACCGAGCCAAAGCTGGTTTCAGTGCCAAAGGATGACCACCGGGGCCACAAGACGCACATAATGACGTCAATATGAGCTGTTAAATAGGCCTACAAATGTTAAGGTCTGCAAAACACATTCATTACACAGCCGCAGCCGCTGCCGCAACTACTGACAGATGCCTCAAAGACATCGACTCCAACAAAACAATGAACCTTGATATAGCACCCAACAGAATGCACACATTATCCGATATTAGATTGCATGATGGCAGCTTTATGTGTAGCCATATGCATTAGTTGTTGTTCACGTTGCTGTTCTTGTTGATTTTCATGTGGTTTCCACTCTTGCCGTGTAATTATGAACATTGGGGCTCTCGAATCGATCAAAATTACTCATAATTTAAACAGAAATATGTTGCCTGTAAAATTCCTTGTATTTCGAGGATTTCAATGTAAGGCGTAACTCAAATAATATTGGTAAAAGCTGCATTCCATATGTTGAATGAAAATTAATATTACGAACACAATATTTCCGAATTCTAATTTGCATTAAAATAGACTAATGAGCAAGTGTAATCCTATATCTGTATGTCTGTGTGTGTGTCTGTATGCGGCATGAAACTCAACATCAAGTAAATGCACTTTCAATACTCTCACATGATTGCATTATGTGCTGCACTGGTGAAAACAACCACTAATGCTTTCAACCGCATATCAAGGCGAATATAATTATCTGTTAGTCTGTACTGATAATGTTTAAGTCTGGTTTGAATCAAGTTATACCAATTAATCCAGTCAAACTATCATTGGAAATATCAACCAATAAACAAGTCCTATATATCTTTGAACATCATTCCAATCGAAAAAAAAGCCAGCATGAATAATATAAGCATTACTTTTTTTACTGCCTTATTGATAAAGAAGATAGCTTCTATTCTAATTTTCGTTAATTACAATATTGTACAAGAATGTGTATTTGAACTTCGGCACTCGGAAAACGTCGCACTTGTTTTTATTTGCTGCTGGCCCTTTGACTAAAATTGTAATTATAATGCGTGAATGCGCCCAACTATCATTAGGCAGGAGGTCTTCAATAAATGCTTAATTATGCAACTGAAACTAATATTTACGAAAAGGTACAGACAGGTGAAGTTAACGTATCACTGTCTATGTACATATTAATTACAATTGATACAAAATAACAATGAATGAAATAGTTATGGGCATTAGGAAGAGAATTTCTACCCTAGCAACAAAACAAATTACTTTGCAAATTTAGAGAGGCCCTTGCATTTGCCGCAACCGTAAACTTGGCCAGCTCGTAGCCGGCAGCAGATGAAAACGCTAACAAGGCCAACTAAATTAAAACATAATTTGTGCTGAAACAGTTCGTCCCACTGCAAGTCGCCGGCAGCCCCCCCATGTGCCAAAAGAAATCTCAAATATTAAACAAACATAAAAACAACTTTATTCTTCCATGCTGGGTGTTATTGCTGTTGTCGTAGTTGTTGGCGCATGCAAAACAGCACAAGTACAACATGCGTATTAATAACGCACACCCAACAACAGAGAAATAAGCAAGAGTGACCGACAGGAAGATACCCTGCACCTAACACCCAGCTGCCGTAACAAAAATTTAAAGCCCAACAGGTGCTTCTTAGCCACTGCAGGGAAACCCAATTTCAACTACCTTAATGACTGGGCTACTTAGACAACTCTCCTACCGAGGACTTCAGGCATGCTGAAATTAAATTCGGTTTTAAAGGCCGATTGTTATGAAAATTTTAGGGGTTAAACATAGCATTTAAAAGTATATATACCACATCCAAAAGTTATACCTCCGAAAAAAAGTTAACTTATTAGTTTTTTTTTGTGGTGGGTGCGTGGCAAGGTATCTGAGATTTGCTTTTAAGACTCAATCTGGTCATTAATGTTTACTGATTTCATGGAGAGGGAGGAAGCTATCGATGATTTTCATTATTTAATGAATTTAAATAATTCATACAGTTTCTAAGATCAACATCATAAGCACAAACAGACAGCCAGTCGAACAGAGCCTTTTGTACCCAGCTAATATGGGTATAGGGTATATGAAAATAACATAAAAAGAAAGAGAACACAAATGGGAAAAGCAAAGCAAAATGCTGGTAGCAATATTTCTAATCTAATTTTACCAAAGTCAAGGGAGGCAATGGGGGCCAGAAAAAAATTAAAAGAAAATATTCAGCACGCCGAACACAGCAAAAAAAAACACACACACACACAAAAGCAACAGCAACAATGCAGGCGAGCCAAGGATGAGGCAAAGAAATGTTTATCAAAGTTCGTGCCACCTGCACGAGAGACGTTCGAAGGGGAATGTCGAATGTCGCTAAATGAAATTAGAAACGCATAAAAGAATAATACAATGCGCCCAGGGGTTGGCATAGCCTTTCTACTTCTTCATCTTATTTTTCCTTTTTTTGAAAAATCTACCTTATGCGGCAAGAAGATTTGCTTAAGCTTGGGGATGGTGCAGGCGGAGCGCAGCAATGTTGACAAGCATTCGGCATTCGGCTGCCCGCCGAGGGCAACTGATTTGCGTAGCTGGCAAAGGTGCGACTCCTTCCAGTAATAAGTAAAATTCCAGTCGAGTTGTATAAAATAATAAACATAATTTTGCCAGCCTTTGCTGTCGCATTTTATTATTAACAGCAAATGCGTTGTATTTCATTAAAAGTTATGCCCGCGGTGTTGCCCCGTTGCTTGCTGCAAAGCTTTCCGCTTTCAAGTGACATCACAAAAGTTGCACGAAACGTCGAAATACGGGCGATCTCTTTTATATTATTATAATTATCATCTTTATTATCGTGCTTATTTACATTTATCAGTCTATTCCTCCGCTTGCAGTGCCTTTTTTGGTATTGCCTTGAAATTAATAAATTGAAATTGTTCACTTGAACCTGAACCTCGTGAAGCTGGCTTAACAGACATAGGAATGGCGATTGTTACATATTTACAAAATTTGGTAAAACGATTTTATTTTTTATTTATGATTTCCCACTTTCCTGGAAATAATGGAAGAATTTTCATATCTATCCAAAAATGACCTCTATGAAATCTTACTTACGCCTTGCTGCTGGGTCGCTCTTAATCATTTTTAATTTAAACCAAACCATTTTTAAAAATATTTCTGAATCGGTCTTCAGTTAAGCTGATATATATATTTTAATTAAATATAAACTCATTTAAAAATAACATGTTTACCGAGTATTTCTGTACCCAGTATATGCCCCATCCAGATACTATCCACGTAAGACATGCCGACGTATAAGCGCTTTGCTCGTTGATTGACGAGAGATAGCCTCCTACTAAGTACATCTTAGCTGCTACTCGCAGTTTCTATTATGTTGCTGCCGTGTCATGAATTTTAAACCAACTTAATTGAATGCGTAAAAGAGCCTTGCTGTCATTAACACCAAATGCCTCAAACGTCGAGCTGCACTACAAAGCAGTGCAACACGTTTGACAACTGACAGTGCAACAGTTACTGCAGCAAGCACGGCAAGCTTTGAACTGGCTCGTGGGCAAGGTAGGAGGCTGGGCCTTAGAACAAGTGGCAAACGGTTACGACAACATGTCAGTTGCAATGGCATAGCTAACCACTTGTTATTAGTATAGTATTCTTGCTGCTCATTGGTTTGATATCAAAACTAAGTTAAAACAAGTAAGAGGTTCTAGTCTGGAGCTCCCGACTAGGGGATACCCTAAACCCTCTTCTTCCAACATCAAATGTATATATATATTCTATTTTAGAAGCTATATGTCAAGTTTGGTGACTCTAGCTCTTATTATTTACCAAAATTGCCCAAAAAACAGGATATCGATATAGATTTTTATCGATTGCTTGGAAACGGAGTAAGTTACCGATTATAGGAAACAAACTCGATCTGCGCGGGAGCTAGGAGCATCTACATCTAAAATTTCCTTGCGTTCATACATACGGACGGACGGACGGACGGACAGACAGACGGACATGGCTAGATCGATTCGGCTATTGATGCTGATGAAGAATATATATACTTTGTGGGGTCGAGATGCTTCCTTCTGCCTGTTACATACATTTGGATTTTGCACAAATACAATATACCCTTGTACCCATTTTTAATGGGTTCAGGGTATAATTAGTTGATATATCCAGGATATCATATGTCCTCACAGTTATCTGAGAGCGATTGCACTAAATACCGATTTCAACGAGTCCAGTTTGCATTATTAATAAAATTAAGAGTCAGGAAAATACTCAGAAGTGAATTATGAAAAATTAGGAAAATATTACTATCTGTTCCCCAAAATTTGTATTTAAAAATGAGATTAGTAACTGATTTAGAAAGATATATTTAATACGCTTCAAAAAAATCAATTGATTGATAAGTCCTGGACTAAAATGTCAAGCTAGAATGCGAAAAATTTTTTTTTTTCCGATTTTCCAGATATAGTAGAAAAGACCTGGCTCATAGTAAGGAGCAAAGTGCATAGAGCAGCTTATGAATGCAGGGTTTGATAAAAAAATCTCTCAAAAACAAAAGAGTATCTCATAGAAGAACTTAATTTTCTGCCGATCACTTCGATAACAACTATATATCATAGTGGCCGGCTCTGACACATAAACTGCCTGCAAAAAAAATCACGAAGAAAAACAATGAAAACATAATAAATACCATGCCTATAAAAGTTAAAGCAATTGGTTGCTGTTGGGTAAACGTTTGCTTTGGGTACACCACGGTTGACCTCGCACGCCTTGTTTCGCTCCCTTTGAATAGCAAATTAAAATTTAAAATTCAATAAATCCTGCAACAAGGCACAAGCACGCACCTGGAATACACAGAGCTGGAGAAGTGGAGGGGTTGAAGGGAATGCCAACACATTAAAATGCAACAATTTATTTTACTTGTTGGCAATCGCAATAGCAACTCCCTTCGTGCCCCTACAACTGGACAACACTCGCCCACACTTTGCATTTTTAACCCACTGCTGGAGCAGAACCAACAGAGCAGTCGAAAAACATTTTACGAGCGCATTTCAACTGTAACAAATGTCCCGGGGCAATATTGGGAGCACACACGGCAACTGTAAAATTGCGCACATTGGTTGGATATGGAGGCACTGGCGCTGGTTGCGACTCTCGGCTCCCGCATCAGCAGTCGTATGCCATTTGCAAGCACACAGCCACCAGGAAGATTCCAGCATGCAGCATGCAGGCAGCCAACACACAAAAGCTGACCTCATGTAGCAAATCCAAAGCCAAACGGAGGAGCAACGGCGACTACATTTACTCAGAGCGGTGTTTAAAGCGAAGATTGGTTTGGGTGTTGGGCATCATGCGCACCGTCGGTTCACTCACTCAGATCGGACAACCGTGTGAGTGAAAAGATGCGTGTGCATGTGCCTTTGTATGCGTGTGTGTGCGTGTTTAGTATGGCTCTGGGTGCAATTACCAATGAACGTAACAGGTGATCAATTGTAATAAAACTCCCAGGATGCTTTCGCTTTTCATTATTTTCATTGAACTGTCGTACAGACCTATGATTCTACGTGTGTCTATCCGCCTTTGTGCTTTTCAATCCCTAGTCGCTGGTATTTAAGTTAGTGTCGTTGCCAATGGGTAGAATTATGTACACGGCGCGTATACTTGATTTCGCTCTTGTTACCCTTGCGATTGCAGCCATTCTTACTGCCATCCATTGAGCAGGCGATTAAGCGTGACCAATTGCTCTAGCACTTTCCACCTGCCATGTTTATGGCATCTCGCAGCTCACATAAAACGTAAGCGCCAACATTTAATCACGTCTCGGTTAAAATATACACATATCCGACTCTTAGTCTGAGGGCTTTGCTTTGTTTAGTTCGTTGTTGCCAGCATTGACAACTTCATAAATTTCTCGTCACTGCAGTCTAAGCGGAGATTAACTCAGCCATAGATTAAGTTTGCAATTTACTACTAGGGACAATTCGGTAGTGCCCGACTAAGACATAGTCTGTACGCAGTGCTGAACTGCCGAGCTTCCTTCCAATATATATATGTATGATAATATACAGATATAACCTCGCTGATTATAGTCCGATCAATATGTTATTTTTAGAGCCTTAATATGAGACCTTACTGTGGGAATATACACCTCGCACGACTCAACTTTATGGGGAGAACGGGACAGGTTCTAAAAAATTCGAAATCTGCACTGCCTTGCGCCATATACGCATATTTTGCCCCAACACAGCTATGCAACAATATCTCAAATACTATGATGTATGCCTCTAGCTTACTTATTTAAGTCCATAGACTGCAGTTAGCTAATAAATTAGTCATATATTAACGTTCTTCAATGTAATCAGTGATCAACTTTTAGTGATCTACTTTGATAGTATGAGTTTGGGTAACATTTAAATTAATGTGTATACTTAACTACATTTGAAAAGATTAGTTAATGTTGTTAGCCAACAAAATTAAGTTGAATTCTATATTTAATTTTTTAAAATTTCATTTTCTAATTTCAACATAGTTTTAATTTATAAAGTTGAAACAACTATTATATAAATATTAGAAAATAAATTGATATTTTTTAATTTGATGTGTATATTCCGTAAAGTCGCAAACACTTCTAATAATTGAACTACTCCTTACACATCTAGCATACATCGTTGGATTTCATAGAATGCATTAAAAGGTTATTTTTTGTCAACTTAGGTGGTAAGCATATAATGTAAAGCTCTCAACCCAATAATTATTTTTTCATTATAAACATTCTCACGAGTAAAGCACAAATAAAGTTGTTGCCAAATTTTTAAAGCACTTAGTTAAATGCATTAGGCCACCAACGACCACACACAGGAGCACACACTTCCACAAACATACAGCTCTACATACGCTCAGAAACAAGTGGCAGTTAAAAAACCGCAAATTCAATTAAACCAACTTCAAAGTTTACTTTTTTTTGTTGTTATTCCTGCACTCGAGCTCTCAGCTTTTGCAACAACAACAACGACAATAATTACGCTTGAAAATGCTAATACATCAGCGTACGCGTAATTACTTCAAACACCTTGCCACACGGCAACGTCGGGTTTGGCCATTGGTGTGCTTAATCCCAGCGCTGTAACCATGCCACGCAGCCTCAAACCAGAAGCTGCAGCGTAGCTCATTAGCAGAGCAAATTCGTCCCCAAAAATACACACACACACAGACACAGACACCCAAAAGCACATACAAAAATCAGGCAGTAATGCCAGACAGACCAGTGCTAAAACGCAAGCCAAAAGCTAAAGCTAACTCATGTCTAAGTGTGTGCTTATTGCAGTGTGTGTGTGTACATTTGTGTGTATTTGAGCATGTGTGTGTGTGTGCGTCTGTGTGTGAGGGTGGGCAACACTAATATGTCATGTTAAATTAACACTTTAATTTATTCCGCGTTTCCACGCTGCAAAGTGCATATTTAATCAGTTTTGTATTTGCGTTTGCTGCCCCCCCCCCCCCTCTCCCACCATATCCTTCTCCAACCGACAAGCGTCGCATCAGTGGGTGTGGCAGTCAGCCTGTCGTCGCTTTTGTCTGTATTAACACACACACACACATACCCACACACATATATTATATAGTAGAAATGTGTATATATTTCGTATATTTTGGCGTTCTCTTCTCTTTGTCTGTCTGCGAATTCTGTAAGCCTTTTTAATTCATGCTTGTATTTTTAATTGCTGCATTTAATACAACAAACGGAATATTTTATTAGTTTTACTACTTTGCAGCAATTAAGTGACTAGAAAATAATGCCAACATATTGTAATTATATATTAACACTTTTTTTCCAATTTTTTTGTTCAATTTGCATGCAGCACAAAAATAAAAAGAGTTTTACAAAAGCATTTAAAAAATGTTTAAAGTCATTAATAAATTATTGGCAAAAGTTTAAAGCAAACTAATTTTTTTTATACTTTTGTGGCCAGCTCGGTAATTAAAATGCAACCAAGCTGGCATCATGGACTCACTTGTTGTCATAATACTCGAATCATATTGTCAATTTGGCCGGCCTTATTTTACCCTTTACCCACAAAATGTGACAGACGGGGTAGTATATGCTACAACTAACGGTACCTATAAGGACAAACTGAAGGTACAATAGATCCACAATTTTAATATTTTAATTGGTCATAAGATAATGTTAGGAAACACGAGAGTTTATCACTTATTTTTTGCCAGGTATATATCCTTTATACCTTTGTAAGTACGTCAGCGCTTAAGAGTATTTCGAGCCTAAGGTATCTGCTAGACAAGTCATCTCTTCTACAACTAAATTTTTAGTTGTTTCGTGATTTTGTAGATGCACCGAGGCAGCAGAGTGCACAATGCTGGTAATTCAAACCATGCGCTGGCAAAAGGCCGGACCAAAATGTCAACCGGACCAAAATGTCAACCTTACTTTGATCAGATCGAAAGTGAAGCACCCTCAGCCCCAACTATAACCCCAGGGTCAGCATGAACAGCAGCAGCGACCCCCTGGCTAATGTAATAATAAAGTAACCTTAGCCGCTTGCCTAGCTGAAGCGAACGGAAACACATGTTAGATATCTTCATTGTGGTAAGCCTTCACCTAATCCAGCGCACGGACATGTTGCACAATGTGAAGTTAATTGGGTGTATGCGCCCAGGAACAAGCCATTCAATTGCTTGTCAGCTGATGAACTATAGCCGTAACTAGATAAGTTCAAAAGGTGAGGCTTAGCCTTGAATTTTTATTTTGACCATGTTTTAGCCAACTTAATTTGGATAAAGCTGAAAACTAATATGTGAATTTTGATCTCATAATATTATTCCCTACTATTAAATCCATCGCATCCAGGATAAAATAGAAATTATATTTAGCAATTGGTAATTTGTATATTACTTCAATTTTTTAATACTATACATTTTACGAATACAACCAAATTATATCATATTAGCTACGCTACTTTATTGACTGAATGATGCCTGTCAAAAAATTAATATGACAGTTTTATAGTTGACAAAATTAGAAATGTAAAAGAAAAAACAATAATAATCATAAATAAACAGATATTAAAAGTGGCTATAGCTGCTGGAGCTGATCCGGCGCCTTCTCTCTTATATGTCCGATGCCCACAACCCTAAGCCAGGTTCCCGCCACGTTTGCAAGACAGTATTATATAGCTGTGATATTTTTGAGGTTTTTATACAAACTATGACTAGCGTATTTCACTACTTGCGGTTATAATTTTCCCAGCAGGAAGCTTCAGTAAAACTTCCGCTTCGTAGCTCTTCAAGTTCCGTCATTCAGTCAGTCAGAACAAACTCTGTTGTGAATATACAACAATAAATCGCTTCGGAATACTTAACTAGCATATTTTATTTCATTTCTTATCCACTGTCATCAATATGTCTTTCTTATAAACTATGCAGGGTATAACAATGAAAATGCACAGCCCATGCAATTTGGCCTTTACACCAAGTTAATACAAATTGGCCTTTTTGATTGCCAAAACCTTAAAGTTCGAGGAATTTAACACAAAGAAAGGAATTCAGGTGGCTTCTATTTCTTAATTAAAATGTCGAGGTATTGTTGTGCAACGTGAATTACAACACATTCTGCAGAATCTGACTGAATAGAATGCAATTAAAACGCGTGAACTTATTGAAGGCATTGTTTGCTTTGTCAAAGAACAGATTTGAATTTTTGGCATAGCTTAAATTTGTAGTCAAAGATATTGAACTAGGTTGCAGTGAATGTCATTTATGTTATCCAACTGCATTAAAATGTAACTACATTAAGATTTAATTTGACGGTAAATGCTCAATTAGCTACCCACATGCTGTTTTCCTTATCATTCACTAGGCTGGCCGTAAAATTTTAAGGTAAATATTGATTTAATAGCTGAAGAACGGCAATAGAGTTTAAAAAAAATCACAGCTGTTTGCAGTTCAAAACTCTGCTCAGTCCGGTCTAATTTAGTTTAAAGTGAAAACCTTTGCCTTTTTTCCACCGCAAAACAACAACGCGCTGCTAGGGTCAATCGGTTGAGATGCTGGAGCCCAACCACCGAAATTTCAATTAAGGCCCGGCTCACACGCAGCCACACAATTTGGCGCCCTGGCAATCACCTGAGGTAGCTCCAAGTAATTTACGCACTTGAACTAATTTACCAGCGAAAAGTGGTTGGCCCGAACACGCTTGGTGCAGGGCGTTGTCGTCCGGGCTTAAAATAACTGAGTTTCCACTTGAATGTTGGCATATCAATCACAAATATCGCCAAGGTGCTTGCGAGTGGTTGCACTAATTAGAAAGTAAATTGTGCTCATTAATTAAATTCCACAGTTGATGAAGCACACCTTTGTGCGCCCTTTGCATCCCCATTGGATCCTAACAGCCACATGAGAGGCATGCCAATCAAACTGCAAGTTGTTAACCGGAAGTTTTTACTTCTTTTGGCACTTGGCCGTTAATCAAGCCCAAAGCAGCTGTGATTTAAGCAAAATTTATTCGTGGCCCGAGCAGCTGCTTTGTAATTTTTTTTTATTTTAATTTATTTTGGGCCGCATCATTTACACGCAATCAAGGCGAGCCAACGCACCTCAACGCCCACTCTTAAGACATGTATCATAACTCAATTTCATGTGCAATTTCATGCACCTGCGACGGCACGTATTCGAGCTGCTTGCCACACCTCATCTATATGCCATGGCGATGGCCTGCAGTTAGCGCCTTTGTGATGTCTGCTGCATAACCAAGTAGCCTGGCGATTGCCACAATTTTGTAATCAGCGGGCTGTCCATTCTATAAAAAATAAAACACTTCAAAAGTCAACTGCAATAAAAAGCAGCAGTCAAAGGGCTGTCAGGCCCCGCTCAAGTACACCCCCTTTTGTTGACAAGCATGTGTGTGTCAGCGCGGGTGTGTGTATATACACTAGTCGAGTGGTGGAAAAAATGGGGTACGTGTGCTCAGTCATGTGCATGAAATGAGCAATTTTAAAACAACAAACGGCGTAAAAAGTCAATAGCCAATAACGTACAAAATACTCATGCACTCCGCAAGGAGAACAAAAAATGATACAGGCTAAAGGCAAACACAATATACCAACAGGGGCGTGGCTCAGCCAAAGGATGGGCATGTGGCTGGGTTATGTCTAGCACTCCAGCTTGGCTTTGGCTAAGCAAATACGATAAAGGATGTTGGTTGTATCGATGCATGGCTAACACCATGTTTGCCTACAAATATTTCTTTCGACTCCAGCTCTGTGTGTATCGGAGTGTGGAAGTACTGCGTATTGATTGTCATACAAGGTTTTGAATACGTTTACTTAAGCTCAGCCAAAATGTTTACCACAACGTACAAAAATACTAAGATTGGATTAAATTAGATAATTTGTAAATTTGCGCATGAGTTTATACAACATTTTTTAATACGTGCTTCTACATGGACATGCTTCGGATCGGAAATGTTGCAAGTAGGTAATGAAAAATCATGTTAACTTCGATGCGCACGTTTGCTCTGGATGCAATATTTTCCGGCATAGCCAGCAGACAGTAAAAAGCGGCACTCATGGATCCAATCAGGAATGACAGCACGCCATATTGTTGTATAGCTAATATGAAGAACAATTCATTCATGGAATTTTGACAGGTATTTCATATTAACTAAAAATTATAAATAATTTTTAATAATTTCGATTATTTGTGTACAGGATATATATATTAATTAACATAACTTGTTATGAATATGCAAAAATTCATTAAAAACAAGCTCGAATATTGTAAGAATTTTGCCATCGACTGCGTAATACTTTTTCACAATTGAATAGAAGGCTACACTCCAGATTTATAAAAATATAACTAGCTCAAAAATATATTTTCTGAAGCGAGTATACACGACTATATACACAAACTTTCAAGTCTCTTAACAACGCGAGCCAGAAATGGCTCAAAACCAATGAACTTTTTTCACTTTGCTAACGAGTAACGAGTTATACAAATAATAATTAGGTATCATAAAAAGAGGCAATATTCTTTCAGTTTATCACAATGTCAATGGGGAAATGGATGTGCAATTATGATGGCCAATAGCACTCTAATTTCCGGTACATACATCTATATGCATATTCATAATTCCTTGGGCAAACTACGAATCAAACAAAACGGAAATTATTAATTCTTACGCATGAATTCGCTCGATTTAATTTTGATTTTTATCTGTCTACACACATTTTGCAATTGATGAGGTTTTGTTATGGCTTAAAACGTTTTGTGTATGCGAACAGATAATTGAATGGACACACGATTGTGGTGTGGTGTGTGTGTGTATGTGTGTGTGTGAGTGTGTGCGCCTGTGTGGAATGCCGCTCAAGCGTATTCTTGTGGGTTATGAATTTTTATGAGTGCCCGGCGGACAGTCAATAAATAATAGAATAGTTTATTTTGGCTACCCTTAAAATTGCATAAAATTACAACACTAAAAAACACGCAAATAATGTAATGTAATGTATTAATCAAATGCGGTAAAAATATTTTGCCACAGTTCGTGAAACATAGTTAATATTTAATCCATTTGGCTGTAATGTTCACATAATTAAGATATGTCGAAATTTTCATTTAAAATATGCACGGGCGCACAAAGGTATGCTATGAAATGTAAACGCACGGGTATGCACGCAGCGTCCGAGCTACGTCTGCGGTCACACCAAAAATGTAACCTCAATGCCAGCGAAAAATATTCGCATATTTAACTGGCGGCCAGCAAAAGCGAACCCGTCCCACTGCTACGACCTAACAACAACGACCCCCACTGTTGCCCTACAGACAATTCCTGCCTCATAATTAAATCACGTACTATGCAAAACTCAACCAAGCAAAATATGCGGCTGCTGCAGGAATTATTAGAAATACAATAGCCTGTGGAAACTAACGAACACATTTCTGTGCATGGACATTTGGCTGGTTGATGCGGCTACTTGATCTATGCAAAAAGAAATTAATTAATCGCAAAATCGTATTACGATAGAGGTAGATAAACAAACAAGTTATCTCTATTATGTGCGCATTTTTGAGCGGGCTTTCAGAAGTTTAGATAAGGTATTAAAGGTGAAATATCATGAATTTAGAAAAAGTATTGTAGGTTGGAAATTTATCATGTCTGCCATTTTATTGAAATTTATATAGGTCCTTCCATCTTATATGTGTGTCGACAATTTATAATTGAAGTTTACCATTACTCCAAGGGACTTGCAGGACGTTAGAATACATTTTTTAGATCGATTAAATTTGATTTCAACGAAATCTTGTAAATAGAACTACTTAATTATAAGTAATTTGGGGCAGTCTTCATACTTCAAGGCTGGGATTCAATTCAAGTTTGGATTATAATATTTTTTCATTATTATTAATTAGATTCGTAAACTTTACTTAATTATTATCTACCTACATTTGATTGGCCAGAGCAGTCCAAGAGCTTTAGAGTGGGCGCATTTCAAAGTGTTTGTGGCACAAATTTTTATTAAATGGAAAATATTACGTGGCATGGCAAATACAGGCGACACGTACGGCAATTAACATAATAGGTGTAATCAAGAGGCCGCTGCCATTGTTGCCAATTTATAGACGCTCGCATTGCGGCCTGGCCAGTGTGTACATAATTGGCGTTAAAAATAATGCGTTTGTTCAGAGGAACTCTAAAAAAAAAATAAGGACGTGAAAAATGTGGGCGCTTAACTGCAAGCGATTGCAATGGCGACAATTGTGGGGACAGAAATGGACGTCGATTGCGCTAAGCACGCACACACTGACACACACTCACACATAAAAATTTAGAAAATCCCCCATTCAAATGGTCAGCACGTAGAAAAGCAGACGCTATGTAACAGGTTAAACACTGCAACACGTTAATTGCGGCGCTTAATTGCGCGCAATTTGCAACTGTTGCATGTGAGAGAGAGAGAGAGAGAGAGAGAGAGGAAGCGATAGACAAAGAGAGTGTGCGTTCATATGTGTGTAAGGGAGAAAGCGAAAGTCGCCATTTTTATGCAATAACAATAAGGCTGCATAACAATGCATGGCGGCTTTTTGAAAAATTACCCAGCACGACGAAAACAGCAAAGAGCCATTTGTAGTTGCCACAAAATGCGGCCAAATGCACAGGACAAAACGACACAGCTACGGGATTGCTATCTAATAGTTTGCCCGGCTACAACTGCCGCTCCACTGGTTTCCCAGCCCCAACCACCCTCTCGTAGCGGCTAACGACTGACCAGCACACAATGGTCACTCTAATTGCCGTACATTTTCGGGCTTCAATGGGTTAGGCCGTGGCGTTCAGGGACCGGTAAAGGCACACACTGGGGCAGCTTATGCTTCTGGCAGCATCAGAACACTCCTGTCGCTCTACCCAAAAACCTACCCACTCTCCACCCCATCTCTGAGGTCATAACTGAGTCACACGCGAGCTTCTACATGTGTGTAGGCATACACACAGAAGATTCGTGTGCAATTGTGCATGCAAAAAAGCAACATTTAAGTTAATTTTTGGCTACGCAAATTGCACAATTTGGTCGAGTGATTAATTTTATAGACAATTTTGTGGTCGTCCTGCATAAAAGCTGTCTATTATCTAACATGGCTATTGTTATTGTAATTGCCATCGTGTATTTGTGTGAATGTTAACTGATTTTTATGTCTATAACTTGGAATTGTTACAGGTTTAGCGCATTGTTTGAATGTTAATACTTACTGCATATATACATACATACATACATACATACATTCCAATAATATTAAATATGAGAATACGTATGTCTACATTTTAGAAACTCAATGATTATAAAAATGGCTAAGCGACTAAAATGCTGAATGCTAATCAAGATCTATATTCCATCACATAACATCAATGAAGTTCCTAAGTTCTTCTTAGCGACCTCCGCAGTATTCGTGCATCATACTTAACGCCGCAACCGGACTAAATTCTGTTCTTTGAATAATTTTTTCGTTGAAAGTAAACAAAGAGGCATTCATTAAAGCTCTTAACATGGACACAAGCATCTCAAAACATGGACTAAATTAAATTAATTTAATTATCTATAGAAAACTGTATTGTGGTAATTTTGTTATCATTTTCGGTAAAATAACGATCGAATACAGCCGCAGGCGAGCAGCGCACAATAACATGCTACAACAACGCAGCAACAACAACAACAACAACAATAACGATAGCAGCAGCAACAACAATAACGATAACAAGCCAATTTGGTAACCAAATGATAAAGTCAATTTTAATTAGCTAATGAAAAACGTAACATGAACATTTTGAGCATGTAAATTAATTTTGGTGTCGTCTCATTCTGTAAAGCATTTCGTTCAATTATGCGATGCGAAAAAATCTGTCAGTGGGCGTGGCAGACGGAGACGCCGCAGGTGACTAATTTAATTTTTCTGATAATGTAATTTACCGCCTCCATGCCCTCCCCCGCCTGAACTTGCCGGGCAGTGGCTGCGACGAAAACAATTCATTTTGACAGTTGGCAAAAACGCAACTGCACAGCAAAAATGTCAGTTGTTGAGGTCCGCTCTATTCGTATCTTCAAAGTTGTGCGCTACATATTTTTTGTGTTGCCGCGGGCCATATTCGGTAGATGGCATTGCGTTCCTCTTTGTGCTGTGTTTGTAATGCAATGGATGATGCCATCTGCGTCTGGCAGCTGTGAAAATTGCCTGTCCACGTAAACAAATCAGCATTTTGGTTTAATATATGTAGCAAAACCGAAATCAGTTAGATCGAATGTCAGTTGCCAAAAATGTGCCGACGTTTAATACTCATGCATTATGTATGTATATGTGTGCCGACCACTCGGCTATCGAAGAGGGAATCAATGCAACGGACTTATTATTATGAAATTCTGATCAAAAATGTGCCTTGGTTTTTTTATATTGTGGAAAATTCCCCCTGCGGCAGCTACTTAAATTTAATAATGTGCATTCAAGCGTACAAGCGTACATGAGATAGGAACTAAATCGGCCCGTTAAGCTTAGCAGCCCCATCCTTCATTACTTGTGCTTGAATGACCCAAAGGCTAAATCAATGTGACCCCTTATACACATCACAGGCGCACACAACCAAGTCAGCTGCCCTTTTTACACACACACACATACACACACAGACTCCAACACATCTGTAGCCCAAAAATTAATAATTCAAAAGTTTACATTTCGAGAGCTAACTGGCCTTTCAAAGCAAAGCATTCAGTTCGGACAGGCTTTAAGCATCTCCAAATAATATTTCATTGATTTCTTCAATTGAAATATCAAATATGTCTAGTCCGTAACAAGTTTAATTAGTTTACAGCTTGCAAATAAATTTTAATTCAATTCAATTTGCACAAGCTCAACAACATATACGTCTATGTGGGTGTGTACAGGTGAAAATATGACTGTGTTGAGATTTGCATATTTTATATAGCAAACTCTTGCAGTAAGAAGAAGCAATCGCAAATACTACAGCAACAGCAACCACAACAATAACGACGACAACTTTGGAAACGCTGACAACTTTGACGTTTGCCTAAAGTTGTCATAAAAGCTATTATTCATAAGTGGCAGCCACTGGGTTGTCACAGCATTTGCCAGTGGGCGTGGCGCATTTGGGCATCGCTGTCGCTGACACAAAATTCAAACATGTACACACGCATGTAAATCGCAATCATTACACGGTAATTAGAAGTTCTCAACAAACTACTCTCGGCAGCGGGCTGTAAGACTGACTGTGGGTGGCCCAGTGCTGAGGTATGGACAGTTTTTCAGTTTCTCACAATTTGATTGTTCAGAGAGACGCTTTAATTTATTTATGAAGCCGAGACACATCAATCTTGCGCAGCTTTTTGGATTTGCCATATGCCAGCCATGAATGTGTGAGTGTGTGTATGTGTGTGTGTGTGTGTGTGTGTGTTTGTCGTCCCTGAATGCTGTAACATGCAATGCCATGGTTTGCTGAATTTGAGTTTAATGACGTGTAAAAATGTTTTTCACGGCTTTTGATTATATTTTACCTTGAGCGGCGCTTAAGTTTTGGTATATACACACACACACGCGCGCACACACGTACATGCACACACATGCACGTATATAGTCCTGGCTATAGATCCCTTCCGTTTGCCATTTGCAATGAATAATGTCGTCGACGTCCTCCATGGCGTCTCTTTTGCATATGAATACCTTTTAGCAGTGTCGCTGATTAGCAACGCCAACTGACAATGGCAACGTCCCAGGGGCGGAAACATTTTAATGATATGCGACCGGCACGATGCCCCACCCATCTCCCCCTTCGGCTACTATACCCCTTTTTGAATTGGGCTCACAGTTATCGCTTTCAAAATATTGTTATGTGCTTTTTTGGGGTCGCTGCGTTTACGCTACGTTAAGCGTATTGTTTTGCAAATGCCCTGATTTAAGTTGAGAATTTACTTTAACATTAATTTTGATTGTTGCGCAATGAAAAGTTATGATTACGACAATTTATTGAAGTTCTGGAGACGCACAAATAACGGATGTAATTGACATACAGAAACTTTTTTACCATGAAAAAAACACGACAATCTTAGTTTGAAAATTAGTTGCATACATTTGCATAGTTCAGATCGAAGAATATGTGCGCTACTAAGTATTTACTATATGCATATAATTTATATTATTAATATATATTTCTTTAGAAGTTTAATTAAACTGATTTCTAAACATTTATTTGGAATAAGAATTATCTATATTGTTTTTTTTTTTCTTCAAATTTAATTATTTCCTAACAATTCACTAAGCACATGTTGTTCTTTGTTTAGATATCCAATCTAAATTTGAGTTTTTCATCACATTTAGCAAATTTATTGCTCACGAAAATTAAGTAAAATCTTAAAGTTGAAATATAAGTGTTAAAAGTGAAAACAGTTTACAAAGCCCAAACCGACGTAGAATATTATTTTTAATGCGGATTGCAGTGTCAAAGTAAAGCAGAAAAGTTTCCCGTTGTTAACAACAATGCCCACTGTTGACAATTGTGCCAGGCGAGTCGAGCAGCTGGCCATGGTTGCCCCAACCCGCTGCCTCCCGCCTCTGAAATAGTGTACGCTTTGACTTATTTAATGCCCGAGTAAACCTCTAAAAAGCCCCAACAGCAGCAAAAACAATGCCACAAAGTCATAGAAATACAAAGTAAATAGCAAATACGTGCACTTTTACTTGTTGCTGCCTGACGCTTGGCCCTTATTGTTGGCCCATTGTCTGTGCAGCCAGCGCAAACCCTCAGCTAAATGCAGCTTAGCTTAGCTGTTGGCTGCCTAGCGACCCAGGTGATATTATTGGCCAAAGTTAAACAATTGTAAACAGTTACAAGTCACAACAATTGCGATAGTTTTTAGTTTTCCAACTCGCTGGCTTCCTGTTGTATCTGCTCTTGTCCTTATTTATTTATACATACATACATATATAAGTATTCATTGATACCCTGTACCCATTCAAATTAAGTAAAAAAAGCTATTTAAGTTTTGTGCAAATGTATGTAAAGGGCATCTCTGAGCCCGTAAAGTATATATATATTCTTGATCTGAATCACAAACTAAAACCTTAAAAACTTCTAAAGATAGGGACTGCAAATTTGACACGTAATTCCCGTAATACAACTTTTTGATCCTCTCGCTTAGTATGCACAGATCCAAGCTGTTTTTTTCTCTAAATACCTCCACCAATAAAAAAAGTTTATTTTTAGTTGTAACACATTCTTTTTATATAAAAGAAAGAAGGTGCAGACAGAATGGCGCCCAATACAGAATATTCCCTAGTCTGCTACTCCCGAAACGAGAACTCTTTGTGGTATTTACCAGACTTTTCGTGTAGTTGGTTAAGAGTTAGTAGATTTTGGGATTTACTTGGTTTTTAGCTGCAGTCATGCGGCACAGCTGGCATTTATTAAGCTTAAATGAGAACGAGATTTACCAACTCAGGCATTTACGTAAATATTTACAAAACAACTCACTGAATTAATATTACTTGCAGTTGAGCTCACAAATGAAAATCGCCAAGGAATAATAAAATATTCTGAACAGTGAGCAAGAGAAGCAAATTACAATTTCCTGTAGCAACATAACAATTAATGCTTAAGCATCTTGGGCTTATCGTAACCATAAGCCATAAATGCAACTACAATGATAGTGGCTCGCCACAATAATAGTAGGTCGCACAGTTCACTTCGGATTATCATCATAACAATGACCATCTATAGATATTACAAATTTCATTACAAGCGTACAGGTTCTTTTGTGCAACACACGAAAACACCCACACACACATATATACGTATAGACTTCATTTGTGCAGCGGTAACAATGTAATCTACTCGGCGACCAGAGCAATAATCAAATGCAGACAGCAAAGCCTAACAAAGCATATGACCAAATGGAAGCAAAGCATGCACGCACAAGCCAAGCTTAAAATCCCAGTTCGCAAATGACAGAAATGACCGAATACGAATGCCATGGTAAGTGAATCCTGTGCATGCGCCGGCCAGACCTCTGACCTTTTTTGTCGCAGCTACAACTTATTGTGGTTACAAATTGTGGCAAAAGCTATCAATGATATTATCAGACCACCGAACGGCTGTCCGACAAAACGACAGTCCGACCATATGAAAGCCCAATTACATCCGGTTGCAGTTCCAATTTCAATTTGCCGTGGACATCGCGCACAAAGGAGCCAAGCGTAGGCCCGAAGGACAATTCATGCGCCATGCGCTATGCGCCATGATACCATGTGCCATGTGCCATGTGCCATGTGCCATGTGCCATATGCCATATGCCATATGACTGTGGCTGCTGCTTGGCATAATATTAATTTAAATTAGACAGCTGCTGGCCAAAGCGGCCCACCAATGCATCTATGGAGGATCTATTTCTATGGAGCTGGCAGGTTGGAGACTGGGACCTTATGGGCTAGCTTGTGGTGGCCAATAATAATGAGCTAATAGTCATACGCTTCGCTTCACCTGTGTACTAATCATTTTACAATCGGTTTAGCTATGGGGTTTCCCATTAGCAGACGTACCGTGAAATTGGCGAAATCGAGAATGAAATTTACAGCAGAACAGCACAACCGGAAATTTCAACTAAACCGCCTAATTAACCACAAAATGCAGTTAATACAATGCATTTTACCCTAACGTGCAAGAGAATTAATGATTTGTATGACCCTGTAGAATATTTGATATTGTCATGATATATAGAACGAGTAGAAGAAGACAACTCGAAAGAAATATGGTCTCAAATAAGCCGAGTCTATATGACCATAACGCGGTATCTTTACCAACAATGTCAATCGTGTCCCTTTATAGAAAGATTCGATCAAAAAATAAATGTTTTGTGATTTTAAAGATTCTATTCTATTCTTTTAGCCCATCTGAAAAACTTTATCAAATCACCTCTTAGCCAAATGCCAACAAGGATATTCAACTTTCGGCTTGCAGATGATAGCCTTTTATTTTGTTTCCCGTCGTTTTGTTTTGTTCATGCATTTTACGGCTCACTTAAATGCATTAATATACATTGCTTATACTGGTCGCTACATATGCAAATTTTGTGAATTTTCCAAACTGCCCCGCGCTTTCATATTTTGTTCTACAACATTTGGTCTGGGTTTTAGTTGTTTGTTGTTCTGTTTTTTTCCATTTGTTTAATTTGAACTTTTTATCCGAGCTTATGCAAAATTTGCAAAGCAAATTTTCAGCTTTGACGGGTCAGCAAATTCTTCAATTGGGGTTGAGCCAATTAACAAGAATACACACGCACACACATATATACACATATATGTACTTGCCTTATACACACAGTTGCAGCTTTCAGTCATGGCGGCCACACATATTTCCGCTTCCGTTGTGCATTAGTCGCTTGATGCAACATTTTGCGGCGCAGTCGCCAATGTCGCCGCACATAAATTATAGCAAATTGTTTGCATTTAATTGCATGGTTTGGTTGACATTATTATTGCTTTGTTCCTATTGTTGTTGCTAACAGCGCATGCATATCTCATACAGATCCAAATAGATTTGTTGATGGATGCATGTGTGTGCTTGCTCGTCGTAGAATCTTCCGGGCAGTCTATGGGCTTGATATAGTCGCGCTAATTAACTGTTACTCCACAGTTCGTTTGTCTTATGACCCAGCTGTCGGCCAGCCACTTATCGAGTTGCGAAACAATATACGACACCCAGAATCCATTCCTCTGCAAATATGGCAAATGTTCACAGGACTATTTGGCTAGCATGTTTTACATATCTGCACAATGGGAGGCACACGTTCGTTTTCAGCATAGCCAATGTTATATTACTGAATTCAAATTCGTAAATCCATTCGAAATTGCAGACAAATGTGTGCTATTCAAGAATTAAAACCTTAGAAATTTAAGCAAACGAACAGGGCGAGCGCAAAGCTCTTGTTCTGCGTTGCTTAGCTTCCCCAGCTTAAAGGAAAAACTTGATGGACATGTCTTGGCTCTTGCTAAATACAAATTCAAATGAATATAAGAAAGAGTTTGTGAAGCTAATAAGGCGCTTTCTAAACTTTAATAAATAAATTCTGAATAAAAAAGAACAGCCAAGCGTTGACGTCTCACCGTCTGCCAACTGGTATTTTTTCTCAAAAGCGCTAGGACTATAATAGAGAGCGAGAGAAAATTGGCCCCCATTTATTCAGAAAATTAATAAACGAAGATTCGTACACAAATTTTAGACTTATGGCTCACAGTGAATGCAGAAACTTTATGCTTATAGTTATTAACTAAATCTTTTAAAATAATAATAAAAAAATTATCAAAATTTGTATCAACAAAATTATTATGATAAACAACATCCACACTATTGAAGTTTGTATTTGGATGGTTCTTACAAATATATATTTTTATCATTTTAAATATTATGTTGGCTGGCTCGAGATCCGGGTTTGTTAAAATAAAAAGTTAACAAACGATTTAATTTAATATTTCGCTTCCAATATATTTAAGTTGCACATCGGCAAACCGTCTTGAGGGCAATTATTTTACACTGCGTTCTTTGAAGTGAAGATTGAAACATCATTCCGATAAAAACTAGAAGTTAGGCAAAAGATTTTTCCGTAATGACAGAAATTGACTTAAGAAGATTGGCCTGAACATTGTATGCATTTACTAGGAAATACGACGAGTGGTACACTGATGTCCGATCCGCAAATGCTGAATGATTCCATTTGAATTTACCCGGCAATTGCCAATAATAATTTAGGGTAATAGTGCTAACTGAACCGTTAGCTGTGCCAAAATTATCTGCGAGTCTTGTATCTGCTACAAGAGAGCTGCGTAAACCCACCTAATTGAGGTGTGCGTGTAATTTACACTTCAGCAAATCATTTCAGTGCTATTTGTCTTGCGATGTATTGCCTCCATCCATATAATCGTTCTCGAATGATACACCATTTACGATATACGTAATCGGGCTGCCGCATCAGCATGTAAATTGCATTACCTTTGAGTTCGTGGGGCCCCGAGCATCAACTTGCGTAATGCAATAAACAGCTCGTAAATATTTTGATACCAATTTTCCAGCGTAATTGACTCAACGGTACTTTGAGTGTCAAACAATAAATTCAATTACCAATACACATGCGTTCAGCCGCTACAGAGCCCATCTCTCCTGAAATCGTAGCAGCCCATACCATGTGCTGTGCGGGGCCACATGGCAGTGTCGGTGATGTTTAACCCTACCGTGCACGTGTTATGGCTACGGCTATAGCCACGGCCATGCCAATGGATACCCCGAAAATCTCGAAAGGAGCGGGCGCTGTAAAACCAAGCAAGCAGAAAATCAACGCACAACTCGATAAACATTTGTATGAACAGCAAACACTAGCTGGAGAAAGAAAAACCTAAAGAAATGGAAACAAAGCCAACAAAATAAGTTTGTAGTTTAGTGGGAAGGCGGTAGCAGTCGTCCACCCGTAAGCCAAAACGCCCGAAGGGATGCACGGTAAACGGCGTAAAACAATTTCATATAAAACCAAATAATTTTCGGGTCGCAAAGGGTGCTGCTTATGCCTTGGAAATCATTTAAGGCGCAAAAGAGTTGAACTGAATCTAAGCGAAGGCATAAATGAGACAAAAGTTAAAACAAAAATGCTGGAAATAAAACTATATAATCTTTTAAGATAACCCATAGATTTTACTTTCTATGGAAGCTTTTACATTAAAATTATGATTACTTTCGCAAATATATCTCCCAGTGAATACATTTTTTATCCAAATATCTATTTACACTTTTTGTAAGATGCAAACTCGCCGCTGATTGGTGTTGTATTCCTTTCTCGTACACTCTTCTACAAAATACCTTATACATATGCACTGCAGACTACGTTCAGAGCGATCTACAGCAATCTTACCTTCTAAATATGTACATTGAGTTATCTGGCAATGTTACCTATTGCACACCTAGAATGCTAAGAAAACTCATTTTATGTTCCATGCCCGCATTTATGGTGCACAAATTGAAATTTATAAGAATATTGCGGATGTGTGGGTCGCAGTTTATCAGGGCCACAAATAAAAACAAAAAAAAAAAACAACAAAAAGAAAGCGAAACAACCCCGAAGTCGAGGGCAGCAAAAGCAACAACAATGACAGTCAAACAATGCAAAATCAATTTAAATTTTCATCTCATACTCGCACATACTCACACCCGCTGCACACACACACACACACACACACAAGCACACACACACTAACATGGTTAAATAAAAAACACGAAATGGGTGAGAAAATCAGTAAAGCAACCGCAATCTTTTACCAAATTGTTGTGCCGTGTGTGCGCGAGCAAGTGTGTGTGTGTGTGTGTGAGTGTGTGTGTGTGTGAGGGTGTGTGTGTATGCATGACTGTATGGATGTGTGTGTAAGGGTGTCACTAGCGCTGCCGCCACGCAACTCAATCATAAGTAAATATTACACAGGCACACACGCATGCGATTGCTGAAATAAAAAGGAGCGCAAGGAGCGCGAGCCAGGATCACATGGAGCAGTCAGTGGCAAGCTTATTATGCCCTCGGGTAAAATATAAACGGGGCATGCAGGAGAGGCTGGCAAGCAGCATCGGGTTGACAGGCGAAACACGTTCTAATAGATTTCCAGCCTCTCGCCTTTTGATGGCGCCAACGTCGACGTCGACGTCGACGTCGTTGTAGACGTTAGCAGCCCGTACAAGTTACACATGTCGCCTTTGTTTGGCTTCCTGTCACACACGCACACACCCACACACACGCACACAAACACACGCATTTGACATAACATTCTCTGGGCGCTGCCTCAATTGAAGACCGTAAATCCTTTATTCAATTTTTAGCCATGAACGCCTAAAAGTATGCAGCGCGATAAGCGCGTCACAAGCAAATCCCGAGGATTTGGAGCATAAATTGAGCATTGATTAAGTAGAAAGACGGGCGTATAAATCAGGTAAAGCGTCCATATATACATATATATGTGCCACTCTATGCAAATCGTTGGCAATTGACGGTCCCAGCAAATATGAAAATTATGCCACTGGCATCCAAAAAATGGTTACAATAAATCCGTGGGTCCACTTGCCGGCACGTAATGAATAGAAAACGAGTCGAACTGCAATTGACAGGCAAACGTTGATACGCATTGATGAAAGAAACGCGGCGACGGCAGCCGGAAGCTGGCACACAACTAATTGGACATCCGTTTTCCGTGCGATTATCGGCCCCGGCCAGAGCCCCCAAGGTAAGCTAAGTATTTCTATTTTACTGCTGTAAATTTGTGCCACGTTATTAATGCCACTTTGAGTGCTGGGCACGGCGCTGCGTGGGCGCCAGGAAGCGATGCTAAAAGGTCGCCCGGCCCGAGCATAAAGAATAAAGACCCTGGCTACAATTGAAGCAATGGATTCATCTACTATTTGCTGCTCTCTCACTGTGGCCTCGGCTGCCGCACAGGCTCCGAGTCTGACTCTGCTTCTGACCCTGACTCTGACTCTGGCCTTAGCTTAAGCTGTGCCAGCGCACTTCCATTATTTCCGCGCACACCGCCTGCTTGGCCCCGGCACAAAGGCAACGTGCAATTGTCGGTGTCGTTGGCTTTATTTAATTGAAGTCAATTACACAGCTGGATATGCCAGGCCAGACAACGTCTCCAGCTAACTGGCAGCCTCATTAGATCAATGACGACATTGACATCGCCCATGTCCAGTTAATAAATGTTGCCCGTGGCGATGAAAATGGCTCAGATTTTGTTATTTCCTTTACTGCGAAAATCGCATGTGATAAACTTTTAAGTGCCCAGCACTGCTGGGGCTGCCCTCTAAGCCGCTTAGCAGCGATGACAACAAAGACTGGCCAAGATCAATGGGCTTTAAGGCACAGTCAAAAGTTTTGCAACCACTTCAAAAGCTGCCTTTCAAGCGGTGTTCACTGATTGTTTGCCACCTGATTTTAAGTTATCCATTCAGACATTCATTAACAGAAGCACCGCACGTGTACCTGCCCCGCCCCCCCCCCCCCCCTCCCTATCCTTTTTGGCCAGCCACCCAGCTGTAGCGCCATTCATAACCAAACTGAAGTGAAACTGAACGTAAGCTAAATTAAGTTTTGATAATTCCTAATAATCCATTCAAGTAAGTTTTCAAAAATGTTTGTTCACTTCTCTGGCAAAATAGATGACGGACTAGAAATGGCGCCAAACCTGGCCGCAGTGCAGCTAGGGAGATGTGGTCGAGTTTGTTTTTGCCTTGTGGTTTGGCGTCTTGAGAGTATCGGCTTTTGTTGTTTTCCTACGGCAAATTGAATTTGAAAATTTTCCAAGATTTGAATGTCAGATTGCTGGCGACTTATTAGAAGGGGATACTCCCGCCCGCCCCTTCACACACGCGCACCCGCAAACGAAGCTTCATTTACGGAATGCTAAAAAGTTTTGCGGAATGCCCGCCAAACACTGCGAAAAATATTGCACTTTTAATTCGATTTAAATAAACAAGCAAACAGGAGAAGCAAAGCGAAAGTCTAGAAGTTAATTAATACTTTTAATCAAAGCATGATAGCCGGAAACTCTCACTTGGATATTTGAGAATCTGATAGTATTATTTTCCAGCGTAACGGGAAATATCAAAAAACTGTAATCAACCGAACTGGGGCGTTTTCCTTGGTCTTGTCAGGTCTAGTTTTTTATGTTGATTGGAGAGGACATTTTTGCCAAAGCAAACTCCATGTCTAACCTATGGGAATTTAAAAAAATGTCCAAAGATCATTGAACATTAGTTTATACCTCTTATGGCTTTGTCCACATTCATTCATCAATTATTCAGGATAAACAGTTGTATATATATATATATCTCTTATCTCAGCAACTTAAAGTTAAATATATGCGTAAATATATTTTTGCCGCAACTCGAAGGTATTTAATCCAACTTCTATTACATTTTTATAGCGCACACAAATTTGCTTAGCAGCCCGGAAATTTAGCGCAGTGTAATAGCTTTGAAAAACTTTCAGCGCCAACTATTGTTGAAAAGTTTTCAATTGAGAATATTAATTTAGTCAATACATGTGGGCGAAATGCGCAAAGACGAAAGTGGCAGCCACAACAAAACCCAAACAAACGTTAAAAGTTTTGCGGTAACAGAACGCAAATCCAAAGAGGCCAAGCGCCAGCAGCTTAACAGCCCAGGTACTGGGCCGGTAGCTTAAAGCGACAACGCGCCGGCATAATGTGGTTTTTGTGGCGTAATTTCTATTAAGCAAGTTGTTGTTGCATATACTATAATCAAGAGCTCTTGGCCGTGCCTGTGCCAGCGCCTGTGCCCCAGTCTCAAGCCACACACAAACCCTTGGCCCAATTAGCATTGTATCTAACGTAATTGGCTGTGGGCCATGCTTTGTTGTGGTCACATGGAGTGGCATCAAGTACCTGGCCGTACAAATTAAAGCGGCACACACAGCCAAACACACAGACACAGCAACGCGCAGTTACTTTTTGTATTTGTATACAAATAATTCGGTCAATTGTCACTTTGATGTGCCCAAAAATGTTGGCAACACTTGTTTGGCCGCGAGCCAATTTTGCATACATCCTCTCATACATATACACACACATACATGTGTACATAGATAAGCGAGCTCTTCCTGCTGAGAATTAGCATACAGACTGCATCTCGCCAGACTCGCTGCGTCCGGCGCAGCTCATGTTATGAAAATCATCAACGGCCCCGGGGGCAGCAGCAGCTGTTGTGGCCCAACTACCAAGCCCCCACCAATATACGACGCACATATCAACCCCTAGTCGCAACCACCTTTAGATTTGTGTATGTGAAAATGTTTTTTTCTTTGCATTTGCATGGAAAAGCGAACGGCAAACGTCGTCATGGTCATCGTTGTACTGAGTGCTGTACAACATCCAAAAGTCCATTCAATCACACACATGCAGAGTACTGTGGAGACAGTGAGACCTGCCTGCTAACTGACCGCCCAGCCGTTGCCATCCATCCTTGATGTGGACGTATTTGCCCGGCGGTAACTACTGTCCGTTGCAGAAACCTCTGTTGCTTTGTTTCATTTGAAACGTGTGCAGGTGTGGGTGTGGGTGTGGGTGTGGGTGTGTGTGTGTGTGCATAAACGGAGGTAGCAACGCAGCTTGTTTCCGGCACGAAACGCAAAACAACACGACTAAGGAAAGCAAAATGGCGCCTGCAGTGAATTGAACTTTGCATTTCAAGTGAAATGCTCAAACAAAGCAGAAACAAGCTCCAACAATGGCCATACATGCAGAAAGAACAGCAGCCGTTCAACCAAATGAAAATTTTGAAACAAAAGCAGCCAAATAATACAATCTCCACTCCACATCTCACAACTCACAACTCACAAAAAAATAAGAAGGAAAACCTATTCCCACTACAAAAATGCGAATGAGATTCTGATTTTCAGTTTTTAGGAAATGGCAAAAAAATTTCACTTTTCTGTGTAAGTTTTTGCCAACTAACAAGAGCTATTATCCTATTGCTTACACACTCGCCCTGGACTCTAATGTGCTTTGTAGAAAACGCAGAAAAACTTCAATCTGTATGCAAAATTGGATAACATTTCAAACGTATTGTAATATATGCAAATTGATGTGTGGATGCATTGTGTTTTCAAACTAAGCCTTACTATCCTTTGCTCTCGTTGTCTTAGCCAAAATGAGCTTCTTAATATATAACAATTAAAACTTGCACAGGGCTTTATCAATTCCAACTAAACTATACAAGCTAAATAATTCCAACTTATAATTGAAAGATCAAGCCAAGGCAGACAACTGGGACAAGTACTTGGGCATTGCTGCTAACAATTACTTCAACGATATCATCGGTTCCTTCTCCCTGCTGTTCATCGAGGAGATTCAGCCATATATAAAACCTTTCAATGAAAAAGATGTGTATGTCAAAAACTAAGTAGTTTTTCCATGCAGCTTAAATGTGGTAATGATTCTCTAGAGTCCGGAAATTTTTGTAGGAACTGCAAATTTGAAATTTCAATTTAATAGAAAACAAATGTTGACCCATTTGTGAGTTTATTGATTCTTAAGTTGAGCAGATATAGCCATGTCCATGGCCCATTAGTTTTATTATACCTCCAACATCTGTATATAAAAAGAGCTGAAGGATATTGCTAGATGCAACACTAGGTATTTCAACCGTCTGAAACAACACGAAAACCAACTGCCGATAAATCACCTGGACAACAATTAGAAAAACTCCAAAATGCAACGATTTTACAGCCTAGACCTAACCGCGCTTATATTCCTTCGATTCAATAATCGGTTTTAGGAGTATTTTTTTCCATTTTTCATAAATTAGACTTTATATTAAATTATTAAATAATTTGTGGGTAAGTGATAAGTTTTGGTGTCGGCTATTTCTCAGGCAACCGCTCATCACATTTTCATAAAATACAGCATTTATTTGATTAAAAAGGTAATCAAACATTCCCATATACACGCTCTTAAGACTGGACTGTGCAGCCGGCATTGTTCCAGATCTCGGCTTGCGATGCAAAGTAATCTGCCAACTGAGTTAGGCTCAAATTGGAGAGCATGTTATTGATGGAGGGCAACACAAACTTTCCATAGAACGGTTTGATATAAGGCTGAATCTCCTCGGTGAACAGCACGGAGAAGGAACCAATGATATCGTTGAAGTAATTGTTAGCGGCAATGTCCAAGTACTTGTCCCAGTTGTCAACCTTCACATCACCAACATAATAGTGCAGGTTGAAATCGCTAATGCGCAGTCCATTGGAGTTGCTCAAGCTCTGGGCGAACGTATAGTCGCCCACAAAACGCCAATCCGTCAGTTTCTTGTTGATGAGAACACTTTGGCGTATTGGAACTGGGAAACCAGCAATGCTAATAACGCCCTCCACCTCATAGGAACCAAATATTTGAATCTCGGGATACAAAACATCGTAGGTGGAACGCAGCGTGTTGGGGTTGAAGCTGCCGCTGAGCACCTGGAAGTTATTCAGACCCGAGATGCGGATGTTGCTCACATTGCCCACAATATTTGTCTCTCCGTTGTTGTAGTCAAAGGCGTAGAAGTCGACAGTCAGCGGAGCCATGGCTGGAATATTGTCGGGAGCATAGCCACAAGGTAACATCTTCTTCCAGGCATCGAGAAACATTTCAACGGCTTCGCCATAGTTGACCATGCTCCTGTCCTGGGTGACGGGTGAGGCACTGGCCACAACGACCAAGAGCGCTAGTAGAGAAAACTTTGCTATCATTTTGCTTCGTTAATGATAAAATGAATACTGTGAGGTATGGGCCACACGCGTTGACTTTTATAGGCGAATCGTTATCTTTGTACTTTTTTTGGCTTGATCGTGTTGATAGATCGCATTTGAATTGGCCGTTTCGGCGTTAAGGTACCACGTTTCATGCGGTCTTATCATATTAAACTGAACAATCTATTGTATGACTCAACACGATTTATTTATTTGACTTAAAGGATTTAATTTGAAGGAGGCAGTTTGAAAATGACTCACATTGTACATATTGTGGTTTATTTTATTTTCTCTAAATATTAAATAACAAACCAATTACGCTCTTGACTTACTGAGAATGCTGATAAAATTGTAATTTCAATCTGATATACAAGCAATTGTTTTGCGAGTTATTCAGATATATATATATGTATGTACCAGACATATTGGTACCATTCGTACTTCATTCAAATATAAAATAGTCAAGATTGATTCAAGATGGGAAGTTCACATCTAAGGTAATTAGTTTTCAAGAAGTATATTATCATATGTCCCTCTTATAAAATATTAATACCGGACTCATAAAAATGTACAACAATAAGTCCATTTTAAGGCATTCGATTGATCTTATACGTTCTGTCGATTATTCCTAGAATAGATAGTTTAGTTTTATTTGATAACACCTTGTGAAACAGCTTAAACTATTAGTTCCACAAAATTTCAATCTATCAAAGGCGCCTACCGAGCAATTAATAGATAACGATTCGCCTATAAAAGTCAACGCGTGTGGCCCATACCTCACAGTATTCATTTTATCATTAACGAAGCAAAATGATAGCAAAGTTTTCTCTACTAGCGCTCTTGGTCGTTGTGGCCAGTGCCTCACCCGTCACCCAGGACAGGAGCATGGTCAACTATGGCGAAGCCGTTGAAATGTTTCTCGATGCCTGGAAGAAGATGTTACCTTGTGGCTATGCTCCCGACAATATTCCAGCCATGGCTCCGCTGACTGTCGACTTCTACGCCTTTGACTACAACAACGGAGAGACAAATATTGTGGGCAATGTGAGCAACATCCGCATCTCGGGTCTGAATAACTTCCAGGTGCTCAGCGGCAGCTTCAACCCCAACACGCTGCGTTCCACCTACGATGTTTTGTATCCCGAGATTCAAATATTTGGTTCCTATGAGGTGGAGGGCGTTATTAGCATTGCTGGTTTCCCAGTTCCAATACGCCAAAGTGTTCTCATCAACAAGAAACTGACGGATTGGCGTTTTGTGGGCGACTATACGTTCGCCCAGAGCTTGAGCAACTCCAATGGACTGCGCATTAGCGATTTCAACCTGCACTATTATGTTGGTGATGTGAAGGTTGACAACTGGGACAAGTACTTGGACATTGCCGCTAACAATTACTTCAACGATATCTTCGGTTCCTTCTACCTGCTGTTCACCCAGGAGATTCAGCCATATATCAAACCGTTCTATGGAAAGTATGTGTTGCCCTCCATCAATGCCCAGCTCTCTAAACTGGACTTGACTCAGCTGACTGACTACTTTGTAATGCAAGCCGAGATCTGGAACAGTGCTGGCTGCAACGTTAAGGCCTAAGAATGGACTCTTCAACTTGCATATATGCACAATAAATAAAAAAGCAATTAATTAAACTAAGCATTTTGTTTAATATGCTCCGGGTGTCAATGTCTGGGCAATGCAATAACTCAAATAATAGTTTTGGTGTCTCTAGTTCCTAAACCATATTTGATTGTTGCCTCATTGTATATCAATACATTGAACTGTTTGTCTCGACTGATTGCATGGAGAACTGGAGATTAACCAATACCACATGAGCTAAACAGCTGAATTTTAATTGATTTACATATGAATTTATATGTTTTCACCTGAAACTTTGGAATATTCATTAAATTATAATCACGAATTTATGCTTTGCAATTTCCGAATCTCCCCAATTGAGAACTAAGATTGAATGTTCAAATTTCATCAGATCAGTGTACATTCTTTATAATCATCATAACATAATGAATACGTGGTCCAAAGTCGCACGGGGAGTGGACGAAAGCGAGTAACACCCTCTAGTTAAAATAATATTTTATATATTTGAATAACTAATGGAAAATGAAAACTTAAGTTTAGCCAATATTTAGCCTCTTCCCTCTACCGTAGTCATTAGGCTTTCAGACTTGACAGATTTTAGGAATAATATTATGAATCCTTTAAATGATAAAAAAATAAAATCAACAGAAAAAACGAAAAAACACCCTTCATTTTATATATGAATCTATTAGAGCCCTGAACAGAATCTCTACACGGTTAAAAATTGTACGTGGAACTGACTCAAAGCAATATATTTATATTCCTTAGCATAGTTTTAGTAAAATTTAATTATTGCTGAAGGGCTTTTCATTGCACACTTTTAAACTTCTTTGGGGTCGCCTACCGTTTCGTCGGCTCATGTAGAACATGGGCCAAGGAAAAACCATAATAACGAATTGCCTAAAAGTATACACTGTACAATTTATAGTGTCTATAAAATAGTAGTAGATTGCCCACAGATGAAGTTCACATAGTAGCTAATCTTTTGGTTTTGTATTCAGAGCGTAGCACAAATTGATTATTGATGACAATTTGGCTTAGTAGCCTTTCCTGATAAATAAATGCTCATATACAGATGACCGGCTTTAAGTAAATGTTGGATATTTTTTATACATAAATATAATAGGAGCCTTCTGTACCTTTAAGCTAAGAATTTTGTCCTCATTTAGATTACCAAACACAGGGTATCTAAAAAGCAAGCACGCTCTACTGAATAAGTTTTACTTTTATTACTTTTGTTGTTTTCTTGATTTAGATAAAAATGTCTGTTAGAAACAGCGATTATGATTAGAGTTCCGTAGAACGGGTAATCTAAGAACAAAACACTCTAAACTAAATAAGTTGTACTTATATTACTTTAATTTTTTTGAATAAGTTAAAATGGTTTGTTAGAAACAACGATTAATTACTTGTCTGTACCTATGCACCAAGTATTTTATTCTGATTAAGAGTTCCCTGGAACAGGCTAATTATGAACATAGCAATCACAACTAAATGGGTTTAACTTTAGTTTCTTTTTATACCCTGAGCCCATTAAAAATGGGTACAAGGGTATATTGTATTTGTGCAAAATCCAAATGTATGTAACAGGCAGAAGGAAGCATCTCCGACCATATAAAGTATATATATTCTTGATCAGCATCAATAGCCAAGTCTATCTAGCCATGTCCGTCTGTCTGTCCGTCCGTCCGTATGTATGAACGCAAGGATCTCAGAACCTATAAGAGCTAGAGACTTGAAATTTTAGATGTAGATGCTCCTAGTTCCCGCGCAGATCGAGTTTGTTTCCGATAATCGATAACTTACTCCGTTTCCAAGCAATCGATAAAAATCGATATCGATATCCTGTTTTTTGGGCAATTTTGGTAAATAATAAGAGCTAGAGTCACCAAACTTGAAATATAGCTTCTAAAATAGAATATATATATATACATTTGATGTTGGAAGAAGAGGGATTAGGGTATCCCCTAGTCGGGAGCTCCCGACTAGAACCTCTTACTTGTTTCTTGATTCAGATAAGTATGTTCGCTAGAAACACCGATTAATTTTAATGTCAAGCCCAATTTCTTTATAAACAGTCAATTGCTTGAGCCGCAAAAACAAAGATTGTTTAACATATCAATAATAAGAAAATAATTACTTGGTACAACTTAGAAGTATTTTTAGAAAAAGCAAAAGGTCATTAATGCATTTTTTTTCCAAAATATTTTTTGGAACTTAACAGAATTTGGGCATTTGAAATCTATCAGAAAATATAAGATCTATAATATTTAGAAACATGAGGTCTTTTGAATAATTTATGACAATTGGTTAAAGTTACGAATCTGTAAGTAAAAATTAGAAAACTGAAAAAAAGATGAGCCTTATGTATGTTGATATAGCTCTAATGTATCAATAAAGAGAACATCTTAAAAACTATACTGCCGTGATACTACATCCCGATGAATATCAATTCGGCCATAAGACTTATGATTCACTGATTCATGTGCAAATTGACGACAAAAGGTCTTGGAGCACCTGGTTTATCGAAATGTAATCAATCAAATCCCCAGTTAAGCGATACATAGATAAAGATACAACTATAAAAGGGCACCAGTGCGAGCCAACATTCACAGAGTTCCATTAACAACCAAGCAAAATGATAGCAAAAGTTTTCCTATTGGGCCTACTAGTTGCCGCCAGTTGTGCCTCACCCTTGACGAGCACGGTTAACTATGCTGACGCCGTTAAAACGTACCTTGAGGCCTTCCAGAAGATGGCGCCCTGTGGCTATGCTGCGGAAAATATACCTGTCTTGGAGCCGCTGATCGACGCATTCACCGCCTTCAACTACACCAGAGGAGAGACGAGCATCGTTGGCAATGCGAGCAACATTCGCATCTCGGGCCTTAGCAATATTGTGATCCTGAAAGGTGAATACGATCCCAACACTTTGCGCGCCTCATTCGACATTTTGTTCCAGGAGATTCAAATTTTGGGCTCCACCATAATGGAGGGCGTTTTTAACATGCTTGGCTTCACGTTCCCCATGCGCCAAAACACTTTGCTCAACGAACGACTGCAGCAACTGCGTATTGTGGGTGAATACACATTTGCCCAGAGCCTGTCCAATTCCAATGGACTGCGCATGATCGACCTAAAGCTGCAGTTTTACGTGGCCGATGTGAAGATCGACAACTGGGACACACTGCTGAATATATCGACCAACAACTATTTGGAAAGCATCACCCGCGAGACACTTTTGGCCTTAGTTAAAGAGATCCAGCCCAGAGTAAATCAACTGATCGCCAAGTATGTGCTGCCCGATGTCAATGATTTGCTCTCCGCAGTCAACCTGACTCAGCTGACCAACTACTTTGTCAACACCGCCAACAATTGGAACAGTGCCAACTGCAATGTTATGGCCTAAAAAATATTGTTCGATCGTTTAGAACGAAATAAATATATACATATATGAAGAGCTGAGCATACATCACAAGTGTTTGAACAAATTTATGAAAAACTATCGACCTGTCTAAACACAACCGCACTGGTCCTCGAATATTGGACAAAACAGATGAAATGGTTGTTCGACGTTTTTTTTTAGTCATTTTCCTTGCTGCTGTTGCTGTTGCTGTAATCCGCTTAAGTAACTCAGGAACAACGGAAACCGGAAATGAAAACCATACAGTGTGTAAAGCACGTGGTGAATCTGGGGGCAAAGACGGCATCGGTCCGGTTGGCCAGGCGAACAACTTCCGGTCTGTGTAGCTGGCGGTGCTGCTCTCCTTTTTGTCAGACTCTAGCCATTGCAGGCAGATGCTCGTCCACGTAGCCGCCGCTTCCTCGTGCTGGCACTTGGCATTGGTGGATGGCAACGAGAAGGAATCAAGGCTCTTAAGCTGTACCGGAAATGAAGAATTGTTGCTCGAGTCCCTGTGACAATTTCAGTGGTCGCTAGCTGACAAAGCCCACAAGACATGGCCATGAATCAACCAAAATGTTACATGCCCTCCTAAGGCTTATTGTTGTTGCTGCAGCAGCCAGTTTTAAGTGGTCATAATAGCGCGGTCTAAACAAACAGCAAACAGCAAATGGCTTTTTCATATTGCGGTTTTCCGTCCTTTGGTTTATATATAACGCACCAGAGATGACGGGTTCATCATCAGGCAGCCAGTTCCGTCTCCGTCTGTCTGCTTCCGCTGCAGAGTCTTAACCACAAGGCCGCTTTCAGGTCCATTGTGCATTAATAAATTATTAGGTAATGTGAAGTGCATAAATTATAAAACCTTCTCTCTTTCCTTATTCGAAGCCAGAAACTGCCTTGTGGGTTCCGTTCATTTTTGGCGCAATTTACATTCGATTTTAATGGGTCAATTTGAGAGGTAAGTCTAAGAGACTTCATTTAACATTTTATGGCCTTACATTTACATTTACGGGGCTTAATATATTTTTTAAAGCATTTAAATTGATTTGGTTTATAAATTTAAATAAAAGTTTAGCCAGTTTAATTCCTTTTCAATGTGCACTTACCATTGTATTATTTACTTTGTTACACGCATAAAAACTGCATTTTGTATTTATTTATTTAATCGGCTTGCATTTCGTTCATTTTGTTCACAATTAGCAATATTTTGTGTATATTATGTGATTACTTCATGTTCATTTAATTCATTTGCTTCCATGGTTAAGCCCACATTTTTCTCGCAATAATATTTGTTGTAGCTATATACATTCACGTATAACTACTATTTGTGCAAAAACCAAAAGGCAAATTGTTATTCAATTTGCAACGTCAGAAGTACATCATAAATATTTCATAATTCACTAATTATTCTAAAAGGGTGCAACAACGCTGACAGTAGTTTAAATAAAATGCATTTTGTAATATATATAGATTTGTGTTGCCCAAACTATTTCAAATATGTTGAATCTACGTTGGACTTTGTCTGTTTGCATGCGCAATTTGGTTATACAATTTACACAAATTAAACTCAAAAGTCTGATAAACTAATGTAGAAATAAAACGTTAAATAGATACAATATTAATATAATGAATAATTAATGACGACCTATTGATGACAATTTCACATGGCATAATACATATATCCAATTATATTTTCACACTTGTCTCTGGCTAAAG
The DNA here is from genome assembly GCF_003285875.2 of Drosophila novamexicana. Lineage (NCBI taxonomy): Eukaryota > Metazoa > Arthropoda > Insecta > Diptera > Drosophilidae > Drosophila > Drosophila novamexicana. The sequence goes on from NW_020824772.1 coordinate 5,670,862, forward strand.
CTTTTCGGTATGGCATTTAGGACACAATTCTAATGTATCTTTCTGCATTAACTTTGCCTAACTGTAGCTAACAATTAGTTTAGTTTATTTAATTATTATCGTTAGTTATAACATTTACAAACACAACATTCAATGTCACGTTTCTGTTAATGGGCTTATAAGGTATTCGACGAAATTCACATACAATTGCATATCATATGCCGCATGCTATATAAAGATACAGATAGATGTACACATCATAGATTTTTAATTCATTCTATATAGACTTTAATATTTATCGTTCATATTACGCGTGGGTTAGTTTAGCCATATAATCAACCAATTTTCGATTCCGTTTACTAATGACAATTTACATAGAGTATGTAAATGTATATTTATGTAAATATGTATGTATATATTTATGAATGTTTGCAAATAGCGTTATTTCTTGTTAGTTCTTTAGCATTAATGGTAACGTGGGGGCTTCTGTGTGGGCTAGGTAACAGCTCATAATACTCTTCACTTATCTAATAGCTAATATTTGTATGCATATATATAATGTATGTACTTATACATTAAACATAAACATTTATCAAATTGAATGCATTTTGGTACCAGACAAACATGTACTTCATAAATACAATAAATGTTCTTATTTTGTGCATCTACAAACAGGTCCTTTACTTTTTACTTTTTGTCTGTTTTCGTTTTGTATACATACACTTCTATGTTGTCATATAAAATGTATTATAAAAATGTTTAAAAATAATTTTGACAAATTCTTGATAAGCTGATTTAGTGGGACATTCATTTGAATACATTAAACTTTATTTAATTGTTTTAGACATACATACATAAATGCTTTATATTTGCGCTAAATATGTTGGTACATACTCGTATTCATATTTAAAACGATTTCATGTACATTTACTAAGGCTAATTGTATATGTTAATAATATATAATTTATTTTGTTGTTCACATTGATAGACTTATCTAATTAATTATTTGAATTGTTCTATATTGTATCCATTTTACCAGTTTGTAATGCACATTTATGTTAAAATTTCATTATGCTTGAACTGTTAAGTTTTCTTTTGTTTTTGTTTTGTGATAAAAAACATTCTAACAAACTTATGCTATGTATATAATAAGTGTTAATGTATATCTTACAGATACAAATATACGCGTTATAAAAATGCAATTTAAAATATATTTTCAATTGGTTTTCAATATTTTTTTACAACATTTTTCTGCTGCTTTTGGGGCAGTGAAAACAAATTCGTGATCATTTCACAATCGCGCATATTATTTAAAAGCCTTAATTGAAATAAGGTTAGAAAACAGATGTTATCAATCTTACAGGTATATTATTAATATTAAAACCTAGGACAATGCATTTACATATTTCCTCATTACTAAGCGCCAAAAATAAAAGGAACTTATTTTTTGATATATGATATATGAAATGATGTCAAAAATATATTGTTTTTTTTTCGCAATTCCAGTTTATTTAAATTTTATTACTGCGCCTCTGATAGATAGCTAACAGCTATATTATAATTATTTAATATGTTTTATATACCTATACATAAATTTTCTAGTTAAAAATTGCTTTTCGTATTCGAGTTAATTTTCGTTTCCTCAATTTCGATTCACAAAGCCAATTTCTTACACATTGACGCGTATTCGAGTACATTATCAAACGTGATATCATATGGGGGAATAATGTCGCAGCTCATCGCAGCTTCTCCCTCCATTGAACAGCGTAAATAAAAAATCGCGTGCTGGAATGTTGAACAATTAAAAATAATCGGCTTGCCGAGCAATATGCACACTTTCCAAATAACTAACAGATATACACACAGTTGAGTGTTTTATGATAAGATTTCCAGTTATCTAATATTGCGATTTACCTTATAGCTCTCTCTTATCTATTGTTCGGTGCACTTCAATACATACAAATTATATTGTAATGCGGAACTGATATAATATGGCATTAAAGCAAGAATAATCTATTTGTTACTAGTAAACAAAATATATACGCACCGTCTAAATATTGTTTACAATATATATCCTTGGAGAGCAGTGTCTCAAGTTTTATTGAGGTTCAGTCTCAGTTTAACGAAATATTTAGATTACAGATTTGTAAGTGTAACTTAATTGTTAAGAAATCAATTACATATTTGCGTTAATGAATGCATATCTGAATTATTTGGAAAGCTTTGAACACTATACATTGCTTGCAATTGGGTTTTTGTTGTTGGTTATAACAAATAATTGTTTATATTTTATTGTTAAATTACAAAAAAGTATTTAGATTAATGTATATGTGTACGTATATTTATTCTGTTTTTTAAATAAAATGTTCTTGTGCTTGGAAACTAAGTTCAAAATAATTCTCATTTAAAGCTTTTAAACGTTGCGACACCCGTTTAAACGGAACAACAACAAACAGAGCGAAACAAACTAAATAAATGTCTGCTTACTGTCATAAATGGTATGGCTCTTAACAAGGAATTGTGCGTGCTTTTGGGTATTGTTAAACAACAATGGCTAAAACAATTACAGTAATAAATTGCTTATGTTTTGTGCATAATTTCAACTTCTGGCTTTTTTGTTGGTCGGTGTATTTGAGGGTTCTTTGTATGTGTATGTGTAGGTATGTGTGTGTGTGTGTGTATTTGTTAAACAATTTCACATTTTCAAAAATTCGTACACTTTCAGCTTAAATACTATAGATACTAGAACGTATGGCCTACACATATCAATAGCAATATAAAACTATGTACCGTGGCTATGTATTCAAAGTTTACAATCAGGGCTGCGCATAAACATCGTATGATACAAATGCCATATTTTTGGATATATATATATATGTATATATACGTAGAGTTGGACAATAAATATTGCGCGTACGCATGTCTATGGGCTGATCGAAAACTGCAGCTGCTCGATGCAACACCACAAACAACTCACGGACATTGACAGACGTTGACTTTCAGCGTCTAGGCCTCTGTTTCGGCACCCTTTAAGCGAAGCCGCGCGAAATCCTCAAAGATGATATCATCGTCTTGAGCCTCATCGTCGTCCAGCTGTATGAGGTTCGTGGTGGTGGGCACATCGTTTGGCGTTTGTGTTGAGGAAGCCGCGGCGCCTGCATCGACTGCATCGCCCAGGCTAAGCAGCGGCGCTGCCAAGCTGGCGCGCGGGGAGCGATCGCCCAGCACCGGTTGCTCCTCTTCCTCTGGCTTGGGGTGCATCAGCGTAAATGGCAGCTCGGCAACCAAATCTCCGCCCAACAGCGGCGAGCCAATTAGTAGCTTCACCTTGACCTTGTAATGCACCAATATGCCCAAGCTTTCGCGCTGTGCAGGATTGGTAATAAGCGTGCTTGACGCCAGATTTGTATCCTCATGCTTTAGCTGACCATCCAGCGCCAGTCCCCATTTGTCCTTGTTGTTCGCTAGCAGGGGGCATAACTCAAACACCTTGGAGAGCGTAAAGCCTGGTGCCACATTGCAGCCATCCTCCGACTCAATCTCGGCCACCACAGATTTGTATTGGGCCGTCGAGAAGAGGCATATGTCGGCAAATTGGCGTACACACACCTTTATCTTTTTGACCGTGCGATTGGAATTGTTGGCCACATGCACATTGACTGATATCTTCTCGCCATGATGATACAGCTCCTTATCCAGACTTGCCTCCAAGTGTATTTTATTGGGCTTCATCATGAACTCCTTGCTCACCTCAATGGAGGGCTGCTCTCCGGCCTTCGATGGTGCATACATCACCTTCCGAATCGTCAAACGCACCGAATTGCGTTTGTGGGGCTTATCCTCAATGTGTTCGCCTATCGTTAGATAAATATACAAGCAGCATTAGCTTTGGGCACAACTTATATTTATAACATATTAACATATTTAACACATACACATACAAATCAATATGCATAGTTAGGCATATTTGGCTTGGGGGTGTGTCGAGCTCCGTTCTGTGTGCGTCACAATTTCAAAACAGCTTAGCAACCAGGTGATTCACTGACTTAACTATAAGCATATGGGATGATTTCAGGTAATGTTTTAAAAATAAACGACTCATTGCCGATACACACCATTATCTTGGTACTAGGAATCTGCTTAAAATAATCATTTCTTTGCCTCAATTTTGAATGTGCGAAAAAAAAACAACAAAAATTAAAATACTTTCCATTTTGAGCTCATAAATCGTGCGCGTTGTTGGCATATGTCGGTGGGCCAGAGGCAGGAAGGCGGTGCAAAGTTTATTGTTTATACCAAAAACTGGCAGCTCGAACCGAGAGCAAAGCACATTAAATAAACAAATCAACAGATGCCAAGTTAATAAAAACAACTATTCTACTTATTCGAGAAGTGTAGATGCCCTTGCAACTGATCAAAAAACTATATTGTTATATGGAAACTGTAAACAGTTTGTGTGTCAAGTGCAAAAAGAACAGTTGCAAAATTGAATATTGTCGCAATTAACTGATAACAAATTTATATAATTGCAGTATCTGTTTCCACAAACATGTTATTAATAAAGTGAAGAAATTGGATCCAATATGTTGTTTGCTTATTAAAAACAATAAACAAATTCCGTTTTATTTTTCAGAGAACAACAAATACAATAGAAGCATTTGTCAAATACCAGACAGATCGAATTGCCTTTTCAAGGGCAGTCAATTATTTCCCCGACTGAGCTTAAACTGAGAATTATAAAAGAGAACTATTTAAATAACGCTTGGAAAATACATGTAGCCCTGTGCAACTATTTACATAAGTAATAAATTGGTAATAAGCAACAAACAGTGGTTTTCTTAGCCCGTGGAAAGCCGAATAATCTCAGCTAGTTTCTCCATTAAGACTGGGAGTACAATTCTTGTAGAAAATTCATTTCAAAAGGCGATCGTGCCAGTCATGGCTGCTGTTCTGGTAAACTTTGAAGCAAATTCCTTAATTGTTTATTCCTAATTTCAATCAATAGATTTTTATGTAAATGTACATATGTATGTACATATATTCTGTTAAGCGAATGTTAAAGTGTGGGGCGTGCCATAATTTCGCAGACATTGTGCAGCAGAGGGTGGCCCGCTCAGGCCCACCCAAAAGCCAATTGGCGTAAGTTTGCTTTCAATAATCTTTTTATGGTTGTACACAAATTGGCTGTGACAGCGGCGGGGGCAGCAGCAACGTGCTCGGCGGCAGCATTACTGCCAGATAAGAATGTCGACGCCGGGCAATAAAACCACCAAAAATTAACGGACAAAGCAAAGCGGGCACAATACACAAGCACACACACACACATGTTCATATGCATGTACATAGATAGCAATTCGTGCGCAATAAAATCAACAACAAAACAAAGGCAAGAGTCGCTAAAGCGAGAGAGCCTCAGTTTGGAGCAGAGCAACGCAGCGCAGAGAACAGATCCCAAGTGAGAAATGCGAATGCGCGTGCGAATCGCAAACATGCGCGCGTAACTCCCAATAAATCGCTGCTAAATACGCTGTTCAAGCATTTTTTTTTTGTTTTTTGTTAGTGTTGTCAATTTCATTATTGCTAAATGAGAATGCGAGGCGCAAGAGGAAACACGAGAACGGAGCAGGAGAGCGTGCAAGGGTAGAGCGGGATCGGTAATTACGCTTTTGGGTCATTGCTGCTGTAGTTTTTTTTTTTTTTTTTTTTTGTAGCTTACGTTAGCACTAACAAAGCAAATATACCCAGCTGCCTCGAGTTTCCAAGAAGCATTTATGTAAGTGCTGAACGTAAGAAAAAAAAAAAACATTGAACGTCAGCGGAAAGACGCCTAATTAAAGCTACTGCGACTGCGAGAGCAATAGAGCCGAATTCCAATTAGAGGCGTCGAATTCCAATTAGGTGGCCGCGCTGCGTCATCATTGAGCACTACACACAATGACATTTTGCGCAGTCGACGCAGTTGGATTAATTAACCCCGCGCGTGACACATGCGCCAACTAACACACATACATTGCTATATATTTGATTATACAAATATCTTCCATATATGTATGTATGTATTACAAATATAAAGGCGCTGCCCAACAATGATTCTGGCTTTCTCCTCACACACACACACACACAGAAATATATGACCCGGAAAACTTACCCACAAATGCCTTTAGTTCGTAGTCCACACCACAGGATTTGCCAACATCGCCCGGTGCTGGTTGCAAGGATACCGAAGCCGGACAATAGGGCGGCACTTCAAAATAAAATGGATGCGCATTGGGTCCCAGCTTCTTAATGAGCCGCTCCTGCAATCTGGTCATGGGCCGTTCCATTTGCATGGGCGGATAGATTTGTTCATGAGCCAAATACAAATCCTTGCGAAATGTTAGGCCCAGCACATCTAGATCTTCGCGTCCATATCGAAATGCAGCCAGCACTTGGCCAAACACTTTGCGATCCTTCACATACTCCGGATCAATGAAAACCACGCCATCAATTGGATCCACATGCGTGACATGATCTACAAAGTCGCGCTTGCCCAAATAGACTGTGATTTTGCCATTCGATGAGCTCTTTTTGAACACCCGCGTCGCCTGCCTGCGTGAGCTGGCATCGCCGCCAAGCTCATCAAGGTTGCCACCTCCTCCGCCACCGCCGTTGCCACCGCTGCCAGCACTGCCGGCTGTTGTGGCATTCGCCGTGGAGCCACCAGCACTACCATTGCCATTGCCATTGCCCGTCGATCCAGCACCGCTTCCGTTCGTGTTAGCGCTCAGTGTGTTCATTGTCGTCGTCGCCGTCACCGTCAACGTCGTTCTGGACGTTCTGCTGCTGCTGCTGTTACTGACTCTGTCTCTGCTGCTGTTGGTTCTGCTGTGTTGGTGTTTGTAAACGCTGCTGCTCACTGTGTGCCGCCACTGCTGCTGTTGTCTATTGGCTCGCACGCTCTCTTTATTGTTTTTAAGCACCTTTTAATAACAAATACGTGTGTAATTTAATTTTTTTTTATGTATACTTAATGAGCAACAGCGCCACACAACTTTTTTCTGTCGCCATCTAGTGTTTTCAGTGCTGCATAATGCGTAAATGAACTAGTTCGTTTGGTCACTAGACAACACCAGCACAGCGTTGCCATCTATGTATATGGGTATTTTTATGTTTGCTTAGCGCGGTCACACTCTGCCTCAATTCTTTTCCACGTGCACTTGCCCACACCGCAGCACGCGTTTTTCACAAATTGACGTTTATATTAAAAGGAACTCATAAAAATGGCACAAAAGAAGCTGGCTAACAAGAAATCCGCGGGCAACAACAAGCGCGGCCCCAAGGCTAAACAGGTTGAAGAGGAGAAGCCTGAAATGGAGGTAGACGCCAGCGATGACGACTCTGACGCCGATGAGGAGCAGAATGGCGTCAACTTTGAGGATGGCAGCCATTCTGAGGTGTGTAAAAATCAAATGTTAAATATGTATGCAGTTATATAAAATCCACCGGCTATTCTTTTAACATAGGCGGAAGGTGCATCAGGCTTGGTAGACTCAGAGGGTGAGGAAGCAGAAGATGATGATGATGAGGAGGAAGACGAAGATGAGGATGAGGACGCAGTCGAACCTGGCGAGATATCAAAGAGCGCAAAATCCGCCGGGGAATCTGATGATGATGACGATGAGGAAGCCGATTCCGACGAGGAGCCCGATGAAGCGCCAATTGGCAAGAAGAGCAAACAAGCAGAGACACCCCAAAAGGGCGGCATACCAAAAGTTATCGTGGGCCGCATCCCACCCGAAACACCCAAGGATCAGATATTGTTCGTTAGCAATCTCCCACAAGGTAGGTACAATAATGCCGAGAAGATTTTTAACCTCAGTTTGTATACTCATTTATATATAAACATATTTGAATGCGTGGTTTATGTTTTGCAGTATACAAACACATTGAAATGGTTGCCTTGTTTGCAAAATTTGGACCAATTGCTGTAATCAATCGCATTAAGTCAAAGGCTGGCGGCAACAACCTTGTCATTGCCTTTGAGTCTGCCGAAGCCGTTGATGCCGCACTTGCTGCCAAGGAGAAGGCATTGACGATCAATGGCCAGGTCGTAAACGTGTCTCGTCCAATAAACAAGGGTGACTTCCCCGAGCGTACTGTTGTTGTGGGCCTGATTGGACCCAATGCCACCAAGGAACAAATTACTGAACATTTTAAGGGCTGTGGTGATATTGAGGCTATTAACTTTTCTAACAATCGTATCTTGCCCACCGCATATGTGCGTTTCGTTTCGGTGAGCTCGGTGCCCAAGGCCCTTAAATTGCACGACAGTGAGTTCCAGTCGCGCTTCATCACAGTTCGTGAGGACTCGTACAAGAACAAAGAGTTGAAATCGCCAGAATGCACACTGACAATCGCTAACACAGGCAATCATGAACACTTCAAATCAGAAACTATTGAGAAGATCTTTAAGAAGCACGGCGAGATTATAGACCTTGATGTAGTTTGCACGAAGACCATTTTGGGCTTTGTTACCTACAAAACTGCCGAGCAGTCCGAAAAGGCGCTTAAGCAGTTAAATGGCAAGACTGTTGGCGATCTGGAGATTAAATTGGAAAAGTATCGTTACAGCTCCTGCGGGCGCACTATTCGGGTAACAAACTTAGCTCCAGGTGCGTTTATTATAATCATTTTTATCAATGTAACATTTACTAATTTGTTAAATTCTTTTGTTTAGGCGTCGAAGAGGAGGATCTTAATGAGCTGTTCAAGAAAGTGGGCGAAATTGAGAGCATCCTAAAGATGCCCTACAGGGCAGTCATCAAATTCGCCACTGACGATGGCTTCTGCAAATCCTTCCTGTTCAACGAACGGATGATTAAGGGTCAACCCATCTTCTTGGAGCCAAACTCTGCACTAAAACATAAATTGACCCAGAAGAAACAGGCAAACAAACCACAGCAATTCTTTGGAAAGCGTGCTGCTCCTGCTGCATCAAATGCACCTCCGGCCAAGTTTAAGAAATTCAACAACAGCAATAACAAAAACAACAGCAATCAGACGAACAAGCCCTTTAAGAAACGCCCAGAACAGGGCAACGGTTTCACGCCGAAACCATTCAAGAAGGCCAACAAGGTCTAATCTTTTTGTTTTGCCGCCTAATATCCTAGTCTTAAGTTAAAAAAAAAAAAGAAGTACCCACATCCCAATGCAACAACAGACAGTGCATTGATATAAGTTTTATAAGCTGGCAATATGTGTCTGCGCCTATTCAAAAATTGTATTTGAATATTTTACAATATGCTAATAAAGCTGAGTATCACTAATTGTTAACATTTGTCGGCAAACGCGCTTTTGCTCAACAATTTCGCTGCCTTTATGGGCAGCCGCTCAGCCCAAATAAAAACTTGTAAGGCCCAACGAGAATAAATTGCAAATTTCCAACACGTACCAGTCAAAAACAGAAGAAAAGAAAAACTGAATGTGAATTTGTGCTTTGAGTGTTTGTGTTTAGCCACTTTGAGTGCCTGCTGCCGGCTTCCATTGGCACATGATTCATTATACTTTGTGCACGCTGTCGTCGCGAGCGAGTGATTCATGCTGGCCCAGGCCAACCGATTTCACACGCAAACACACTTCATTTCTCTTACTCCAGTACGCATAGCGGCGCTCCCATTGCACCGACGTCGTCATCGTCCTCGCATCTCAGCTCATGTTGGGCCCATCCTCCAGTGCGCACAATGCAAATGAACAATGGCGTCGGGTCAACCGCCGGGGGCGCGCCTGGGTCACCAGCCATAACGAGCGCCATTTGAGGCACCGCTCCTTCCAGCTGTGACAATGATAGCACAAATGCGCTCCCAACTGTATGGGCTAATTGCAGGAACGTACTTGACTAATTGCAATTAGTAATTACCAGCTGCTAAATTTGTGTAAAACCACTTGCGAGTGAATAATTAATCAAGGAAGTAATTATAAATTATCATTTTAACGCCTCGACAAATGATAATTATTAACGGTTGGTTAAATCGATATCTAAGGAATGTAGCAGCAGTATAGATCTATTGTTAAAGACACTTGATTTAACTTGTCATTAAAGTTGCAATTTATATTTTAAAAATGTTAAAATGTTTGATCGCCATGATTCTACAAGTAATTCCTATTATAATGAACTAGTTATGAAAGTCGGTTTAAGCATTCTATTTGAAGTAAACCAAGTTCTTGATTCTACAGGTCAATCCTATTATAATAAATTCCTTACTATAAGGAAACATTATTATAAACAAAAACATTATTTTTATAAATTAAAGCCCTTTCATTAAGCCGGCCAGCTGTCCATCTATGCTACTTGATAAATTTTAGTACTTATGGCAGGGATCATAGATTGTACTCATATATAATAGAAATGTTCCAAAAAATCTTCTTAACGCTTTTAATATATTTAGAGCTGGAAATAATTTAGAAATTACAAATGAATTGTTTTCAACTTAACGAAAATCCAAAGTTCAATATTTTCGACAACTTTGAAAATAAGAGTATATTTCATTTACATAGAAATGCTTAATACAGCAGAGTACAAAAATATTCGTACTAAGATTTACCTTTAAAGCGTTAAGAGGTAAATGATAAATGGCGACTGTCAACTGTTTTTCCATAATTTGAAGGTAATTCAGAAACGCATTTGGACCAATTACGATCAATCTTCAGTGATGCAGATGTACGTAAACCTGGATATTTTATACATACCTGGGAGCCTTGACAAATCCTTAAGTAAAGCCATTGAATTAACACAAGGAAAATATAATATTGCAGTCTGGCGTTGATTTTGTATATTTAACATTTATTGGTAATAAATTTGTTTGCAAATATCTGTTCATTTCAATTGGTTTATCCATTTCACAATATGTACTTGTTGACTTGATATTTGATGTATGTATTTATTGGTATATGATGTATATATATGTAAATGCATGCATTTGTTATCTTGTATATTTTCTTCTTTAATTATTTTTTTTGGTAATATGTATGTTTATTGATAATATTAGTTTTGTTTGGTTTTGTTTTTCAACTTGTTATCATATATATTTAATATTTATCTGGATAAATAACTAAACTACGCATATAAATAGTACGCATGTTTGTTTTCCTGCAAATCATTTTATATAAATGTGTGTAAAATATAGTTGTTAGTTAAATGCGCTCTATGGCCAATATAATGCAATGCAGGAAGAAGAACCAACAAATGGAGCCAGCCAGAGCCAGAGCCAGACCCTGTCCCAACCCTCTACAGCAGCTGTTGGTCAATGAATCACTTGGATCAGTCTCTCTCTCTACGGAGCTTGACGCGGTCTGTGCCAAGTCAAGCCCAACAAATTACGGCCGTGTGTGATGTGGGGCGTGGGGCGGGGGGGGGGGGGGGGGGGGGGGTTGTCAAAATAGAGGGCGGGCGAGCGGGCGGGCGGTCGGTCGGGCAACTCTATTAGTCATATTTAGCAATAAATATAATTATAATTTAGCTTATGCTTTAGCAATTTACTTATAATAAGGCAAACGAAAGTGAAGGGCACTGGGGCGGGATTATGCAAACCATAACGCAAATTGAATAACTAACTAAATACGTTTATTATGTATTTAAGCAGGTATATTATATATATATATATACCGTAATCGTAGCACATATGTGCCACTGCACGTTAGGCATGTATATTTGATTTATTGTATATAGGCAAACTTTCAAATCTAGCAACTTAACAACTACAAAATGGGCCCATTTCTGGTCTGAGTTTTAAACTTTTACAAAAAAGCAGGCAAAATTGGTTTCTCAATAAATTCGAATCGTTGACGCTTTGGTAACTCTCTCTCCAACTCACAAAATGCAATCAATTCAATGGGATTTCAAGCACTTCTTTGCAAATAAATACAAATTATAAGACTTCAAAATAAAACAAAATAAAAAGATTTGTATAAATGTTGTCGTTTTTTTTTTTTTGAGATTTTTTTAGTTGTTTTCTTTTTTTGTTGTTTTTAATATGTAATATCGTTTTAAACATAAAAGTATAGAGTGTGCAAAAGTTACATTAAATGTTCTGCTTGTGCTTGTTGTTCTCGCTGCATAATTTACAAATTAAAAATTAATAATACAATACAAATCAAATTGTGTGCGGAAAATGTGTTCAAAATAACCAAAAACAAAATGAAATGAATATTTCTTAGTTACTTTTTTTGACAAAACACTGGGCTAAAGTTCTGCGTACACCACACTACAAATTTGCGTTTCGTATAAGTGTTAAGATTTCATTTTTTTTTTTTCCTTTTAAGTAAATTTGAGGAACGTTTATATGTATGCTGCGTATACGTGTGTTGCGTGTGTGTGTGTGTGTGTGTTTGGGAGTGCACTCAAAGGAAGCACCCAAATGTTGACAGTAAAAAACACATAAATTCTATAATATTCAATGCTTTTTTTATAGCGCACCGTGGTTCGTAATCAAACATTTTGCCGAACAAATTTTTGTCAGCTGCGCGCAAATTTTTCATAATTTTTGTTGTTTTTTTTTTTCATTCTTTATGGATTAGTTCTGATATATCAAATATTACGTGTTAGAATTCCAACTACGAGCTACATTTATAACTTCTCTTTTTTTTTTTTGCTGCTATACGTTCACCACATTTTCTTGAATAAGTTTTATAATATATGTTGTTTTTTTTTTTGTTCGTTATTTTCGGTTTTTGTTTTTGAATATTTTTGTGTGGTTTCTTATGAAAACACTTTTAGTTTTTTGTGTGTTTTTTTTCTGGTTTCGTTTCGTTTTTTGCGCTCCAAAGATTCTCGTTCTTGTTTTCAACTTAGAAATAGACACATTAAAAATTTCGTTTAATACATGAGAGCAAAAATAACAGAGCGTGAGGAACAATTATAATATTTAAAATTAAAAAAAATGAACTAAAAGTATGTAAATGAGGAAAAGAAGCGAGCACACAAATGGAAAATCCTTTACAAAATATAGCACAAAACTCGAATCGACTTTGGGCTTGGAAAGATCGTAATTGTGCTGTTCGAATGGTGGCGTTAGTATTTGGAAAGGAAGGCATACATGTAAAAAAGTGGACGCTCCACTGAGCCACAACTTGGAATTGGGAGGAGCGGAGGAGGAGTGGAGGAAGAGGAGCAGGTGAAGTAAAGAGGTCGCAAATTTCGCAGTTCGCTTTTCATGCGCAAAATACTTTTTCATAATATGTTTATAATATTAGTAAAGTAGTTTTTTATTTTTCTCCATATATGATCATCAACTCATCTTCGGCTGCAGCTTGGAGTCCGCCTAGAAATCTAGCAGTGCCACCTCCGGATTTTGCTGCTGTGGCTCCACATTGGGCAGCGCCTCTTGCGCCGCCTCCAGAGCATCGTGCAAGCCATTTCCATTCTGTTCCAGTTCGTTTATGCCATTGGCAGCATGAGTTGTTGGCTCAATCTCGACTGCTGGCGGTGCTCCTTCTGGTGCTCCTGGTGCTGCTTCTGGTGCTGCTGCAGCGGCTGCTGCCTTGGCCGGTGTGGTGCCTGTTGTTGTGGGTCGCTTGATTTTCATGCCAGCGGCTGGTGACGTCTTAGCGGTTTCTTTGGCTTTCGGTTTCAACGGCGAGCTGCTGGAAGCATTCTTCAGCGGCGACGACTTGCGCTGGGCGACGGCAGCACCGCTGCCCGCGGACAGCTGGGTGCGGCGCGTGCTGCTGGTGCTGCTGCCAACTGGCGCCGAGTGTGTAAACTTGGGCGCCGGACGCGCCGTGAAATTCTTTGTAATGGTCGTAGTTGTTGTTGTTGAAGTTGTCGTGTTGCTGCCGGAGCTGCCGTTGGCCGCGGCCGATCTGATGCGAGTGCTGCTGGTACTGCTGCTGGTAGTTGTGCTGGGCTTGGGCGCGCCATTGGCCAGCGGTTTAGTGGGACTGCGCGTTCCCGACAAAGTGCCAGTGGCTGGCGCCGTTTTGCGCAGCGTCGAGGACAAGGTGCTGCGCGGCGAAAGCGTCTTCGGCTTGGCAGCCAGTGTGGTGGAGCCAGTGCTGCTGCTGGTGGTAGCCGACTTACTGGCCGTCACCTGCAGCCGCGACTTGGTGGCTGTGGCCGTGGCTGTGGTGCCATTGCTGCTCGTGCCGGTTGCTGACTTGCGAACTGTGCTTGCGGTGCTGGTGGTGCTCCGTGCAGCGGCTGTTGTTGCCGGCTTGGCAGCGGTCTTGCTCAGGCTGCTGGCGGTCTTGCTGACCGGTGCTGTGCCCGGGCGTGCGCCGGCCAGCGTGCTGCTGGTGGAACGCGGTGCCGGCTTGCCAGCTGCATTGCTGGCCGTCAGCGGCTTGCGTGCGGTTGCGCTGCCCGTCTTGGCTGCAGTTGTTGTGGTTGTAGTTGTTGCTGTTGTTGTGGAAGAGCCTGTTTTGGCTGCGCCAGCAGCCGGAGCGGTGCGTGGGCGTGTTGCGGCCGGCTTGGACGCAGCAGATGCTGTGGCGCCCACTGTGCTCTTCTTGGTAATTGCGGCAGGCGACGGCTTCGCCTTGCCTGCTGCGCCGGTTGTAGTTGTAGTTGTTGCAGTCTTGCCGGCTGGCTTCTTGGCTGCATCAGTGGGGCTAGCCTTGATCTTGGGCTTGGCAGCAGGAGCAGCAGCAGCAGCTACAGCTGCAACAGTAGCGCCTGCTGCAGCTGCAACTGCTGCAGCAGCCACTGCAGCAACGGGTACATCAGCCACTGGTGCCACCTCGGCTGGCTCCTCAGCAGCAGCTGGCTCGCTGGGCTCACTGAGCAACACGGCAGGTGTCTCCTGCTGCACAGGCTCAGCAATCTGTTCCACAGCTGGCTCCGGTACGACCGGCTGATCCACAAGCGGCTCAATGTCGGCCACAGGCTTTGACGCTTCCTCATTGTGTGCTTCGGGTGTTGGCTCTGGTGTCTCAATGATGGCCAGGCCATTTGTGTAGGGTGCGGGCTCTGTGTTGAGAGGATGCGAATATGACACCTCCTCGATGAGTTCATCCTGCAGTTTCAGTTCGTCGTAGTTTGCTTGTGTTTCTTGTTTAAAAGCTGGTTCCTCCGCCACCTGTTGCAGCTCCTCCTGGAAGAGACGCTGCTGCGGTTGGGGTATAAAGTCTTCCTGCTGGCGCTGGTCCTCCTGGAAGAGCTGCTGATGCTCTTCCTGGAAGTGTTGCTGCTGTTCGTCATGCTGCTGCTCTCTCTGGATGTACTGCTGCTGTTCCTCCTGGAGATGCAGCTGCTGTTCCTCCTGGAAATGCGGCTGCGGCTCCTCCTGGAAATGCAGCTGCTGTTCCTGCTGCTGCTCCTCCTGGAAATGCGGCTGCTGTTCTTCCTGGAAAAGCGGCTGCTGCTGCTCCTCTTGAATGTGTTTCAGCTGCTGCTGCTCCTCCTGTAACTGCTGCTCCTTCTCCTCCGGGAAATTTGGTTCCTGCTCCTGGAAGAACTGTTGCGGCTCCTCCTGGAAGTTATGCTCCTGCTGTTGCAGCATGAACTGGTTGTCCAGCTCGTTTGAAAATTGCGCTTCGGTCTTAGGCAGCTTCTCTTCCTCGAAATCAAATGGATTGCTGGCCTCAGCTGGCTCCTCCTTATTGTGGACTCCAAAGCCGGTAGCTGTTATGAAATCAGCATTCTCCACCTGCAACTTAAAGAAAAGAAAAAGAAGCTGTTGAATATGTTCTGTTTGTGGATAAACTACTCGATAATTAAATACGAATGAGCAAAGCTCTTAACGCAGCACTTGCGATGCATCACACACAATGAATTTGAAATGTTAATACCCCCAGCAGATGATGACGATGATGATGATGACGATGATAATGATGACGATGACTAACAACAATCTGCCAAAAAACAAAAGGCACTAAACAATAACAACAACAACAATAGCAGCATTTGGATTCTGTCTGGCTGTCGTCTTCTTCACGCACAGATAATGTCGACATCGTCATCTCCCCTTCCCTGACCCACCCCCCTCCCCAACCTAAATGCGTCTTGTGCGCCCCGCTGTTGCCTGTCAAATCGATAAATGCAATGAGCCGGCACATGGAGCTAAAGTCCCTGGAAATGTCTTCATTTTTCGGGATTTGCGTTGGAAAAATATGGTAAAGATTTTAGCTTCTTTTTTCTTCCTTCTTTTTCGATTTTGTGTGTTTTGCAATTGTGCGTCAAGAAAATGTTACTTATGGTGTTATATATGTTATAGCCTGTTCCCCCAGCCTGTCAGTCTGTCGCCTCTCCAAGTGAGCCCTGAGTGCACTGCAAGCTATAAAAATAGCAGCGCCCACAAAGTACAAACTGAATTATATATATATATATATATATATATATATAAGCAAGTGCAAGTATTTATGGTTGTGGCGATGCCAGTGAAAATAAATCACCCAGCCGATGAATTTCCAGCTAAATAAATGAAAGATTCTTTCTGCCCCAATATCAGATGAGTAAGAAAACAAGATAAATAAACACAATTCATGCAAGTTCGTTCCAACCCGATTTAACAAAGTGTTTCGGGAATTTTTATTGCTTTCGGACAAAATTAATTCAACAATACATATAACAACCATTTTTTGTATTATAGAAAACCAGAATTTGTAGAAACTAAAGCGCTCTAATTAGCGAGCGTCTGCTGCATAAAACCAATTAAAGATATATATTTAAAAACCTCAATAAACCAGATTTAATATATTCAGGGTCACATTTATTTTATCGTACCATAGCATACACAAATATATATAAAATAATTGACATCATTCCCTTAAGTGTATGATTTCTGAATAAATTGTGGGCGGCCCCGAGAAGCATGCTATAAAAGTGTAAAGTATTGGAAATGCTGTTGCAGGGGGCAAAGAGCGAGAGAGAGAGAGGGAAAGAGAGGGCGTGCACTGTGCAGAGCAACAACCCTCAAATGAAGCACGCGCTTACAGCAGACAGCACACAGCAGATTCTGCTGCATATCAGCTGTATGTGCGTATTTGCGAGGGTTGTGCAAACACACACACACATGCACACACACGCACAACAACTCAAATTACTAATGCATACAAATTATGATAATGACATCAGCCGCGCGCTGAGGCGAACTTGTGAAAGTGAGAAAGCAGCTAGCATAGCGGCTGGCAATGTCATGACAATTGCTGCCATTGGGCAGCAACCGCCGCAACAACAACAACAACAACATCAACAACTACAACAACAACAACAATAACGAAGAGAAGCGACAGCAAACAGCGATGACATAGCGCGACACAGACACACACACACACACACACACAAACAGACGCACAGAAAGCAAAAAGTCAGATGACAGGAAGCGTGTACTGTGACACGGCGTTAGTTTTGGCGGCGCTGTCCAACAGGGTACAAATGTAGCGTTAACACTTTTTCCGGCACTTTTCTTCTAGCACGCAACGCAACACCGCAGCAGCAATCGCAATCGCCGTCGCAGTCGCGGTCGCCATCGCAGTCGCCGTCGCAGTCAACGTCGCAGTTGTAGACGCTTTAAAATGTCATTGACCAGCAAATGCCACCAGCCGGGGCCGCAGTTGCCCGTTGCCGGTGTTTTGTCGGTCTTGCTGCCCACTTTTGGCCCACTCGCGCAATTGCTGGCTTTCTTTTGTTGCTCAAGCGTAATGGGGCTAAAAGTGAGCTGAAGCCGAAAAAGTTAAAATCAAAATGAAAATGAAGTAAAAGAGAAGAAAAAGCATGAACCGTTTAAATCGCAGCTTAGTCACCTTATATGTAGATGACTCATCAACAGCAGCCAGCAGAATTCATTAATTAATCAGTGGTTTAAAATTATGCAATGCCAATTGCCATTTATAAATAACCCACATTTAACACTCTCTACCTCTCTCCTCACACACTCTCACGGGTGCACTAAGACAGTTTGGCATTTTATCAGTCCAAACCATGCGTCAGTGTCGAACGAGCTGGCAACGCTGCGAAGCTGCCAACTTTGCCGGCCGGCCGGCCTGCCTGTTTGCTAAACGTTTCGACCTGTTTTGCTTTTGTGCAAAAAAAAAAAAAGGTGCCTTTTTGCAAACTCTAATTCTGTTGGTACATGTTCATATGTATATGTATGTATGTGTGTTTGCAGCAACTAGGTTTCAAATTTGAGTGCATGATTTTTTCTATTATTGACAAATGATTTTGACACTTAAGACGAGCAACGGCGCCAGGCAAATCTTGCCAGCAGCGGCTACAACAATGGACGCAACTTATTCATTGACGGCGGCGTCGCTGCTGGTGGGTGAATTATGTGTATATGTATAAGTGTGTTTGTGTATGTTTCTTTCTGCTTGCTTCTCTTGTCATTTTGCACAAAAATAAAACAATAACAAAGCAAAACAAAACGCAACGATGACATCAACATTTTCAGTATCCACTTCTCTCATTTATACATGCACACACACGGCGAATTTTAATGCTGATGATAATTGTGAAAAGTGCGCAGCAAAAGAAGAAATTGCACGAACGTTGCCAGAGTTGACGTCAACCGTAGGCAGAGCAAAAGAGGGCGAACGAATATTGAGTGTGAAGAGCAGAGAGCAGCAAGGTAATCAAGATCAGCCGACTGTGGGGAGAGTTGTGCTTGTTCTTGTTTGTGTGTGCGACCGTGCAAATTGCTGAAAATCAAAAACAAAATTGGGCCATAAGCAACAACAATAACAGCGCACACACACACACACACAAATCAAGTTCAACAGATGGCGCACATTTGCATTTCGACTGGCCATGGGGGCGCTTTAGTTCGATGTCGCCAGGGGCAGGTGGCGTTGGGGCTGGCTATAACTTTTCAATGCGTCCAAAATGGCACAGCAAACAACATGCAAAGACAATTTATAGAGTCGCAAATTTTTGCGCAAAGCCAACAAATCACTTGAATTATTGAATCGTCGTCGACGTTGTTGTATCACATGGCTCGTTAGAAAACCAAACTGGGCAACCGAACAGACGACAGTGGCCATTAAGCGCATACAAATATGGCTTGCAGTAAGCTGACAGCAGGGTCTAACTCTTTTTGGCCATACGCACACTTACATTATGCATATTATAAAAACAATAAAATAGCTAAATGCCTAATAATGTGCAAAGAGAGAGAGAAAGAGAGGCGGCGAGCGGCGCAATGACTAAGCTCGCGCTGGGGCGGTGGCAAAAGACAGCGACCACAAACTATAAAAAACAATGCCAAATTAAGCGACAGCAGAAGACACACGCACACACAAACATGCACATAAAATAATGTGCGTCTATGTAATTTCTATTTATAAATGTTTGGGCACACTCAATGTAGTTGACACAAGTAAAGGAGCCAAAATCTATTAATTGAGCATGCAATCTACACTCTCTTTGCCGCTCACTCACTATCGCGCTCTCTTTCGCAGCCTTTGATGTGTTGCAGCTACTTAACTGTGCAATAATAACAAGCACTGTGCGCTGCACTGTTACTGTTACTGTAACTGTTACTCTTGGTACATAATGCTAATGATGTTGAAATTGTGTATGTCTGTGTGTGGCAAGCAACAGCAGCAGCAGCAGCAGTAGAGGTAGCAGCCAGTGCGCACCACATGCAACTGCAGCACGCAACATGTTGCCAATGTTGGCAGTCTGCCTATATGGTTTTTTCTCTCTTTGTTTTTTGGTAGCAGCTCATGCTGCACATCATTAATCTTCCAATGTTGATTAATGCAACATTTTATGCTATTTTCATTATTTTTCTACACATTTAACAACAAAACAAAAAACAGTGCTGCAGCTGAGGCATGAAACCAACGCCAGGGGGCGCCCTTTGTGTATTTAGTTTTTTGCTTGATTATTTCTTCTTAGTTATAATTGATTTTTTGTATTGCCTTAATCTTCTAGTCTTGCTCGCAGAGCGGAAATGATACAAGTCTAGAAAAATGCACCTCGATACAAACTGTGCTCTGCCTGCACCACGAATTGAACATTTTGCTTAGTCAGCTACGAATTCCAATCAATTGGGAACAGTTGCGCTGCACTAGTTTGGCCAACAGACCGGGAAAGTCAAAATATAATTTGGTCAATTAGTGAACAGAGCTGCGACAGTTACGCCAACTCATCTGGCTCGAGTCGACTGACTCAATGAATTATGGCGACGCCATTCATAAAAGAATTAATAAGCAATAAAAATAAATAAACAAGTTGGTACACCGCGCGTATTGTGTAGGAAAACCGGCAAGTGGCCATGGCAACAGTTTTTCGCAAACAAGACAACAGACAAAAAGCATAAAAACATAAAAATAGATCAGACCCAACACAGCACCTACTAAAGATTTGCGAAACCACGTTACATATATGACATTTATAATGGTGTGACAATTATGAAGTAGTCCGCCTAAAATTATTCGCTGGGCTCCGAGTCACCAGTGGCAACGTGGCATGCAACCAATTTTTGCAAAACCAGAGAAAAGTACACACAAAACGGAATGACTAACATGGGAACGTCGAAGAGTAAATACCCTTTCATACATATGATTTAGCGAAATGTGTCTATACTATAACATTGTTGTCAGAGAAGCTCTATAATCTGATTTGAGACAGTATGTTAGGATTATGATAAAGCTCGTAATGATATAGACACTTGAAAGATATATAATATTGATATCTGATATCTTTTATATCAGACAGAAGGACCCATGCAAAGCTTCGAGAAGATAGATGAAGCAGATCGACTAATATGGCGGCTATATCGACTTGGCTGTAGTTACTGTTGAAGAATATATATATACCTTATTGGTTTGAGAGACTTCTTTGCGTTACACACAAGGTGACATAAGTAAAATACCCCCATCAAGGGTATAAAACATAGCACAAGAATAGAAAGTTAATTAAGTTTTATTTCGCGCCGTTGCTTTTTGAGCTCTAGAGAGTTTATTTTCCATACTTTTCGCAGGTTTCAAAAGAAAAGCCCAACGCGACGCTGTCGTCAGTTGTTCATACTGAATGCTAATGCTGGTAATGATGATGATGATCATGATGTTGATGATGAACGAGCTGGGCCGCGTCGTTTGTTCTGCGGTCGGGTTTGGACCTTTTCGCGTTTTATGCAGATTGTCTGTCTGTTGCTTGGGGAAAATTTGTGAAAGGTTTGTCCAAAATAAATATGAGAAAATGTCTATTGTAATTCGCTTTAGAAACCGCAAGACAAGTTGGGACATATTAACTATTCGCTTGCGACTTTGGATTTAAGATTAAAGAAAGCTAGCTGGAAATACCATTAAAATGGCTATATATATATATATATATATATAAGTATATATATGGGAGCAAAGATAAATAAATTGCCAACATTTTGTGATTGATTAAGGTATTTTAATTGGATGTACATTTCTAGAGTTCTAGACTGGTTCCATTATGAAAGTAGCCTGTCTGGTAATGGTAATTCAGTCAGAGCATATTATAATTCAAATCAAATGGAGAATTTCGATAAAATAAAGTTTTTCGATTTTAATATCCGTCTGTGCTTCTCTACAAAATAGTCCCGAGTTAAAAAGCCTATTGTTGAAGCCAGAAATCCCAAACAGATTGAAAAATATATACATAACAGTTCGGGCGGAATTCACTTTATATAAAAAGCTAAAAATTTTCATTCAATTAATATGACTGGGCATCTTTGGAAGGGAAGTGCTTTTGGTCTGTTAAATTTATTATTTAAACGACCGGCAGATAAATGGGAAGCGCTTTAATTTGCCAGTATGAATGTTGGAGGAGTTTTGCTCGAGTGAAAGGCTTTTAATGGGCAACAAATTGCGCCTATTGCCCTCTCGAGTTTCAATGCACGCTCGTTAATCCATTGGCAATTGTTGATAAAGATGCGGTCACAATATCAAAACCCAAAGCAAAAAAAAATAAATAATCCGATAAATAAATAAAGAAGAAAACAAATGTACATACTATAGACATTTATATGCATATGTATTTGTAGCAAAGAAATGCAACAACAAAGACAAAAGCATATTGGCGCGCCGACATGAAACAGATTCAGCTGCGCTTTTGTGAAAGTATTCAACGGATACGTAGCGCACGAAAGAACCAAAAGATACAATTACAATATGGCCAGGCCAGACCACTAGACCACATTGCAGTGAGCCACATGAATGGTTATAGATATAGATACATTAGAATGGCGGCGGCCGTTGCCATGAAATTGACTGCTTTTGTTGGCCAAGTGCCTGAATAGTTGGCTGACTCACGCGGAGGCAACGTGAATTAGATACAGAGACTGACGTACTGCCAAGCCAAAGCCAACATGGATAAGCGGCAACTGGACGCATGTAAAGAAAAAAAAATCATAATAGTGCAAAATTATGATATAGATACTTCAATACTACACTGAGGGGCCTCTACGGCTGTTTTAGAGGCCAAAAGAAATTGTTAATAGCGCAAATGGTAATGGTAATACAAAAAAAAGTGTATATATATATATATACATATATATATGAAAACACCTGGCCAACTAAGACGCTAGTCGTTTGGCCAGCGCACGAACATTGTTTCGGTTTGGCAGCACGGCTAACTAAGCCAGGCCCCTCTCGCAAAGCCTTCCCATAGAGCCACGATTACTACCACTTCTGCCCATTCTTGCTTTATGAGTTCTTTAACATTGGCCGTGCCCCACGGGCAGACAAAGGCTGGGCAAATGCCCGACGGCTAATGGCCAGGCCATCGTCTCTTGCGGCGGTTGGTTGTCTTTGCCAAGTGCTTTACACACTCTTAGCCAAATCCAGCAATTGCAAGCCAAATGCAATCAGCTCTGGACAATTTGAAAGGCAGTTAGTTTAGCGCAGCAAAACTCTTTCGACTGTCATTGCCCTGCCCATATTTTTCACAGCCTGCCGATAGGCGAGACGCCCATATTATTACTTGACGTACGTAGCTGTAAATATTGTTTATACCCTTGCTGACGGTATTATAGTTATAGTACGCATCGAAGGACGTCCCCCAAACCGAATAAAGAATATATATTCTTTAATAGTAGCAACTGCCAAGTCGATATAGTTGTCATATCTGTTTGTCTATGCAAAAGATTCTGTGCATTTGAAGATATTGTCAAGAAACAAATACAAAGATATCAGACGATCGTATAGCTCCAGTTCATATAACTAAACAATCGGTTCATGTTAAAACAACTTCCTTGATTTTCAAGATAGCCTCAAATAACTTGGCATTTACGACCTTCCAGCTCTGCACATTTGAGAAAACTTAACATATCTGCAAAAACCTATCAAATATGACAGCTACAGAAACTATCTTATAAAAGAATTTCCAAGTCATATGCCTGCAAGGTATTCAATATTCGGCGTTCCGAAAAAACTATTCGTTCTTGACTTTTTTTCGTTACGTTTCGTCTTACGTTTTTTGCGATTAATTAAACTAAATTGACCTGCAGGTTGGGTTGTATGACAGAACCGGTTCCACATCATATTCATCATTCTTAGAATTTTTTGCACATTTCTTTTTTGTGCTTTTTGTTATGGTCAACATGAGCCGAGCAGCTTTAGGGCCTGAAGATCGGTGGGCTGGACGGTAGTTAACAATTTAGCTTGTTTATGGCGAATATTTCGCAACTAATAGATACTTCCTATCTGCACTCGCCCTGTGCG
Source organism: Drosophila novamexicana (assembly GCF_003285875.2). Lineage (NCBI taxonomy): Eukaryota > Metazoa > Arthropoda > Insecta > Diptera > Drosophilidae > Drosophila > Drosophila novamexicana. The sequence continues at coordinate 5,694,448 of NW_020824772.1, forward strand.
GCTTTCACAAGGCATTCAGCTAGATAACTTGTCTAAATTTAGAGCTGCTTTCTTCCCATTATATCATGGCTTAATTTTATCAAGGCATGTTTAACTCGACTATGATTAATCGAATGCCAACTGCTGGCCAAGCGGTAAATTCTTTGAGCTCTGCTATTGCAGATAAGAAAGTTTGGTTCGTAGCGCTCTATGCTAAGTTTCTTAAGTATTTCAAATAGTTTCTGGTATGAGCTCATTATGGTGCTGTCATCTTAGTTAGTCATATTTAACAAATACCCAAACTATCTGACTTTCATGGAATGTTATATATTATTATATTGCCTAGTTAAAGGCAATTAATGTCAGATTTGTTTTGTAGTTATAAAATAAGGTAAATAAAGAACAGGTTTTGAAGTTTGCAATCCCTTGCTTTTATATTGTTGTCTGCTTGAATTTATAGATATCTTAAATAATACATAATTGGATTATTCATTAAGACGAGAACTCATTTTTTGTTTCCACTTTTAAGAAGATTTGAAATATTTTTTCTTTGGCTTTTTATTACTTGTATGGCATTCGAAAGGAGTCGTATTCTTCGCTGGAACTGATGCTTGTACTACATAAAGCTCATTCGAAGCAGCCCATACAAAAAGTTAAAGTCCGTCCACTGATCTTCATAAAACGCCGGGAGCCTTGTGCATGTCTCCTAAATGGCTGTCAGAGACGCACAATTCCACTTAAAAATACAAATAGCTTAACGTTAGGCAAATTACTGTACATCGTCTACGGTTCGCTCCTGCGGCACATGCAAGTTAAGAGCATTATCTACTCGAGCTGCTGCAGGAATAGATTGTGCAGAAGCAATCGCCATGGACTCTGACGTTTCCAGAGAGATGGATCACCTCTGGAAATAGCTAGAGACCGCTGAGCAAATCTGGCCTGCACAAAATGACTTTCAATTAAAAACACTTTTGGAGCACTTGGCTGTGACACCCCAGCAACAACGATTAAAGCCTATTTATAAGACCAGAGCCCCGAGCTGCTTGCGAACTGTCGACTATTCCAGGCGATTTTTTGTGCCGCCTCGCCACAGGCTGGAGCGGATGGGGGGTTACATGATGCAGTCAGCCGTCAGCGCTGCAGGGGCCACAAAATGCATTGCGACATTTTGTCGCCCATTTTAGTAATTATTTTTACATATTTTTCGTTGCTTTTACATTTTTTTTTTTTTTTGAGAAGCTATTGAACTTGGCACAGGGTTGAAATTTTAAAAATAAATTTCAACTCGTAAACGCGGAGGAGAACATGCATAAATTGCATTGCATTGCAGTGCAGTGTAGAAGCAGGAAGCAAAAAATGTATCTGCAAGTGCGAGTATCTGCGAGCGGGCCAAGCGAAAGTGTCGCCTACAAACACATACGCATACAAATATATTATAGAATGGGGTGCACATATATGTATGTATATATATGCCCATTTGACAGTGTAAATTTAGATAGCGCATATAGCAAGACTGGGCAAGCGAGAGGCCATGCGATTACTGCAAAGACAGCCGCATGCAAAATGAGATATTGTATCTGCAAGATAAAAAGCACTTCAGCTGCTGCTGCTGCACAGAGCCCCCATTTCTTTTGAACTGCAAAACGTAAAATGCTGCAATTAGACGCCGCCAAACGGCTTCAAGTGGCATGACTCCAGCTACAGCCACAGCCACAGCCACAGCCACAGCTTCAGCAGCATCTTCAGACGTGTGCTCTTACCATTTTGGCAATCAGACTTCAGTCAACCTACACAATGGCAATAGCAATCATATTGCAGCAAGATTTCTGGCCGTCGCCGTCGTCTCGCAATTGTTCTGCTTTTGGCTTTTGGGGCCTCCTCCTCGTTGGGAGACCGCAAAATGAAACTCGTTTTGCGCACACACAGCCACGGACACACTCGCACACACACACACACACACACACACACACACATGCACACTTGGCCAACTCTTGTACATTATTTACCAACTTTGTCTGACGCCTGATTTTTTTACTTTTTTTTTTTTTTGCATTTAGGCTGATTTTGGGCGTCAGTTGAGCTACATATATACTTCTCGTACTTTCGTACTTAGGTGGGCAGACAAGATATGTTGAAGCACGCTCCTCACACACACACACACACACACACCCAGAGAGAGCGACAGATACTCGTATCTGTATCTCTAAGCACTTGTTCGTGTGGGCAGACGAGGCTGGGCGTAGGATTGGCGTAGACGCCAAATGCGCTTACGTAGAGCTCAAAGCGGACCACCCGTTGCCCAAACTGCATGCGATGGCAACAGCAACAAGAGTAGCGCTTATAGAAAACAACACACTCATGTGTGTGAGTGTGTGTGTGTAAACTAAATTACAAACGAAAAAAAAAAATTGAAGAAGCAAGCAATTTTAATTGAGTTAATAATCTTAATGGATTTTTCAAACTTAATTACCAGTTTGTGCTTATTGAGTTTTTGTTGCTGCTGTCTGTTATTATTTTTATTTTTAATGTTTTTTTTTTTTGAGCAATTTTCGACACAATTATTGTTTAAAATAAGAGCAACTGAACATTACACTGTTAAGACACTATAAAGACTTTGACAACGTCTGTTAAGCCACTGTTAAAATCGTTAACAGCGTGTTAACGGATGCGTTATCCTAAATTGTTTAGATGAAAATATATATTTTATGATATTTGTTGTATATAAGTTATGCAACTTCTATCTTCTAAAAACGACCTTCATTTACACTGTTTTTCAATATTTCATTGTTTAGTTCGTCTATTGCGTTAGTCAGACATGTGTTTCCTTATTTTAAATATATTTATGGACGCGCTGCGCTCAATTATAACAAAAATAGCTTACGTTTTTTCTGCTTGCTACTGTGTTGCTGTCCATCAATTGTCAGAAAAATCGTAATAATAAAGAGCATTTGTTTTGCTATGACGATGATGACGATGCTAATTTATGTAAATTGCACAAATTTTAATTAAACACAAGTTTAAACAAATGTCATGCGAATTGTGGCGAAAGTTTGCAACAAAAGCAACAACAAGCAAAAAATAGAAACAATAAAATTTGTAATTTTATTCAGTAGTTTTATGAATGTGTGGGAACTTAGAGCCGCAGGCCCCGGCTGAGTCATAACTCAGACGCGTGAACTTTTTTATCAGCTTGTTTGTGTTCAGAGTCTAGAATCGAAATGCACCCGAAACGCCCGCATGTACATACATACATATTCATATACACTTACATACATATGCATGCACAAACGTAGGTATTTTGTCGCCTGAATAGCGCCGTTTAATATTATAAATAGACTCAGCGATAAGACAGCGCGCAATTTTAATGGCGCTTAGAAAAAATCATTTTGTTTATTTGATTAATCAAGCAAATGATTATTTGCCGATTACTGTTATTTAACAGCATGCGGCTTAACAGTGCCGCTAATTGGCTACGCCTGCACAACTTATTCGCCAAGCGGCATTTCAAATAGCTTCTGATAAGAAACAGAAACAGTAAAAAAAAAGCCAAATCAAGAGTCGAACAACAAAGCCTTTTGAGCGCCCGGTTTTGTTTACAAATTCACCGCGACTCCGATTGGTGACAAGCTGTCTGTTACGCTAATTGCTGTTGTTATTCTTGTAGTTCTGCTTTATGTTGGAAACAGAAAATAAACAATATAAATTTGTGACGGACACGGAATAAAAGCAGAGCAAAGCGAAAAAAAATATATATATATATATTTCAATCAACATGTAAATGGATATACCTTTGCGTGCGTGCTATCTTTGTTTAGGCAAAATACCACAAAATATGTAATAATAAATAAGAAAAAGACACAAATCATGTTGGTAAATAATATGCAAAAACAAGCGGCGAAAATGAAAACGAAGAGTTGGTGGTGGGGGAGCAGGAGGGGTAGGGTATGCATGAAGAAAGCGTTTTGTTACAGGCGTAAATTATACACACAACGAAACTCCCACAGGAAGTTCGATAGCAGCACAAACAATGCCCAGCAGCAGTAGCAGCAGCAGCGTCGACTGCAGCAACGGCGGCGGCGGTGCAAGACAAAGCACATACATACAAAAAAATCATAAAATATTGTATTAGTACATGTCTGTGTGCTTGTATGTGCCATGCAAGCGAAAACCGTATATGACCCAATTAAGTGAACCCAAGCGCTTGTGTAATTATGAAAGCTGTGTCTGTGTGTGTGTATAAATGTATACGTGTTTGTGTGCATTGGAGCTGGAATTTGCAACGAAGCGAAAAGGTTGCCACTCTTGCCGAAGTCGTTGTTTCTGTTTATATTGTTGTTGCTGTTGTAGTTGTTAGTGTTGGTCATGCAGATTGCAGACAGCGGCGAGAGCGCCAGCGACAGAGAGCAAGTTTGAGGGGAGTTTGGCAGACGCTCTCACACTAACATACACATATACAAGAAATGCATTAAGCCGAATCGTTGACCGCAAGCTCTGCCAGCAGCACAATATCCAATTGGAACGGAAATCAAATACCGAAGGCAGATAACAAAAAAACACCTCAAATAAAACACGGTAGCAAAAATAACAAAAACCAAGTGGCCAAATGGCGACAATAATATTTTATCTAAAAGGCAAGAGGTCAACAGCATAAAGTGCTGCCACACAAAAGCCGCAGTAAAGCAGAGGAAGTGGTATAAGCAAAAAGGCAATAAAAATAGCAGCAACAACCCTTGGGTTGCCCTTAATTATTTAAAAATGGAGTTTAAAGTACACACAAACACACGCACACACAGACTAACGTACGTACTTATAGGCGCATAATAACCCCACCCAAGAGCAGCTTAATCTTTGGCACCAAACACCTCACACACACGCAAAGCACAAGCAAAGCACTTGCATGTCCTGCTGAGTGTGTCAGAACGGAAACGTGTAGACAGGCAAGTAAGAGAGAGAGAGAGAGAGAGAGAGAGAGAAAAGGAGCGTAAGCGAGCGAGTTAACGGAACACACCCTAGCGCTGACGTTCTAAAAATTGCATTAGCACTTGCAGAGAGAGGGAGCTAAAGAGCAAGAGAGCGCGTAATGGGGAATACCGTAAAGAGAGGGACGCCAAAATGCATGCAGACAGCTGTGTGCACAGAAACAAAGAAGTATACCAACAAATTTAATGATTTCTCCTGGCCCAGGTGAGTAGACACATGGCAAGGACAAGCATATAGGGCGGACGATATGGCTACGATAGTGACAACAAAGAGGAAACACGTCGGAAACTGAGACGGGGACGTAAAAACACACACACACACACACACACACACACACAGCCACAGACAGGGTGCAGGACAAATGACGAGTGTATAATGACGTTTTTGACAAATACGTAATGTTCCAGAATGACTCATTCAGTTGTATCTAGAGATGGGCGCGGCTCCACCTTTGTCTGTGGCGTGACACGACACTCAAATAAGTTTAAGGTTATGATTTTATAATAGCAATTAATTATAAGTTAGTATGCCAACAAAAATATTTATATATTCATAAAATTGATTTTAATATCAAATTCTTATTAGACTGTGTGATTTCATAGATCGTTCCAATTAGCCTGATTTAATTAGAATTTCAGAATTCGGACTTTCTACAATCATGTGTTAAACACAAAAGAAAGTAAGATTTTTTTTTTGGGGATTTTAATGTTTTATGTATCTCTAATTTCTAGAGTTTTTTTTCTCGTGCTTTAAAGCTCTGCTTTTGTCAAGTCACGCGACCATCTTCAGTTTAAAATCTACTGTAAGCTTACCTGGGGCGGAGCACCGGCATTGAAATGATTGTCCAAGTGGTCCGAGAACAAGAGTGGCTCCTGCTGCTGCTCCTTTGTTTCTTCGACAAGGTGTTTCTCCTCGGTGGAGGAGGACAGAGGTGACGGTGTTATGTCCACAATGTCTGCCTGCTCTGGCTGGAGCTCAAGCGTGGTGGTCGTGGCTGTTGCAGCCGCTTCTTCGTGTTCTGGCGAATCCGGACTGAACATGGGCGCACTGGTGTCCAGTAGCAGACTCTGCTCATGATCGTGATCCTGTTGAGCGAATGCATCACTGGAGGTGTGCTCCAAATAGAAAGAGGCCTGCATGGGATCGATCAGCTGACGTGGCTGTTGCTGATGCAGCTCCTCAATGGAGGGCGATTGGGAAACAAGCTCCTTCTCCTCCACATTGAGCAACTCCTTCTCCTTGAGCGGCTCCTCGCCTGGCGTCTGCTGCGGCAGCGTTTGCACCGAATTCAATATGTCTTCAATTGGGGCATTCGAGTTGGATTCGCCGTAAATGGACTGCTTCATAATGTCGTCTTGTAGCTGAGTGGGCACAAAGTTCTTATCTTCATGTGACTCCTGCAACTCCAAGCTTGCATCCAAGTCGGCGTCCAAATCAACGCTGGTCTCCGGACCATGATCGATGCGCTGCTCCAGCTGCTGATAGATCTCGCTGCCATTCTGGAGCTGATCGGCGGTAGTCAGATCCGCTTCGCCGGGGAACGTGTCATCCTCCTGCTCCAGCTCGTGCGGACGCCTGTCGGCTCCATTGTCGAACTCGCACTCATCGGGCAGCGCAATGGTGTCCATGTTGCAGTCGCGTGCTCCTTTGCGTGGACTCTCAGCGACCAGATCGTCGGCCAACAGTTGGCGCCCCAACGTCTGCAGTGGCTCGACAGGTGCCGGCGAAGCTGGCTGCGAGCCAAAGTGTGGCACAAATTCAACAGCATTGGGATTTAGTTGCGAGTGCGGCTCCAGATCCAGCTCCAGATCTAGCCCAGCCGGTTCCTGGCCAGTTGGATGGACATTCTCCTTGTTATCAAAGTGTTCTGCTTGTACATCGCTGGCTAGTTGTTCCGGTTCTTGTTGTTGTTCGCTGAGACTGCTAGTGCCATAGGTGGTTGCCACGGAGCTTGGCTCATCCTCCTCATCTGCGTCCGCGTCATCTGGCTGCAGTTGCTCTGCTTTTGGCAGCGACACCTCCTTTGGCTGCGGCTCCACTTCGCCCGTGGTTGAAGTTGTGGTCGTGTTCGAGTTGCTTGAAAAGTCGCCATCATGCTTAATCACCTCGACGTCCTCTTCTTCTTCGGCAGCTGCAGCAGCAGCAGCTGCTCTGAAGCCGGCTGCGCTGCCAACGCCATTGCCCAGGCTCAAGTCCATGCCGAGCGACATGTACGCGTCGCTGCTGCTGCCAACTGCGACGCCGTTGCCGTTGCCGTTGCCAACACCAATACCAATACCATTGCCAACGCCAACGCCAAAGGCGACGTCGACGTCGGCGTCGCTAAACTTTTCGCCGTAGAATTGATGTTGCTGCTGCTGCTGCTGCTGTTGTTGCTTTTCGCTCTGCTGCACTTCTTTTATGTACTTCCATTCTTCGTCGTCATCGTGCTCACCAGACTTGGGGCCAATGTTGGGCACCAGCTCGGCAGCAACGTCTACCGCATTGCCGGCGCTGCCAGCGTTTTGCAGACTCTCCGCAAGGCGATTTTGCAAGAAATTGTCGAAGTGCGCGTTATCCTCGTGTTCCATTTTGATGCAGCAGCTGCTTTTTAACTTTTGCAATAATCAATTGCTATTGGTGTTTTTTTTTTCCTTCTTGTGTGTTTTTAGTTTTTCGATTTCTCCGTATTTTTTTAAAGATGCCAACCAAAAAAAACTGATGTGATTCAGTTTGTGCTCTCGCTTAGTCGTGATTCACACGCCGCTTCTTGGCTCTTCTATCTTGCGAATTCTCCTTTTGCTCTTGCGCCGCACCGCCTCTTACATACACACACACACACGACAAAGAGAGAAACACGCACACACTCAAACGAACAGCCGCCAATCACGAAATGCTTCTTCTTTTTGCGCAGTCCTGCTTCCCAAATGTGCTCACAAATTAACTGACTTTTAACGCGCACGCAAACACATTAATTTTAATTTTAACAAACAGTTCAATGTAGTGTAAAGTCTAAACAAATCGCAATTCAAACTTTTCTATATTTTCAGTTATTTTTGAAAATTACTTTGCCCACCGATTCTTGCGCACATACGACCTTCCAGCTTTAAAACAGAATTCACAATGTTGTGCGCGATACAAGAATTCGATATACTAGAGATGGTAGCAGGGTATCGATTTTGTGTTTGTATGGTGAATATAGGTGTTGAATACAGAATACTCAAAAGATATCGATGAGTTACTCGATTATAATTTTACTTGAATATTCACAAAGTTAAGCCCGCTACCAACTTCACTTCAGTTAAAAATTCGGGAAAATGTAATCATATTTATTTGGCGGCAGTTTTGATATGCTGGTCTTATATATTTAAATAAATGACATCGTTTTTGATCTTACTACACAAATAAGTCTGACTAAATCTGCTATAACTAATAAAATTAGCCAATCAAAAAGCAGAACTATGAATTAAATGTAGTTGAGACTTTAGCGCTTGATAATTCAACATTGTTGCTCGCAGCCACGAGTCCTTCACGCTGAAGCGTTGAAACGGTTTGCTATTGCTTACGTGATTCCTATAATACTTATCGTAAATCATTTTAATTACAGCATTTTGTACAGTAGTAGACTGACGATTCATGTCTTTCCACCCGCTGCTACACCAATCAGAATCTCCGTATAAACAATTCATGTTGTCCTCGATAAAATCACCGTCGTCCCACCAAGGCGGCACGCCGTCAACTTTTATGCATTCTTGTAAACGGACTTCTTCTTTCTTCTCAAATTCAAAAATCACCTTCATGTACTTGACGCCAACATTACAGCCTGATCCTGGTGGCAGGCCTAGGGCTGCTGCGATATCATCCCACTCATCCACATCCAGAGCTCCTCCTCGAGCTTTCACCAGTGCGTACAATCTAATAAATGGCATTAAATCAATTTATATATATATTTCTTCATTTAAACTTGCATACTTGAACAGATTCACGCTGCGCTCTAGTATCTTACATTCGGCCTTTAGGCCACTTCGCTTAAGGAAATTCCTCTCCTGTTGCTGCGGCGTGCTCCAAAACCAAAGCGATGAATTTGCGGATTGTTCCAGTGGCTGCTGCACAGTCTGCTCCAGCTTTGGATTATGCTCTAAATTGAACATGGACTTCTTTGTAGAAGGCAGCTCATTCTGCTGATCTGCTTGTTGGCTAGCTGCAACCTGTTGCTGTGTTTTTACCGTCGATTCTGTATGCTTTTTACTTATATGTCTCATTAAATTGTGAAGTGATCCGGCGGCATATTTGCAGTGCGGACACGGCTGGCACTGCGATATTGGTACCTTGCCCTTGTCATGATTCCGTTCATGTCGTTCTAGGTTATATGCCCTGTTGGTAGTGTAGCTGCAGCCTCTTCTGCTGCAATGCAGATGCTCTCGCGGATTGTTCATTTCGAACAATGTTTACATATTTAGCATACCATCTATGTGCCGCCTGCCAACAATCGTAAAGTAAATAAAAATATATCGATATATTTCCGTGACAAATCGTGTTTTATTTGAAGGATGCGATAAATTGATTTCATGCAATGCATTCGCATTAACATTTTGTATTATTCAATTTGATTTTTGAAGTAATGCTAGGGAAAGGATTGTGGGTAACTAAATCAGAATAATATTATTTATAATAAAATAAATGTGTTAGTTTTAAATCATTTTTAGTTAGTTTTTACTTACGGTAACGTATATCGATTTTTTTTCGATTATTACAGGCTCAATCTTTAAATGCGACCAGTGCGAATTATTTGTATTGAATTACTCATAACTAACACACCGGCATTAATAACTGAATCCAGACGAACTACGAACGTTGTACACCTGTGGGCAAAGTGCGTTTTAACAAGTTAATCAATAGAGTAAGTTAGGTGAGTTTCTCGTAATTTCGATGTTCGCTGAACAAATCAAACAGTAGTTCAAAGTTCTTACTCTCAGCAACATCGAGCGCATAATTCTGATAACGAATTATTCCTGTTAACGGGCACATACCAGACTTGTGACGTCTACACTGACCTTGAACGCAGAATGGAAACTGAACGCTTGGACGTGATAATATTTGGAGCCACAGGCTTCACTGGCAAATACACGGTCTACGAGGCGGTGTCCGTGCTCAAGGATCTGCGATGGGGCATAGCCGGACGCAATCGCGAGAAACTGCAGGCGGTGCTCAAGGAGATGGGCGCTAAGGCCAAAAAGGACTTGTCGCAGACGCCCATTATTATTGCCGATGTCAACGATGAGGACTCGTTGCTAAACATGGCCAAAGCCTGTCGCATCGTCGTCAATACCACAGGCCCATATCGATTCTACGGCGAAAATGTGGTCCGTGCTTGCATCAACGCCGGCACCCATCACGTGGACGTCAGTGGTGAGCCCCAGTACATGGAAACGATGCAACTGAAATACAATGAGCTGGCCAAAGAGCGCGGCGTGTATGTGATCAGTGCTTGCGGCTTCGATTCCATACCTGCCGATATGGGCATCGTTTTTGTGGAGAAGAATTTCGATGGTGTCGTCAATTCTGTGGAGACCTTTTTGGTAAATGGTGTAAAAGACGCGGATGCTTCCTATGGCAAAGCTGGTCTCAATACAGGCACCTGGGAGAGCGCTGTTTATGGGCTGGCGCACTCGGACGAGCTGCGTGGCATTCGACAGAAATTGTACCCGGAGCGTCTGCCAAAGTTCTTTCCCATACTGAAGCATCGCCCGTTGATGTTCCGTTCCTCGGAGGTAAACAAAGTTTGCCTGCCTTTTCCGGGCTCCGATCGTTCGGTGGTCATGCGGTCCCAGCGCTTTCTGTACGAACACGACAAGAAACGACCGGTACAAATGCATGCCTACATTGGTTTCCCCTCATGGATTTCAGCCATTGTCGTTGCTCTCTTCGCGACCTTCTTTGGCCTAATGGCCAAATTTCAGTTCGGGCGCAGTTTGTTACTCAAGTATCCTGGCTTCTTTTCTGCCGGCTTCGTATCGCGCGATGGACCCAGTGAAGCACGCATGGAACGTACCTACTTTAAAATGACCATGAAGGCGACTGGTTGGCCCAGTTCGCAGCGTCTAGCCGAGGGCACGGATCAGTACAAGGATCCCCCAACCAAAACCCTCATGGTTAGGGTTTCGGGTCCGAATCCTGGCTACGGTTCCACATGTGTTGCCCTACTTTCCACAGCGGTTACCATTCTGCGAGAGAGCAACAAAATGCCGGACACTGGGGGTGTACTCCCACCCGGCGCCGCATTCTCCAAAACCAGCCTTATTAGCGAGCTGGAAAAGCATGAGCATGGCATGAAATTTGAAATTTTGGCCAACAAATGAATGTCGTCAGTTAATAGAATAGCTTCAGGTGTAGTTGTAACTTACAATTGTTGTATTCGCAAATAAAAATTACTAATCGGTGGCTTGTTTAAAAAAATATATCAAATTTACCTGTTTGCAATCGCATTAGAAATTCTATCTCGGGAGCCAAATATCTTGCAAATCAAAATTACAATCGATTTCGCATATCGATAGTATCGATTGTTGGCTGCCCAAATGCATTGCGATTCGACAGGCTGGCAACGCTGTTATGGTCGCTGTTTTTGTTTACCTGTTCGTGTGCTGAGTTCGACATCTTATTACCATTTTGGCCGTCAACATAAAAACTATAATTAAATAATGAGCGCCGAAATATCTGGCTTTCGGCGTTTTCTACACTGGGGTCCAATAACCGCGCTGAGTAAGTAAAGCCGAACGCTTCAAATCCAATGCATCTGAAGCATACGCCCAAAGAAGTCTTAATCATAGTTAATCCCATTCTGCATATCTAAGTCTAATAAGAACGGACCAGTCGCTGACATTTGCAAATTATTAAGTGCACACACAAAGTGAATGAACTGCAGCAAAAGGGAACCAGCAATTGGCAAATAACAAGTGTGCCACGTTAAGTGCCATCCCCCACCCACTCACGCTCAAGAATTGTTGTGTTTTGTCTGCAACGTAATAATGTTTTTCATATTCCGAGGCGGTCAACGCCGACGCTGGCGCCATTGAGGCCGCCCCCCATCGTCACTTGGATGGACGCATTCTTAAGGAGTGGCTCGTCATTTAATTCCCGTAAAATGCTGCGCTAATTGCATTTTAGTTGCTGCTTGAATAAATTATACCGATACTACTTAAGTACCGCGAATTAAACGTGGTCCGGACGAAAATTGCGTGCAATTTGACTATTCAGGCCCATCTGGGCAGACGGTAATATGACCATAAAGCATCCGGTTCGTGTTGTGGCAACTGAAAAGGCAACCTTGATATTGAACTGCGATATTATTGTACATAGCTTAATTACTGAATTTGGCGCCGCTTGTTGCTGCCCCCCGCCCCCGTAGGAGGAGGGTTGGACAACGATGGCTATGCCTCTGCTGGGCTCGGCTTGCCTGCGTTAACCAAGTCAGTTAAAATACAATTGCCACCCTTGTGTTAACGCTTAATCAAGACGCGACATAAAAAAATATACAAATAAATGTATTTCATTTCCGTGGCACGCAAAGAACCCTCCAAACAGTAACCCAACACCACTTGACGGACAATCGCCGTACATATTGATGTTTACAAATATATATATGCATACTGTGGTAATATGCAACTACAAATCTCTTGTTACCCGTGGAATGTTTAGCCATGCGTACGATTTATAATAATGTTCATCTCTCTACCCATTTCAGGCATCATTAAATGCATAACGCTGACGACGCTTTACATGAACTCGATGTGGTGGCCACCGAACGAATCGTTTGCTGCTTTCGCACATCAGGCACTGTTCCTGCTGCTCTCCACGTTGGCCACTTTCAATTACATCATGGCCACGGTGACAGGTCCGGGCCTGCTGCCAAAACAATGGCAGCCAAAGGTAAAGCATTACAAACGTTGCCCAGCCCCAAGATCCCCGACTAAGCCCAAGCTCGCACCATTAGGCAACTAAACCAACACGAAAAGAAAAATACTATAAAACATTTTGTCGTGACATTGGCATGCATGGAAAATGTTTGTCAACTGGGGTCGGTCGGGCTTGTGCTCCCTGGTGGGTCACGATACCAACGTAGGGGCGTGCCAGGAGCAGGAGCAGCTTTTTCAATATGAATATATACGTATATACAAGTTATATGCATAGTATAGTTTTAATGGCAGGTTAGGCCTTCTTTGGGCCAGTCATCTGATTTGAAATTAATATGCTGGGCTGCAACAAACGGAAATGCTTAATTTAGTTAGTTTACTATAATATATCACAGTAATTTCCACAGGCTTGTGCTTAGGGAGTGTGAGAATTCTAGAGCTAAACTATTAGTACAAGTTATAGGCGTAGAGCCCAAAAAATATGGGCTGTTCAGTTTTAGGCTCTTACCAAGGCTCCGCCTGTAGGTTTGGTTCTTTAATCTGGTTTCCATTTCAACGAACCAAGCTTCTGGCTCGTCACATTCTAATCAATTTTTAAATGAAAGAATTGAGTGAAAAAATGTTTAATCATTTATTAAAAAAATTGTTTTTTCTAGAAAGTCGGCTTCCAATATTATTTTATCTAAAGAATCAGCAGCATTTTATTCTATATTCCTTCAGTTTTTTTACTTAATCTTGTAGTCATGTTTGCGAATTTTCTGCCACTTCCTGTTGATTTCTGGAAGTAAAATACGACACGCACCCAACTCTGCTATATATATATATATCTGTATACTTGATCCTAAGAGCCTTCACAATTGCTTGCTTTCGTAAGCATGGTAAGGATCCCTGTTGACATGCTCTCACCTGGTCGCCCATTTTTATGCCGCGTCACTTCTGGATCGGAAATTATTGTTTAGCACAACAAAAAAGCCTTGCCAGCCACTTGTTTGCATGTCCTGAGACAGCCAATCTGTGGGGGGCAAATGCAACCGGGCAGCTCATTCATGCATACGAATGCATATGAATGTCCGTGCACGACTTTGGGCCTACAAATGGGTCAGCAAAGTTGACGGCATCGCGTGCTCGACCCTTTATCGCCAGCTGGCGCGTAATGCAGCAATTAGACGCTGCAATTTAACTCAGAAGTGGACGATAAGCTGAAGCACAGCAGGCGGCTAGACAAATCTGCTGACTGTTGACTGCTGGGGCGGTGGCAATTTTTCGACACCAATCAATTGGGGCCCGTTGCGCCCAACCCCCTAATAACTTATGGCCAAAAGGCTGTCACGCGAACGTAAACGCAGCTACTACGGAGCCGTGCTCGTAATGCAATTACCCAAAATTTGCATAAATGTTTTGTGGGCCACACGCCAGACGCGACGCAATGGGCGCAGGTTAGCTGGTTGGTTGGGTCATTTAGTGAGCTGTGAGGAATACTACATTATAAAACTTACTTATCACGCATATTTTATATTTTAATTTGACAAGGACCCCAAGGACACGGAGTGGCTGCAGTACTGCAAGCAGTGTGAGGGCTACAAGGCGCCGCGTTCGCATCACTGTCGCAAATGTAGGTGAACCACATGAATAACTATGCCAGCCTTTAATCATACTAAACAATTGCAATTTCTTGCAGGCAATCGCTGTGTTAAAAAAATGGACCATCACTGCCCATGGATCAACCATTGTGTTGGTTGGGCCAACCACGCCTATTTCTGCTACTTTCTGCTCTTCTCTATACTGGGCAGTCTGCATGGTTCCGTGGTTCTTAGTTGTTCCTTTTATCGCGGCATTCACCGCTATTACTACCTGACCCACGGAATGGCCTATTTGGCCAGCGTACAGTTTACTATCGGCAGCATTGTCATGTGCATACTGGGCATGGGCCTGGCCATTGGCGTTGTGATTGGACTGGGCATGCTGCTCTTTATACAGTTGAAGACAATCATCATTAATCAGACGGGCATTGAGCTCTGGATTGTAGAGAAGGCGATCTATCGCCGATACAAAGCCGACGCTTATGAGCCATTTGTCTATCCATACGATTTGGGGTGGCGGCTTAATCTGCGCCAGGTGTTCAACGACGAGTGTCAAAAACGCGGTGATGGCATCGAATGGCCTGTGGTCCAGGGCTGTGATCAATACACGTTGACCGTAAGTGCACTATCAGTTCGCGAAAAACATTTCCAACTAAAAAACTTCTCTCACAGCGCGAGCAGCTGGCCCAAAAGCAGGAGAAACGTGCCCGAACCCGCGTCTACAAGTGTATAAGCCCTGTATCAGGTCGATGGATGCCCATCTTCTCACAGGGTTGGCGCATCTGCATCAATGCACCCTGCACAGACGAGCCACGCATTCGCCTACAGCCCGACGACATCATCAAGGTGACGCGCTTTCGCCGGCACTGGCTGTTTGGTGAGCGTGTGCCCAGCGAGCTGGAGCACACAGCTGTCTCGCAGCAGAGGCGTCAGCGTAAAGGTCCCATACGTGGCTGGTTTCCACGTCGCAGTGTCGTTGCCATTACCGAAATGCCGGATTCCGATAGCAGCGATGATGTTAAGCCCGTTAAAACCTCGACTAGCAATGGACACGGTCATGGAAAGCAACAGCAACGCAATGGACTTAGCAAAAAGTACATGTAGACCCAAATGGGAGCATACCGAGACAATTTTAATTACAATATGCAATGCGTTCAACTGCAAATCGGCTTGTAAATAGTGATAGAAACTCTTTAATGGCTCGATTTCATCAGGTTTTATGAGCACGCAGGTTAGATTGTTAGCTGGAAGCCAATATATAAATGATGACGTCTCGAATGATTGAGAAGAATAGTATGAGCAATGCGAAGGAAAAGAACTTTGTGGATTGCAATCTGGTGACACGTTGCAAATTAGAAGTTATTTTCGATTTTTATGCAATCTATTTTTCCTTTTAAAAAATATTATTACTTCTGCCTTTGTAAAAATTACTTCATATGTTTTTTTTTGGACAAACTAAAACAGTTTTCGTTTTCATATTATAATTTAACGTAAGATTTAAATTATATGATTTTTTATACAAATAAAAGTGAGCCTATGTTAAGCATCAAAATATCCATTGCTAGATATTTGATTTGCTCTCTTTGCATTTTGTTGCTTTTAATTAAGCGGAACAAATTTAATATTTTGCGCGGCATATAATAAAAAGAGTTAATTATGATAATGATAATAAATACCTGACCAAAAGTTTTTAGTAAACTAAACTTTAAGCAATGCTGGTCCGTTGGTTAAATACCTCAAACTAAAATAATATAAATATTAGCAGCAACACATTGCTGATAAAAGACACAAAAAATGTTCTGTTTGGGTCGAGCTGAAGCTTTGCCCGAAAATAGCCAGTTGGCATTGGAGCAATTTCCTAGCTGCTCATTTAACTAATTTAAGGCACAAGACCTAAAATATTGCTTTATGCTTGTTATACACGCGCACTTTTGCTGTAAATTACAAAAATTAATATACGCCTTGCACTTGTTTTTTTTTTTAATAGCAGTAAAAGAGTAAATTACTTTAGATTTTTACTCGTATATAGTAGTTTATGTATAATAATATATATATTTTATATTTATATATGTATTACATATAGTATAGGTATACGAAATTATATTATAGTATACCACGTAAATGTGGACATTATTTAACAATTTATTTGGAAGCCATTGTTGCCTCGATTTCCTCCACAGTGCGTGGTACAATTGCAAAGTTCTCGGTACCGGTCTCGGTGATCAGCACGTCATCCTCAATGCGTACACCGCCAAAGTTGCGAAAACGTTCAAACATCTCCACATTGATGTATTTGCGAATTTGCGGATCAGCGAGCGCCTTGTCCATAAGTTGTTTTATGAAATAACAGCCGGGCTCTATGGTTACATACATGCCCGCTTTGAGGATGCGAGCAAAGCGCAACTTGCTTAGCCAGGGCTCGCTGGGACGGCGAGGCTCAGCGGGCAGGTAGCCACCCACGTCGTGGACATCCAGGCCAATCAGGTGACCCAGGCCGTGTGGCTGAAACACTCCGGAGAGGCCAGCCTCAAGCATTTCATCAACATCGCCGTTAAGCATGCCACCAGCCTTGAGGCGCTCCAGGAGCACCCTACCGGACAGTTTGTGCATATCCACCCAGGAGACGCCGTCACGCGCCGTCTCCATGACAGCATTGCGTGCGGCCAGCACCGCATTGTAAATGAATTTTTGATCCTCTGTAAATTTGCCGTTTGCCGGAAAGCTGCAGGTGATGTCAGCTGCATATCCACAATAGTTGGCGCCCATATCGAAGAGACACATTTCGCCGTTTTGAATGGGTCGATTGTTGGGTGCACCAGCGTGTCCATAATGCAATATGGCCGAATTGGTGCCACTGCCGCAGATGCAGGTGTATGACGCGTGCCGGCAGCCGCCCACGGCATAGGCATGATGCAAGAACACAGATTCGCCTTCGTATTCCATACGCCCAGGGCGAATGAACTGCATAACTTTAATGTGCGCATCGGAAGACACCTTGGCCACATACCGCAAGACCTCGATCTCCTCCTTGGACTTGATAACGCGACATTCCGAAAGTATGGGATAGAGCAGATCACAGTTTGTCACATATTTCTCTTTGCCTGCAAACTCCGGCGGTTGCATTGTGAGGCCGCTATCGCTGTTTGTGCCACTTAACGTTAGTATAAGCTTGGGTGCGGTCTTTTCCAGATAGGCTTCGAGTTCATCGACATAGTAGACCTCGTCTACCTCGTACATGGCCTTGAACTCCTCTGGCTTCAGCAAAGCACCCATCCATGTCTCATACTCCTCGGGCAAACGGGGCACAAACAAAACGGAAGTTGGTTGAGCCGTCTTTACATCAATGCTAAGTATGCCGTAGCAACCGGGTTCCTTGGCGCCAAACATGTACTGAAAGTAGGACTCCTGCCGGAACACATAGTCAACGTCAGTATTGTACAGGCTCTGATCCTTGCCACCCTCTAGAAGAATGAGCAGCTGACCAGAGCCTAACTTTAGGCTATCCAGTGAATTGTCTAGAAGTGCCTTGCAGACTTTATTCCTATTGTTTTTGAATAATGTCATCGGCACCGCGTGACAGGATCCCATTTGAAAGCAAGCCATTTTTGCCTAGCGTTACGATTATGAATGCCGGGGAGCAACTGGTGTGTTTTCGCCCTGATTAGCTTGTCAATATCTACATGAACCACTTGTGAGCTGCAATAAATAAGCGTTTATTATCGCTGCTTTATTGGTTTTTGTTGATTCTTTTTTTATTGTTCTGCGTGTAGAAATCTCCACAACTGGACTGCGGGAAAGCTTTTTGTAGAATCTTGGAGCGAAATGCACTAACAATATCTGTTTACGTGATTTGGCTTTCTTTACTTGACCTGTTAACTTAACATTTTGCTAATATGTTATTTTCAGTGGGCGGCTATGTTGTGTAGAAAATCCGCAGGTACTAGCTTGTAGTGTATCGTATATATTGTAATACTTAACAAATTATGGGATTTTCCAAAAAAAAAATGTCTAGCTATCGGCTAGTTAGGGAGTATAGGGTTCAATTAAGCAAAAAATTTAAAATTCTACAGCTGCTTTGTGAATAACAGTGCAGGGCTTGTTAACAGTGACACTTATATAGCAAATATCGATATTTTAGCAGTAGAGTCTCATAGCTGTGATGCCTTTTCTTGGTCGCGTATTGGCTAAATTGATATTCCAAACCAACAGAACACAAGTTCTTTGGTGTGTTATTGGCTAAAACGCTCAGAGAGGAATGCATTCAGCGTATATATTGTTAATAGTATAAAAAACATTCAATTTTAATAATTTTTTTATTACAAACGGTCCCTTTTAATTTGATTCATTATTGTTTTTAAGTAATCAAAAACGCACACAATAAGAAACAAGTAGCAAAAAGCGCGGGGAACTGAAACTAGTTCACGTTCACGCTATGATACAATGTGCACATCTCTCTTGGCTGTAGCTGGTCACACTACATTCTTTCGTCGAAGTAAAATTTTTTTGCAAATTCTATTTTCATATTTTTGAATAAAGCATTTTTTAAAGTGCAATAGAGCGATTTTTATTGTTGGAGTGAAACAGACAAATTCACTGCAGTTCAACTCTATTTTTAGATATACAGAGCTGAATTGCTCTTAGCAAATAGTCCTACAGCTGCGTCACAAGTTCCAATGTCGGCGTCACAACGCGGCCGCGGCATGAGCAAACAAATTAATATCAACGCTCACAAGTAGAAATAGAGCACGCAAAACGAGTGGAAAAACGGATCTGATCTGGACTGAATGTACAGTAGCTGATCCATGAAGCATTGCTGTCATGTCTAGTTCTGTATTTAGCGAGCCGCCCAGTGCCCGGCCAAATGGAGCCGATGGAGATTCCAACCTGGTCGTGGTATACACCAAAAATGGCATCTCATTTGACGAGCGTGCCATTGAGAATATTATGGGTAAGACAGTTTATCTCTGCTCTCGTACATGTACATACATATATCAAATAATATAATTTTAGAGGAAAAATCAATTGCGAGTATTAGTGTTGTGCGGCTTACATCGCCCACGCCAAGCATGGTCGATCAAGAGGAAACCGAACGTCTGGAAGAGCTGGAGCGTTTTCTAGAAGCGGCAACTGATCGGGAAGAATCGGATACAGATAATGATAGCCAAAGCGGCAATGATGAGCTGATAAGTGAAAAGGATCATGTTACCGGCGATGACAATGACAACACCGGCTGCGAAAATAATGGTGACTCGACGGAAACCGAAGCCGAGGTACCTAAGGTTAAAAAGCGCCCCGGTCGCAAGCCCAAAGCTCCCAAAAAGCAGAAAAAACGTCGAAAACCTAAAGAACGCCCACAAATTGTGGGGCTCAGTGTCGAACAGTTCTACGCGGAAAGTTCTGCCGATTTGGTGGTGAAAAATGCTCTGAGTATGTTGTTTAACATAGAACTATTAGCTAAACTAATGTATATTTATAAAAATTGCAGAGTTGGCTGGTTTATCTATATTCAAGCGCACGCCGGAAACAGATGCTTTGTTAGAGATTATTCGAAACGATCACAATTACACTCCATTCACGTCGCCCGAACAAATGAAAGCACAGAAGACAGCAGAAAGAATGGCTTTGGAACGTCAAACAGTCCAAGGACGCAAATTCATCGTTCACACCCAATCCAATGTGAAAATGTTGAGCGCTAAAAAGCGATTCCAAGTGGTGCCTATTAAGCAGGTACATACCACAACGCAGCAACCACTCAGGCAACAACAGTTACCTCCAAAGCCACCACAGCAGCAGCAGAGACAACCGCAGCAGCTTCTCAAGCAACCACCGCAGCTGCACAGGCAGCAGGTACACAACCAGCTGCAGCAGCCGCCAGCATCCAAACAGCAGCAGATAATTTTACCGGGGCCACGGTCAGTTCGTAGTACTGTCAAAGTGATAAGTCCTGCGGAGGACTACGTAGAGGATGACGAAGATGCAAACAGCTCGGCAACTGCGGACGAGGAGAATGCCGATACCGAGGAACATAGCGAGCCCAGTGACGCTTCCCGTGAAACTGACAACGATCGAGACAGTGATATTGATTTCAAAATGAACAACAGCCGTAGCGCGAACAAACGTAGGCGTATTAAGAAGTTTTCCAGGCGATCCCATTCGCAGTCTGCGCGTGGACAAACAGTGCCTACACCAAAGGTGCAACAACAACAACAACCAGCACAAAGTTCACTTCCACATTTCAAGCGACGCAAGGAACAGACGGATGGCAATTTGTCTGCTCCAGCAATTGGTCAGATTGTTCAGCTTAATACAAAAGCGCCACCATCAGTAATTGCCTTGGGTCGTAACATATTGAGCACATCATTTCTTAAAATGCGCCCAACCCACAAATCCCTGCCCCCAGCTACTGCATTACCGAACGAGGCAAACAGAATGTCCGCCTCCGCGGTCGCCGCCAAGATGCGGAGAGCACCATTTGTGCAAGTGGGTCGTGTGGTGAATGTGCCACCGGGCGGGTTCGTGACGCCTCCGCAAGAGGTTAAAGAGATTATTATAAATAAGAATCTGTCAAGCCCCAAAGGTGTATTCACCAATCTAAACAGTCTACTGGCTGAGAATAACAATACGGCGATGCTGACATCAACGCCGGACAACAGCAAACAGAACCCTTTAAATACGCCCAGCACTCCCAAGTCGAGTATGAATCCGCTGCCAACGCCGGCACCGGTATCTTCATCTTCTAAGGGCTTTATGCCCATTGGCGTGGAGACGGCTTCCTCTCACAAGCTACCCGCACAGATTGTTATCGAAACGCATCAGAGCTCCTCGGAGCTGGCTGCCGAAAACGACAAACAACTTGATCTCATTGACTCTATTGTGCAGGATGAGCTGCTGAAGGCATCTTTGATCGAAAAACCGCCTGCTACAGCCGATGAGAACATACCCAAACTAGTTAAGATGCTAGAGAGCACTGCCGCGTGTCTGGATCAAGTACCCGAACCAACAATGAATGCGCTCAATATCCCACAACAACAGAGTTTCGATGGTAATCTGGTAGCCACTGCAGTTGTGGATAACATTGATATAGCCAGTGCACGTTTGCTGGAAACTCCAGACGAGGATGAAATCACCGCGGACTTCCTTCAACATGTTGTGGGCCTCATAGAGGAGGACAAACAATTTGAAGCCGAGGTGGTCAAACAGGTGCTGGCCAGCACTGAAACGGGTGCTCTAGATGCAATTGCAAATGTTGTGGCGCCTCCAATCTTCGATGTTGCCAGCCAGTTGCCAACAATTGCTCAGGTAAGTTTTTAATATCAACTACCAAAAATAATACTCTGATACATGCTTCTACGTAGCCGCTGCTCAATGATTTTCCCGCCAATGTTGTAACAAGTTCTTTGACCAATTTGCCCATGGCGTGCAGCACTCCCGCTCGCTCTACTGGAACGTTAACGTTGTCATCCCGCCCTGAGACGAAAATAGTGCGAGGCAATGGACGTGTCATTTATCTGCCACCCATCGAGGCGCCCACAACTCGCGCCAAGCGTCGAGCTCAGAACTTTCCCGTGACAGTTACAACAATGTCAGACATTAGTACCACGTCGCTTACAGAACCAACCCTGGATAGCAGCCACTTGACCAGCAGCAGCTTAGATAGTGACAGCTTTTCGTCACAAATAGGTGGAGTAGCTAGAAAACAGTTGCCCAGAGAATCCGCTGGGAGCGTCAGGCGGCCTAGAAGATCAAACAAGTCAAATATTAACAGTGAAGTTAATGATCCGGAAGCCTCGGAATCTCAAGAGGACGATGATGATCCCAATAAGTAAGCTTTCTGTTAAGTTCATTCCATGCGATACTAAAATTGCCCTCGTCTTAGGCTATGGTGTATCTGCCGTCAGCCACACAATAATCGATTTATGATATGCTGTGATCTATGCGAGGATTGGTACCATGGAACGTGTGTTAGTGTGACAAAGGCCATGGGCCTGGAAATGGAGCAAAAGGGCATTGACTGGAAGTGTCCCAAGTGCGTTAAAAAACAGGAGGAGAAGGTAGCTATTACAAATACTTTTAACACGATTTGTAGCGTAATCAATTTTTTAACTGATATGTGGAATGTTTTAACTTTACACAATAGTTTCATCTAGTTTTAATCACACCATTATATCTACCCGTACAGAGTCAACCACGCATCACGGACATGTTGTTACCCAAGCAAACTGTGGAGCCAGCCGAGTGCGTGCAACCAAATGAAACCAAAGCAGCTGTTGAGCTTCAGGAGCTTACGCCTAAGCGGTCTCCGCCCGTTTCCGGAGTATCGGTAACATCGCTACCCATAAGCACAAGTAGTCCGCTTGTGAAGCAACAAAAACGGCAGCTACTCAACAAGCCCCAGCCGAGAATGCATCAACAGCAACTGCATTTTATCAAGCTTGGCGGAAGCAGCTTCACATCCAATACGGATGTAACCTGCGTAGTATGCAAGCGTCCAGCGCGCGTCAATTCGGTTTATTGCAGTGACGAATGCATTCGCAAATATGCACAGACCGCAATTCAGGCACAGACCGTACCGAAGACGCCGGAGCCGACGCAGCAACCAGCTGCTCCGCAACCATCACTAGCAAACGCACTCGAAGCCAAAAAGAACAAAAAGAAGGATCTGTTTGAGGATGTGCTGCGCCAGGCCGATTCCATGTCAAAGGTTGAGCGGGTATGTGAACTGGTGTAATAAATATATTTGCCTGTTGCTATTGTAACTTTACTTTCCAGATCAATGTCTTTGAGCGCCGAAGCGGGCGTGCAATTACGGGTCACTTAGCGCCCAGTGCTCAGCAACTAAAGAAATGGCTGCAGGATAATCCCAGCTTTGAAGTAGTGCAGCCTGGCAGTCAGCAGGCGCAGGAAATTGAGGTATGCAAGTTGAAGATGTATATCATACATAATCTAATATAATCTTCTCCAGAAACGTCAAAACAAACGGCAGCTAGAGCACTCTAACCCAGAGATTATTACAGTAAAAACTTCTTTGTCGTTGCCCACACAAAAGACACCGGAAAGTCCGAATAGATCCTTACAGATGCTACCAGCTATGCCCAGCATGGCAAAAAAGGAGAAGCCTGCCGGCAAGGCGACAATCACGCCTAGTCGTTCACCCGAAAAGAGCAGCACGGAAAGACCTGTGAGTAATTCCCAGCCTGAACCCATACGTTTCAATGTGCGACGCACGCTTAAGGAGCAATTGCTGTCGCGCATTAAGGAGGCGCAGGCGGCAGAGTTACCAACAGAAAAGTCCGATTGGTTAACGGCGGCGGAGGTGGAGAACTTTGTGAAGCGAGTGGAGTCGGAAATGTATCATTCGTTTGGGCGGGATGTAAGCGCCAAGTACAAGTCTAAATATCGATCTCTTATGTTTAACATCAAGGACCGTAAAAATAAGACGTTGTTCGAGAAGATATGTGCCAAACAAGTAGAGCCCAAGCAACTGGTTAGAATGACACCGGCTGAGTTAGCTAGCCAAGAGCTGGCCAAGTGGCGTGAGGAGGAAAATCGACATCAGTTGGATATGATTAAAAAGTCCGAGCTGGATTTATTGTCTTGTGCACAAAACTACGTGGTAAAGACGCACAAAGGTGAGGAGGTAATCGAATCCAAGCTGGATGTAACACTGCCAGAGGAGGAGTCAGAATTGGAGGCGAACAAATCAAAGTTTGATAGTTACGACAGCAAAAAATCATCTCAATCTATTACGGACACCTCACCCGCCACAGAAGTTAACACTAAAGAGAAGTCCTCCAGGTCGCGGGAAAAGGAACGCAGCCGTGACCGTGACAGGGACAAGCGGCATAGGAGTCACAAGCATCATCATCACCAAAGTGGTAACAAAAGAAGCCGCAGCCGGTCAAGCAGCAGAGGCCGCAGTCAAGAAAAACGCAGCCACAAAAGGCACCATCACGAGAATGAGCTCGATAAAGAAAAAGAACAGCCAGCACGCGACAAGCAATTAAGTAAGGAACACGCCGAAAAAGTCCAATCCCCGCTGCACAAGAAACCAACTGACAAGAAAGCTGAACCCCCCTTGGTAGCTTTTAATTTGGTTGATCAAATTCTGGAGTCGGAGAAAACCGTGGAAGAGGCCGCTAATCTGACACAGCCCGCCAAACAAACATTAAAATCATTGCCTGTAGCCACAAAAACTACAGCCAAAATTGAAGTGCCAACGCCTGCTCTGGATAGATACGCTCGCTATGTACAGGGCCTGCCCAACCCGGCAATATGGACTGGCAATTTGAATATGGTGGATGTCACCAATTTTGATGTGGTCATTCATTCCGTACACGGGGATACAAATCAACTGGATAAACTGCTGCCCATCAATTTGGATGTTATTGGTCGCATAACGCGTGTGAATGTCTGGGAATATCTCAAAAAGATCAAAAAGAGTCCCACCAAGGAGATTGTTATTGTCAGTTTGTTTCCTGCCAACGTCTCAAACACTGTTAGATTTGACAGCTTCTTCGAATACCTTGACTCACGACAGCGTCTTGGTGTTTTGGGTGCCGACTCGGAAAATATTCGAGACTTTTATATATTCCCCTTGGGCACCCGTGATAAGTTGCCCACAGTACTACACACATTAGACAGTGTTCCCTTCTACGAGGACACGCAACGGCCAAACACGCTGCTCGGCATCATTGTGCGTTGCCTGAGCAAACGTTTGGTTAACTTGAGCCAGACGCTGCCCCTACCATTAACCACTGCCAGCAACAAAACTGCAAAGGTAGCATTAGCTTACATATCTGAAAGATGTTGACTATATTTTTTCCCGTTTTTTTTTCAGAGTTCAAGCAAAACACGCGTTAGAACAACGTTCACGCCTCCGAGCAGTCCGAAGCGCAAGCATAGCACGCACTCGACTAGCTCCAAGGATGACGAGTTCGATATTGACGCCATTATAAAAGCGCCTATTGCCAAGCTGCAAAAGTGTGAGTACTGTGTATATAAGCTAAAACCATTCGTCAGCTGCAATAAAAGATATTGTTCAATTCCAGCCAACGTTTCGGCGGAAGCGCTGGCTAGCATAGATGATCCGAATGCGCCATATTCGCCCGGAGGCAGTTCTGATGACAATGATGATTTGCCCACATCGGCTCCAGGCAATAAGAATGACCTGGAGCGCAAAGTAAATGAAATTAATAGGCAAATCGCTGCGCAACGCATGGAAATAGCCGGCCTCTTAAATGTGGAGCCATCTGTGAGTGCCCCGAGAACATTGCAATTAAGAATTGCCCTAAATAATCCTGTTACGATCCACAGATTCTAGATAAACCATCGTCATCATCCAAAATGCTAGCCAGTATATCAATACCGCCTAATCTGACGAAGATTTTGGCTAGCTTAAAGGAGAAGAGTGAGTCGCAAACTAGACCAAAGTCAAGCGATGATGAGGAGTACAATCCAGAAGATGCAATCACTTCAAACAGCTCATACGGCATGGGTAAGAGGGTGGATTATAAATTGATTTTAATTCGAACACAATCACTGACTCCTTAACAATTTTTCAGCTACTAAAAGTGCAGTGGGTGCGACAAAGGCTAAAAGTCGCTTGGCGCAGCTAAGTGAAGCAGAGCTTCTTAGTATGGTGCCGGATAATATGGTGGATCTAACGCCGACAAATTCTGCCACAAACGATGAGCCCCCACCGCCAGGTGTTTAGGCTAAGGCTAAGCGCAGTACGGTTATAATAATCATAATTTAGAATTTACGTGTGTACTTGACTAGCTTTGATCTACCTAATCTTAGTTTTGAATGGAATTCAATTTATAAATATCCTTTGATTTTCGCCTATCATTATGTACATTCACGTTCAACGAATTGAATACCATTTCTGTATTATACCCAGCAATCGAAACAATTGAAAAGATGTCCGTGTTTGGATACAGTTGGTTTTTTATTTTATTAAACACACAAATTCGGAAATTGTAGGGTTTCCTTTAGGCATACCAACTAACCTTCTAAGTTCTTGTACATTTTTCTTAAATACAAATACAAAATTGCTACGTAACATTTCTAATAGGGATACTATATTTGATATTGTATATATTGTTTTGATTGCATATTTAGTTAATCTCGCATGGATCAAACTGGCTGTCGAAATGCGCACAAGATATTTTAGGTCCATTGTGCACTCTGGGAATGGCTATACGAAAGAGTATGCCAATCGGCATGCATACGCAAATCTTGTACTGCACGCTACCAGTGCGCAGACCCAGCTCCGAACTGACAATCGGTATGCGATCCATGTCTAAGAAAATTCCTTTGCCTGCCTCCAATACTGTTGCGCCCTGTGTTGAGTTAACTGAGACGTGATGCTCGACATGCAGCTCTATGATAGTTCCATCGAGGAACACGCCCTCGGAGCCCTTAATGGAAATATGCCCGTCACTATCTATAAGCAAAGGTGCGTCAATGGGGCTGGAAATGCGGCTCACACTGGCCACCTTGGTTTGTAGACCACCATCCACTCCATCGGGTATATTGTATTGTGGGCGATGGGTGGTAAACAATGTCGATTGATCAACTGGATCTTTGATTTCAAACACATTGGCTTCTATGGCAATTCCCTCCTTGTCGAGCACAACTCGATCCCGTTCATTCAGGACACTGGAAGCGGCACCATTACCATTGCGAAAGACTCGTAAATGCACTCCACTGTCCTCTCCATCGCTGCTGATCGATACGGGTACATCGGAAAAGCCGTGTATTCCAATTGTATTCGTTTGGATGCGATCCAAATCGGTTTCATCATAGAATTTAACTAAATCAACTTCCGGAATAAGCTCCATGCCCTGTACACCCTTGCCCAAACGTAACACACCCATAATTGTGAGTGTCAGGATCAAATTGCCAATTGTCAAGATTAGCAGGACTAAGACAGAGATCCAAAATGCAAAGCTATTACGTCTTTTCCGGCTGGGATGTAAATGGGAACAGCTATCATCATCGTATGCACAATTGAACTTCTCATCGAAGAAATTTACGGTGTCCGTCTTCGAATCAATCCGGGCCAGGTCCATGTCGGCAGCTCCAATTGGCAGTGTTACGGATAAGGCAGTTTCCGAGTTTGCTTCGTCTGAGTATGATGGCGAAGGGCCTCTTATAAAAGTATTTTCAAAAATGTCCATTTTTCGTTTCAGAAGTCTGCTGTATTGTCTGTGTATTGCCAACTTGTCTGCTGTGTGTATGCGGTACGATGGGCATATATAATTCAGATTTGAAGGCATGCGCATTGCACAGATTAAAACAGTTTTGGCGCCAAATTTAAACACAGCGCCCTAGGGGAAAATTACGTCTGGGTGGTTGTTTGGGGACAATTTATTTAAAGATTTTTTGAATTTGTAGTCGATCCATCTAAATATAACTTAATATGAGCAGACATTGTTCATAAGCCAGCTTACACAATTTAATTATATATCATAACCAATATTTTTATTTGCTGAACACCCTCTCTCTATACATAATAATAAATCAACTAGTTGACAATTGTTAAACAACTTCTTTGAATCCTAATAATGAGTAATTAACTGCATTTATAATATTATTTATTAAATTGTACTTGATAATTATTAACTATTTTTATTTTGTCACTATTATTTCGTCGCAACTTAAAAATACGTGTGACAAGTAACTAATTGCAGCCCATTAGAAAAGAGCGAACGATAAACTTGGTTCGCTCTTTCGGTTCAATTGAACTTATTCCGAACGATTCGATTCAACTCCAATCTATATTATTTCATTTTCGCAACATGTCCTTTAAGGTAAGATTAGATTTCAATGCAAATAATTTTATTTTATGACAGCATTTTATTTGAATACAATACAGCCAATTGATCCGAAACGCGATGAGATACGTCGCTATCTGGAACGCGGAAGCGTTCTCGATTCACTTACAAAAATATTTATACGTGTAATTAAGGAGCGCCCAGAAAACCCAATGGAGTATATACGAAACAACATTGGCGTGGTGCGGCATCAGCACGATAAATATGAACGCCTATCACAGGATCTACAGGAGGCAAACGAAGAAATCCAGCGTTTGCGTGCCATTATAAATAGCATTAACCCAGAGGTGCTGCAGGGACAGAGTCAGCACGCTGCCGGCGAATCCGATTCCGAGCCAGTGACAGTTGCCGTGCAAGTTGAGGACTCTCTCGAGTCGGAGATCACGCAAGAAGTCAAACAGGGTATACCTGAAGTAAACAAAGTAGAAAATGCAGCAGTTGACAAAGCCGATAAGGAGTTGAGCGCAGCCTTAGACGATTGCCACATTGAAGAAAACAACATGGCTGCCGGCAATACGACCGAAAATACAAAGCACAGCATATCCGTCCAAGCTGAACCCGGCCACACTGATAATACCGAGTGAATCATTATACTAAATTGCTAAGCTCACATAAGGCATACCATTAGAATGGATTCTCGTAGAAATGTTACCAGTTTGTAAGACTAAGAAGTGTAAGGTATTTTCCTAAATATAAATAAAACTTGTGTGGAGGCACGCAAATTCCTTAAATGGCTTGAAGTATTTGACAACTATAGACATATAAACGTTGCATTAGTGGGTTTTTTAAATATTTATTGAAATCAATTTTATAATTCATACACGTGGTATATCATTTGCTTATTAATACAAAGGATTATTGATAAGACATATTAATAATAGTAAGTTATTTGTTTTCTTTCTTTTGTTTAAACACATCTTAAAAATGATAAACACGAAAAAATAAAATTGTACATGTAAGCATGGATCGAATTACAAGAGTTCATCATAATTGAACAAATGAAAGCGGACTTGGGTATAAAATAAGACATGGACCAGCTGTACCAATGGTTGGCTGCAATGTGGACGAACATAAACTGATTTTTATTTCGAAGGTCAAAACTTAGTGTTTACTTTTACTTTCTTGGCAAGCGCTAACTCTTTGTTTTATTTCTTTCTTTCTCGTTTCCTCCAATTTTTCAATTTGTATGCCATAGTTTTAATTTAATTATTATAATTTTTTTTTTTTTTACAAAGCCCTACTACGTTTATTTTGACCGACTGTTACAGTCGCCTTGATCGTATGTCTATGTGAAATAAAATTGATCTTGTACTAACATTTTAGTCTCGCGTTTAAATTGGACAAAACTATATGTACATGCATATGTGCATGTGTCGATATACGACTATTGTGGATAGAGGTGTTGTTGTATGGTGAAATGTTTATCGAAATAAATGGTTTCTACGTAAATTATGCCTGTTTGAATGCATGCGAATGTTTTGTAATTGAAGCAAATCTCTTTATTTCTTAAAAGGTCAAATGTTGTCCAGGATTGGGTTGCATTTTATAAAGTTTTTTACTGGACGCAGAGCGTTCGGTTCTTCCCTCTCTGGCCGCATTGTCGGTGCTAGGTTTGTAAAATTAGATTTGCCCCTGCTGACGATAGAAATGTAGATAAGAATTTGATAGGCAAGTCAATATGTTAGTCGCTTTACTTACGTTGAATCATTAAATTTCTTATTGGTTTCTTGCCTGCTTTGTAAAGAAAATTGTGTGTTTGTGTGTGTGTGTGTGTGTGTGTGTGTGTGGGAAATTTATTGGTGTTATTACTTTTTACGCTTGTCTGCCGGTTTTAAAATCTGGAATGAGCACATTAGAGAGTCATCCACAGACATCATTGCGCCAGCATTGTCAAATTCGCCGCAGTAATTGGGTGCCGAGAAGAGTGTGACCAGCTGACGCTTTGCAAAGAACTCATAGCCATCCTCGACGACCTGATGGGCGCGGCAAATGAGATCGAACTCGTGCTTCTCCAAGAATTTGGCCACAACCTCAGCGCCAAAGGTAAAACTGACGCCACGATCATTCTCGCCCCAGCCCATGGTGTCCTTATCCGGATCGGACCACAGCAAGTCGCATAAAAGACCCTGATCTGGCACATCGGTGGGACGCATAATGCGTCGGATTTGCTCCATCGACGACAGGTCCGGGCTGAGACCGCCATGGCAACAGAATATCTTCTCATCCACAATGGCCGCTACTGGCAAGCAATTGAAGCAATCAGTAAATGTCTTCCACAATTTGATGGTATAGCGGCGCTTGCACTCGTCATAGAATCCATAGATGCGGTTTATGCTGGCGCATTCGTGGTTACCGCGCAGCAAGAAGAAGTTCTCAGAGTATTTGATTTTATAGGCGAGCAGCAAGCAGATGGTTTCCAGCGACTGTTTTCCACGATCGACGTAGTCGCCCAAGAACAGGTAATTTGATTCCGGGGGAAAGCCACCGTACTCGAAGAGGCGCAGCAAATCGTAATATTGGCCATGTATGTCGCCGCAAATCTTCAATGGTGCTTCCAGCTCCAAAAGTATGGGTTGCGAGAGAAATATCTCTCGCGACTTCAGACAGAGGCCACGAATTTCGCTCTCGGAGAGCTGAACATTTTTGCCAGGCCGTGCCCCACGCACTTCCAGAAGTCTTGATATGATGCTGTCGATATTCATAACATCGCCCATGTTTCTGTATTGTTTTTTGCTGCGCAGTTACTGTGCTTGAATTTTCCACCGAAGAATGGCAAGTAGCTCTGATGTATATTTTTCACTATAAATATTTTTCACAGCACAGCTACTACCAGAAAATTTCTCCAGTGTGCCCACATTTCACAAAAAAAAAACAGGAGGAAGTGAAATGGGCAGTTAGTCACACATTTTACAAGCAGTGTGTCCCACTTGCACTCACAGGGTTGCGCCGTTGCCCGCCATATGCGTCGTTTGGCTATTGTTGGCGTGGTGCAAGCAGGACAACTATGGCTCTAATTGTTAGCACCTTGCCAACTTGATTTCAAAATATTATACGGCAACATCATTAGCGTGCTATAAAATAATATTTAAACTATTTAACGGTTAAAAAATACTGACCAAATATATTAGCCAATTTACCAAATTCCATTTAATGTAATGTAAGTGTATGTTTTTTCAATAATCGAAGTTTTGTACACAACTATATATATATTTTTTCTTTGGTCACACAATCGTGAATGCTGTCTCACTTAAGCTTTGCGCTAAATTAAATTGGTTAATTGAATCAGCGCCTGTTAAAAATGTTGCTCGAAATTATTACTAAAAAGAAATGTAATGAGGTATATTTAATTGCGGAAATTGGCCAAAATCATCAGGGATGTCTTGAAACTGCTAAAGCGATGATACTAGAAGCAAAAAAAGCGGGATGCAATTGTGTAAAATTTCAAAAATCAGATTTGAAATCGAAGTTCACCCGTTCCGCCCTTAATCGAGCATATGAAAGCAAAAACTCTTGGGGTAAAACCTACGGAGAACATAAGCAATTTCTTGAATTTTCCAAGGAGCAGTATCAGCAGCTGCAAGCATATAGTAATGAAATTAAAATTGATTTCACTGCATCTGCTATGGATGAGGTAATAAAGAATGCCTTTGATTACCACAATTCGACTAATATTTGTAATAATCACAATGTTTATTTTTAAATTTTGCAGCCGTCTTTGGATTTCCTCGTTGATTTGAAGGTACCCTTTATTAAGATTGGTTCGGGAGATGCGAACAATTTTCCACTCCTGACAAAAGCTGCAAGTCTCAACATACCTTTAGTAATATCGACCGGAATGCAAACCATGCAAACTGTTGATAAGATCGTAGAAATTATGAAGCAAGCGGGCAACAATCGGTACGCGTTGATGCACTGCGTCTCTGCCTATCCGACTCCACCGAATGACTGCAATTTACAAATGATCGCAACACTAATGCGACGTTATCCCAATGTTGCCATTGGATACTCTGGGCATGAGCTGGGTGTACGCATCACGGAGGCAGCTATATTGACTGGAGCTAGGATAGTTGAGCGACACTTTACACTGGACAAGAACCAGAAAGGCTCAGATCACCGCTGCTCTCTTGATCCCAGCGAAATGTGGTCGCTGGTCCGCTTCATAAATGAATTTAAGCATAACGCATATATTTCCACCCCTGGCCTCAGTGCTGATCAAGTGGTTACAATCTTGGGTGGGGGAAAGCAGTTGGAGCAAGCACTACAAGAAGGTAAGGGAAAGGAGAAGGTTATTTTAGAGAGCGAACTGCCTTGTCGCCTCAAATTGGGTAAATCAATTGTGGCTGCACGAAGTCTGGACGTTAGGCAAACAATTCAAGCGGCCGATTTAGCAATTAAAGTCAGCGAGCCGTCGGGTATTTCTGCAGAAAAATATTTTGATATAATTGGCATGAGGCTAAAGGACAGTGTCAATGAAGATGAGCCCATAACTGAGAATATGCTGATACCATAAGTCAGCGGCGTTTATTGATTACGTTTCTTAATAAAATGTAATAAAATTCCTAATGACTAGTTTATTCAGCTGCGTCGTCGCTGCCTACATCCTCATTTTCATTCTCGATCATTTCAATATCTTCCTCAAGATCACCTTCCTTTTTGTCGGTCGGTTTCTCATACACGGGCTTTAGCGGCGATACAACTACTCCATTCCATACGGACATTTCGCGCACAATGCTTGTGTTGCCCTCCAATCCCAGTATGTGCTTGTATCCACCGTGGGCTAATACTCGCAGTAGCGTCTGAGCCGTATAGCAGCATACGTCCTGCTGCTCGAGAGTCATGGCTGTGTGGACCCGAATGTGGCCCGGCTCGGTTGGGTCGGTTATACCCGCTGATCCTGGAAGAAAGAGTCCAGCAGACAGCAATTGAAATACACGACGAAATGCCAAATTGATAGGCAACGCTTGACGCGATGGATTATTCATTATTGCCAGATGGGCAATCAAATCAAGCATCCAGGCGGAGAGCGGTGAAAAGGCTTCAAATCGCTTTGTCAGATCCTTTAAAATACGTATCAGGACTTTAATTGACGAATGGTGAGCATTCTCCTCGAACCAGCGAGTATGACGTATTGCCGCTAAATGACTCTGCATCAATTTATGATCCAAATGTATTTCCGGCTCGAGTTTACGGATGTTCTGCGGCAATGTGGAAATAAGAATGCGCACTTTGGCTTGCAAATTGGACACATCGAAGCCTCTGTCGTGTATTTGTATGGTGTGTTGTTCACCCTTGGTCAACACTTCGGTTTTCATGCTATTTTTTAAATCAGTCTCCACCTTCTTGGCCAGTGCTTCGCAAGCTTCTTTAGTAGGCAGTGTTTTAAGGATGACCACAACATCTGCCACATTGTTTCCAGTGAGGATAGTGCCTTTTTTGAAAGATCCCACTTGCCGCACTTCTTCCAATTGCTATAGTATAGTATATTTGTAAAAGTGAATTTATGTGGGTTTATGTACAACTTACACAAGTATTGAAATCGCCTGGCGCAACGACCAAGTTATCTAAAACAGCTTGCACCTTAGTTACCAAGTTGCCAATTGCCGTCTGCTCGGCCGGAGTTGGACTAAGATCCTGGTTGCGTTTCAATAGGGCCTAATGAAATCCAAAGTAAACACATCAATGTTTGATTGTATACATATAAATAATTTTATTATTATCGATTTTACCGCAGTCAAGGCAGAATCATCCACAGCCGGCGAGACTTTGGGAAACACAACTTCGGCCAATGTTAAATCAAACGGATGGCGAGGTACAAATGTTTTCTTGAACGGCGGCCGTATGCCACCGCGCATAGGCCTTCCGCCTCGAAGCGCTCCACGTACCATACTTTTATTATAATGAATAATTTTGACGAAATTGATTTCTAATTCAATCAGCAAGTCCCACACTGCGTCTACGACAGTTTTCAATGAATTTGTCGAGGGTTGCAATGACGATAGTTCGAAAGAAAAGTTTGTTTAGTATTGGCCGAGTTGCAAAAAAAATAATCGATAGATTCCATCGGTTATTCACTTTTAGAAAGAGTTTATTGCAAAAATCGAAATTTTTTTGTACATGTCTTTTAACAGCAATGTCAAATTTAAATAAAGAATAATGTGATGAAATGCTATTATCGTTTTTCGGCTAATCATAATATCGATTCCGACAATTGATCGCCCACCACATTTACCACGGTATTTTTACTATCGTTGCTTATGGAGCCGATACTATTGGGAGCATTGGCGATAGTGTCACAGCTCTAGTTTCTGCTTGTCATCTTTTCCTTTTGGTGAGAATTGTCGGCATTTATTTAAAAATTATTGTAACACAAATTTAAGCCAACAATAATGGCTACTGAACGTTACAGCTTCTCTCTGACAACATTTAGGTAAGTTGGGCTTCACAATTCACCGTAAACAATATTTTCTCCCTTTTTGATATATGGAAAACGTGTCTGCATGACTGGCACAAATATAAATTTTATCATTTGCTTGCAGTCCTTCAGGAAAGCTTGTCCAATTGGAATATGCCTTGGCGGCCGTCTCCGGAGGGGCACCTTCTGTTGGTATTATGGGTAAGCCTACTTCATAAATTGCATTGCGCCCGGTGTGTAGAATGTTTGGTTTTCCTTAGCATCCAATGGCGTCGTTATTGCAACAGAAAATAAATACAAATCGTCGCTTTACGAGGAACATAGTGTGCACCGCGTGGAAATGGTAAACAAACATATTGGAATGGTATATTCTGGCATGGGGCCCGACTACCGCTTACTGGTGAAGCAAGCACGTAAAATCGCCCAGTCATACTATCTCACTTACAAGGAACCCATACCGGTGTCACAGCTCGTGCAGCGCGTGGCTACGCTCATGCAGGAATACACTCAGTCGGGGTAAAAAATATATATTTTCATTATAGTATAGTGTATTTAACTAACTTTTACTTTCTTTAGTGGCGTGCGTCCATTTGGAGTGTCACTATTGATTTGCGGCTGGGACAATGACCGTCCATATCTTTATCAATCGGATCCCTCAGGCGCATATTTTGCCTGGAAGGCCACTGCAATGGGCAAAAATGCCGTTAACGGCAAAACATTTTTGGAAAAGCGGTTAGTACGGCATAAGTCTATGCATTTTAACAACTTCATAACGCTCGTGTTGCGCTTGTAGTTATAGTGAAGATCTTGAGCTGGAAGACGCTGTGCACACTGCCATTCTGACTCTGAAGGAAGGATTCGAAGGAAAGATGACTTCAGATAACATTGAGGTTGGAATCTGTGATCAGAACGGTTTTAAGCGTTTGGACCCTGCCACAATTAAGGACTATTTGGCAAACATCCCTTAAATTTTGCTTCACGGTCAAAGAAACCCAAGCTAAGCTTTTTAGCGAGTACGTAAACAATGAAAATAAAGTTTGTAAGTGTTCCGGGCTTTGAAATTAATCAAGAATTCTAGCTTTTTATGTTCAAAAATTTGGTTATTCTTTAAATGGAATGCGGCTTCAATGCTTTTGTACAAATGTATCTTACAGGCAGCAGAAGGCATCTCCGACCCCACAAAGTACATATTCTCACTCATCATCAACACTCGGGTTGCCTGTCCGTACGTATGTACGTCGCGTCTAAGAAAACAAGAATGGGAGACTTGAAATATTGAACATTATTCCTCAGTTTCGGATCGATCAATGATCCATTGAAAAAATAGATATTAGAATTCTGTTTTTTTTGGGTATATGTCGGCGCAAGAGATACCAAATTTTGGTTATAGACTCTAAATGTATAGTGCACAGTTTATAATAAATGCACACGAGAAAGAATGTAACGCCAGTTCGGCGCAGGGTTCAGGGTCCTAGTTTCCTAGTTGGGCAATCCCGACTAGCGCACTCTCACTTATAAGATTTTTATTTTATTGCTTGATTGTTTTTATTTCATTTCTTTTTGGACTTTTTTTCTCTTCTTGGGCACTTTGTATATAAATGTTAATGTGTGCGTTGACGACGCGACTTACGCACTACGAGAACTTAGTCAAGGCTTACAACTATATCAGATCAGTTATCGAGAGTAGTTACTGCTTACTGTTAAGGCTATGTATGATTATTTACAATTTAAAGAATACATCGATATTAGTCATAGACTCTCGTGTCCTGTGCTGGTGAATATTGATATTGTATTTGGAATATTCCACATGCATGTTTTTTGTGGTTGAGACCAAATCCACAATCAAATATTCAAGCAGCGCAGTTTTGTCTCCGGTATTCGGGAGGTAAACTCGAATGATGGCGGGCGGCGTACGTCTTCGTGTGAGTCGCGACGTATGCGATCAGGATTGCGACCCATTACAGATGACAGAGGGATTTCCTTGCGGTAAATCTCCTGCAGCACCAGTCGCTCTAGCTCAAATAAATGTTCATCACGCACGCCTGGTATCTCCTCGTGCATGAAGAGTGCCAATCGCAAAAGATATTCCGCATTGTGTCCGCTTGGTCCGCGGCAATTTGCGATTTGTTCGGCTATTACCGCGAGTGGTGCATCACCCAGCCAATGTCGGTTCTCCGGTGTAGCCACATATACCATCACCTCGACGGCCTCCCCACTAAAGGGTGTGTCATGCGAAGCGACGCGGGGAAAAAATTTCGTTTCAAGCGTTGCATAGCCACCTGTTCACAAATGAAGATAAGTTAGAGTTGGCCTATATATATATTTATTTTTTAAATATTTTTTTGAATGCTCACCCAATGTGCATTCGCGTTGCTTGAGATACTCCAGAGCCGTAGAGCCTGTTATTCTGTAAGCACAGCCCCATGTAATGCCCTGAAAATAAAAAATTCTATTATTTTAATAAAAAATAGAAAAAAAAATTAACGTTTAAAAAATGTAAAATAGTTTTCATGTTTTAAAAATAAATTTGTGCGTCTAAAAAAAGATTTCGTTGAGCGCGCGCGCATGTTATTCGTATAGCTTCGTTCATGCTTAGAATTCCCAACTCATTTTTCGGCGTGCGTCACAGATAAATAGCGGCGAACGACAATCAGTTCAGCCCGCTTTGAGTTTTCCTGGCTTGTCTCTCGGGGTCACAAACGAGCTCCTGGTAGCTCCCATTTATCACCCTGGGTAAAGTCCCCGGGCCACGGATAGAAAGTATCAAGGCGTAAAAAACAGTTGGTGCGACGGTTCGCTGCCGTCGTGTACAATTTCGCCTATATTTCGCGGTATTTCGCCTTGCGTACTCCAATGAAGAGAGACCCGTTATTAAGGGTCTCGAATTGTTGCGCTCGGTTGACTGCGGAAATGTGCCAGAGAACATAAGATATGGACGAGTAGGTGGGCGTGTCACAGCGCCCGCCTACACGGAATGGGGCTTACGTAGGGAAATTCAAACGCAGCGCGCGCAATAACTTTTTCTTTACCTACCCTTACACACACTCATTAACGAACTGATGTACATATACATAGGCATAAAATATATGTGTGTATATAATTTATTTTATAGGAAATATTTAATGGGGTTGCGCTTACCTCTTTGTCCTCAACAAGTGTTGCGACACGTCCAGGCTGTGAAAAAGAATAAAGAAAAATATTTAAATGTAGAAATGCGCTTTCGTTTTTAAATTGTTGAATAAAGAAAGTGGAGGCTAGCCGCAAGCTGCACGTTCTGTTTATTTGTTTATTCTCGATATGTAGATCGGACCCTGACTTATATAAATACATAGTTCGTTAAATAAGCAGAACAGAACGCAAAAATAAATGATGTTAAGGTGCCGATTATGCACGGGCACCAAAGTTGATCAATTTTTATGTAATATATGCACAAACATACGTACATATAAATATGTATATATATATATAAAGTTGGAAACTTAAAGGCCTGTTGTTTGCTTCGTTTGAATAGTTCGCGCCTAAAGAAGCTTGTTAATTCTGTATTTTGTACATGTCTGTAGAACCTGCCGGTTACGCTAAGGCGACAAGTATTTAAATTAAACTCTGTCTAGCCATTTACGTCTAGGTTTGTTTTGTCCGCTACTGATAACACATACTAATTAGATAATAATAAAAACAGAGAATCGGCCCCAAATGCCATGTATACAAAAATCCGGGAAAACCAGCCAGACTGTTCTTAGATGCCCGCCCATCAAGTGGTCACAGGTGCTAGGGCTAACTAATTTAATGGAAGGCTTTAATCGTTTTGACTCACCTCTTCCTCGGTGCCACGATGCGTTACGTTGCCCTGCCAGAAGCGGCGCACGTAGCCTCGTATATAGCCTGTTATGCATTTGGTGTAGGTGAAGCCCGGATACCAGCACAGGGAACCGTAGCCAAAGACCCAGCAGGCGGCGTGGCTGTCGTTATTGCCATTATCGGGACGATTCTCCTGATCGTTGTTGCCGTCGTTGTTATTATTGTTGTTGTTGTTGTTGTTGTTGTTGCTATCATCGTCATCACCCAGTTTGCCATCGGTGAAAAGATTCTTGAAGTGTGCGGGCACCTCGGTTGGAGCCTGATGTCCGCTGTAGTGTGCCATAATGTGTCCAAAAGAAATTGCTAACACACTCTTAATTTGAGCCCTTTGCCGAACTAACTTGTTGTTGATTTTATTCTGATGTGAAATATGTATGTATGTATAATGTATAACTGTTTCTGTGTAGTGCTCGGCTCTTATATTGGCATGCTGGAGGTATATTGGATGGGGGCATGCAACGCGTTGCTGCTATCTCACGTTTCGCATTTTACGCCCAAGTTCTTAGCAGATTTCGCCGTCTCTGTATGGAGGAAAATTTAGTCAATCTTTTTGGTTACACATTACATAAAACTACAATTTGAAATGTTTTTTTTTTCATGTCACATAAGGCTTACTTGATCTATCGCATCTAACTCTACTAGTTTCTACATATGTATTCTTGCAATTGTTTTGTTTTGCTTATAATAAATTATTATATTTGTATGCGAACCGTTCGCAAGTTGCCACTGAATAGTTCCGATTGGGACCGGGAACTAAACCGCGCGACTGACGATCCTAAGTTCAAATTAAACAGCCGCGCGGCCCGTGCGAAAAACGAAAACATTTTTGAGCGAGAAAAAAAAATTATTGTACAATAAATATTTATGACGCTCTGTCTAAGTCGTCTGCAGCGTTAGCGCAATAGACTTATCTGTGAATCTACTCAAAAATTATACAAAAGTAAATACACACGGGCACGTGTGTGTGAGTTTATTCAAATTGTTGTTGTTTGGCGCCCTCACGCTCACCCCCTCACCAAGCAGATACATGGCCCGCTCTCTCACACTCTCTCCCTCTCTCTCACTTCCTCGCTCTCTCTCTCTCTCTCTCTCTCTCTCTCTCTCTCTCAACGCTGATAGTGAAACTGAATCGAACAAGTTCTTTTGCTTTTCCATAAGGTAGAGCTGACTTGCTTTAAACACGATCCATAAAAAAGTCGCCCATTAGGCGTAGGCAATTATTTATATGCATACTTAATAGGTGCTAAATCTTAAGTTAAATGACACGGCAAAAATGTTGCTACACAAATTGATTATCTACCTTGCAAATACTTCAAAATATTTAAGTGGCATTTGACTTGGGAATTATATAGTTAATTTCTTGATAATAAGATTTGATTAGAATTATTAAAATCTGATTGGAAATATTGCGAATCATGTAGCCCACTTTTGTTAATGTTAAGGGCAATAACATTTTGCTGTATTTTATTGTGCGATTTATTTGTAATCTTTATACAACCCATATAATGCGGTGTTTCCCAAGATTTGTTTTTCTTTGTTGTTTTTCCTTTGTTCCTTACACAGTTCTACTTACACTCGACAATTCTATTTGCAGAAATGCTCTATTTCTTTAAATAGGCTCAGATATACGTGTCATGTGGTTAGCCTTATTTAATTCTATTTTGAAACATAGTGGCATATATGATAGCTCTGAATGGTTCTTCTATAAACTGTTTTCAAAAATACATTCTTTACTGAATAATATATTTAAGAACCTTAAATATAAAAATAATAATAATATAATCACAGTGAACTGTAGCTTTGCCTTTCTTTGCGATTCTCATAAACACTGCAAACCTAATATTTCGTTATGGATTGGCATGCACAACAATTGTTTTTTATATAAACAGACAAGATATAACTTCTAAGCTACTATTATACTGTCAAAGACGACAGCATTATTTGGCCAGCTAAAGCAAGCAGCTTCTACGGTATAAAAGAAATAATTTCGCACATACACACACATCTGCACTCACACACAGAGCAGCAAGTAAATAAACCTCCATTGAGACAAATACGTCCAGTTGTACAGTTGAGTTGTTCTTGTTCTTTATTTTTGGCAAACATGGTTAGATATTGGGCTGGGGTCTGCGATTTTGTAGGCTTTTCTAACTGCGCAGCTGTTAAATAATAATTGGGACGGGAAGCCAGAAATGCCCGGCATGTTTGGCGCTCAGTTCTTTCGTATCGCGCTGGTCTGGCTGTCACAATTTTAGACGTATGTATGTATGTATGTATGCGTGCGTGCATGTTTTATGTTTTATATTTTTAGCGATTTTATAGCGTGTTCATGCATACTGAGCATGTATTTGTGCATGAATATTTAAACATTTTGCACACTTTGTTTTGATTATCGTCTACCCCACACAGCGAGAATTATGAATGTGTGCGATTTCTGTTTTCTACACGCTCTTTCTAAATATTAGCGTATTTACATTTTTTTTTTTTAATTTGGATTTTTGCTTAAATTATTTCGAGGCATTTATTCGCTGACCCAAAAACAAAAATGCGCATGG
This sequence comes from Drosophila novamexicana, assembly GCF_003285875.2. Taxonomy (NCBI): domain Eukaryota; kingdom Metazoa; phylum Arthropoda; class Insecta; order Diptera; family Drosophilidae; genus Drosophila; species Drosophila novamexicana. The sequence continues at coordinate 5,735,539 of NW_020824772.1, forward strand.
AAAATAACCAAAAGATTTAAATACCTTAAGAGGACGCACACGCACATCACCGAGATGACATACATACATATGCATGTGTGTGTACACGGGTTCGCATACATACGCATACGCATACATGCCGAATCGTACTGGGGAGCGTTTTCATTTTCTATGGCCCGCAATTTGTACGTTACGTATACGCAGCGTCGAACCAAGCAAACATTTTGTTTATACTAGTGTGTAAGAATTTTTGCATGTGTGTGTGGTGTGTGCGTGTGTGCGTGTGTGTGCACGTTTATACGAGAGAAACCAAAGAGACACATGCTGCTCGTTTCTGAGTCCTTGATACTGAACTTTTTTCATTGTGAAAGTTTTTTGCAAACGGTTCAAGGTTGCCGATTTCACAGTGCACGGGTCATAAATAAGGGGACAATTGCGGGGGGCTTTAATTGCTCGCTTGTGTGCCACATTCTTATACTTTTATTTGTATTTCTTTTTCGGGTAACAGGCGCTACAGAAATGTGCCAGCCATATACGAGCTAAGGCTATAGTAGTATACCATATTTTTAATTTAACAAGATACTGTGTGTGTTCTCGATGTGTGAGTGTGTGTGGGGGTGTATTTATGTGATCATTCCTGTGTGTGGCTTAAATTCGTCAACAAAACTAATAAAATCAAATAAAAGCAGACACGATGCCATGTGCCAGACGCATGTACCATTCATTGTTCATTTCCCATTACGTGCATTTGTATCTGATGTGTACAATTGTATCTTATTGCTTGTTATTTGGTGTAAACAATGTTTCCTATTTGTCGCTTCACAGCAATCAATTAGGATTGACGTGGACGTTGCCTAATGAAATACAATCCCTGCATGTCTGTCTGTCTAATTGCAACGTGTCGCTATGCCAAAAACCTATCCCATCCGGACAGCCGCATTGTTCGAGTGCACAGCTTAACAAATTCTTGAAAGTTATGAAGGCACTTGAAATGAAAATACACGAAAACAGTGCGAATTCGCACTTCAACAAATCAATTAAATGTATATTTATTTTATTACAGACAAATTCAAACACGTCGGGCACGTATTTCAAATGGCCAGCTAAAAATACGAGGCTTAAATATATTTTAAATGCAATTTGATTACAGTTAAGTGAGAGCAGCTGCCCGCTAAAAGTGTTTAATAAATTAATAAATACACCAGCAACACTTTGATAATCAATTCAAACATTTTTTTCTGATAACATTCAATTATATGACGCGACGTGGCCCTGATAAGCCGTACGCTTTCATGTGCTTCTGTGGGGTACTTGCACAACTCCTCGCAGACAGACAATTTGCCAAAAGAGTTTTTTTTTATTGTTTATTTATATACCCTCGATAAGAGGGGGAAAAAAAACAATAACAAAATATTTAATGTTTGATAAAGTGATTAGGCTCAAGTGAATTGAGTGCAGACATTTCGACTCCCAATAACTCAAAGTGTAAACAATAACTATCTTAATGTTTGAGGGGTTTCTCTAGCTATTCTTCCAATTAGCACAATTGGCCTAATTTCCTTCAACTCAGTATTCATTACGAAAAGCTGTGGCATTTGTTTAATGATTGGTATAAAAATGCATAAAAATTGCTAAATATATAAACGAGAGCTATTCAAACGCTTTAATAGAACAGGATACTGGGTCATGCACTTATTATTTTATATGCTTTACTTCAAACACAAATACAATCTATTTTGAATGCCAAACCTGTTTAATTAGCTAAATTTGCCCCGAAAGAGAAATGAATATTTTGTTCACAAAAATGTTTGAAAATAGCCAAGCTAGAATTTCTGGTTTAATGGGTATGCATATATTTTCCTTATCGTATAATGCTGCAAATATGTGCCTGTATATATATATATATATATATATATAAATATTAATGAATTTTAATAGCTTAATAAACTAGAATTAATGCGGTTTTAAATATAATAAAATTTGAGCAATAAAATGCATCGGTATTAAAGCATCAATAATTTCGGTTTTTTATAGCTTTGTTTTTGCTGTAATTACTTAAGCAGTTACACCTTGAAAACCCTATAACTTTTATGTCGTATACTTAACTATGTTAATGGGATAAAAACAAAAGTGTTGACAAACTCAGACGAATCTCTTTGTGTGCATAGCTGATGAAAGTAAACGTATTTGTGTACATTCGCAAATGCATACATACATTTGTATATATGTATATTATATATTAACATCGGCTCGTGTCTAAAAGTCAGGCTGGAAATACCTGGCTGATAAGTAGTTCTCGGTAAATAGTATTCGCCTCGATCAGCTGGTGACCTTGAAATGCAACACTCTTAGATAGTTATGCTGAGGCTTTTAAGCGAAGCGAAATAAATACATACGTTCATTCGCCTTATATATTATAATGCCTATCTATAAACCCTCCCTCCCCTCATGACCCAACTGATGGGAAGTGCATCCCCCGAGCGCATGGCTGCTTCTGATTGCTTGGCCCATAAATTGTATTATTAGATTTCAGTTTGTTTTGATGCACCGACAACAACTGTAAGTGTTGACAAAGAGAGCCAAAGGGCAAGAGAGAGAGAGAGAGAGAGAGAGAGAGAGAGAGAGAGAGAGAGAGAGAGAGAGAGAGAGAGAGAGAGAGAGAGAGAGAGAGAGAGAGAGAGAGAATTAAGGCGATCATTGCAGCAAATTAGCTACTGTGTGAGAGAGAAACGAATGCCGATAACAGGTGTGCGAGCGTAAAGAGGAGACAAAACAACAACGCATACATATGCCGCCACATTGATAAGAGCGCGCGCAAATTACGGCCAGAGTAATGAGAGTTGTAAGACAAAAACAATGTCAACATGCACACATACATAAACACACACGTCAGAAAGTACAGCTGTATGCACGCGTTGTTGACAGCATGTGTTGACACTGAAGCTTTTGTCGGCGCATGTGAGTGTGTCCGTGTGTGCGTGTATGAGTGTATGAGTGTGTACATGTGTTTAGAGAGCCGCGAGCTGTCAGTCAAACGGCCTATAAACATTTGACATGCTGACACATGTACATACATACATTCGCATTGGTTTCAATATCACAACTGATGCTGCGCCTGCAGCTTTTTACCTGCGTATTTGTTGCAGCTTTCACAGCTAATGCTTAACGGTAAACAGTTATTATTGCTTTTGTTGTTGCCGCTTATCCGCTTGTGCCTATCAACTTCCGTTCAACTTTTGCACTGCACTCTTAGCTTTTGACGTCCTTTTTATCAGCATCTTCTATGTTCTTTTTGTTTTGTTTACATGTCACAGCATGCGCGCGCGTGTGTGTGTATGTATATGTGTGCATGTATGAATGCGAATGCGAGTGCGAAACACAATCCGAATCACTCTCGACGAGCTGCGCGCCTGACCGTCTCGTGCGACGGCTTCAATGTAACTGCGTGCTTGGCGCTGCCTTTCCGCGCTCAAATATTGCCACGCAATACTTCGCATCGCTCCGTTTCTCCTCGCCAGGCAACCATTCAGCATTTTGCTTGTAGCATCGTAAATATTTAGCTGAGTGCACAAAAAAAGTGTAAAATTGTTTTCTTTACTTTTACATTAAGCACAGTGTGTACATGTGTGTACACACACACATGTATACAGACATGCATGTTCAATTGCGCATTTACATGTCTTAAGTTTAATTTAGTTTCTTTTTTGATTGCCCCGTCTTGTGGCACATGCACAGCTGTTGCCGTTCGGGCAAAGGCAATGCCCGTGATTTGAGGCAAGCTGTGATAAGAAAGCTTCCCTTCCACACGTTCTATTCTGCATACTTGCTTGCTCTCTCGCTCTCTCGCTCGCTCTCTCTTTTTCAGCACATGCGCCTCACCTGCTCTCACTTGCACACTCGGTAGCATCTCTGTCGCCTACACATTTGTTTGGCTGACGTAATTGTGTCGCGCTCTTGCCGCATGTTGCACATTTTTATGAATGGAAAGCAGAAAGCACTGCCCATGACCACGACCATGGCAACGGGAACATAAACAAAACATTGAAATTGGTGTTCGTAAGGCCAACACGTGACTGCAAGGTGACGTATTTGATTGTCAACAAGCGGCATGTTAATCAAATTGCTCTAATTTCAAATTAATTAATTTATGATTATTTTGAATGTGACCTCGCCCAAAGGTGAGATAAAAAGTGTTGATAACTGTGCAGAAAGTTTCATCAGTAACTAAAAAATTCTGTCATTGCAGACAAACAACAAAAGTTTGATAACAATCGAGTTGAATGCTTGCACAATTTACTTGATTAATTGAATTTACACTTGATTATTTGGAAATTCTTCTGAGGCTTGCATCATTAAGGAAATGCGAATATTTATATGCATACGTTAAATTCATTATTATTTATAGAAAATATCTAATGCATGCACACATTTTCTATTAGCTTAAATTGGCTATTGCATCGCAAAAGTATGCAACAGTTTATATAATGCTTAAAACCTAGCAAATACTTAAACCATAAGAATCCTGAACAACAGATGGCGCTAGTCTTTTTAATGACGCTAAGTGCTTAATGGGCAGCACTGGCGTAGTTCTTTAATGTCCAACTGAAAACAATTACAGGCACAATCAGCAAGAGCTGGAGTTGAGAGTGCTCGACTAACGCGGTACCCTGTACACAAGATTAGCAGCGAAATGTGTAAGTCTTATCAGAGTACAAAAATGAATGGGTGTTAAGAAGAGCATGAAGATAAGAACGTTTGGAGTGAAATCAAATATAAAAAGGAGTGAAAGAGAGACAGAGAGAGAGAAAGAGAGAGAGAGAGAGAGAGAGAGAGAGAGAGAAAGAGTGAGAGTGAATGAAAGATCAAAAAACAATGAGTGCTAGAGCGAGTTATATAGTGTAAGAGAGCAACGGGGAGTGGGTGGACGGAAGAGGGAGTGAGACAGCAATATGGCGAAAGCAAAAAAAAATTACAAAAAACATATTTCAAACAAAATTTTCAAATTAATTTAATTTTGCTTAAGATCATTTTAATCCCATAGAAATTATAATTTTGTAATATGACAAGAGCGTTATGCAATGAAAAATAACACTAAACATTAAATTAAAAACTCAAATTAAACTTGAAAATCATTTTGAAACTCAATTTAGTCAAGTTTATGGCTGCTTGGTACTTACAGACTTAGGATCTATATAAATAGACTATCCCAAGTTTACATTTGGTATTATCTAAGGACTATTATAAGCTTGTTACAAAACAATTAAGAAGAGTCGATTTTCTATTGGGATTATCTTGTGCTTGTCATAAACAACTCTGGTGAAAAGCCAACACCTTGGTGTGTTCCAAATAAAATCAAAGCAAATCAAAACAAAACATTTATCAACTCAAAACTCAAGTGACAGCGGAAAAGCGAGTAGGAAACACAAAAGTAAAGCTGCGACAAACGAGAATCAAAACAAAGTGAAAATGGAAAATAAAACGGAATGCACAAAAAAAACCACGAGCCGTTAGACAAAAGATTTACAATATCATTCAAGAAGATTTAGAGGTGATTTCCAAAGATATATATTTTCTTTGGGCGGCAATAAATAAACAAATTATATGTGGGGAGGCAAAGGCAATTTTTAGTTTTTCCGCTTTTCCGTTTTTTTTTTCTCTTGCTTTCTGGTCAATTTGACGCGAAGCCAACAAAACGACGGATAACGAGAAAATATAACAATGAAAATGATATTGGGAAAACTCAACGGCAAGGTGTGCGCCGCTTTGCAGGGGGAGGAGGGGGAGGTAGAGGGGTTTTCTCTGACAGCATTAAAAGTGTCACATTAACGAATTGCTTGCCGTCTCCAAACGCTAACCGCTGGACAGGTAGATTCAAATTTATTTGACTACCGATCAGTGCGCTGGCAATAAATAAACGAGATCTTCTAATGTGCTAAGCCTTTCGCAAACAACATTCAACATTTTCATTGAGCAGAACAACGTTGAGCCTGAGCAGCAAGTTAGTCGGGGGCGTGGCCTGCAGCACACACACAACATGCGCGTCCTTCTGTTTAGAAGACGAGTGCGGCCAGCGTCTAATGGCGTGCCGCGTTATAAATAGATGCCACTCGAGAGCAGCGCCGAGCAGCCACTCAAAACGCAGCAAGAACTGAGATCCGAGCAGAGCTAAACAGAGCACAGAGCACATGTGAATCTGGGCAAGATTTCGAATATTGTCAGCCAAATGTGTTGCGTTTCTTGCGGGCGACGGTTCGTCTCGTTCTCGTTCTCGTTCTCGATCTCGTTCCCGTTCTCATTGTCTTGCTCCCGTGTCCGTTCGATCGAAAGCAACTGTGGAGCCTGGTGAAGTGAAGTGAAGTGCTTGTCAAGTGATCATTGAAAGGGGTCAACTAGTTACTTCCAGTCATGACCAAGTACAACAATACAAACGCCATGCTGACGGGCTCTGGCGCGGCCATTGACAATACCATCAAGCAGGAATACAGCAGCTATCCACAGCAGGCGCATCCGAGTGGCTATCGGTACGGCAACAACAGCATGCCACATCCGAATGCCCATCAGAATCCTCACCAGACGCTGCAGCATTTCTTCAGCCGCTTCAATGCCGTCGGCGATGCCAGCAGCGCCGCTTGCAGTTTCAACAACAGAAACCACCAGACGTCAGATCCCGGCAAACAGCTATCGATGACATCCTCGCCCATATACACCACGGACTACGATGACGAGGACAGCAGCCTGAGCTCCGAGGAGCATGTGCTTGCTCCGCTCGTTTGCGCCTCCGCCCAGTCCTCGCGGCCCTGCCTCACCTGGGCCTGCAAGGCGTGCAAAAAGAAGAATGTTACCGTTGATCGCCGCAAGGCAGCCACCATGCGAGAGCGACGGCGTCTGAGAAAGGTGAGTTCGGAGTCTATGAAGAACTTTTAAGGCTATATTAATTCTAGGGTGTTAAAAAGCGTCGCTAGTTAACAATTCGCAAGAGATTTCTATTGACCATATCAGCGGTAAGCAGAAAACTAAACTCTTTAGATGTTGTCACGCCTGGGAATTGGGAATCTATATAAAACTGTCTTAATACATCAAAGTGATGATGGTATATGTATATTTATTAAATATTCGTCTTGATTTTAAAAATATGACTTTGATAAAGTTTTGCTTGAAAAGTAATCCGAATGAAAAACATCAGCAACCAATATTAAAATTCCTAAATTTATCCAAATATTTATACCCTGAACCCATTAAAAATGGGTATAAGGGTATATTGTATTTGTGCAAAATCCAAATGTAGGTAACAGGCAGAAGGAAGCATCTCCGACCCCAAAAAAGTATATATATTCTTGATCAGCCTAAACAGTAGAGTCGATCTAGCCGTGTCCATCTATCCGTCCGTCTATCCGTCTGTCCGTCCGTCCGTATGTATGAACGCAGTCTCAGAACCTATAAGAGCTAGAGACCTATAAGAGCTAGAGACTCCTCCTAGTGCCTGCGCAGATCGAGTTTCTTTCCGATTATCGATAACTTACTCCGTTTCCAAGCAATCGATAAAAATCGATATCCTGTTTTTTGGGCAATTTTGGTAAATAATAAGAGCTAGAGTCACCAAACTTGACATATAGCTTCTAAAATAGAATATATATATGCATTTGATGTTGGAAGAAGAGGGATTAGGGTATCCCCTAGTCGGCAGCTCCCGACTAGAACCTCTTACTTGTTTTACTTTGTGACTTTGTATCGTTTTTTCACTTTATTCATTGAAAAAGTATTCCGTATTCAAGTATTCCGCACTTAAATGCTTTTATTTTCTAATCAATAAAACTAGTTTTTAAATTTCTTTCTTTAACCCAGAACCAATCGAAAATGGTAGGAGTATAATATTTGTTACACACATATGTAACACAGGCAAAAGGAAGCATTTTCGAACCCATAAGGTTCATATATTCTTGGTCAGAACGACGAGTTGAGTTCCGAGTCCGTCTGTCCCTTTTTGTGAAAATAATATTCGATAAAAGCTGAGTATACCGAATTTTGTATATAGTTAATTCAAATATACAGATGAAAAATATTTGACTTGAAAATTGAAAAGAAAAACTATTTTTTAAATGCGATTTAGCAAATACATACTCTGGTTTGCTATCTTTAAGCCATGAGCATTTCATTGAGATCGGACAATATACACCGACGATATTGAAGAATACTTTGCACATTATGTTAAACAAATTTGGGCAATGAAAATAAGTTTGTAATATGTTTGACTTGTATTTTATTGTTCTATGGGAGCCAATTTAAATTGAGTCTAAGAAAGAAATTCCAAGTTTGAATATTGGTTTAATAACTAAAACTCTTTTACCGAGGTGTAAGGAGATGTACGAAATCTTCAGTTTCCGAATAATCATAATTTTCTAATAGCTTTTACAGTTTTTTTCCTGCATAAATATCTGCCGATCAATTTTAAACGTCTTTCGAAAATCTTCATTTTTCTAAGTTTTAAATAGCTAATAAGTTCTTTTGGAAAAAGGGGTTTTATATAAGATACATGTGATTATTGTGTCGCAGCAATAAAATATGTATAAATTGACAAAAAAGAAGTGTAGTCATATTTTGGAATAATTTACGCCCATCTGTTCGTTTGCATGGAGCCCGATTGCGCGCAACTTAGTTGCACCACAAAGATTAACACATCATGGACGTAAATGTCACTTGCAATCATTTGGCCCTAAATTTCGAAAAGCATTGGATCTACGGGGAAGCCACCCAACAAGCATAAAACAGCAGGATTGGCCAAACATTAAACGCGAACATTAACGAGCTCAACAGTCGGAGGAAGAGTTCTGGGACAAATCGTAAACACTGTAGAACCGAGTTCCGAGCGTCGTATTTATAGATCGACAGGGCTATTAACATTATGAAAAGGGGGGACATGGGAGTCTGGCGAGCAACATGAACGCCCGCGCCCAACGGTTTAATTGTTTAAATTTTATGCACGATTTAATTTAAAATATGTTTTATTAAAGAGCCACTTAAGGCTGAGCTAGCCGCTGGGTGGGTTTTTATGGCAGGTCTAATGGATTTCTATGGTATCTATAATTTCGATGATGAATTTTAATTGATGACGGCGCATAACTTGGCTTTCTAGGTTAACGAGGCCTTTGAGATCTTGAAGCGTCGCACATCATCCAATCCCAATCAGCGCCTGCCCAAGGTTGAGATCTTGCGCAATGCCATCGAATACATCGAGAGTCTCGAGGATCTGTTGCAGGTGGGCAGCTTTTTTTTTATGTCTTTTGTCACTTTTTTTTCAGTTATTAACTCTGCTGCGGCTTGTTTGTTTTAGGAATCCACACCCACACGCGATGGCGACAATCTGGCGCCCAGTTTAAGCGGCAAGAGCTGCCAGTCCGATTATCTGGTAAGTTTTTGCTGAACGCCAATTAATATTAAAGGCAATGGCAAACGTTCCGCAATTATTTTCTCGTAAAAACCTCATGCATGAAAAACATTTTCGTACATTTTTCTTTGGCTGACGCGCACATTCATCAAAATCTCAGTGTCTGCCCGAGAGCTTGCCGAACGTGAAAATAGAATAACATGACTCTTGCGTTTAGCTTCAGCTCCCCATTCACCAGATCTCAATGCCCATACCCCCAAAATATCTCCGAGCCATATCCATACTGCGACATCGACACAATTTGCTGCCCAACAATTTATGCGCTCGCTGACGTGCAGCTTAATAAGCTTCTTCTATCGGGAAAGGCTTTAAGGGGAGAATTATGAGTTATGATTGCCTCAAGAGCTGGCTCCCCAATTGTTCAAAAAGTCCAAGCGGCTGGGGCACAATCAGAAAAAAATGGCCCAAAAATTAACACACACAAAATTGAAATGGGCGCAGAATTTATTTATATTAAGTTGAAGGGAGGCTTCGGTCTGCATTTAGTAAAATTCAATAAATAAATTTTCTTTTTAGGCGCTCACTAAATATGGAGAGGGTGTGGGGGGTGCAAAGCCACCCAATGCCAAACTCTAAACTATAAACGAGAAACGTGTTGTAAATTAATTATAACAAATTCGAAATAGCTACAGGCAGCTTTTCATGTGATAAAACTTGAGCGACATTTGAATGTTCTTCCCTAAAGAGGGGCCTCTCTCAATACCATTTCACAATATATGTTCGAGTCGAAAAAGGGAAATGTGTCAGTTGACAAATTGCACAGGAAAAACATGACAAGATCGGAGCGCTGTTCCCCGAAAGGTGTTGCAAGACATGGGCCCGATGGGGCAGCCGAGAGGCCCGATGTGACAGCAAAACAAATTGTCAACAATTATGCGAACATTTTTGCAATAGCCGCGGCTATATCTTTTATGGATGCCCGATCGCAAGAACTGATGCCACACTCTGCTGAGTAATTTCCATGCAGTTTGTTTGAGTTTTACAAATTTTAATGTACAAATTTGTTAATTTACCATAAAACCTTGCATATTTGTCCATATGCCGACAGTACGCGCCCTCAATGGCAGATATTAATGCGCGTCCATAGTTTGATTAAAAACTGGCGAAATGCCAGCGTGCCAGACATTAAAATGCATCCCAGCCACAGCCTGACAATTCATCCATCCATCCCATTGGGGTAGCAAATGCAAGCTGGGGGAATTGTTAAAACTGGAATTGTATTTTTAAATATTAACGTGCAAAGTTCTAAGCGTTGATAACAAATGTGTCATAAATAAACCTAGCAAATAGATTTGCTCTGCATTCCCATTAAAAAACTGCAGTCCCACTCAATACATTTGTATAAATGTATATTCCTATTTTCTTATATTTTTCCTATTGTAAGCCGTGTCCTAAATGTTTTATTCGTTAAATCTGAATACCCTCAAATTGAAGATATCTTTACATTTAAATTCATTATATACTTAGTTGCTTTGCTTTCAGAAAGAGATATTGCAATTTATTGCGAGTAGCTGATCGATTTTAATTGATTTGCCGAGTCCATTTGCATTTGTTTCTATTTTCATACGGCCGCAATAAAACATATTATAATCATATATTTTTTTTATTATACATAAACCTTTAAACTTGAACAAAGGCACACCTGGCGACTGTGCCAGGCCTTCTATCAAACAATTCCCACCATATCAGTTGAGTAGACACTTCAAACGTAATCACATAAGTTTGTATTCGGTGCCATCAATAAATTTGGCCCAGTATAAACATTTAGGTGCAAATGACTCATGCCGCGGAATATGTGAGTCTATCGTTTGGCCATAAAACGGAAGTGAACTTTATATGTACTTAGTTGCGTGAAACTATCTATGCTGTCTTATCTACGGCTCGACTTTAGTTCAATCAATTATTGTCTACAAATATTTTGTAAAAATAAAAGCAAAAAGAAATTGCAAGGTCGTTAAATTTGGTTAATATATGCTTCCACAATTTATAATAAAAAGGCCGTCAGGCAGCATAATGCGGCATATCCGTTACAATTCAAAAGTCTCTGCTTTTCCTCTGATCTGAGAGGAGTCCACTTCCAAGAACCACGCGCCAAAAGGCGGCTTAAAATCTTTGCGCAACTCATAAATGCTTAGCGAGTGATAAGTGGCATTTCATTCAGATATTAACATGCTTACATATACTATACGCCTATGCTGTCTGCGCCAAGTAAAATAAAAGAAAAGAAAATAAAATAAAATATATACTATATGCATTTAGTGTGCTCATATGTGTGTCGCTTATATCGAGCGCACGCTGTCAGTAAACGCTCGGGAAATGATAAATCGCTTTATAAAAGTGCAGCCGCGAGTTGTTGTGTTCGGCGTTTTGTTCTTTGCTTGTTCGGCTGCTGTTCTCTGCTGGGTGTTGTTCTCATGTCACAGTGTGCCTAAAAATAACAAACACGTCCAATGACTGCCTCAGCCCCCCAATCCCAGTCCCAATCCCAGCCACAGCCACTGGCACTGGCCATGTGCTCTGATCCTTGTAGACGCTGCGACGGCAACACGCTCGCCAAACTGCAGTCGGGAACCCACCCAGAATTGGCAATTATAATTTTCCTGGCCAAAACGTTAAGGCGAATTTTTCTAATGAAATCTGCGCAAATCTCCGTTCATGTACGAGCTTCTGCTCCAACTGCTTCTGCTTGCCCACTTCTGTCGTCTGCGAATGCGCAAATTAATTTAATTGCTAATAAGTGGCCCCGCGACTCCTGACTTCTTGGGACAATGCTTGTGGCTCCGGCTGCAGCGGTTCAATGCATTTTAATTGGCTGCTTTGTGGAATCCCTAGCAACCAGTCGCATATATTTCGGGTTAATCTCATCATTAGAGCGCGTTTTCTATGGCATTTGGACACAGACATTTCTGACATTGTCATTTGGGGCGACACTTTTGCTATTTCTTCTTTTCTCTTTTTTTTTTTTGGCTGTAATTTATTGTTTCGCTTATTTCGTGGCAGCTAGACAAACTAGCACGGAATATTGCATCTAAGTATAATATCTCATGGATGCGTTTTCCATTTCAATTGCAGAGCTCCTATGCGGGCGCGTATCTGGAGGATAAGCTAATCTTTTACAACAAACACATGGAGAAATATGGCCAGTTTGCAGGTAATATATCAACTGGTAATGGGCTACCTGCTTAACCCTAATCGATATATTTAATTCTTGGTAGATTTCGATGGCAGCGCCAGTGCGAGTGGCTCCAGCTTGGATTGCCTGAATCTCATTGTCCAAAGCATCAACAAGAGCACAACGAACGCCGTTCAAATGCAAGCCGCCGCCAGCAAATCCAGCGCCACAATCTCATCCAGCAGCACGCCGCCGGCGAAGGGCAGCGGGTCGACGCTTCACGCGAACTTCAAGCAAAAATGCAGCACCTAGCACTGAGCGACATACAGCCAAACTAGTTAATTGTAAAGATAGGTTTAAGTGCCAGCCAAAGGATACAAGCTATACCCAAAAAGGACACACCAAATAACAGTGAACGTGTAGAACTAGTTTAGTACTTTTTTAGCTTTAGCAACTACTTAAATAAACACTAAGAATAAAGCAGACAGCAAGCGCAAATTTTCAGTCGACTTCCAGCTTGCGAAAGGAGCCGCTGGTGCCGCCCAGTTCACCGGTGGCCCAGGCATTGGCCAGGCCGACGCGCAGTTTCTCGTTTGTGCCATATTGAGCATCTTCGGCAAAGTAATCCTTGTGCGCCTGCAGCTTTTGACGCCAGTAGTCCAGGGCCTCCGCCTGGTAGCCATTGCTGCCGCCATACTCGATGGTCATCGCCTCGGGCGGCAGATGCTTGTACAAATCCTCGGATTTCTTGTGCACTACAAACTATTCGGAATAATCAAGGGGATTAATAGGAATTCTATGCTTAAGTGAGTCGGATTACGCACCTTCCAGGGCAGCTTGGCTGGCAAAAAGCTGGTGACAAAATTAAAGATGGTCTGACCCGAGGGTATCATGTTCACCAAGTGAATCTCTGCGAAACGCAGCGGCAAACACTGATCCACCAGCATAAAGGTCTTCTTCAGCAGAAATGGATCATATTGCATCATTTGTTCCATGTTGACATCACGTGCGTCCACCACAAAGAATAGACCCGCAACAGATGCATTATCGCACTCCAATGCAAGCAGCTCCAGCAGCATGAAGAGCAGCTTGAAGGCTTCGCGGGGATTCGATTGCTTCGGATCGATCTTACAGAACTGGGAGATGATAACACGTGGTCCTTGCGGGTTCGCTGGTCGTGCGGGTATGACATGTATACTAAGATGGGTTCAGTTACTAATATAAATGTAGATTATAGAAGAAGAGTTGGGGCTTACCCGCGATCAAACTGCCGCAGGAGCGCCTCGTCCACTTGCCGCGAGCAGAGCACCTCGGGAAAGGCATTGCGCAGGGAATAGTAATTGTCAATGCGTCTTTTGGTTTCCTCCAAACTGAAGCGACAACGTCGCAGAAAAGCCAAAATCAGTCGCTCATCCGTGCGCGCCTTCAGATACGGCGATTTGCCAATCCACGTCTGCAGTGTGGCTATCAAAGCCCCGCGCTCCGCCTGCTGCTCATTGCACTCGGACAGGGCGAGCGCCGAGAGTTCCGGTGCCAGGGGTCGCAGTCCGGCCATGTTAGCGCTCTGATAGCTGCAACTCGAATGCCGAATGGCTGACGCCCAGTGAGTGAGTAGCTTGGGCGGGCTATCTAATCAGCAACAGCGACCTGGTAATAGCTGGAACGCTCGCTGTTAGATATCCAGCGAGAGATATATGAATGTACATACATGTGTACTTGGCGATAAGCGAATTAAGCGATATACTGTTTATCTATGCGGGGTACACAAATTTAATTGATCGACTACAGCAGAGCTTTGACTTAACAATACGGTTGGACCGGACAGGGTCACTGTCAATCCCAGTTCAGCCTGCGAAAGGAGCCATTGACACCAAACTCGGCCTCGTACATGGCTACCTCGCCCGGTCGTAGCTCCTCAACGGTGCCATACTTGTACTCCTGCTCAAAGTAGCCACGATAGCTGTTTAGCAAATCCTCCATATAGGCAACGCTCTCGGCCATGTGGCCATTGGTGCCGCCGTATTCCTCGGGCAGGCTGGCTTTGCCGATGTGGTCAAAGAGTTCCTCGCTGTTTTTCAGCACGCGTATCTGCGATTCAAATCTCGATTAGCTGGACGGGATAAGGTCATTCGAGAGTGCTAATTGAGCTCACCGGATAGTTGACCTGCATGCTGAGCACATTGTAGAGAAACATAATGGGGCCTTGTATGTCCTTCGGCATATTGATGACATACACTTCCTTGATTCTCAGTGGACTGCAGTCGTGCAGCCAGTTCCACCATTTGCGAAAGAATTGCTTATCGAAGCGGCGCATCCCATCCGAGGTGACGCCCTCCAAATCGATAATCTCACAAATACCCGCCACAGATGCGTAATCATTCTCCAGCGCAACAATTTCCATCGCCATGGAAGTGAAATGATAAATCTCGCGCAGACTATACTGGTTGGGATCAAGCTTGCCAAAACGTGCTATGAACAGGGCGGTGCGGTTGTCACACTTGGGCAAATCCGGATACAGGCAGATCCTAAAATGTCGACAGGCTACATGATGTGGTGTGATTCCTCACCAGCTACTTACCCCAATCGATTGATATCCAGCAGTCGCTGTGTGATATAGCGATTGCTCATAATTTCTGGAAAGAGATTATAGTAGGTGAAGTAACGGTCCAGGCGCCGCTTGGTCTCCTCCAGGCTATAGCGACAGCGGCGCAGAAACGCGATCAGAAAGTCGTCCTCGGTGCGGGCGCGCAAATGTGGCTGCTGGCGTATCCAGACGCGCAATATGATGATGTCCTGCTGTATCCTGTCGGGCGTTTCGTTCAGCTCCTGCTCGGCCAGCTTTGCTAGCGTTGGTGACAACGGACGTCGCATCTTGTTGCTGGCTATAGCGCTTATGATTCCTGTTAATTGGGCCACGGTTGGCTCGATTGATTGGCTAATTTGATTATCTTATCAGGCAAATAGTTGGGAAAATACGACCTATCATTTGGCAAAATAAAATACAAATCTGCATAGAACAGCTCTCGCTGACAAATGTGTATGCATGAGTGTGTGTGTATTTACTATGGGGCAATATGGTGTATGTATATCGAATAGTTACATCCGGCGCCTTTGTCCCGCGGGCCACTTAAGTGCACCCCCCCGACCCATTACCACGGTCGCTCTGAAATGTGATCGCCGTTTTATGCTTGAAATAAATCTGACGCTAAATAGTATCCAGCCTGTGTGTGCGTTTGTTTTGAGCATTCAATTTGAGTGCCCGTCACAGAGACACGACATGTGTAGGAGGTGCTGATGAGCGGAGCACCTACCTTCAGTACAGCAAATTGCTCTGACATGGCGCTGTCAGCTGTTGACAGGCACACGACGTGGACGTGGAAGTGGACGTAAACGTGGCGAGACTGCCAGGAAGCGGATCAGCTAGCTGGAGTTGCCGCTGCTTTGGCCATACTCCAATAACTCATAACACATTATGGGTGGGTTGCGCACCCTGGGAAATGGTAGTGCGCTTTGATCTTCTCCTGACGAGAGCAGCGCGTGTAAATGCCCTGACTGCATTCTTATTGCTTATGACACAAACATATCGCTGCCATATTCATAATGAGCCTCATTAACTTCATGCACTGCAAACACCACAAGAACAACAACTCCAACTACATCAACTTAAAGAAGCACTCAACACTCTCGCTGGCACATCCCACAGGGCCTTTGGTATTGGCTGTTCAAAAAAGAAAAGTAAACAAGTCGGGAGTGCCCGACTTATAGATACCCTGAAACCAGCGACGAGCTGCGAGCTACGCTTCGAGTGTGGATCTTGATTTTCATTTATAAACGAACTCTTTTCCATTTCTACCGATTTTAAGTCCTACGTCTTGAGCAATAAACATAGATTATGCATTGCAATTGTATTTTTCTTTATTAGAGTAAGATAGATAGTATAATAATTGGTGGAAAGGATCAACTCTCCTGAGTCAAAAGTAATCTATCGTTGCACTATCAATCTAACGTTGATATCGACACGAATTGGAGCAGAGCAGAAATAACATTTTTTTGAGGCAATCTACTGGACTATGATCAGAAATAAAATAAAAGTGATTACTTTAGTTATATAATGATTGATCAAAAGTCTTTTGATATGGCAAAAATAATTTTAAATTTTGATCTGAGCATAATAATTGAGAAGCGACTACATGGATAGACCGAAAGACTTTACGCACAGTCAATATGCTCTATTTACCCTTTTGTGGCAAGAAGTATACAAAAAAAAGGGGCGTGGGTGTGGCATGTAATTGACACGCTGCTGCCTGATAAGTGTATTTTGTTGTAAGCACTTGAAAGTATTTCCCAAGACGCATTGACATGCTGTTGCCACTTGCCACTGCAACATGTAATGAACGCATTAAATTTACCCCAATATAGCCCGTACTTAAACTGGGCACCAATGAGAAATGGCTGCGCTTATCCCCAAAACATTTTCATCATTTGTTGTGCATTTGATATTAAAAGTATCTTTTATTCTTAAATTATTGCCAAAAAGATTCTCTGCGGTGCACTCATTGGTCATACAGAAATTATGAATATTTCATGTTTAATTTATAGATTTACATAAAACGCCCCATTTTGTCGGGGCCAGATGCATATACTAGATGCAGCAAATGCATGTGCTGTGCGCTCAATTGACAATCATATTTATAGAGCATGTAAAAAAAAATAAGAAGAACATTTTATTTGAAGAAAAACTTAAGAAAATATTTATACGAACGATGTTTTCGGTTGGTCGTTGTCGCCGCTCGACTGCCAGTTGTCACTCAACTTGATCCGAAATTTCGTTTATACTTGCCGTGCCACCTACCCATGCCCCATGCCCCATACCCCAGACCAGACTGAGACGGGGCGGTGCGGCGGGGTAAACGGCAAATGAATTTTCATTGTAAACAGACGTGTTACGGCAAATTGAGCAGCTTAAACAAATTTCCGTTGTCTTGGTCGTTGCGCTTGGACAAATCTCCAGAGTCAACGCATTGGGGAGCATCCGCATCCTGTTGCGGGGCAAATTTATTGGCTTCCTGCGCTTGTCACTTGAGCGGAGCAGAGTGGCAAACATGTTTTCTATCCTAATTGGTCCTTGGGGCAGTAACAACGTGCTAGGCGCTACGTGCACCGCCGGCTGGACCCTTGGCTATATATAGATTATATCACTTTACGCTATGCTTAACCCATTTTGTAGTTTCCTGGAAGCCATTGCAGATCATTTGTAGACCACGGTGTGCCAGGAGCGAGCGGGCAGACGCAAATTAAATGCACCGCGTTGACTGTCATTGAGCGCCACATTAACGGGCAAGTTTTCGCTGTAAGAATGAAAAGTATCTTTGAGATACATTCATAAAATGCAGTAAATGCTGTCTAGTTCTTCGAGTGTCTTCGAGTGTTATGCACAATTAAGAGCCAGCCACTTTAGCGCAGATGCCGCCAAAAATAGCAGCAACATCTGCAGGACGTGCAGACACTTGAGTGTTAGACAAGACGCGTGCCACATACCCATTGTACAAGATCAGCGCCACGGTGCCATCCGGTCTTTGGAAGCCCACCGCGCTCAGCTGGGCGAAGGACTCGGTTTCGTTGGTTCTCGCTTCGATCCGCACGGATTGCTCCGGAAGAAACTTGCTAAAATGCCCGATGGCATAGTATATGGGCTGCTTGTAGAATTCGGTGCGACTTGTTGTATTCACGATCACCGGAGCATCCACATAATTGTGCACATAGTTTGGACCGCCCTGCTCGTCTAGCACCAGATTCCAGTCTAGCCAGCCGTTGAAATTGTGCAGCAAGTCCTGTATATAGGCACGCATATAGCTCTCGCCACGCCCCCAGTTGCCCAGCTCTGGGCCGTGCGTCTGCCACGGTTTGTCGCCGATGCAAGATTCCGTATTTAATAACAATTTATTTGGCATCTCTGTATGGGCATCATCTATAAGCTTTGGTCCAAAGATCTCATCCCAATACCAATGCACCGCCAGGCCATCAAGATAGTCGAGGGCATTCGAGCGAGAGGCGCGCATCTATTTGTGAGAGATTATTAAGTTTGAATTATTTATGTTCACCAAGTGCGTTTCTAAGGCAGCTGGTACTCTATCTAGATGCTATGCTATAATTACGCATTTCGTGATCAAATTATGCTGTAAGCACATTTTGATATGCTATAAAGCTACAGTTTCTACGAACTTCCAGCTTGAAACCATCCATCAATATTAGAAAACATATTGCAGAATCAGAATCCTACGTGGGTAGATTCAAAGAACCTACGTAACTTTATCACAGTTTCATCTGTTAACTTACCTTGCGAAACCAGGAGGGATACGTATAGCGCTGATCATCGTTGCCAAATATGAGCACATGACTCTGCTTGGACTTCTTGATGGTCGGTCCCAGATAATCGCCGAGCCAAATCGCCTATTAAGGAAAATCTACTGTATAAATGCTTATAATTATGAATTGCTGTGCCAACCTGCTGCCAGGGCGTCCAGCCCATACTCATAAAGTGTATAAAGATGAAACCAATGACGCCGTTTAACGGCTCATTGCCAGTGGATATGGCCCAGACGGGCATATTTTTAGACTGCATCAGTTCGAGAAATCTGCAAAGAGTGCACATTAATGCTCATTAAAATAGCCACCGACTGGTAAACTTTGTCGGGCACCCACTTCAAATGGTAATCCGCCCAGGCTTGATAGTATTCCGATTTCAGCTGACCGAAACCCGTCCATCTTTCGTTGCTCTTCATCCATGTAGGCGCACTCCAAGCAGCGGCCATAATTTTCAGATCATTCAGTTGGGCAACTACTTTAAGGCGTTTCAGCTGTTCAATTTTCTGAAGATCACGTGAATCCAGTGTGCTAAAGTTGCTCAGTGATGGATCATTGCGCGGCAGCTCGTTGTAGGCCCAGGGCTGTAGATCAAAGTCGGAGGCGCCAATTGACATGCGTATTGAGTTATAGCCAATGCCATCGGCGTGAAAATAGGATCTATATCAAAATCAAATATTCGATTAGAAATCCACGTATGATCTCCAGGGCATATACATACCTATAGACATGATCCTGCAAATCGATTGGCAGTTGCTTTAAAATGTGCGACACGCTACCCGTAAAAGCGCCTCCAAAATTTGTTATTTTCTGATAACGCAGTTCGCGTTTAACTGTTAACTGCACGGTCTTAATGCTCACATTGAAAGCTGTGTAGTGTTGAACAAGAAAGAGAGAGGGAGAGCTTAAGTGTTGAATAGTTGATTTTGCAGCGTTTCAATTACCGAAGCGTTGAGGAACGTTGGCAAATTGTAGCCAGGCTTTGTTTTGCTCTACAATAATGGAGTCCGCTACAAAGTTTTCATCAATCCATTGATGATCCTGCACTTCCAATGCCTCTTTGTCCAGAAAACTGGCATTGGCTTGCTTGAAACGCAGGCCATTCTGTAATTAAAATTATTTTTGATTATGTATTGCATTTAATTAGTATT
Source organism: Drosophila novamexicana (assembly GCF_003285875.2). NCBI lineage: Eukaryota > Metazoa > Arthropoda > Insecta > Diptera > Drosophilidae > Drosophila > Drosophila novamexicana. The sequence goes on from NW_020824772.1 coordinate 5,755,586, forward strand.
CACATTTACCTTGCTAGAGCTAATTACCACAATCTGAGCGTTGTCACTTAGAATCGGCTGATCTAGATAATCGCAGTAGCTGCTGTTGCAGACGCAAACGCTGCCGTAGCTTGTCTCCCTCAGCTGGCAAGGTGCTGATAAGGCAGCTGCAACTAGCGCATGTACAGGTAAAAATTTAATCAAAGGTACACAAATTCACTTACCTCCCCGTCGTGCCCACAAGCCAAAAACGAACAGCAAGAACAGCCAACACGCTTTCATTTTTGCCCCGAACAACACGAAAACTGCAACGAAACTCGCGCTCCGAATGCGCCCTCACAACTGACTCGAGAGCTGAGCTGGGCTGGGTTGAGCCGTAAAATTGCTTGGCGCCAGCGGCAAACGCGTTTCTCCTAATCAATCGCAACCGAATTCGCTGATATTTATTAGTGTAAATAGGTTTAAGTGGGCTCTCATATTGTTGTTTATGTTGTGCCTGCTACTTGACCTGCGCCAGCTGTTGATCTGATAAAGCGGCCGGCGACGGCGAGCTGCGAGCGACGCGCCGTATCGACTGCGCCACTTGGAAATCGTCTCACGGATTTGGCAATCCAAAGTAAAAGTTATGCAAAAGGTAGTTTATTGCACTCTCTTCGTTTAATATGAGAGTTGCTTTCACAGCCGCCTCTCTTTATCTCTATCTCTCTCTCGCTCTAAAATACGAAGTGTAAGTGGTCTGTTAAAAGATACTCTCTATTCGAATCCAAAGTAACCCAGCACACATTTGCACTCGCTTTGCTCACCTTAAACTGATCCAAAGATAAATATTTTCCTTAAATCAGGGAATTCGATGGAAGTTAAAAAAAATATATTTTAAATATTAGACAAATTTATTGCGCATTTAGTTGTAGAGTAAAGTGTGTATAGACTTGGCGGGCACATTGACTTTTAGGTTTCCGCGCACAGTATCCACGACACTGATATCCAGGTCGGCGCGTCCACTATTGAAGAGGACAGCGACAATCTTCTCGTCAGGTCGTATGAAGGCCACACAATCGAGGTTGACATTGCTGGCCACCGCCTCGATAAGTACGGAGCCCTCAGGCACAAGCTTGGAGAAATGACCCATGATATAGAACATGGGTTGCTTGTAGAACTCAGTATAGGCTGGCAAAACAAAAATTGGTAATGAAGATAGGATGAGCCGAATTCGATGAGCGTGTGCAACTGCTTACATGTCGTATTGGCAATAACTGGAGCGTCAACAGTGTTGTTTACATAGTTTGGACCACCCGCCTCATTCAAAATGATATTCCAGTCTATCCAGCCATGGAAGCCATCCTGCAGATGGGACAGAAATGAGCGTGCAACCTTTTCTGCGCTCTCCCAACTGCCCAACAGAGGAGCTGCCTTTTGCCAGGGCTTGTCGCCAATACAAGACTCAGATATTATCTGTATTTTATTGGCCATGAACTCGTTGGTGTCTTGGACAAAGCTGCTACCAAATATTTCATCCCAATACCAGTGCAAAGATACACCGTCAATGTATTTGAGCGAACCTGGGCGAGTGCGGTTCATCTGCGAGTGGATTGGGTTAGGGATAAGTTTGTCGAAATCAGTATAGAAAAAATTGGACTCTTAATCGTTTTACCTGTTTGAACCAAAGCGGACTGGTATATCGCTGATCATCGTTACTGAATATGACTAGGTCCTTGTACTTTGAGTTACGAATTGTGGGACCCAAATTGTCGTCCACCCATACAGCTTGCGTCTGTGGTGTCCAGCCCATGCTCATAAACTTGACGAAAACCATGAAAAGTATTCCATTTGTTGGCTCATTTCCAGTGGAAATGGCCCAAATCGGCAGACCATTGTTCTCCATCAGTTCCACCCACTTGAGATGGTAGTCGGCCCAGGTCTGATAGTATTCGCGTTTTAGGCGCCCGAAGCCAGTCCACCTATTGTTGGTCTTCATCCATGGTGGCGCACTCCAGGCAGCTCCCTTGATTCGCAGATTTTCGACGCCCGACACTTCCTTCAGTCGTTTGATTTGCTCCACGCGAATAACATCACGATCGTCTAGCTTATCCATGCCGGTCAGTATAGTTTCGTTTTCGGGCTGCTCGTTATAGGACCAGGCTTCCAAATCAAAATCGCAGCCGCCCATTGCAACGCGCATTAAATTGAATCCCAATCCCTCGGCGGCATAGAAACTCTTGTATAGATGGTCTTGAATGTCCTGCTCCTTATAGTTTTCCAATAAGTAGGACACAGCTCCCGTGAAGCTGCCACCGAAACCTTCAATTCTTTGGTATTGCTTGCTGCGATCCACCTTCAGCGTGACGGAGCGAGTGATGCTGCTGGTCGGGGAGACAGGTTGCGAGAATATAGTGGCTAAAGCCTGATCCACTATCCGCGATAGGATTGTGCCATTGCTGGCCGTGGTTTCCGCAGCTGGCTCTTCATAGTCATTTATGGTGTACATTTCTTGAACTCCAAAGTTGCCCTTGTTTAGTTCAAAGCGAAGCCCCTGCTTGCTGCTAGAGATCAGCGCGAACTCATCATCCTGGCTCAGCGTGGGATTCTCCAGATAGTCGCAGTAATCCGCTGTGCAAACACATACCTTGCCATATTGAGCATCTTTAAGCTTACAAGGAACGGTTTCAGCCTGGCCACCTGGGTAAGCACTTTATAAAACAGGTGTTCTTTGTGGTATCTGCATATGCCTGATACCTACCGATTGCGGCTATCAGCAGCAACAGCAAAGCGCCAAGGAGCAAATCATTTTTGCACCTGAACATTTTTTGACCGATCGCTTGTCTAGAAGCCCGTTAACTGAATCAATTGTTCAAAGCATAACCGACTCAAGCTTTTTTTCTACTCACACCTAATCTTAACAAATAGACCCCTGAAGTGGTTAAATGGGATAAGCACTGTGCAATTAAAAAGTTGATTACGGCTCATTTATATACAATAGAAAAATCTATTAATCGCTTATAATCGAAGAGTGCGGATAAGCAGGGGGAAAATAGAATAAAATCGAAAATGAATATGTTAATAAAAGTTCCACTTGCCCAATTTTGGTTTAATTGATTGTCTATCCCTCAATGATGAAAATAGCGCAGCTGCAGTCTATTTCTTGAGCTCTGATGATAATTTTTGCGAATTGGTTATCTTATCGGGGACATACCTATGTACCTCGATTGCCTTAAGGAACTCAGCTGAGATTAGAATTTTATACTAAAACAGGTGTTCAAAAGATTCTTAAAGGCAAATCAATTAGAAAAATTAAATGCTAAGTTGATTAGTATTCGAAAAACATATGTAAACATATTGCAAACTTAAGCAAAATGGTTTCTAATAGAGCTTTTAGTTAAATAGTAAACGATTGTTTGATGACTTGCATTAAGGATGTCAATCTACACACACAAAACTGGGCCACAGTCAACGCATAAACACACTCGGCAAGTGTCAATCTCTCGCTCTCTTCTCCGAGAATGTCCCCTTGTTAAATGTGCTTTATTGTGTAGCAAGCAATTGACGCAGTTCGTCACAGATTTATGTTGAACGGCAGCTCTCTTGGGACTAAATTTAAACGGCGAAGAGTTCAATGAAATGGAAAATGATTCGAAAGTCTGAAAAATCTATAGCATGCTTATCAGGGACAAGGCAGGTTGCAGGCCTGCGAGTCGTATGAACTTTAAGCGCTTTAAGTGGGTGTGGCATCGTGGAGATGGGCAAAGCAACAGCCATAACAACAGTCTGGTAAGCAGCAATATAACATACACCAACAACAAGAACAGCAACAAATGGAGTGTGGGCGACAGAAATGTACCCTGTACTGAGACTTAGTTGACCAAAAATAATAAATGTAATAAAAATTAATAAAATATTTGTCCATAATAAATATCATAAAACTGACTTGCAACAACAATCATGGAGCTGGCTGGGAGATCGATAAATTGTGAAATGCTTGCATAATTGTTTTCTTTTTTGTTAGGGGTTGCCAGTTAGTTTCTATTCCAATTTGTTATTAATTCATATTTGATTTGTATGAACACTTCTAATCTATTATATTTAGTTTTGAATTATAATATATTTGACTTTAATGTTACCAACACAATGGGGTAGTGCATACGCTCCACTCTTGAACCACATGTTGAATTCAGATGATTTCCTTTCCTAGCTGGCGCTCGTTCACTGTGATTCGTGTGCTCGTTCGTTTCGTTCGGCTCGCATGCTGCCAGTAAAAGCATTTGGCGGCCTGTTGCAACCTTTCACTAGCCACAAACGCGTTGACAAGGCAGCAACACCACCTGTTGGTTAAAGAGCGCGAAAACTCTGCTTCTAAACAAGCTTTTAAGGCTGTGTGCGTGTGTGTGTGCCTGTGCGTCTGCGTGTGTGTGCGTGAGTGCCTGTGCGCTTATTATTGTTTAGCATATTTTGCGGCGCCTCTCTGCTCGGCCATATGCCAGTGTAATAACATTCAGCCTTTGTGCGTCTGTATTAGTGTTGCATATTTATTTGGATTCGTGGCGCGCGTGTCATGTCGGCGAAGTCAACAAGTGGCCAGGCAGCGGCCAAGCTAAACATTTCCGCCAGGCGCAGCTCAACACCTCAGTCGAATGGCATTGAGAATCGCTGCCTAATAGCGGGAATTGTGTACATAGCTCTACTGCTGGACAATGTGCTGCTGACCGTAATAGGTAATGCCAATTAAAAGATAACAACAGCGAGATAACAGAAACTAAAGTGTGCCGCTTACAGTGCCCATTTTACCTGACTATTTGGCCAGCCTTGAGAAGCCCACCTTTGAGGGTTATCGGCTGGAGGAGGGCGCGCCGTCCCCCACACCGATGGTACATCAGCTTGCTTACCGCAACGAAGGTCACGCGCAATTCTACATGGCAAAGCATCCAATACCCGGCAAATCGATGGTGAATTTCACTTTGTTGCAGCTACTGACGACCACAACGATGCCAAATATGCCGCCGCCCAGCAATCATTTGGGCGGCACTAATGCGACGACAACCACAAAGGTCGATACCACAGGCAATTTCAACAGCCTGAGCCTGACGCACGAAAATGGCTCCATTGGACTGCTGTTGGCCATGAAAGCGCTGGTTCAATTGATTTTTAATCCCATTGTTGGCAATATGTCGAGCAAGTGTGGTTACCGACTGCCCATTATGGTGGGCACCTGCTTTCTTTTGCTCTCCTCGCTCGGTAAACTTGCAGCAGGCTGCTCACTTTTGCATATCCCTCTATTATGCTTTCGTTTCAGTGTTTGCCGTGGGCGAATCATATTGGATGTTGTTGCTGGCTCGCGCTATTCAGGGCGTGGGCTCCGCCTGCATTGGTGTGTGCGGCATGAGTCTGGTGGCCCAGCACTATCCAGAGGAGGCACGTCGCTCCAAGGTCATGGGCATCATTCTGGGCAGCATTGCCTTGGGCGTGCTATTGGGCTATCCTTTTGGTAGCATACTCTATGATATGGTGGGCAAATCGGCACCCTTTGTAATACTCGCCACGGTCATCTTTTTGAGCCTGGGTCTACAGCTGCTCACCATGGACCTTTCCGTGCAGCCAGAAGTTTTGGTCGTGGAACAGAAGACTAAGTGGCGCGCGCTTCTCGAATGCAAAATGATTTTGGCCATTGTGATTGCCATTTGGCTATCCACTTCCACAATGGCCATACTGGAGCCGTGTTTGCCCATTTGGTTGATTCAATATCTGCATCCGAATAAATGGCAATTGGGCACAGTTTTTATACCGGACTCCGTGGGCTACTTTGTGGGCACCAACTTTTTTGGCAGCATCGCCTATCGTTATGGCCAGCTAAAGGTCTCCTGCGTCAGCCTGCTGTTGGTGGGCTTTGCCTCGATTCTGGTAGGTATTGTAGGATGATTGGCTTCATTCTGTCTGCTAATATTATAACTTTTTATACAGATACCCAGCGCCACGACTGTTGCTCAACTACTGTTGCCCCACTTTGCCCTGGGCCTAGGCATTGGTGTGATCGATGCGGCCCTGGTTCCACTTCTGGCCACTTTTGTGGATGCCACACTGGCGCAGGATGAGCTCGGCGAGACCAGCAGCTCAACGTCGAGCTACGGCACGGTCTATGCTATACAGCAGACATCCGTGAGCCTAGCTTACTGCCTTGGTAAGACTTTGTTCATCCTCTGACGCTTTCTAGCAGTTTGCTTCATATTTGGCAGCTCCTTTAATTGGCGGCGAGCTGGCACAGAGCTTTGGCTTTGCCTGGCTTATGCGCATTGTGGGTATCTTCAATATTCTATACGGCCCCATATTGGTTTATCTATATCAGAAATATGATCCGAAAGTAGGTGCTTCAAATAATAATCCCAGGAAAGTGTAATTTTTCTCATATTTTCATTTCATTTCCATGCACGCACAGCGCCTGAGGGAGCATCAAAACGATTTGCTCATGCAGAACAGTGGGCGTGGCTCACGCTATAAGCAGCTCTACAATTCCATGGATCTGGAATAATTACTGCACTCACTTTAAGCTCAAGCAATATATGTCAACAACTTACCAAATCTCTATGAAAAGCACAACCATTAAATCCCTATACCTAAATGTCTTTTGATGTTACTCGCAAAACTACTTGCCCTTGACATAAAGTTCATGTGGACACTAAACTAAATATGTGTGAGAGCCTCGGCTGCTCTCATTACACTTTTGAAATTCATTCGGCACACAACTCAAAAGAGTTCAAAATTAGTCGAAAATTTTTTCTAATATTGCAATAAATTAAAAATACATGGCGCGTCGACCTCTAGGTAAGCGTTGAATAGGCCCTTTGAAGCACCACAGCTAATGGTTCTCTAATCGACAGGCCCTGGTCCCGGCGCTTACGGGTTGCCCACAACCGTGGGTTATGAAAAGCATGATACCCGTAAGAAGCGCATGCCGCAATACTCCTTCGGAACGCGCACGCAAACGACGGGTGCCGATCCTGGACCAGGACCGGGCGCCTATCAGGTAGACAAATTAACGCGCTATGGAATGGGCGGCGGTTTGCAATATACCATTGCCCCCATGACAAAAATTATTGGTAAGTTAAGGGATCAAATAGTTATTCCTGCTGTTTTATTTGGGCTTCTGTTCTGCAGACAAAAGAATTGGCCCCGGCCCCGGCGCATACGATGTCCATTTAAAACCGTTCTTCAAAGGAGTCAATGCACCAGCTTATTCCTTGGGAGTGCGTAACAATTATAGTTTTAAGAAGTGTGGACCCGGTCCGAGTGCTTATAATTATGAGGTCAATCCAATTAAGCCAGCCGCACCCGCCTATAGCATGTGGGTATTACCTACAATTGTTATCCAGACTATGAACTAATTAATTTTCTTTAAATAGGGGTATACAAACCAGGATTAAGGGCAAGGAAATTTCGCCTGGTCCGGCTGCTTATGGTGCAGGCGATATGAATATCAGATTGAATCGCGCTCCTGAGTACTCAATGAGACCCATTTGCAATATGAGAAAAGATACCCTGGGTCCCGGTCCTAATTATTATGATTTGATGTACTATCGTCCTGGCAAGACTGGACAAGCCTATTCATTCGGTGTGCGCCATTCGCCCTATGCTCCACCCATGGTAGTTAGATGTGATAATATGTAGATTTGCAATATTAGAAAAAATTTTATGTAAATGAATCCTAGTAGTAATAAAGTGTGAAATGTGCGTTGAATGTTTAATGTTGCGATCATCAAAAAATGTTGCCCTCTATATCATTTGTCGCTTGTTCTTGTATGTGGACCCACCAGCGTAGGAAGTTTTCGCTATCCCAACCACATGTTGAAATTTTTCGGCTCAATTTCACATCAATTTGCGAATAAATTCTCATCTATAATTCTTTTACACAAAGTCCTGCAAATCCAGCACCAAGACAAGCGCAAAGAAGTTTTTCAAATTGGATCTTTAGAAAACGTCAATTTTTACTATATGACGGCTATATTATGTAAAAGATATTAAATATTCTTGGCAAAATATTACGACTCTTGTCAGACAGTGGAAGATTTAAGTTTCTCGGTCACCTGCTCCTAAGTGGGCGTGTTTAAACGGACAGCCGAATGCACAGAAACAAAATTCTTGTTTTATTCTTCATAATGGATTTAAGCGTAAAAGCTTATCTGTAAGCATTTTTATTTGAATTTTTTTAAAACAAGTTTGCCATGGCTTAAGTGTTATGTGAGTCCCAGCATAAGGTATGGGGCTGTCTGAATGTGATTCAGTTTACATTTGGGAACCGTACGGACAACTCGCAAGAGTTTCAAAATTCAAGCCTTTTTTTCTAATATTGCAATAGACAAACATGGCGCGTAGACCTTTAGGTAAGTGTGTTAGTCCTTAAACGATACTATTCTACAATTTCCTCGACAATAGGTCCTGGTCCCGGCGCTTACGGGTTGCCCCCAACCGTGGGGTATGATAAGCACGATACCCGGAAACAGCGAATGCCACAATACTCCTTCGGGGCTCGTACCAACATGATGGGTCCTGATCCGGGACCAGGACCAGGTGCCTATCAGGTAGATAAACTTACGCGCTATGGCCGAGGAGGGGGTTTCCAATACACCATGGGCCCCATGACAAAAATTATTGGTAAGTTGACGTACAGCAAATAGTGACACGGCCTTAATAACTCGATTCAATTGCAGACAAAAGAGTTGGTCCCGGTCCCGGCGCACACGATGTTCATAATAAGCCATTTTTCAAGGGGGTTTCTGCGCCAGCCTACTCATTGGGTAAACGGAATGAATTCAGTTTCAAGAAGTACGGACCTGGTCCGAGTGCCTACAAGTTCGAAGTCAGTCCCATAAAGCCATCCGCTCCAGCATATAGCATGTGGGTATTATGTTCGGTTGTGTTGTTGGCCTTGGGCTAATTGCATTTGTTTTAACAGGGGCATCCAAGCGAAGTTAAATCGCAAGGCCGATTCGCCTGGCCCGGCGGCATATGCTGCGGGAGATCTGAATCTTAAGCTATGTCGTGCGCCTCAGTATTCCATGAGGCCGATTTGTAATATGCGTAAAGAGAACGTTGGTCCCGGTCCTAATTACTATGATTTGATGTACTATCGTCCTGGAAGATCGGGGCGCGCCTACTCATTTGGTGTGCACCACTCGCCATATGCTCCACCAATGATTGTTAGATGTGATAATATGTAAATTTGCAATATTAGAAAAATGTCTTAGTAATAAAATACGAATTTATAATTAACTTGAATATTGTTCTATGTCTGTACGAATTATAAGCCCCATACGGAGTTAGGTTCGCTATCGCGAGGTTTGCTAAATCTCGGGATGGGATGTAGCATGTAGTCTAGCTTTAACCTTTTGCGAATTGACGTGGAAACAAACCCAAGAGCATTCCCAAAATCTACTGTATTTGAACTCGGATTTTGAAACAGCTGCTTTAGCGGAACTTTTTCGACTAACTGCCAATTTATTTCTGGGTGTTCACGAATTATTTGTTAACGGTATCGTTAGGAGAATCATACTTGGTACTAGCTATGTCATTTGGAATCGAAAAATAGCAGCCCTGGTGTATTCGAAATCTCCCCATATGTTTAGAAAAAAAATCCAAGCATGTCTTGTTTTAAATTTCATTTGTTTGTTATATTTTAATCATAATTTTATTTTATATCTAAGTATACACTTTTGTGAAAAATTTTTGTGAATGCAACAATACACAGCGAAATTTGTAAATACGTGCAAATCAGTATAACAACTATATTCTTGCACAAAGTGCACTTGCTTTTAAAGAAACGAGTAAGTATACGGTTTGATGGCATTTGAAATGTTGACGGCTAGCTATGCGATATTTATAGTATTATGAAAATAATATGCATCATAGCCACAATAGTATATGTACTAATTATGGTCGCCAGCTTAGTGTTACTACTTTTAATAGCGCTGCAGAACGTGCTTTCGAAATAGGTGTGTACTAAGCAAATATTGTTGACTTTTGATGGTTTATCTATATAATTTTATTTATAGTAGACATGCCATAAACTGCATCCACAATACCGGGCACATAATAGGCGCGCATGAAAAATAAATTGTATCGAAAAATTATCGATTTACTAGCCATGCTTTCTACAAAAAAGGATTTGATGTTTGATATCTTGAGATTATTAAATCAAATTGATGTATATGGCATACATAAGATAATATACATATATGTATAGACTAACATTGATTCGTCGCTTTTAAAATAAAGTATATTTTGTGCCCTGTTATTGTTCTGTTAGCAATCAGCTGCTAAATTCAAATTCGATTCTTGTTTGGGGTGTTTTTTGCAGTAAGCCAGCTATCAGAGGAACTTTTTTTTGTTAAAACTAATTGTTTTGTACTCTTGCCCCAAAATGTATCTATTTAAAATTTAAATTTAAATTTTAATCAAACTCATGAGACGACCGAAGGCGCATTTCTCTGGTAAATATGGGTGCTCTCTGTTAACAACAGTTCAGTAAAATGTTAAATGTGCTGCTGTACGAAATACAGGCATTGGGCCCAACTTAACTAGTTTTCAGATGTTGTATTTTTGGTTTTTTTTTTTTTTTAAATAAGTTGGCAAAATTGTTACAAAATTCCGGAGTCGCCCCAGTGTAGACTTCAAATGTATTCATTAAGCAGTATTAGAAAGAAATCTGAACTATGCTAGACACCTCTCGCCCAGTACTCGGTTGTAAATAAATTCGATTGTGTAGAGTACGTGAAACAGCAATTACATACATTATAACTAGGAAGCACAACTTCTTGCCGATAGGCGGCCCATGGTATGTACAGAAATCCATTCAGGATCTCGGCTGCCTAATTGATGCAGCCGATGTTTCTAGCATATAAGAATGTGATTTGGGTTGCGAACTTGCGAACTGAAATTTGCAAATAATCAAATATCGCATTTCATCAGAATTAAATGTGCAATTTTTATTCTGATTCACACAGTTCACAATTGGTAATATGTTGAGTCAAGTCGCGGGTGCTGCCAATGCCGGCGGCACCCCAATGGAGACTCCGGCGACACCACCGCCAGGAGCAGCAGTAGATATGGAGACTGAAACGTCACCAACAGCTGAATCGCGGCCATTTGTGGCAAGCGGTGCATCTAGTAATCGTAAAACAGCTGGCGGCGCTGCGGCGTCTAAGAGCTCGGACAATCGGGAGTTTCAGTTCTTTTTCGAGGATGAAGTATTTCGCATCGATCGCAAGGGTCGCGTACGTTTTGGAGTCGTCACTGGAACAGCCGAATCGTACTCTTCGGATGATGAGGAGGAGGAAGCTAACGAGGTGCTCAGCAAGGGCGAGGTGCGCGTCGCCTTCTATCCGGATGGCAAGGAAATTGTGAGAACTGAAAAATCGGTAAGTATGTTGAGGTTATGTAATTGTCACTGCTGTATTCACATCAACATGTATGTATGAACACACATGTGTGTGCAGAACTGTAAATAACTGTTATTTCTGTTTAGACAACTGTTTTGCCTTTTTGGGCACATCAGCATTGACACGTGTTGTTTGTCTTCTGCTTTTGTGCGTTATTTCTCCAACTCGAATTCTAACAATGTGAACATATTTCAGATTGGCCTCGTCGACCGCACGCTGATGCCAGGTGATGTGGTGCGACGCCGCCTACCAGGACAGAAACATATGTCTGGCCAGGCTGGCTATGTGCGCGATGTAAACGTCCGCGCAGACGTCAAAGTGCTGGGCACCAAATACGTGATCAGGAATGTGCCCTCGGAGCGCTTAAAGCCGATTTCAGAGTGGTCACGCGATGTGCCCGTATGCTTAGGGAATTGGATTGGATACACCATCAACGTAGATGAGTCTGCCGTGCTAAAGTGAGTAAGCAGCCGCAAATAGGGTGTGGTTTGCATTAAATAACTGATTTTCTTCGGTAGATCAAGCTTTGGCACACTTCTTGAAATCACATCGAACGACTTCCACAAGTTCAGGGATGCTTATGGGCCCAGTGAGCGTGAAGTCTTTAGTCCCAGTGTATACTACCCAAATAATGTAGTTGTTGGACGTTTACCGCCCTTGGATCGCGTCACCAATTTAACCCCGGACATACCTTTACCAACCAATCGCAAGCGACGCTCTATGGTTAGTAGAACTATACATAAATAGCGGTCTATCCGTTAGACTCTATTCTCTTGTTTCTATATGAATACATCCATATGTTAGGTATAGATGAAAACTGTCCTTGCTTACTTTGTGACATTTTGTCTTTGTTTTTTAGTATACTGTCGAATCTGTCAAAACTACGGCGATAACTGTTGCTTGGACATTTAAGGCCACGCCGCAGTTTGATAGTGGTAATGAATTGGATCCACTGAAGCAGCCAAAAAGCTGCATAAAGGGCGATGACTTGGCCAATGTTAAGCGCTTGAACATCTACGAATCTTATATGCTCCAAATTCACGATCGATTCTACCTCAAATATTCGAAATGTGATAAACTTATAAAATATTCCGTCTGGGAGCAGGAGCAGGGTATGTAAACGTAAATTTATTTATTGTTTTTATAACCGATAAGCATATCTTCAATCTGTTGTGCAGCCAAGTTATACCAGAACATTTTCCAACGTCAAAAGAGCGAGGAGAGTAAGCAAACGGCACAGAATGAGCTGTCGAAGCAAAACTCGACTGCGACTGCGACTGGATTTGAGAACACGCCTTCGCCGTCGGCGCCATCCAGCTCTCGCAGTGCTCACATGTTCAAAGTGCGGCGTGTCACAGGTAAACCTAGCAATCAGCGACTGAATCGCTCTCTGGCCGAAAATAACGATGCAAGTAATATGCCAATTAAGACGTCCGCTTCAACTCACTCAACTGGTAAAAAGACACGGGCAAACAATGATGAGACCTGGGACACTGCGGATGATGAGGGCGATGAAGAGCCACTACAGGAAACTCAGGACGTAATAGAAACAATTGAAGCGACAGCCAATACTCCCGAGACTGAAGGTGGCACGAATTCCTTAAACTCTTTTGCCTCGCAAGCAGCCCGTATTGTTACACGGAATTTCAAACGTAGATCAAGCAAGAAAAAACCACGACCCAGCAAAAAAACATCAATGCCAAGAAAGGAAAGCGATCCCAAAGATGGCGATGATATGGTTGTAGAAACTTTGGTTGTGTATAGTTCGTTAACGGTTGTGTGGCAGGATGGATCTGTGGAATCAGGCATACCTTCAACCGATCTATATCCGATACACCATTTGGACAATCATGAGTTCTTTCCAGGAGATTTTGTTAGCAAGGCTAACGATTACAGTACCTCACAGATAGATTACGGGGTCATACAGTCGGTGGATCATGATGAACGCATAGCTAAAGTTAAGTGGTTCAACATCTATGGCAATATGGATAATCCAGTGTAAGTAAATGACATCGAAAAAATGAACTACTCATCAGTCAGCGCACATCCATTTTTTCAGTCCATCATGCAAGGATGTGGAGGAGCTTAGTGTTTACGATTTGAAAGATCATGCGGACTATCAGTACAGACCAGGCACCATGGTCATTCGAGTGTCTAATTTCACGGGAGAGGATCTTAATTCTACAGCTGGCCAAGTAATTGACAACTTTCCCGATGGCCGTGTGCGTGTTTGGTGGGCCAAGGGCCATATCACCATGTGCTATCCGCAGGATCTTTTTGAGATCCATCAGAGCGATACGCAAGATGCGTACGAGTCTGATGATTCGGAGAATTCTTGGGAAACACAGTCGGAGAATAGCCAAACAATGAACATAAGCGCTAGCATCGCATCGATGGATGTAGAGGATCACATAATATCAGGAATCGATCGTGCCAAAGAAGCCATTCAGCGCCTGGAAAAAATCTTTCACGTGCTGCCAGAGCAGCGAAAGGCGGATGTTCTCAAAGATCTGCTGGCCGTATATAATAACTGCCGATTTCTAGACCGTTTTCTAAAAACAGATTTCTTTCACGAAGATTACTTTACCGGTATTCTGTGCCGCAAGAAAAATCCCCAGTCCCAAAAGCAGACTGCTTCGCCGTCTGCAGCCAAAAGCAATTCAAATACGCCTCAGTCCGCTGCGGACACATCTCAGCGCAATGTCGAGGCACAACTTTCTATACCGGATATAGCTTCACCAGTTGTTCGACAAGCAATAAAGTTGGAGATGCCTTTGATAGGACAAGCAGCTTCAACATCTACGCCAAATAAACGCAAGTCCTCCACTCATGTTGATGAGGTCCAGTGCAAAAAGAATAGCAGCAGCGAAAAGATAAACGTTGAGGATTCCGCAGAGCAGTCGGTACTTCTAGACAACATCTCACTGTCCGATAGCGAAACTCAGCTAACCTATAACGAGCTGATTACCAAGTATCGAAGCGAATATGCGGATATGATCAGAACAGCACGTGTCAGCATTACTAAGGCCTTCGAGAAGCATAAGAACAGTAAGGTAAGCAACCCAACATTAATGTACAGATTGAATCGTGCAAATCTTTTAATTTAATTTGTTTTAAAGAATGACTCTGGAGTTCATTCGCGCGGCGAGAACAGCTCGAGCGAAATCACTTCCGGTTGCGATTCAAAAGATACTACCCAAGGCGAGAAAAAACAGTCTATTTTGAGGTCGTCTTCCAGTACCAGTATTGAGTTAGTGGCTAATCACGATGCGGACGTTTGTGAGGTTTTCTGTTTTTTGATCAAAGAACAAATGGCCAAGTGCCGCGAGGCAATCGTGGAAACCTTTGGCAGAAACAAAACTGAAGACAAGGATGTGGATGAACACATAAGCGATGTGGATGTGGATGTGGAGGAGGATGTCGACGTCGAGACGTCAGATCATGATATCCCGCCAGCATATGAGAAAGAGCAGGATCAGGTTATGGAGCAGCCCTTGAATCTCAATGGACTCTCTGAGTCATTGCCCCCGTTAGAAAGTCCAACCGCTTGCTCATCACCCTCGCCCTGGCAGGTTACCACGTCAAGTAATAATTGTTTTGAAGTAATGCCCAATGCTCCACTTGGTCATTATTTTATTGGAAATATTATACATCCGAACAACAAGGCACACTATCAGCGTGCCGTACAGCGCGAGTATGCTATGCTCCAGGCATCGCTACCTCCAGGCGTTGTTGTGCGTGCCTATGAGGATCGTATGGATCTCATATCTGTCATGATGGTGGGTCCCAAGCGCACACCTTACCAAAACGCTCTATTTTTCTTTGACTTCCAAATGGGTTGTGACTATCCCAAGAGTCCGCCCACTTGTCATTACATAAGCTTTTGTACGGAGCGCCTTAATCCTAATTTATATGAAGAGGGCAAGGTTTGCGTCTCGTTGCTAGGCACCTGGTCAGGACGCGATACTGAGGTGTGGTCGCCTCAGAGTACAATGCTGCAGGTGCTGGTCTCTATACAGGGACTCATACTGGTCGATGAGCCCTACTATAATGAGGCAGGCTATGAAAAACAACGTGGTAGGTTAACAAACATAAATTAATTACAGACCAACTTAGAATTATATCATTGCAATCCACTCATTCTTAGGCACTCAGCTGGGCAATGAGAACTCACGCGTCTACAATGAAATGGCAATTATTAAAATAGTCCATTCAACGGTAAAACAATTGCAAAATCCCCCATTCATCTTTCGAAAGGAATTGATTGAGCACTTTAAGGAATTCGGTAGCGAGTTACATGGCCGCATGCAGGCTTGGTCTGAATATTCGGCCGACGCACAACGACTAAAAATAACTAGCATTAATGGTTTGTTATATATTAAATGACATTTAACATTATTTTAAACGGAATGTCTCCCACAGATATGCCTAAAGACTATAAAACACCATGCGAGATGCCAGAGTTTCCATTGTTGCCCTGCAGTCGTGGCTTTTGCATTGCGGTCAAAGGTGTCTTGGAGGCGTTGCAGAACGAATTGACTGCACTAGAAAAGAAGCAGGAAAGTGAGCCGGCTGTTCCTGTTGCGGCCACAGCGCCGCGAGCTGCACCCGAGGATGTGTGATTGACGCGAATATTCGCAATGCTCAATGTTTGTCAGCCTTGCCTTCGTTGTGGTGCCTATTATATAAAACACAAGACTATCGCCGCCTGCTCTTGAAATTGAGCCCTTCACAGGGTTTATTTCTTATATATTTAAGTAATCACAGCTCGAATACTCTCTACCTTATTAACTTGGCTTATCGATCGGCTAACAAACTTTATAACCAAAAAAAAAAAAAGATATTTTCCTAAATTTGTCGCTTATTATTTGTAAAAACTTTTTATTTATTTAGTTAGTCCCTATTTCGTTTTATGTTAACACCAAGTTCATGCGTATACAAACAAATATTGCCTATAAAATATGTAATGTCTATAGAGCTAATAATTCCCAGCATTAGTTTTCTTTCTGTAAATAATCTAGTTGTTCTTCAATTGATTAAACTAGGAATTTGATGTATATTTCTTTATTGGCAAAAGTGTATCAAAGTATTTTTCAATTTTTTGTGTTTTGCTTAGATGAACTTTATTTATTTTGTATTTAAATTTGTTGTGCGCTAGGTTAATAGCACTTGGATTTAAGCTGAACCCCAACTAGGAATCTGCATTCCACTTTAAATAATGTAGTAAAAGCAGGCAATTGGTCACATCGCTTCTTTCATATTAAATAAGCTAGGAAATGCAAGATACTATGTGAATAATAAATTACCAATTTTATTTATTAAAGTAATCAATCGGATTAAATTTCTAATTTGCTCACTACCCAATCGACATATTGTCCCACGCGCGTGTAAACACCTGGCCAGCCTTGCAGGCCGCAGGGCTTGGGGCCATATGATGTGACGCCGGCCACAAAGAAAACTTCCTGCATACCCACATGGGTAGGTACCATTAGTGGCCCGCCGGAATCACCTTGACAGGTGTCAATATTTATCTTTCCGCCAGCGCATAACTGTGAACTATTCAGATGCATCTGGTAGGCGCGATATTTATCCTGGCAACTTTTAAGAGTCCACACATCCACAGTAATTTTAAGCTTCACATTGCTAGGCTTACCGTCCTCAGTAACACCCCAGCCTGCCACGTCCATGGCGTAGCCCTCGAAATCGTTATTGCGCACATCGTCGCCAACCGGCAGGCAAATGGGTTTCACATATTCCGTAAAGCGCACCGCTTGCTTGAGACGCAACAGTCCAATGTCGTGCATCTGATCAATGGAGTTTGGCACATATAGCTCATGCAAAATCCGCTTTTCAATCTCAATGTCCAAGTGCATGGGTGCACAAGTGCGTTGCTTATTGCCCACCTCGGTCACGCAGTCCGGAGCAGTGCTTATGTCCCATTCACCCAGACGCACACTATACAACTGCCAGCCATGCATTTGCAGCTGGCTGCTATTCAAGCAGTGACCGGCCGTCAGAACGTAGCGTGAGTTGATCAATGTTCCGCCGCAGTTAAAATCGAGCTCATCCTTGGCTGCCAGTTTGAAAGATAAATCAACCAGATGCTAAGCAGATAAGTGGCTGAAACTTACGCTTTTTGTACTGCAGGAGCGCCATCCAGGGAAACTCGAAGAGCTGCGTTTTAGTGCCGCCAATAATGCGATTCGAAAATAAAATACCGCAAGTGCCTATGCTAGGTAGCACATTGCTCGGATCAGGCTCGCCCCCAGAACGATTATCAATCGGTGTTCCAGTTGCAGTGTCTGCGCTCTGCATGCGGCGTTTGCTGTCCGGGCAGCACACCAGAATACGCTGCACCAACCCGCTTTGACGAGTATTATCCAGGCCGCATTGGCTATCGGAGAGCAGCTGACGCTGTTCTGGCGTCGACTGGCTTATATTGAGTATCTCGTAGAGAAATGGACAGTCTCGTATGTGAATGCACAAGCCGTGCTCCTTGGTGTCTTTGGTCTCGCAGCTGCCATAACTAAATTGCGCAGTGGCGGCAGCTAACGGAGATCAGCATTCCGATTAATTCAATATCAATTAGCATTGCACTATTACAACAACCGGTATAACCGGTTGAAGGTCAGAGGAGACTCAAGCTCGACTAACAAGGTAGCACAATTCCAGATAAATGATGTAACAAAAAAGGCCAAATATCTTACCAGCAATGCCAATGGCGCCCAATGCGCCCAGCAATATCAGATGAAGTTTCATTGCCGCCAACATGAACAGATAACGTCCGACAGATTTTCCTGACTTGATCGTCGCGAGCTTCGCGTTGAGACTAAACTCGCTTTCATATTGACGACTAGTTGATAGCTTTCAGGCAAATGCTGCCCGTTATCTTCGCCAATAAATCGACTAGATGTCAGGGGTGATCGATCGTTGAGCAGCTTGTACGGATTGCATTGCCTAGCGATCCACCCAATAAGGCCCCACACAACTGAACAAGTCAGTTACCATTCTGTGCTTTACTCAGAGTTCTTTGCACTTGGAGGCCTGGTGTGAAAGCTCATCGAGATCCTCTCTTCAACCGGTGTATCGGCTTGAGTAACAGGAGACCACAATTCCAGATAAACAATGTACAACTAGAAGTCGCCTAATGCGCCCAGCAATATCAGCTGCAGCTTCATTGCCGCCAACATAAACAGATAGCGTCCGAGAGATTAGCCTGAACTGATTGTCGCAAGCTTCGCGTTGAGAATAACCTCGTTTCGCCAATGTATCAGCTAGATGTCCGAATGATCAATTGTTGGCCAGCTTGTGAGGCTGGGTATATTGCATTGCCCAGCGACCTACCCATTAAAAGGCCACACAACTGAACAAGTCTGTTTCCATTCTGTATTTTACTCGGAATTCGTTGCACTTGCAAACGAAGCCAACTTATAATCAAATGATTAAAGCTAATGCCAACAAAATTATTAATGTGATTTGGCATTGTTTAACCGGTTGTTGTTTTTATGATTATACAAATATGTTTATAGGTATGCGTATGTGTTTGTGTTTATAGCGTAATAATGGTAACAGAGCTGGAAACAAAACTAAATCTTGTTGCTGTTGTTGGCATAGTTGTAGACCTGCTGGAAACCTTCACCATCATCTCCCTCGCCATCGTCCGAATCATCTGAGTCGAATGTATTATCGGGTATATCATACAAGCGTATAATCGGCTTGTTGGGATCCTTCATGATCAGATATTTGCCATCCTTTTGCTTCATCACCAAGTCAATGATACACCGCAATATGCCCCAGGCGTTATCCATGCTCAGATTGATCTGCGTGGCAAACTCGTGCGGCTTAAACTGCTGCGTGCCCAGAATAACGTGACGCGAATGATCACGTGGATTAATACGCGATACATAGCCCAGTTTTAGCTGATCAGAACCAGCAAGCACAGCTTGTACCGTCCATTTGGCCAGTTTGCAAGCATTGTTTCTCAGCTCGTTGGCCAACACGGCGCCGCGCTGTGTATCAAGCTTCTGGCGCCATTCAACTCCGTTGGCCAGCTTCGAATCCCATTCGTTTAATGCTTTGATGGACAAGAACTGCGGTTCACCACTGGGCGTTTGCAGCACACCATCATGTTCGCAACGCGCCACCAGAACCTGCCAAAGATTTTCAATTAGTTAGAAGTTACGCAAATAAGGGATGTGCTTACAATATCGCTGCCCAGTTCCCATTTCTTGTAGCGATAGCCAACACTGGCCACCTGTATGTCCTCGTCTTCACTAATGAAGGGATTGGTTTCTTCAAACTTGTATTTGGCCTCCTGGTCGCCGGTTTTGAGCACTTGCTGGCTAAAGTTATGATTTATGAAGGTGGCCTCAATGGCCAGATTACGCGGCGAATTGCACGAGCTATCGTCGTCAGTGGGCGGTTCAACGCTAGTCTCATTCACAGTTAGCAAATCGAATTCCGTATGGTCGCGCTTGTCCATGAAGATTTTCTCGCCTGTCGATAAAATAAAAGCATGGCTAGTAGAGTCACTTTAGTTTTATGCATGAGATCCCTTACCAACTTTTTCGATGACAATATCCCAAGAGTAGTTGGAGCGTGTCGAGCACATAATAGTAGCCAGAATGGCATCCGTGGCAAACACGTTACCAATCGTCTTGGACAGACGACGTATGACCGGATCATCAGTGGTGGTTACAGTGTGCACAATGCGATCAATCTTCTGCAGCGGCTTCTCGTTCTTCACATTGATGCGGTCGTATGTCTTATCATAGTACTCCAGGGTGCCGCAAGTGGTAATATCCTCGCCATCCTTGATGTTCGGCAGCGATAGCTTAATGAGACGCGGGAAGTCCATCTCTTCAATGGAGGCCCAGTCGGCCCGCACAGCCACCGAAGATTCTCGCATCTTTGGTGGCGGACCGCGGTTACCAAACCGTTTGCCCATGCCGCGTCGCGGATCGCGTGCCTTAACATTCTTACTGCTCAGTGTGGTCATGCCATGACCGTGCGTATTGAGCCCACCGCGTGCATTGCGGCCACGTCCTGAACGCGAATTACGCATGTTGCGGAAACGTCCACGTTGATGCGGTGGCTTCTGGACGCGTGCCGTATCCACCAGATGGAACGTTGTCTCGTCCTCCTCATGGTAATAGGCATATTGGTTGCCGGTGCCAAAGGTAGAAGCATATTTATCTAAAAACAAAAGTTTAATCTCCAGTTTGTTGCCACGACACACACACAAACAAAGCGCAGACATGCGAACATAACCTCACTTTGTGCATATGCAAAATAAAAGTTTGGCTTTAACTTACTTTGATACTTCTTGTCATTGTTAGAGGTGCTTGTCCAGTCGCAGATCTTGCCCAGGCGATCGTTCTTGCTGAATGGCTGGTAAGGCACATCCTTAAACGTGTCTGGTAGCTCGCATGGTCCCCAGCCCTTTTCGTTGAACTGGACTGTCGGTTTCTCGAACGTTGGAAACTGGGCCGCCGTGTTTATAGTTTCGCTCATTTCACGGCTGTTGCTAGTTAATCTTTTTTATTAAAAAATTATTCGCAAATGAAAGCGCGAAACAATTATTATGCCAGTGCGGGAAAAAAAAAACTATATGACCAGCTCGCGAATTTGGTGCGAAGGAGAGAGCGACAGTCGGCGCGATAGCTCTTAGAGATGTGCGATAAATACAAAGCAGTCACTGTTACTTTGCAAAAGTATTTGAAGGGAACTAGTTACAGCTGTGACAGCATATTGAATCGTGATTCACTATTTGCGTTATTATCAATTACATTCAAATTTTACATTACGATTAGATCCAAAATATAATAACGAACTTAAGCAAGTTTTTTAAATGTTTACTAATATTTGTTATAGTAAAATAAATTCAATAAAAGTAAATATCCGTTTTTATAATATACTTTAACTAGTATGGTGATATATATGTATATAATAAGCGCAATTATAATTATCCCGTCGAAATACTTATAAAGATCTAACATTTTCGAACAAAAGTCCTTGCTCCGCTATAATTTCGGATACTAGATATGCCAATTTGCAAGTCAGCCCCTTAAGCATGCTGACACTTCAATTCTGTAGACCCTTATAAAAGCATCCAGGACATTTGTCAAAGCTAACAGTCGTAATACAAATGTGGAAGAACCAGCAATCCGTACTCGACTGGCCAAGTGCAGAGCAACTGGCTAGCTTCTGGTTGCACTTGAAAGGTGAGCTTGGATTCAGAACTCTTCTGTACTTCAAGGCGGAAAAATGTCGCTGTTGGATTGAAAAACTATTGGACGAGGGAAACATGACGACTACCACTTTGGTATGGAACAACGCGTCGAATGCACCATATTTAAGGTTAAGCCAGAATGTAGGTATTCTGGGCTTGGTTTGCTTGAACTCTGATTTATTTGAACCCGTATTGATCACGCTAAGTACAATGCTGAACCATATGAGGGAGGTACCCCTGCTGCTACAGATATGCACAAGGGATCCGGATCAAACAAGTATGCTGGAACAAGGCCGACAGATTCTTAAGCGTTGCCAGGACCTGCTTATGCCGAATGTTCTGTTGCTATTGAATGATTTCTTTAACACTGATATGATTTATGCCTATCAAATGTTTCCCAAATTCCGGCTGCTGTCGCAGGTCTACCATGCCAGCTTGCAGCTATATCCCTACAAACTGGCCAACCTACACGGCCAGGTGATAAGGACACGGACAGATCTAACACAGCCCTATTTATTGGTTTACAAAGATCGCAACGGAAAATTAATAACAACCGGGGTGCTCTGGCGTTTTATGCAGGGGTTTGCACGTTACTTGAACGCCACTCTTGATCTGAGTTATGATTCCAATTCGACCCATTCTGTGCGGAGCAGCTACTTTAAATTACTGCCGCACATCCAAAATGGAACAACTGACGTTACCACCAGCCTTTTCCCACTCACCTATTCTTCAAATAGCAACCTCAATACTTTCAGCTACCCGGTTATCATCAACAGCTGGTGCACTATGTTGCCCGTGGAGCGTGTGGTCAGTCCGCGTGAGGCTATGACCGGAGTGTTGGAGTCGCCCTGGATGTGGGTATATCTGGGTATCGTCTATTGTTTGATTCGCCACCTATATAAACGCCGTATGCCCGGAAGGCCGATCTTGACACTGCTCCCTTCATTGATTCAACTGACTCTGCTCTGCACCGTGGTTGCGCAACTATCTGCGCTGTTTATTGGTCCGCAGAAACTTCGATTGATTTCCAGTTGGGAGCAGTTGAACGCATCCGGATTAAAGATTATCGGAGCACGTGCTGAATTTAATCAGTATCCTGACGAAATAAGAATCAAGTACGCATCATCATTCATATCCTTTGAAAACTACACACAATTTGTATATCAACGTAATAGTTTTAATTCTTCATTTGGTTATACAATTTATGAAATTAAGTGGAACAATATTGCCGAACTGCAAAAGTTCTTTAAACGACCAATTTTTCGCTACTCTACCAAGCTTTGTGTGCGACAAGTTTCACATAATTCTGTTATTTTTCAAGAAAACTTTTTGCATCGCAATCAACTAGATTTATATATACTTTGGTTGCGGCAAAGCGGCATCCTTAGGTTTTTTATAGACAAACATTTTCTCGATATGCTAAACGCGGGCTATTTCAAACTGCAGGACTTAAGCACCCAAGTTGTAGTAAAGCCCCTGAAACTCGTTGAGATGGACTTCATAGTGGTGTTATATGGATATGCAATGGCTATATCCCTATTGATATTTGTATTTGAGTTGATTGTGTTCTATATCAATGTTTGCCTGCACATTTTGTAAAAGTCATTATTCAAAGTTATGTCATTAATACAAACTTGATCCGTGTGGTCGACGGTTAAATACACTTTAGCACCAACTAAAGGTTAATATTATGGTAATAAATATTCAAAACTCTATTAAAAGTATACAAGAAAATGAAGTTTAAGGAACCCGTTCTTATATTGTATTACAAAATTTACATGTTAATATGAATGAAATAAATAACATACTCAAATTGTAAGAGTATAATGTGGGTAAACTTTTGTAACACTTGCCAGGCTGGCAGTCAGTCGTTTTGGAGACCTTAACCATGAACGATAGTGTTGAAATCTACGCTGAGCTCCTTTCAGCCATTGTTCGCTTGAACAGCTTTAGCACAATAGTCTATTTGGATCCTGAGGATGGAAAGGAGCGCTGCCACTTGGAGAATTGGCTATCAGTACTAGGAAAGGGTATTCCTTTGCTATGGTGGCGCTCAATTGATGAACTCAAGCTGAGCAGCTTCATCAATGCCCAACTACTGGTTGTGGCTTGCTTACCTGGCGTATATCGCCTGGATTTGCTGAACACAATCTCAAGCACTTTGCGATATATGCGCCAGACCAAACTGCTTATAGAATTGATTACCAATCAGGATGTGCCCTTGGTCAGGCGAGTGCTAGAATTTTGTCTACAAAATCAGATGCTCAATGCTGCATTAATCTCTGGGAGTTTCGGAGAAACGCATACGTTGTATATCTACGATGCATATCCAAGTTTCTTGCTGAAGCGTAAACAATTTACGCAGGAGCTTTTCAATTTGTATCCTGATAAAATGCTGGACTTGCATGGTTATCGGATTCGCACAATGCCGGATCTGTCTGAGCCCAACACCATACTCTATCGCGATAAGGAAGGTAAGCCTCGACTGCTTGGCTACGTTTGGAACATGCTGGAGGAATTTGCACGCAAACACAATGCCGGCTTGCAACTAATCGATGTGGTTCGAGAGGGAAAGTTCTTGAGTCACATTCAAGTATTGGATCTGGCGCGTGATAATTTGGTGGACATAGCGGCCAGCGTGCAGCCATTAACGCTGCGCCACCTGGATCGTTACCATGAGTACGCATATCCTGCATATATGGCCAGCTGGTGCACAATGTTGCCCATGGAGCCGCTCTTAGGTGTACGAGAAATATACACATGGATGTTGCCTGCTGCTACCTTGTGTTTTCTGGCCGTGCTCTGGGCGCTCCATGAGCTCCTGCTAGGTCGCTACCATCGTCATAGACGTCTGCTTGGTATAGGCTGGAAGCTTTTGGCCATTATGCTGGCCTGCAACGTCCAGGGCAGACTGGTTACCCTGCTTGTTGCACCACCTGGAAAGCCATCCATTCACAGCTTTGACGCACTCTCCAATTCGCATGTGCGCATCTTTGGAATGCGCTTCGAACACAACTTGTATGACTTTGATCTGCGCACGCGATATGCGCAAGCGTTTTACCTCAGCGACAAGGTGGCGGAGCTTTTGTGGCTGCGAAACTCCTTGAATACCAGCTACGCCTATACCGTAACGCACACCAAGTGGCAGCTGTACGCGGAGCAGCAGGCATATAGTTCCAGGCCGTTGTTTTACTACTCCAAGAACTTTTGCTTCTATCAGTATGTGCCCTTCGCTTTGGTTATTCCGGAGAACTCGCCGCATCGTGCCACACTTCATCATTTCCTACTGCAACTGAGTCAATCGGGCTTGTACATGCACTGGGTGGCCAGGAGCTTCTACTACATGGTACAAGCGGGCAAACTGCAGATTCGGGACCTGGGCGAGGCACGTCATGTCCGCTCGTTAGTGACTGAGGACCTGCACGACGTGCTGCAAGGTTACGTAGTTGGTGTGCTAATTAGCTTGACCCTCTTTGCCTGCGAGCTGTTTATAAGTCGGGCAAGGCATTGGCTGGACATTTAATTAGTCATTAAAACAAATTGGGTGCTCAATTATTCTTTAGTTGGAAGCAATGTCGACTATATAAATAAATATGTCACGCATGGACTCAAAAGGAACGTAACTGTAAGCAATAAGCGCTATTAAATCTAGTGAAACATACAAAACAAAACGTAGTTAATAAAAACTTACTTCTTTGTGTGGAAGCTTGTATTATTATTTTTTAATTCAAACAATTTTTGTATTTTTGCGCCCAACTATAACATTGCTTTAAAAATTGATTTAAGGTTAGCTAGTTAACAGACATTCTTGGCAGTTCTGTTAATTGAAGATCTGTTAAGTGAACTGACTGAACTTGTTCTTTTGAGCTGCCATGAACCAAGTTTTCTCTGTTTGCTTAATTAATCGAATTTGATCAATTATTGTATTGTTTAAACAAGTAATGTTGTCAAATGCTTATTATAAATTCATGATTTCTCAAAAGAGCAGTCAACCCAATGTTATTTATACATGAAAAGTTAATATATTTTTGGTAACTTAGTCTATCGAAAGTTTGATCAGCGTACTATCCGTCAGGGCTGATGTTGCCCACCTGTGGCATTTGTTTTTGTTGACATGGGTAAAAGAAAGTTGTTGGGCAAACGTCCAATGGCCTATATATCTGGCCAAAGGTGAGTTTAATTGTAAGCCGTCAACGCATTCGAAGTTAATTTTTTTTTCAAAATTTACAGTCTAATGCATGGCCAGCGCAATGAATCTTCGCGCTTGTTTAGCCATTGCAAGCGTCTTTGTTGGCTGCTGTTGTGGTGTTGTGTTTCTGGAGCTGCTCGTTAAATTGGATCCAGGTGCGGGTAATCTAATTACCGCTGCCCAGTTTGCATTTATTGCCCTGGAAGGATTCGTATTCACATCGAAATTTGGTAGAGCGAAACGTGTGATAAGTCTGCGGGACTATGCCCTGCTTGTGGTCATGTTTTTTGTGACCAGCGTGTGCAATAACTATGTTTTCCATCTAAATGTGCCTATGACACTGCACATGATTATACGCGGAGGCAGTCTGATTTCGAACATGTGCCTGGGCACCATAATACTCAAACGTCAGTATCGGGTCAAGCAATATATATCCGTTATCATGATTACTCTCGGCATATTCATCTGCACATATTTCTCTAGCCGGGATGTGGACATCGATAAAGGGCATGGGACACACTCTGAGACAAACATATTTTGGTGGCTAGTGGGCGTGTTGCTGCTTGTGCTGGCGCTCTTCATTTCCTCGTACATGGGCATCACCCAAGAGTTGTTGTATCGTCGACATGGCAAGTGCGCCCGCGAGGCACTCTATTACACACATCTGCTGCCGCTGCCCGCCTTTTTGTTTATGCACGACAACATCAAAGCGCATTGGACTTTGGCCCTAGAAAGCGAACCCTACAAATTTGCTTGGCTGGGAAATGTGGCTGTGCCGCTGCTGCTGCTTTATTTGCTTGGTAATGTTCTGATGCAGCATTTGTGCATTAGCTCTGTATATTTTCTGACCACCGAGTGCAGCTCCCTTACCGTCACATTGATCTTGACACTACGTAAATTCGTATCTTTAGTATTCTCGATTGTATACTTCAGTAATCCGTTTACAATTTATCACTGGTTGGGCACTGTGCTCGTGTTTCTTGGCACTTTAATGTTTGCTGATGTTCTCAGTCCAGTTTCCTTGGGTATTTTGAGAAGAAAAGCTGTGAAAAATGATTAGACATTCCATTTTACAACCTTACGATTAAAAGTAGTTACAAGTTTGAACAAATTACGATTTATTCTTTACATTTAAGTACAATACAAGTATATACGAAATAAAAGATCAGATTCTCATAGATCTTATTAAAAAGGACATTAAAAGTAAAAAATGTACACAGGGTTCTACTAGCTTTTGTACGGTCGACCAAATGGCCGTCCATTAAACAGTTTGATCAAGCGCTATAAAGGTTTCTTTGGCTTTGACTTGACATGACACTCGACATAAATACTAAAATATACACATAAATATATAAATGCACTGGTTGCCCCATGCTAAAAATTAAAAGCTCCACTTTTGTTGCAAAATGTAATACTGCTGCAGCTGAAGCCAAGTGCGGATGGATGCGTGGATTAGTGTCTACGTGGCCAGCGTGCCTGCCTCACGCTGCAGCCATTTGACAATCGTTTTGTAATTGCGATTCATCCAGTCAACGCTGATTTCCACCTGTTCCACAATTTGCTGAATGGGCCTGTCGTAAGCCCAGTTCGCATCGCGCACAAATGCCTCCAGCTCGGCCAGCTGGAATTTTGTGTTCATGCGCTTGGTAACAAACTTGAGCAGCGTGTGAATGTTGGATATCTGTGAGCCCATGCTATAATTACAAATAAAAATTAGCTAAGGTAATGGCCAAGCCACTCAGAAGCTTACTAAATATTTATCTCCTGCCAGTTGTTGCGCAGATAATCGAAGGCAATCTGCTGACCTACCACCGTGTTGGACACGGCTGCAAAGACCCGGAATACATCCTGCTTACGTATGTCCTGACCGGCAATGGCGCGACGCAGATACCTGTACAGCAGCCAAGGTTCCTTTGAGCAGCCCAATGCATTCAGTAGCAGCTCCTTCTCAGCTGGCACATTCGACTTCAAATAGCGCTTGAAGGCAAAGTCCCACTCGTACTCCGTGCCATACTGTATGGCCGAGCAATATTCAATGCCACGCATATTTGGACTAATGCTGGCATTTAATATATAAGATTTTAATCGACAACAGCTATCACTTGCCAACTTACGGATTATAAGCATCGGGATTGGGAGTTTCAATCCAGTTTTGGAATTGCTTGGTGCTCTCCGAGATGCACTTCCGGTGGCCCAGATGACAGGCCATGCTAAATATTTCAGAGCGCTTTAACAAGAGCGGAATATCTTCC
This sequence comes from Drosophila novamexicana, assembly GCF_003285875.2. Taxonomy (NCBI): domain Eukaryota; kingdom Metazoa; phylum Arthropoda; class Insecta; order Diptera; family Drosophilidae; genus Drosophila; species Drosophila novamexicana. The sequence continues at coordinate 5,783,654 of NW_020824772.1, forward strand.
TTACCGCGAGGCGCTTCAGTGAACATCACCTCGTACTGCACCTTGCGCAGCAGCTTTAACAGATAGTCCTGGAAGAAGAGAATAAAATGTCAGCTCAAGAGAATGATGCGATCTTGTTAATCAATATTGGACCTACCTTAAGCAAATCGTAATCCCCAGAGTTAACAAACATGGAATCGATAAAGTTGAAATTGGTAATAGCTGCCTTCCAGGGCACATGATTTGTCTCATATGCCAAATAGCGCGTAAGATTCATGGCAGTGTCATATGACAGATAGGAGCCGCGTGCCAGATTCATCACATCATCAATTAGCTGGGCACGATTGGCGGGCGCAATTTCTAGATGGTTTTTTGCATCCATTAGATGTTGGGTCACCGCACGCCAATTGTCCAGATCATAGTTGACGCGGTAGTAGCCTGTTTGCTGTATATTGAATATAAACCATTTGGCTGTAGAAAGATTGCGATTTTCCAGCTCGTAGGTTTTGGTGCGCGGCATCCACGTGGTGGGTCGTGTGTTCTCAAAGTTAAGCTCGTCTGCAGTGGTATATGTAATAGGTATCCACCAGAGCGGACGGTCGTCTGTTTTGCTCCTATTGCCATAGACGAAACGAACCTGCTCCAGGCGCACGGCGTCCGTATTGGGATGCCGCGAGATCTTGACCACTGGAAAGCCAGCTTGCAGTGTCCAGGTGTCCATGATAGCCTTGACGCTGGTACTGCTATCTAACAGGCCCGAAGTTTTTGCCTCGTCAGTCAGAAAGCGCCAGAGATCGTCCTGCGTGGCGGACTTATACGCCATTCTCTGCAAATACTTGCTGAGTCCACCCCGAAAGACGGTATCGGTCAGAAAGTGGCTCATCATGCGTATTACTGTGGAGCCTTTGGCATACGAAATGCGATCAAACAATTGGAAAATCTCTTGCGGATTGCCGACCTCCTGCGAGATCTTGTGCGTTGTCGCAAGGGCATCTAATTGGAATACAGTCTGCAGCTCATTGACTACAAATTCATCGAGCAGCTTCCACTCGGGCGCCACAGCATTCGCTGTCAGATACTCCATATAGCTGGCAAAGCCCTCATTTAGCCAAATATCCGACCACCAGCTGGGCGTGACCAGATTACCGAACCACTGGTGGGCCAACTCGTGTCCAACCACGGAGGCAACGCGCTGCTTGTTGCTGGCTGTGGCTACGCCCTTATCGTACAGCATGGCTGTCTCCCGGAATGTGATGAGGCCCCAGTTTTCCATAGCTCCAGCCTGAAACTCGGGCAGCGCTATCATGTCGATCTTGGGCAAAGGAAATGCGACACCAAAATAGGTCTGCAGAAAATCAAGGATCTTGGGACCCACGCTCAGCGCATACTCGGCTGTTTGAATGGCATCGGCACGGGCCCAGACAGAGAAATTACCAGACGACATGTGCGAAAAATCAGATATGGCATAGGCCACCAGATACGTGGACATGGGCAGCGATTCCGCGAAGTGATCCCACACATAACCGGGTAACGATTCGCTGTATAATTAAGGTGTTAATTGGATTACATTTGTCTCATTATATTTTTCTAACGAATAAAGAATCCTTACTGATTATTGCTTCTGACAATGGGCATGTTGGAGATGGTTGTCATGTTATGTGGGCGTGCTATGTGCAGCGTAAAATTCGCCTTAAGTGCCGGCTCATCGAAACAGGGAAAGGCGCGGCGGGCGTCCGTTGCCTGAAACTGCGTAGAAGCCACCCACCTGTGAGTCATAAAATGAAAAACTCAAGTCTTAGCCAGATAATTTTACCGAGTTGATGCCACGCAGCTCACCTGGTCTCATTGAGCATCTTATAGGAGCTGCGATAGAAGCCCTGCAAATAGTCCTTTATAATGCCCGAAAAGCGTATGTGCACCACATATTCCGAGCCTCGATGCAATTTATCGTACAGCTGAATGACAAAGAACTGCTTGGCACCGATCAGGTACTGCTTATGGATGCGTAGACTGTCCGACTCCCACTCGTCCTTGCCGCTGGGCAGCGCACGATGGACGGTCACATCGTTGCGCGTTATGTTCAGATCCTCGGTGTGCATGGTTATGTTGTAGCAATCCTCGAGCACACGCACACGAATCTGTACGCTGCCGGTGAAGCTGAAATTGCCGCTCAGCTGCGGCTCCAGCGTGATATTGTACTTAAGCGGCTGTATGGAGCGGGGCAGGCGAACATCCTGATCGTATTTGGGTCCATCGCTGGCGTCATGCGCATGTTTTGAGTTGCGCAAATTTACGCTGGTGCAAACAATATCCTCACCGCTTGCGGGCTCCAGATCGCCGCAAGTCGCAAAATTATACACAATAAAGCCAACGGCGAGTATTGTGCAAGCGAAGAAGGATGCCAACAGCACCGCCGTCGTCAGGGACACGGTGTATCGTCGGCCCATGCGTGAGCAAGTGGCTCCTGCTGTGGGTCCGCTGCTGCCAGCGGGTGTGCCCAGGGAATTGCCATGCCGGCTCTCCATGCTCAGATTCTCGTGCAGTGGCATTTCCTTGACGACCATGTCGCTGCTTTAACCTGTGCACAGGAAGAACTTATCGATTAGTATGTGTGGAGTGCACACCACTTCCGTTTACACTTCCGCTGCAATTTGCAAAGCCTAATTGATAGCTCGTCATGGTCGTAATGTATTCAGTAATTCGATATACATCTGCAGGTTGAAAGTGGCACGTTATTTTGCAATCTGAATCCCAGCCATGGCCACTTCAGTGGTTTCCTACAACCCCCTGGACTTGCGGCAGAGTCTTGCAACGTTGATCGAATCGTGCTTATATGCACGTTTATTGTGGTTAGGACAAAGGGTTGCTCATGATATTAGTTCAAAGTATATATGCATAATTATATAATTTACCCCTTAAGAGATTTAGCCGGCTAAGTATCTCAAATATCCCCCCATACAGTACACTCAGGAAGAAAATCTTTGAGCCCAAACACGATTTACTTATTTCATTTATTACCCTATTCATGCCTTTTCCCATTATCGTTACATTGAAGGAATACTTTTCCTTAAAAAAGGAATATTTAATAATAGAATATTCCATAAATGTATTTAAATATTTGTGCTTAGAGCGATAATTTTCAGCGAGTGTTTTTATACCCTGAACCGATTAAAAATGGGTAAAACGGGTATAATGTGTTTGAGCAAATGTATGTAAAAGGCAGAAGGAAGCACCTCCGACACCATAAAGTATATATATTCTTGATCAGCATCAACAGTCGAGTCGATCTAGCCATGTCCGTCCGTCTATCCGTCTGTCCGTCCGTCTGTCCGTCCGTCTATCCGTCTGTCCGTCCGTCCGTATGTATGAACGCAAGGATCTCAGAACCTATAAGAGCTAGAGACCTATAAGAGCTAGAGACTCCTCCTAGTGCCCGCGCAGATCAAGTTTGCTTCCGATATTCGAGAACTTGCCCCGTTTCCAAGCAATCGATTAAAATCTATGTCGATATGTAGCTTCTAGTATATATATTTGCATTTGGTGTTGGAAGAAGAGGGTTCGGGGTATCCCCTAGTCGGGAGCTCCCGACTAGAACCACTTACTTATTTCAGTTTGTTCAAGCATAAGATATACTCTCATGCGAAACGTTGTAAATATATATATATGTAACCCTCTCGATAGGCTGATTTATGTGTCATATAACGACTAGGTGTTCGGTGCTAAATACCTGTTTTGCTTAGTCGACGATCTATGTACTTAATACGTCAGAGCACTATATGCTAGCTGTAGATATATTGTGTCAGTTGAGAATACATTCTTTTGGAATTCCCATTTTGCTGTCAATAAGACGTTTTTGTTTAATTAAATGTTAATTCCCAATGATATATTTTAATGATTCCGAGTAATGAACAGCTGGTTAAACCAATCCCATCTTGCTGCCCAGATCAAATGCGTAAAAGAGTGTGAATTTTATATTAATCTTATGGTAAGGGTCAGTGTCCAGTCTATAGCCCCATAATCTGTGGCTATGGTTATCAAGAAGTCATGGTCAATCCACATCGAAATATGTGTATTTATTTAATAATTGCTAGTGCTTGTGCGTTTTTATAAAAAGATTAGTCACAATGATTGTCAAGCTGTGCTTTATAATGAGACAGTAATATATTATTCAATACGTAAGTAAAGTAAGCATGCAATTGTTGTTATCCTTCATTCTCAATAGACAAGGGCGTAATAATGATCTCATGATTAGATTCTATAAGTCTAGTATTTTCATTAGTTGTATGAGCCCAATTCATACAGAGCCTTGGCTTAGACTGTTACCTAGATAATCTGTAATAATAAACGTTTTATCTGAGAAAAACCAGATATTCTGTTACTAAATAGATCTGATGTCTTTTACATATATATACATATGTATGTAATTATTATTTTTATTATTATTCGATCTTTAAGTTATTAATTTTCACTGCAATAGGTTGCTAAAAAAATGTTATTCAAAAATAAAAATAAAACAATTTATATGGTTTTTCCAGTCAGCAAACCCTTGTGGTTTTGTAATTTTGCAGCGGCAAAAGTTAATCATCAGCATTTTATTCAATTTTTATAGCTGGGAAAATGTCAATTAAAAATACTGTGAAATACAACAAGGTACATGAAATGTCTGTGGCGATAATCGGCTTTCCTACAGAATGTAAACATGTTCCACTCATTTGCATATGCATATCTGTATATACACGAGCAAGTGTGCCCGAATGTCGGCTAATTGAGTTTTGACATTAATTTGATCTGCGGGCTGCTGCAAATTGCCACAATTAAACGCTGGCCACTCTGGCCGCATTGCCGACACTTTGACCTTCATTAAAAAAAAGAGAAACAACTGAGATGATGCGACGCCCTCGCATGTGGCTCATATGTCTACGCTTTCCCGATGGGGGTCAGTGGTCCCACTGCGAGGGTTCAATTTATAGCAATATTTTATTGGCCAAGTGCGTAAACCCGATGATGATTATGATGATGGCGCTGTCTGGCTGGTCAAGTAATTATTAACACACAAGGACATATGTACATTGCGAAGCGCCTTTAGCTGCATATGGTCACACATATGCATGTGTCACATTACAGTGAACCCTTCCTTGAGCGGATATTATATATAGAAAAAGTTGACTTGCTGGATCTAGAAGCGTTTTGTGGAAAAAGTGAGAGAAAAGAATTTTCCATAATATAACTGTTCAAGAGAGCCGTTCGTTAGTACAGCTTTTACTGTATCATCAGCATGATTGAAACATCAAAACACATTTAATCGTTGGCTTCCCCGCGGCGCTGCTTTTAATCTGTTGCTATCTGCGGCACTCTCACGCGTTTAAGAGGCGCACACACGAGACTATAAAAAGTATATTTATTGCACGTTGCATGATGATTATGATCGTAATGATGTTAAAGGGGGCGGGGCGCTGTTTGCGTGGCGTCCATCTGTCTCTGGTCTCTCTTCACCCATACATACATATTTGCGCGCTACAAATGAAGAAGTGATCACGGACTGGACAGGCCAATTTGCACTTGTGCACTAATTAAATTTCGGCAGCAGTGTAGTCAGAAAGCACAAAATTAAACAGATTTTTTTTTGTAGAAAATGCTTATAAAGTTTTTATGAGTTCGATCTATGAATGGTTATAAAAATAAAGAAACTAGTACCTAATCAAGGAAATGTTGGTATTTTATTTATTTATCCTGCGTGAGCTGCCATAAATGATGAGCACACATTCACACATACATGCATACACATAATATATATGTACATATGTATTCACATATATATGTAGTTGTAGATATCAAGTTTTAAAGCCGGCAGCGAGTGGCCCATTTGAGTTTATGTTTAACAGATGCAAAATGCTGACTGAGGCTGGAGATGTGCGCGAAACACATCAACAGCTAATATGGAAATTGTATACAAAATAAACAAATTGGAAATGTGCAGAAATAAAAATGATATTAAATGAAGTGTTGATAAGTTCACGGCTTATACGTTGTATGTACACAAATAAATACTCATGTATATATTTTTTTAATTATATATACATATATATTATGTGTACATCTACTTGTCTTTACGTAGTGGCCCACTGTTTCTGTTGCAGAATATAAATGGATCACGAAATCCATTTAAAATAAAAATATCAATAAAATAATTACAGCGTTAAGTATGCTGGATTTGAGTTTTACCTCTTCTTCTGCCTGCGGTGGCGCTGCTCTCCTTACACTCCCACCGATTCTACAAGTTTACAGTTATGTGCAGTTTGTGTTATGCTTTGGCGGCGCAACTGCAATCGAGTATGACAATAAATACTCCCGCACACTTGCACACACACTGTCAAGCAGTAGCCAGTGGTGGTCACCAACACAATTGCAAATTTAAAATTGCCTAGATTTTTAGCGGTCAAGGCTACAATTTCACAGTCGCACGTTGATAATTGAATTAAAGTAAACAAGTTTTTTTTTCCAGGAAGATGAATTGGATTTCTGCGCTGACGTTGTTGGCTTATATACATAAATGCAATTTGTCCAAGTATCACATCAGCCAGCGAGCAGCAGCAGCACGAAAGTCAACACAACCGTTACGCGTAACGACCGACCGAGAACTGAAAGCGCAACAGCACCGACAACATAATTGTAGCCAGCGTACGTGTAGATCGAAATCGAAACAAGAGAGGAAGAGAGTAACAGCTTTGGCCCATGTGTGGGTGAGAAACAGACAGTGAAATAGCAAGCAGTCGCGTAATTATGCAAATGATTATTATATAGAATCTACCAATATACTGAAAAGCCTTTTTAGAAATAAAACCAAAATAGATAGAAGCTCAAATAAGTATATCCTCTAATATAAATTATTCACTGAAATGAATTTAAACCCGAAGAGAATACGGTTACATGTCAAAACAAACAAGAAATTTGAATACATTTTATTATGATTAACAAAATTTTGGAAGTGTAATGTTACAAATCTTCTATGAATTTATTAAATAAATTGATTCGAAAAACAGTTAAAATTTAATAAAAGACAAACCAAACTCACTTACAATTTTGAAGCAGGTAACGGCTTAATCGCAGCGTGCTATCGCATTAAAGTATCGATATACAATAATGCATATGTATCGCATCAGGATTCGGTTGCTTTTGTTACTTTGCCATCCCTATGCCGTTTTATTGTTATCTTTTGTATACTTGCTGCTAAAAGATGCATTTAAATGTTGTCTACGTCACTGTTGGCACTACAAAATTCGATGCATTAATTGATGCCATGTCGTCCAACCAGGTGCTGTGCGCTTTGCAAGATCTCAAATGCCAAAAGCTTGTGCTGCAACATGGGAACTCCACGCCGGTGGCCGAGTCAGAAATCCGGCGTATCAATGAGAAATATGGCATTCAAGTGGAGCAATACAAATTTCGCCCGAATGTGGAGGATATTAGGGCTGCCGATGTGATCATTGGACATGCTGGCGCCGGTACATGCATGGATATATTGAATAATGGCAAGGCAGGACTAATCGTAGTGAATGACGAACTGATGGACAATCATCAGCTGGAATTAGCGCGTCAATTGGCATCTGAGAACTACCTGTACTACTGCAGAGTGCATGAGGTTGCCAGTAAACTAAGCACTTTGGACTTCGGAGCTCTAAGGCCCTACGAACCAGCCACAAAGAATATGCAAATGTTTATAGAGGCATTAAAAGAACTGATGAGTCAATAGTATTTAAACGGTTTTTGTTTTGGCGCTGACGCCTGAAGCGGGCGCTTTAGATATATATATATTTATATTAATGAGTAAACACGATAAACGACTATGAAGAACGTTAGACAATGTAATAGGGCTATACGTTGCATAAATTCACGATTATTAATTATATAAATAGAACGATTAATAAGCAGATTTCTATTAAATTCCATTAGATTGGCATATTATATGTACTAATTTAACTGCATAAGCGATGAGACTCTCTACATGCTTTGGTTGTTGTTCATATCTCGTCGACCGTCTATTCGGTCTCACCAGCGGCTGCGCTACCATTTTCAATGATGCTATCAAACGAAAAGGGCGCAAAGGCATAGCCCTGACCCATATAGAACTTGCTCTGGAACTCCACCCTGCAAAAGGCAACAGCATTAATTTAAATTTTCAACTCTTTGGATATCAGACATACCAGTGCAGACGCAGCGTATGTAGAAATGCGGAAAGACCCTCCATTAAAACTAAAATGCCCACGGTTAAAACAGCCCAGAAGGCAAACACAACGGTCAAAAAGATGCCGCCAAGCCAGCCCTCCTTGTTTAAGCCCAGAGACAAAACCATTGTCCACAAGACCTCGGCAAGTTCTGTAAATAAAGTTAAATTGTTTTACATATCGAGCAGGACTAATTGATTTGACTTACGGGCATGAGCCAAGGAGAGAGCCCACAATCGCAAATAAGATGCAGTGTGGGATACGGAACCCAGCACATATTCAATCGTGTGTATACCCTGGTGTATGAATATCTCTGACATCTCCTCCTCGTCATGGTGTCCGCCGCCCCCTCCATTCGACATGCCGCCGACTTCAGCATCAGATGAGCCGCCAGTTATGGGCTGAACCTGTTCGAATGTAAGAGTTGATGTATTAGTTAAAGACTCGGGTACTTGTTCTTAGGCTTTGTGGTACAACAAACGACAAGACTAACCTCTTCCTGCAGCATTTGGGTTGGTGTTTAGTTTATTCGTTTGTTGCGTGTTTTTTGGAAGTGGTTGGTTGGTTAGTTTGGGGGCAAGGGCAAGGGCAGGGCATAAATAAACAGAAGTGCAAACACAATAATTATCTATTAATGTAGGCACGTGTACACTAGTTTGAAATTTAACGAAGATGTGATGTGGATTGAATGGTGAAAGGATTGGCAAGAATGCATCTAACGCCGGATATGACAGCAGATATGCAGTATCATGTACTTACGTTGGCCAGCTTACGCGCCTGCATAATCTTGATGGGCTTGCCTAGCAGCATGACCGGAATACAGGCGAGAGCGATCAATACAAAAACAGTTTGGAAAAATGATTGACCCCAAAACATATAGACGTTGCAGTCTTTTCCCGGCGCCTTGGACTCCTTAAAGAGAACCATATCGATGAATGTAATCAGAATTGAAGGCGCACATGCCTCCGTCATGGGGACTACAATAAGAAGATATTAAATAATGGCAACAAGAAGATAGCACCTTATCTTACATGCGTTGGTAGCCTCGTAACGATTCCATTTGATAAACATAAGCAGCACCATGTAAAAGAAGAGCACCAGCAAGAAAACCAGCTGTGGAATGAACTCGTAGATCAGCGACAGGCGATTGCGGAAATATGTATGATTGTGCCAGCTCATGATGACGCCAAAGATCATGTGCAATACCCCGAATATAATGGAGATCTTCATTTTGTAGGCATTTTGAAAGACAATCTTATTCGATGTGGCCACCTGCCAAATGGGATCCAAGCCAAACGGATATGGTGTCCCCTCGTAATCACTGGTAGCTGGACTCAGCTGTAAAAAGTTGTTGTTCCAAACTGTCGACTTGTTGTACGACAGATGCCAATGCGAGCCGAATATGTTAAGCGACTTGGAGAAAATGTCATTGTAGATGAGGCCCGTGTACATGGAAAAGGCACCCATCAGGAAAATGATGTAGCGACCGGCAAAGAAAATGTTCCAGATCTCATTGTCCGTTTTCTGTGCAGCCAAGCCCTTCTCCTTGCGTATCATCCAGAGGCCGAAGAGAGCCATTATGGCTCCGTGACCCAAATCGCCAAACATGACCGCGAACAGAAATGGAAAGGTAATGATGGTATAGGGCGCCGGATTCATTTCCCGATAGCTGGCTACACCGTATGCATCGATTAGCGCCTGAAAGGCCTTGGTAAACTTGTTGGTGCGATTATATGTAGGCGGATTCTCGAATGTTTGCATCCGATTCAGAATTGGCGGCACCGATGAACCCGAACGCTCAGTGCCACGTCGCAGCGCCAGCTGAATCGTCTCAATGTCGAGCAGCGGCACCCAGCACTCAGCAATCAGACATTTCTGAGTCACGTCCAGATTGAAGAGATTCAGCGTATGATAAATGGCCTTAATTTTGCGCACCTTGACGAACCAGTTCTTCAGATTCTTGGCTGCTGCGACCAGGACACGATGACGATGATCCTGCGTCTGGCCGAGCACCGTATTCAGATCCTCAATGCGTGTCATGACACCCATGGCCATTTCACGACGATCGGCTGGCGCCTCGGGGCAAGGATAGAGCGTCGCGCGGAAGCCCTCGCAGATCTTCTTCACGCGCGTTTTTAGCTGATCGCCTTGAAAGAAGATGATGAACACCGACTTGTACACCTGATCGCCCTGAAGAATGCATTGAAAACGTTGAATATCAATTGAAATGTTATCTTCTCGTTTTACTCACATTGGTGGGATCTTCCAGAGGCGACTCAATCATGGCCTGGCGCAGAAATACATTGCCGCGGCAGGCGCGCCACAGCATGCGCTCAAAGGCGGGCAGCTTCTCCCGCAAAATGACGCCGGCCACAAAGCTATGAGAGATCAAAGATTAATAGACGAGCATTTGTGGAGGGTTTCCATCTATCAATCCGGTTAGTTACGGCAAAAAGGAAAACTAAACTCTCAAGCACAAATACCAATGAACGTAGCATGGAATGGAGCGTGGCGATAACATTTAGAACGGGCACATGTTTTTTTTTTTTTTTTTTTTGGGAATATTTGTTTTTTTTTTTTAAGGGGGCGTATGCGGCGAGCGAAGCCAATGACCACTGTGACATGTCTCTATATACAGTTTATGAGCATGAGTATTCCTAGTCTAAATTTTGAATTGTGGGATACCAACCAGGGCAGATAATCCTCACGTTCAATCGATTTTTCCATAAAACTAAACAATTGATAAAGAATTTATCACGATTTGTGTTTGATCATATAGACGGATGTTTTTTTGTTTTGTTTTGGGAAGAGAGGAACAGAAGAGAGAACGGTGTTGGTTTTAGTTTTTTTTTTTTTTTGTTTAAGGAAAGGATCCTTTTTTTTTTTGAACAGAAAATTATTGCTCCGAAAGGGTTTGAGAGGGAGACTCCAAAAGATATAAGCCCGACATCGATAATGTTTGGTGTTGGATCATTTGATGTGTTGGTGGCACTTTTGATGCGGATGCGGATTCGGATTCGTTGTGTGGCATAAGCGCAGCGTCTTTAATTGGTTAGTTGGCGGCGGCGTTAAGCAATAATTTTTTGTTTCATATAATTAATGTAACGTAATTAATTGCATGGCAGTGGCCAAAAGTACGTAGCTATTGTATGCACATGGTTGGATACATACCCAAGCTGTACGGGACCCATGGATGCACCGGCGGTGCGCACCTCATCGGTGATGAGGGCGCGCGTCATCGACTCGGTGGTGTGGTTCAGGCCGCCCTCCTGCTAGAAATTGTTTTAAATATTTGTTGTTTGTTTTCTTTGGCGACAATTCTGTGGTAACACCAGCATCTTTGTGAATCAAATTACATACATATATGCTTAGTTTATGCGATTAGTAGCTTGGCTGGTTAAATAAAGCTTCCCGCCTCCAAATCTTTGTGGTTTGTGGATGGGCATGGGTATGGGTGTCGGTACGGGTAGGAAAGGTTGGGGGATAATAACCATCACCAGAACAATCATTGGTCTTAAGTTAATACATATACACAGACATATATACACATTTACATATTAAACTTAGTAAAAGGTCTCGCTAAACAGAACCTAACCTGCACACACACACACACACACACACGCAGACGCACAGATAATACTCAATTATAATTATATATTTTATGTATAGATAGGACACGCAAAATAGCCATGGAGAATGAGAGCGAGCGAGCGAGTCGGGTTTGGTTTGGTTTGGTTTTGCTCTAAATTTGACAAACATTTTTTTGTTTGTTGTTGTTTTTTATCATTTGGTAAATGCGCAGGCTGAGTTTAGTTTTCCATTGGTATCTGGTTGGCAGTTCTTGTTTGCAGAGTGATCGACTAATTCATTGAGGTTTCAATATTTACCCAAGCTTCAAATTTTGGCCAGGCTGATTGGCGCGCACGCCCTCCTCGCCCAACAGCTGCGCTTGCTCATCCTCGTTCTGGTTGTCGGCCATCTGCAGATAGCGTCGATATTGTTTTGATGAATGTGTGGACGATTTGTAAACCATTGGCACCGACTGGCAACACAATCGGGCGGAAAAACGTGGCGGTGTTGTTGTTGTTGTTGGTGTGGTGGTGTTTATGGGGGGTGTTGTTGGTTTTGGTTTTGGTTTGGTTTGTGCGTTTGCAGGGTTCGGGGTTTTGTTTCGTTTGTATTGGGTATATTGAATTGATTTGATTGATATGGAAAATAAAACGTAAAAACAAATAATATAAAATAAACAAAAATATAAAACAATTAACGCTAATCAAATATGTATGTACATACAATAGCTAGAACGTAAGTCAGGCATGCGCAGAAAAAGAAAATATAACTATATATATAAATAAAATAACTAAGCTTAAACTAAAGCTAACTTGTGCACAGAAAAATACACCAACTAAAGAGAGTGCACATACATTTGTATAAATATGCATATAGTATATAGGCTTGGACATGTTGGCGGTGGTAAGTGCTGCATGTATTATGTTGTTCTGTTGTATTACGATTTCATTTAAATAAATAATAATACTTTGGGAAAAGTTTGTGTAGTTATATACCAAAGCTGCACCATTTGTGTTGTCAGGCTGGGTTATTGGTTAGCAAGTTATTGCCATATGTTAATTAGAAAATTTTGTGCCAACAGCTTTCGGAAAGCCTTTGCCACGTAGTCGCATATATATATAATCTTAAATATGTGTTAGCCGGCGAACCCTATAAGAGATGTTAGCCAATAACCGCATGCATACCTCATCGAAGAAGACCTGCGTCTTGCGCAGTATATGCTTCAGCTCTGTCAGCTCCAGGAAGTTGCGTTTCAATGCTTCCGCATTTTGGTTGACCTCACGCAGCTCGTTCTCCAGTTTCTCAAAGGTGGCCTGAAATGTAAACGACAGCCAAATAAGAAGAAAGGTGTTTCAAATCGCAACAGACTTGCCTCCAAGTCAATCATTTCGCGTGGCTGTGGTGCTTCTGGACTCTCGCCGGTGTCCAGCATGGGAATGCCATCCTTCTTGATCTCCTTCTCCAAGTAGCGCAATTTGCGCTCCATCTCATCGCAACGGCGCACCTCATTCACAAATTTACGTTGGAATGCATTCACGTCTGGGTTGAGCTGTGTGGATATTGATTATTCTCTGCTTGCTTCTTTATGCCAAATTGCACTTACATCACGAAACTGGACCAGGCCCAGCTCGCCGAGCTCCGAGACGCAGGCATAGGCCGCTTCGCTCTGTAGGAAGAGCTGACAGAGCGCCATCTCCTCGCTACGGAATAATGAACCCATTTTGACAGCTCAGCAGTCTGTGGCTAATTACAAGTTACTGCAAAAAAAAACCAAAAATAAAAATTAATTTGAAAGCAACAATAACAATAAAAGAAAATAAGTACTCATGCGGGTTATTATTATAAATAGCTATGAATCATTCAATATTTATCGATTTTAGGTGAATATTGTAATTATAATTGTATGACTGCAATTTCCATGTTCTTTTTTATTTGCTTTAAGTTTTTCTTTTTTTCTTTATCAACGCCACTTTTGTGGAATGTTTCAACAAAGTACTTGATACTGATGGAAACATCTCTATACAGATTTATTGATTTTTCAATTGTGTGGCAGATTGCATGAAAGTGCTGCGTGGTAAATGTTGGCGTTTTTGATGAACCCTGAATTCCTAGTATCGCAAATCAATGTTGTGTGGTAAAAAAAACAAGTTGCTATTTTACTTCGCTTAGTCTTACGGTTAACTTTGACTGGCTTTAACTCTAACTTGAACAAGTCACAACTTCTAATTACCAATTTCTTTTAACTTTTAGTCTCTCAGCAGCAGTGTGACCGTAGTTGGATACAGCTAAAAAACGTTAGTCGATATGCAACAAAATGCAAAAATACTAGCGCGTATATATATATACTTACTTATATACTCACTTAATTGCTTAAATTTGATTCTAGTAAGGTTCCCAGCCAGAACTAGTTCCTGCAACTATCGGTTATCGATAGCTTGAACATGAACATTAAGCGCGCACGTTTCAAACGCATTTTCAACAATAAGCAAAACGTGTAGTTTATGAAATGTTTGAAATACATATTGAATAACTAAAATATATTTGGCAGATTGTTAAAAATGTGCTGTTCAAGCTAAAGCCATTGACTTTTGTATTGTATGTTCTCCAGCCCTAAATGATTTTCATGGCATAGTTAATTTTGAATAATTTACGTAAACAATGCATTAATGCAAGGCAATTAGCATTAGTTTTAATTTGCATTTATTATGTACTTATTTAATGAATGGCCAACGTTGCAGTTTTCAAGTGTTTAATAACACAATAACGCCTTCCAAACATCCGCCTTTCCGCTCTTTAATGTACAAGGTGCTCTTAAGTGTAAAGAGCGGGGGGCGCCGGTGAGTCCTTGGATTTACATTGACGAACTACCAAAAGCAGCAGCGACAGCATCCGATGCTGATGAGAATGAACACGAGGGCGACATTTTTCGCCTGAGACACGATTCAGTGTGAATTTGTAACTCGAGAGCGACGGAACGTTTGCGGCTAAAGGCTCGGTAAATGGTTCAGGCAAATATACAAGCAATATTAGCAGCAGAAGCAGAAGCAGCAGCAGCAAAAACATGTGAATGGGCATAGCAAAGTGGAAAGTGTAGATGATTAAGTCAGAAAATTGGATGTTTGCCGCTGTTTCTGTTACTGTTTCTTGCCTATTTAATATTTGCTTCGTGCGGGACCGTATGTGCGTGTGTGTGTGTAAGTGAGTGTGTGTGTATGTGTGTGGGTCAGTGTGCCATTTTGCGATCCACCAAAATGAATCAGACAACAAAGACAACATTTTTATAATTGAAAAATTTACTGCTGGTTACATATACATATATGCGCGAGTTGCCGTTGTTGTTGTCATGTTCTTCTTCTTCTTGCTCCTGTTGTTGTTGTTGTTGTTGTAGTCGGTGAGGTTCGGATTCTGGCAGGCAGCGAACCGCACCGCAACCCCCAAAAGTATGCCATGCCACAGAGTACAACATAGCCCAAAAAAAAAAAAAGGACGAAAATGAACAAAAGGCAATCCCTCTCGTTCGCACAGTTAGCAGTTCGGTAGCAGCTAATTGTCGCTGCATGAAATTGTTATAAACAAAAAAAAAGGAAAAAAAAACACACCCTAGTTAAGTTCAAATAAATAATTGGGAGATTGAATACAAAAGCCGCACCAAATGGCAAAGAGAAAATCTTTACTTTCGCTGCTTTGCTTTGAGGCCGCTCCCAAAAAGAAAAAAAAAGAAGAAATTGCGAACTTATCAACAACAAGAAGGGAGTACAAAATAAATGCCTAAAAAATGACAAAAAAAAAAAAAAATAATGAACTAAAGCCACAAAACGCCTTAAAATAGCCAAAAAATAATTTGTTTTGATTCAGATTTTTAAGTGTTTTATAATTTTTTATTTCTTAAAAGATGTAAAAATAAAGCTTGTTTTGTAAAGTTTTTCCTTGATCATGTTTTTTTTTTTTTTTTTTGTGGCTTTGTTTTAATTAGTTGTACGCAGTCTTGAAAATTTCCACCAAATTTTAAATTGAATAAGTGGAATGCGCAACGAGGTCGTTGATAAATCAAAATGTAGCCGATTTCTTAATAAGCGCTGATTGCCACCTCACAAATAGGTGTACTTCAGTTATTTAGATGAGCTGCTTTGTTAGATCTAGTTAAGGTGTGCCCAAAGTAATTCTAAATCGGTTCATTTAGCAAGCTCTTGATTCAATCAAGGCGCGCTCACACACACACACACAATCACATGCACACAAACGCGCGCGTGCAAGCTGAGTGGCCAGACTTGATTGTAAAATTGGGTTTATTGTGCGGTCTCCAATTGAAGCAGCTGCGTTCCTCTAGGTGACCCGAGTGCCCGAGTGTCATCACGGTTTCTGCGCCTTGACGGAGACGCAATTGGTGCTTATCTAACGCAGAGTTTTAGTTGCGAATACTCGGGGCTGGCGCAAAGATGACAATGTTGCCACATAACTGAGCTACAGCCAGAGTAAACACACACATATATATACACACACACACACACACACTGTATAAACACATATGCGTGTAATTGTTAATGTGTGCTCAATTTTGTGTAGTGCAGTGCTAATCCTTTTTTATAACGGCTTTTTCCTTACATAAGGATTTGCGCAAATATTTGCATAAGGTGTAAGGCAAAACAAAGTGCATCCGCAACAACAACAACAACAACAATAGTGTTCAGCAACAACAAAAAGACAACAATAACAACAACAACTATATCAACATCATCATCCACACAACAAATTCATCAGCTGCAACAGAAAAAGGATATAGCCACAAAACAAGGCTGCTCTCAAATGCGGTATTTACTGTAGGTGCGTATTACTACAACAATTGCAGAATCTTTAAGCTTAACAATAACAGAAAAAACGAAAATAAGCAGAAGTCAAACAGCAGAGAAAGTGACAAAAAAAGCGAATACAAACATCAAAAAGGGCGTGTTGTGTCTTCAGCTGCTGCTCTCAGAAGTACCATGCACGTGTGTGTGTGTGTGTGTTTATGTGTGTACGTGTCTGTATGCGTGGTTGCGATTTGTTGTTGTTTTTGCGCTGCTACATCATCAAGTTGCTGCTTTTGCCGTTGGCTTTGGCTCTGGCTGCGCCTCTTTACTTTGTGCGTAATAAAATTGACGATAAAATAAAAATGGATGATGGGCGATTTTCGGCTGCGGCTGTAATGAGAGCGCTAGAGAGAGAGCGAGAGAGACTGAAGCAAGCTACTATGTTTACCGCTGCACCCGCCTTGTGCTCAACTTCTTGTACACCAACAAAGCGATGCCCTGCTGTGCTATGGCTTAAGTCTTCTCTTTTATTATTTGGTGTCTGCATTGACGCGCTCTCTTTCTTTGCTGTTTTTTGCTCTTTGCTGATAGCGAAGCATTTGTGCTCGAAACCTGCGTGTGTGGGTGGGGAGGGGACGGGGGGGTGGACGTAATAATTTGGTAGGTGTTGCTGATAAGAATGCTGCACAGTTGAAAATGGCGTGCGCGCGTTTAACTTAAAAAGCAAAATTTGAATCACGATAATGCGGA
This sequence comes from Drosophila novamexicana, assembly GCF_003285875.2. NCBI lineage: Eukaryota > Metazoa > Arthropoda > Insecta > Diptera > Drosophilidae > Drosophila > Drosophila novamexicana. Next base: position 5,800,962 of record NW_020824772.1, read on the forward strand.
AAACAAATAAAACCAACAACGCACAGGTTTTTATGGTTTATCGAAGATTAAATACCCTTGCAGGCATATATTAATTATATGCTAGATAAATATATTATTTGTATTATTTATATTATTGTATGTACTTATATACAATAATTTCGACATTGCTGAGTGAACTTAATCGAATTTATTGAAGCTATTTTTTTGAGTAGTGCAGTCGCTATAGGTAGATATAGGTAGGCACATGTTGATCTTAAGGTTATAAGTTATTTCCTTGAAACTTTCCAATTTTAGATTAGTCTTTCTAGGTAAGACTAGGTTAGGGTGCAAGTCTTCGCAAAAGTAGGGTATTAGAAAAAGGAGGAATTTATTTTATGTACATTTAAATGGTTTATCTCTCTCAACCACTGTACTAATATATGCTAGGGTATACAGTTTACAGTCTACACAAGCACACACACATACACACACATGCACACACAGTTTTGTAGGCTCTAGGCATTATTGCCCTGTCATTAACATAGGACACGTCGCCTTGTGGCCAAGTGGAAGATGTCTCTGCCGTATGCCTGGTCGCAACATTTGGCCAAAGTATCGCATTTAGCTGGGTTAATTACCGAATATTGTGTTGATATCTTAAGCGTTTCATGGGGGCCAACATAATTAGCTTGACGCATCCTTGAGGCGCTTTTTTAAATGCCGCCGAATGCCGATCGAATGCAAAGCCAAGAAGGTGGCCCACGCCCACAAAACAAATGACTGTGATAAGCTTAAATATTTAATAGCTTTTCTAGCTTGCCAGTCAGTCAGTCAGTCAGTCAGTCTGTCTATTTGTCTGTCTCTCTGTCTGTTTGCTTTCGTCTCTGTCGACGCTTTAGAAAAGTTTTTGTTGCCTGACTCGATTGTTGTTGTTGTTGTGGCAATAATAGCAACGGCAATGACAATGCCACAACGCACAGTTTCGAAATAAATTAAAATTTCATTCAAGTGCCTTTCTGACAAAACTTTCTTAATTACAAATGTATTTCGGCTTCCCCTTCTTCTTCTTCTTCTTCTTCTTGTTGTTGTTGCTGCCCTCAAATGTTGTTTCAAGCAGTTTAGCCCAAGTGGCCTGTAAAATATTGAATTCTGTAATAAAAAAAAAAAGTATCTTATCCTTACATAACAATTGCCTGCAAATGACGGACATGGTTCCATATGTAAGTCATGTGCAGGTCTCGCTGCCACAACAATAGCAAAGATAAAGTATTCACAATTCTAACTATGTTGATTGTTGCCCCATCAGCCCAACGGCGGAAAGCCCTCGCATGCCGCACCGTGCGCCCGCACAGTGGGCCATGCAAAAATAATACACAAATGGCACAGTGCGCACAGAAGGAGACATCAACAATAGCAGCAACAGTAACCACAGGGTGCCAAACGAGAGCAACAAGCACTGCATAGCTACAAAACAATAACAGCGCTTTGCCCGACTGGCACATACCCTGTACACAGATTCAGTGTACTGCTATATACAATAGCCATGGCACAGGAATAACTGTTCTTCTATAAATGCTTTTTATAATTAATATAATACCTCTTGCAATCTGTAAGTGTGAAGGAAGGTCCTGTTCTTCGTGTACACTGGCGCAACTTTCAGGATACCCGTTTCAATTCGCTTTGAATGGTTACAGGGTATAAAAACAAAACACGCACACACCCACACACACATATATAAATGAAAACCTGGTCGCTTTTGGAGCGCACTTGGTGTGCACTTAGATGGAAATGACGGCAGACAACAACAACAACAACAACAACAACAGTCAGGCACGTCGAGTAATGACAGCAGTCGCATTTAACAATGGGGGCACTGGCTAAGCAGCGGCCACGCCCACTCATGCTGCCAGCGGCGAGTCTGTCATTCATTCATTCATGCGCTCCACTTGTGCAGCACTGGACGCTACCAGCTCTGCCCTGGCAAATTGAAGGGGGTTGGGGGAACGATGCATGCATCTGTGGCAGCGTAGTTGTCATTGTTGTTGTTGTTGTTGTTGTTGCTGGGGCAACACACTTAAGTGGTCGCTTAGAGTGTGCCACGTTTTGTGTGTTGTTGCTTGTTTATGAATAAAAAATAGTTATTTGCAAAACGTTTAGCAGCAGCAGGAGAGCGCGTCGTTGACGCTGCAGGATGCATGCCTAAAGGCGTTATGAGACTCTGTACTTATGCATCGTTTTGGGCAGAGATACTTTTGTCTTTTGTTTTTTTAATTAAATGCCCAAAAATGACGCCCATATCTTGACGGCCTCTGGCCGCAAAAGCGCACCCGCGAGTGTCATAAAGGGGCCTACTGTGATGTGCCTGGATAATTGTTGTGTCATTAAAATGTGTTTGCAAATAATAAATGTAAAATATACAAACTAAAAAAGAACAAACAAATACATATTCAAAATCCAGAAGCCGCAAAATATATAGCCTACTTTTCTGAGTATTTCAATTAAATACGAACAAACGACAAATGCGGCAGGGCGTAAAAAGCCAAGCGAATTGGCAAAAGGTAAAAGTTAAATGAAAAAAGAACCAACAACAACTGTTTGTGGTTCTGGCTAAAATATAAAACCTCCGCTGTTAGCAGCAGCAGAGCAGCAGAGCAGCAGCAGCGGGAGCAGTGGCCGCGGCAGAGACAAATTCGCTGGCATCGTTAATCTCTTCATTTCGCCGCTCTTATTCATTGGTGTACGGCGAAGAGCGCAGGCGCGCTCTCTTGCTCGCTCTCGTGTTGATGCTGTGGCATTTGCTCTTACGCCTCGTTTGTTCTTGCTCGCTCCATCAGTGTGTGTGTGAATGTGTGTCAATGTGTGGACATGTATGTGTGCAGTTGCTCGTTGACGCTTCTTCCTTCTTTTTTTTGGCAATGTCAATGTAAATTTTATCCAACTGCCGCTTCAGTGGTTTCTCTTACTGCAGCAGCGGAGCCTCCGCCTGCGTCCAATTCGTTTGAGGCGCTGATTTAAATGCTGCTGATAAGGCGGCATTATGATTCGAACAGTTTCGGCTACAGCCGTCACATAACATGCTCAGCCATGACTCTGCCTGTGTGCGTGTGTGTGAGTAGTTGTAGCTGTGCCTTTGGGCGCATAAGTTTACAATTGACTTTTAACGATTTGATACACACGTGTGCGTATGTGTGTGTGCGAATTTATGTTTTATCATTTATTGTTAGTGGAACGTGCAGACGTCAGCCCAGCGCCAGCCACGCCCCGTGTCGCCTATGCTGCTGCGAGCCGCCATTTTGTTGCCATGCTGCCTGTGATTGCCGTTGTTGCCCTTGTTGTTGTAGCTGCTGTGATAATATGCTGCGCCTTTGTTTTCGCAGCAATAAAAATTGGTTGTAATTTACTCGTGTGTCAATGTGTTTTGTGTGAGAGTGTGTGTGTGTGTCGGTGTGTCGGTGTGTGGGTGTGTAGGCTTTGTTGTTATTGTTGAGATTGATACGCGCTGCGCTTTGTTGTTGCTGTTTTGCCTTTTCGGCTGGCTACATCTCTCTTTGTCTATTGCCAATTAATTCCATTGATATGCGTGCTTCATTCTTTTCTGCTTTTGGCTCCACACAAGCCGTTGTATACATTTGTATTGCATACTTTGCGGCTGGCCGCAATTTGCATAGCCTTTTGGCAATTATGGTGGCTTTGTTACGTGCGTGGCATAATTGACCAGCCAGCCAGGGAGCCCTCGGGCTTAATGCATATTATACGAATCGAGGCTTAATGTTGACTCTTGAATTATATATAAATATATACATACATAAATATTTATTCAGCTGTCAGTTACAAATGCATTGCAACGCGTTGGCAAACACATAAAATTTGCAAAAATTACATTAGCTTCGGCGAAGGATTGCCAAACAGCAGCAGTGCCAGTGCCAGTGCCAGTGGCAGTGGCAGCAGTGGCAGCAACAGCGGCATCATCAAGGATCATTGGCAGACATTGCCTTTTGTGCGGCGCCAATTCGCATTTGCATGCAACTTGAGTTGACTGGCAGCAGTTGCTCTACTTCGTTTATCTCACAAAGCTCGGCTCCCATTTCTCATCCTTTCCATTTTTCTCCATCTCTTTGCAGGCAGCAATTTCAACGTTGGAACAAAGGGCTTTTTTCTGTTATAGTTTTTCGTTTTGTTTTGTTTTTTTTTTTTTTTTTTGGTACAACTGAAGCAATTAACTGAAAATGTAGCGCTGGCAAGGACATGGGCAAAGTGGAACAGCAAATGCCATGCGATGCAACGAGCATAAATGTAAGTATGAGAAATGCTTGTTGGTGTGGACGGTGGGGCGTGTGGGCGTGTGTGCGCGTGTATCTTGGCTAATTGCCTTGGTTATGCGAAGCGGCAAGGATCAATAGAGACATAGAAGCAGAGAAAGCAGTGAAAGCAGACAAGGCGCCACTGTTGCCACAGCTGAAACTGTATGGAAGTGCAATTCAGTTTCATTTGCTTTCAATTTGCAGCAGTCACGCGTTAATTCTGCAGCCCAGAGCTCTTCCTTCTCCACTGCCCCCCCTATCAGTTCGCCTATTATAATGTATATATCTGTGTGGGCGCCTGGGTGTGCTTGCTTGTGTGTTCGCTGGCATTGCTTTTGCTATCGCTGGTCTGCCTAGTCCTGCAGGCATTTGGATTTCTCATTGCTCATCCTTATATCCTTCTATGCGAGGCAGCCTTTGTGTGCTGCACTAATCAACTGATCTGAATGCAGCACACGCTTGGTAAATATACCGATGGGATATGGGCATGGGCATGGGCGTGGGCGTGGGCGTGGAGTAGGTAGAGTACATGCCACTAGGCATATGCTTTGAATAACGGCTTAGATTGAAATCACAATAAAGAAAACTATTATATTTTCATCTCATTTGCGGAGAATAGACTCACAGGCTAAATACACAAAGTATGTTTGCAGGAATTAATATATTTTCAAGAGTGCAGCTTGTGATATCAGTAGTTTCATAAGTTAATGCTATAATTATGAAAAATTAAGAAAATTCTTGAAAGGCAGATTATATATCGTTTATAACGAATATAGCCTTTTGTTTAAGCAAAGATTTGTATAATATAGGGTGATAGAGGCATTGATAGATATTGTCTGAATGAACATCTTATTTGGAAAACTTAGGAAGCACAAATCTGGTCTACTTAACTGCTGAAAATCTTTATTTTGGATAAGTGTGATAGCCAGGGACAGACCCATAGACTCTTCTGCCCAATTTAAAGGGGTCCCCTTACCGTTTATATGTAAAGCTCTATTGATTTTGTAAGATTTGCTAGTTCTCAGATGAAGATGGTTGAAAATATAGTCTAAATCACATAAAACTTTATTATGTTATTTTATGATGCTATAAACCACTAAGAAACAGAAGAACAGTTTAAGGTGTAAGATGATTTACTAACCTTATAATTAATTTCATTCTTTCTTCCTTATTTCAAGGAATTTAAATTTAGTATGATATCACAATACAATGTTATTAATTTTAAACAAAATTACATAACAAAGATTAGAACGGAAATGCTCTTTAGTTCATAAAAGATATTCTTAAATTCACATATGTTCAACTTGAATTTCAAGCGAATAGGAAACGATTTCTGTGTCACTTAACACTTTTTATCGTTAAATTGAAATTTGATTTGCCTTTTAATATAACGTAGAGCATGTCCTGTGATATCTTTTACTTTGCGCAAAGTCCTGTCCCAATCAGGTTTACAGCTTTCGCTTGATATCCTTTAGCTGCTTGGCTAATGCTGTTGCTAGGTGCACAGCAGCAACAGCAACAACAGCAGCAACAACAGCAACAACAATCTGGGCCAGGACAATGGCAAAGTGGAAAAGCTGGCGACAACAACAATGTTTAATAGTCAAGCTCGCCAGGCCCTGCAGGACACCAAAGCCAAACACAAGTGCACCACATTCTTTTGGGCGGTGTCGCCTTTGGTGGCTTCACGACGAGCTGAACAAACGGGCCACAACGGGCGTTGGCTATGTGGCTCCTTTTTGAGTTTGCGGCTGGCGTTGGCTGCAATTGAAATGCCAGGCAATGAGGCATTTAATCGGAACGAGCTAAGCAGGGATATGGGGCGTGGATGGGGACGTGGTAGTGGACATAACATGCCCGGCGGTAGCGGTTGGAATTCGACACAAAAGGCGATGCAAGGCGTTGGCTTGTCTTAAACAAGGTGCCAAGCAGCGCAGCGGCTGATTTTGCAGCTCTGTGTGTGTCGTTGTATGTGTGTGTGTGTGTGGCCTTATTTGCATGTGACATACACGGCCAACACGTGCCATGGTTACCTGAGCTAGTTGCTCGCCCCGGTCCGCGTACATTCGTTAGCCGAAAGTCTACAGTTTTCAGTTTTCTGCTTTCTGTTGCAAGTTCTCCTGTATCCGGTGTAAACCATGCATCATGTGACACGGCACGTAAATTCGTAATAAATTTGGAATTATGTGCACATTTCGTGCCCTTGCTTCTGCTGTTGCCGAGGCCGAAGGCCAAGCAATTTGCAACTTGCACTTTGATAATTTATGTTGCATGCGCCCAGTCGCAACAATACATCATATATGTGTGTGTGTGTGTGTGCCTGTGTGGGTGTGTGTGGGCTTGTGTACATTGGCATTTGCCATTGTCAGTTGGAGTTTTTCAATTTGAGCCAGCGCCAGCGCAGACAAAGGCCATGCCATGAAAATGGATTATGCTGCCTGACAAGGCTATCACATTGCTGGTTATGCATTGACAGTCGGCTTCAGCTGTACCAAGTGCATCAGATATTCATGCCACACACATGCGTGTCTATAACAAGCAATAATCCAATATTGTTGCGTACAACCGACTAATTGCTATCATTAAAGCGGCATTCATTGCACTGCTGTCAGCCTCCATTTGGCAACTGCAATTGAAGCAGCTGCAATTGACAGCTGCAATTGATTTAAACGCATGTTTGACACTCAGTTCGGCAGGCGTTCCATTTACAATTTGCCCATTTCATTTGAGCTGCCATTGAAAACAACAAGTTGACATTTTGCATTTCATATATTTTCAGCTATTTTCAGATGAAATTAACTTTGAATGTTGCTTCATTTGCTTTACGTGCGCTTCTGTGTTTTTGTGTACACTTGAATAGGTTTTTTTATGGATGATAAACTGTTGAGGAGTCGGAAATTGATAAAATTGCAGTTTAAGAAGAGGCTTAAAGAAATTCCACCCGCAAGAGTGGAAAAATCATGGAAATCAATTGTCAGAAACTTTTTTGTTTACCATTCAATTGGTCTCGCTCACTTTTTTTAATAGGCTTTAGACATATTTCTCACTTTTCGGAAAATCCACACCTTCTGGGTGGGAAATGAGAGTCAATCGCAAGCTTCGTTCGACAGAATTCAAACTTCTTTTGAAAACTCTACTCAAATCCACTTGAAAATTGTCTCAGAAATTTCGAAATATCCACAAATCCTGGGTGGAAAATAAGAGTTAATGGTTTTCTGGATGGAATCGCAAGATTCGTTCGATCGGCTTCGAACTTATTTTAATAGATCTACATAAAAAATGAATGAATACGTATTTTATGGGTATTTCACCCGCAACTGTGGAAAATTGACGGAAAATTGTTGCATGAACCTTTTTTGATTGGCTGCAAAGATCTTTCTGAAAGATGTTTCACCATTTTTGGAATACCAAAGGCTACATTTTCGGATTCAAAGCTTTTAAATACTACAGTAGAGTTAATATATCGATCGACCTCAGGTTCATTTAATTTAAATATCCATGTAAAATATGGTCTGCGACTTGGGGCTTAAAGCAGTACGAGTAAATTTAAATTAAAGTTGTTAAATTAAATCCGGGTAATAATAAATATACATACTTGATCCACTTGAAGTGCTGAGAATCAAAGGTTTTTATTCTAACAAATTGATTTTATCTAACATTTTAAGTATCTACCTCACCTGTTTACAAGTTGAGAATATATATATGAATATCCTTTTTTCTGAATGAGAAAAAAAATGCAATATAAACTACAGACAAAATTCGATCGATTAGTTTTTAAAGTGAACAGGAAAATGCATCCTGAAGCGTTTACATTTTTATTTATATGCAGAATCAATCTAACTACGAGTATTTGCGCTGGAAATATCCTAGCCCCCATGTCCTTTAGATGGTAGTTATGTCATACACTTACCTTGTATAGGAAATATAAAATAGTTACAAGTATTACGCCAAATTTGTCATCTTTAACCTTAAATTTTAATCATAATATGAATGTTATCCGTGTAAAAAATTTGTTCGGTTAATCAGAGTATTCATTCTATGCCCAAAGTATCAAATATGTATTCTCCCAGCATGCAGAGTATGTCATAGTCATGCTGATTCTACTATTGCATTTTGCACTTATTCAGTTTCAATTGAAATTTGAAATTATTGAAAATACGAGCTCAGTTTACTGCATTTTAATCCACTCTACTTGCCCTTCGACCTGAGCTCTTATCGTATTTGTAAAATCTCTGGCAGCTGCATTGAAGATTCGTCCCTGACTCTTGATTTATATATATTGTGGCAAAATGTTGGCGAATGCAAAGTGAACACCCGCCTACCGGGCGGTCCGCTCGCTTGGTTTTACATCGGCGGATAAATTGATTTAATTTGATGCTGAAATTGCATTAAATTTGCTGACTTGGCTCTGATTCCATTAGCGCTGTTTAATGGAAAGCAATTTAAATGCTGGTCAGTGGGAAGCACACATGCCATATACCTATTCGAACTATATATACGCAGCTTTATCATAATTATTGCTGGAAACAAGTGTGGCATGCGGCATGCAGCATGCGGCATGCGGGCTTCATTGATTTGGCATTGCATAGCTGGTCGACACAGGGGAGAGCGGCGCCGGGCGAGATTTTGGCAGCCAGTGGATGGTATTGGATTTGGTAGCTGTCCGTTGAGAGAACAACAAAAAGCAGCCAAAATGGCAACAATTTTAAACAATTTCGTTTGTGGCACACGGCAAAAACGCTTTCAGTGGTAAAGCGGGGAATGGCGGGGAGGCGTGGCGCCGGGTAAGTGCTGGGACGAGGGAGTGCACAGAATGCGGGTCAGAATGGCATTCTAATCGGATTTTGTTGCAGCTGTGGCCAAAGCTGCCAGAGCAGCCGGAGCAAAACAAAAGCTTTGCCAGGCAAATTGATATCGAGAGCAATTTGGCGCCGGGGCAGTTGTTGGTCGATAGAGCAAGGGGGCAGGGGTGGAGCGTAGGGTGGATGAAGGTATTTTCAATTTGAGCTGCCTGTCAAACGCTGCGTATGCGCAATTGCGCATAATCTTTGATGCTATAATTTGATCGCACAGCATTTGTTAGTCATTTGGCAAGGACTCTGTCCTGCAGCCTGACGTTGATGAATACAGACACGGCGATAAATTCAATTATATGAAGCCAGGTGCCTGGGCTATAACTCAGCGCCAAGCTGACAGAGATGGAAAAGGGATGGAGCTAGATGAAGCGGGGATTCGATGAAACTCTTTACTTGCCACCTTAGATATACTTGACTATGGGCTTTAAAGTATTGCCTGGGAATTGTTAGAGAGCCGCAGACACGCACAAATGAAATGGCACATGGAGCACATACACAGTGAAAAAGCATTGCGGGCCAAGAAAAAGGCAAACAACATGAAATAAATGTAATAAATTTTAAACATAGAGATGATAAATTGCTCTGGGATTTCGGCTCAAAGTGCTGCCAATGCCAAGCAGCTGCCAAGCTGGTAACCTTGCCTTCGCAGCCATCCTGTTCGCATCGAGCTCAACATTTTTTACAATTTGTTTGCGGCTCCACTTGTCCCTCGCTTGTGCCTTGCGCCACATGTGTCTGTGTGCTGGCGTGGTATATTTTTTTATCTATTTGGCCGCATGCTTTGCTGTCGTTATTTAATTCTCTTTCGTTTTGAAATTGATTTGACGCTTGGCTTTTATTTACTTTGCCCTACGCCAGACACGCCGCTTACGCAACTAAACTTTTGCCAAGCTGAAAATTGCCAGGCAAATATTGTGCTGAACTTTTCTGTAGGAACTGCTCAAGTCCTGTTGGTTCTGTCTTAGTTCTAGATGCAACTTTTGCAACTGCTTTTGCAGCTGTCGCCAAATGTTATCCATTAAGTTTTAATCCTTGCTTCTATCTTTGCAGAAACTTCAAATATTCCGTGATTAGGACGTGGTGTACCCAAGCGCTCTAAATGCAGACGATATGGTGAGTGTGCCTATATAATAAATCGAAAGTCAACTCTTCCGCATCGAATCAATTGCACTCAGTTTGCGCACAAGTGAAAACTTTTGCCCCTCTGCAAAGGCGTTGCCTACTTTGAGGGGCAGCGCTCGCCTGGGAAGACAAGAAGTGTGTGTGAGAGCTGACGCTTGTTGATATGCAGCTCAATCCAAGTACTACTGTTGCCCCAGGACTAGTAAGCTACACCAGCTGTACACGTTCACAAGACGAACACACAATGCACACGGCGCTCATGCATTACGCATACGCCGCATATGCCCCAAACTATTAGCAAGAGCTCTGCATATTTATGCAGTAAAATATTTAGAATTTTCAGAAATGTGCATTCATAACAAGCACGCTTCAAGAGAAGCACAAATACAGTCACACAGACGCGCACACAAACACACACACACACACACACACACACACATACATCAGATAGATAATTAGACACACAGATTTGTACCTGTTTATAAATAAAAATATGGGTTTCAGTGTGTAAGCTGACAAAATGCTGAACTAACTTTTCTAATTAAAAACTAAAAATTATTTTGAAGCATAATAAGTGGCTTTGCATGCACACCCGTCACACACACACACACACACGCACACACAAGGGAAGGCCACACGCAGCCACGTTATTTGCAACAAAAGCCAAATTTAAATTACCATTTGTCATAAAGGCCACGTAGCAGCAACTGCAACAGTAGCAACAACAACAGTGACACACGCATATACACACACAACACACCCACACTGCACTGTAACGTCTCGCTAATTTCCATTGGCTGACGATGATGATGATGATGAAGTTCTGCCTTGGCTTTGCTGTCGTCCATGCATATTGCATTCGGTTGCAACTCGACAGGCTGGCAGACAATCTGACAAGCAGTCATGCATGCCACGCCCATTTGCAAACGCCCCATCGTAATGCATTTATTTTTTTTTTGGCTGCAGCAAAAAGTCGCCTCAAAAAATGCGCAAAATGTTTGGCATCGAAAAAAAATATATATATATTGTCACTGCTTGGAACGTATAAGAGTTTAAAGGCAGTGCCACGCCCACGAATGCTGAGCATACTGCGCATTCATACGCACCGTTGTACTCTGCAGCTAATGTCGTTGTCTATGCAGAATTAAGCACTTAGCGGATAACTGGCTTTTGGCTTGCTACAGCCACAGTAACAAGCTTAATCCTGTTAGTCACAGATAGCCTGTCACTTTGTCAGTCAGTCAGTCAGTTAGTCAGTTAGTCAGTTAGTCAGTTAGCCAGTTGAGCTTCCTTTGCTGCCTGTCACTGTCTTCTCGTGTTGCTCACGCAAAATGTATGCAACAAACTCGCGGGTGTTGAAGTGCGCATAACAACATAGCATGTGCTGCGGTTGTTATTGTCTTTGTTGTTGTTGTTGTTGTTGTTGCTGCTGCTGATGTGGCTGCAGCTGCTGTTGCTGTTGTTTAGTGCAGTTTTTGCGCTGCAACAACCGCCATTTGTTTCAGTCAGTCATTTGCCATTCTTGCTATTCTTGCTGTGAGCATTTCAACTTGCTTACAATGTTCGTAAATACATTTCAAACAGGAATCTCAAGAAACATTTGCCACAAGATCACAAACGAAATGCATTCACCCACATTTGAAATCCGTTTCTGTATAAGTCTAGAGACAACCATTATTGACATGTTGGCTTATATATTTATAAATTCTTGTATTTAATATTGTTTGTTTTTGTGGTATTTGTTACTTGAGATATTATATACAAGCACTTGTTTTGACTTTGACTTTATGAGCATAAGAAGAGCAACAGCTAATCGCCAATTAACCCGGCGGATTAAAAAAACCTTTGCTTCTTGCCCAAAGGGATTAAGTTTAATTTCTCTCACCTCTTAGCTCGTTAAGCCAATGACCGTGAACACTACCTCCATTATCGTGTAGAGGGTATTGCTACTCGTTTGACAGAGATGTTCACCTATCTGGCAATCTGTATAACCAGGTCCCTTTGTGCATTAGTAATATAATGTAATGTAAAGTTATAATGTTGACTTCTTAAAAGTTGTTATCATCGTTAAGGCTTTATAATTATGTGATATCATTGGAGATATATCTGTATATGGCTTTACAGGAGATCATGTCTCTGCATATTCTTTACTTTTCATCAAGGCTGCGACTTCGGAATTGTACAAATTTGCACAATTAAATGTTAGAAAATGTATGTTTTCATTAAGTTGAACCTGTCAGAGTATTTTTGGATTCGGTGTGCTGTTCATTTTCTATTTTTCGCCTCCATCTTCTTTTTTTTGCTTCGCTATTTGCAATGCTTATTTTGTAGTCTCTGTTTTCTGCGCTTACTTTGAAGTGGTTTCTGCGCTTTAGTTCCTTCTAATTGGCTGTGGCTGGCTTTTAATTTTTCTTCGTTCTATTTTTCCATTATTTTTCCTTTTTGCGTTCCGAGTGGAAAATGCATTTGGGGCAGCAGCAGCTGCTGCCGCTTCAACTTTAAGCGAGCGCATTAAAACCCCGAGTCCTGACTGACAAATTGCCCGACTGGACGGAGACATAATTATACTCGAAATGTCTCCATGTGTGTGCGGCTGCGTGCTTGTGTGTGTGTTTTATGGTGTGTGCATGTGTGTCTGTCCGAATGCACAGCATGAAAACTAATTGCAAAAATGCAAATGCAAATGGCACAGAAGCGGAGCAGCGCAACAGTCAGCACATCAAATAGAAACATAGCGACAGCAGCAACAAATACAAGCAACAACAACCACAACAACAACAACAAACAAAAGGGTATGTGGGTGTGGGTGTTCGTGTGTGTGTGTGTGTGTGCTGGTGTGCCAGGCGCACTCCCAATGCGAATGCACAGCGCAAACATTCAAAATGACAAAACAAATGTCGTTTTATTTGGTTTATTTTGTTTTAATACCCGTTCACAAGCTGAAAGGAGTATATTTGTTTTGGGCAATGTCTGTCCGTATGTGTTAAGTTTATATGGCCCAACGGTTTAAGAGTCAAAGTCATCATCTTTGGAATGAAGACTATTTAAGAAGTCTTAGGCAAGTATTACGCAGTCGGGTGCATCCGATTGCAACGCGTTTCCTTTTTTTCTCACTTATTGTTGCTCTACACTCGCTGCAATTAAAATCCACAACTGGGTGCTCATGTGTAAGTGTGTTTTTGTGTGTGTATGTACGTGTGTACGCTGCATACAAAATAAAGAATTATGTGGTAACTAAATTGCAGCATTCACATTAAAGGCGCGACAGGACTTGGGACTCGTGCTGCCTGGTCTCATTTGCCGTTGCTTTAGTTAAGAGGAAGGACTCATTTTTACACCCTTTACTTATAAATAATGAGTTAATAGGGTATAATGAAGTATAGTTGTGGGTAATAAGGCAGAAGGATAAAAAGCATATAAAGGCATTACAATACGATGCGATTATAGTGTATAGAGCCTGTAACTCCATCTTTGTGAGTCGGCTGCTCTATTTTTTCTCTCTCTCACTTGCTCGCTTTTCTCTTAAACATGCTCTTTCAATGTCGTACGTGCTCTTCCCCTATCGGATGTTCTCTTACTCCCACTTTGTTGTTTACCCGAACTCCTCCCCGTTCTATTACTCTTTGCGCTTACAAAAACTTATTTGCTCTTGCATTAAATGTCGCCTTTCTATGCAATTCTCATTGATGAAATTTTTGTTTTCTTTATCTCTTTCAAGTTTGAAAAGCATTTTTTGGTTGCGATTTTAAGATCAGTTACGTAGCCTTAACATTAGGGTAACGCCTAGACGAGCACTTTCTACTAGAAGCCTCTTAATTATTACAGGTGCGCTTGTTAAACACACCGCGGCACGAATATACACATACGTGCACCCCTATAGCTAGTTCTCGTTGGCATTAATGAGCGCCTGTAATATAAAAGTGTAGAAATGCTACAAGAAACAACCGCACAGGAACTGAGCCGAAACTAGCCATTCCTTGACACCACCCCTTTCCGGGCAATCAACATGACCACATACACACACGTAGACACACACGGTCACACACAAACACACACACACACATTCACCTAGTTTCGCATATGCCCAGATGACATTAGTGCAGCATTGCAGACATTTTTACACAGCAAAACGAAAAATTTACTGGACAAATGGGCAGCTGGGTAGCTGGGCAGCGGGGGCCAATTTTGGGGCTGGCCCCAATGGCAAAGGACACTCAATGCGTTAACAGCAACAGCCACTGACAGAGGTGGGAATGTGTGTGCGTACGTGTGTGTGTGTTTGTGTGTGTGGTCTGGAATTTTACGTTGATTACGAGCACTTTGTGAGTCCGTGTTACGTGTGGGCGTTATGCTCAGCTCTGTGGCTGCTGTTGCTGTTTTGTGGCTATGTCTGTTTACCATCAGCCGAACATGACAATGACAACTATGCGTTCATTGTTGCAATTTTTACTTTATTATCAGTGTCTGAAATAGCCGCAAGGACAACTCTGAACAAACACACACACACACGTGGGCACACATAGGAATCGGTGTTAGATAACCCCCAGACAATAGTGAAAATGAGAAAATGAGTTTTACTCTGTGTCTTTCTGTTATTGACGTCGCTCGGGTTGGCCACGCATTTTGTTGGCCACGAAATTTGATAAATGTGTGTGGCATAAGAATGTGGGCGTAACGTACCAGCTAAGCTAATCTAATGCACTTGAAGATAATTTATTGTTATTCACAGCTAAAGCGTTATGATACCGATATTAGTTGTGGGCCCTTAACATGTTCTAAAAGCTCTCTGCTAATCAGCACAGTTGAGGGGCATGCAAAAGCTGCCCATTTGATTGAATGGACGTTGGCAAAGCTTTTGTCAGTTAAAATGGCGAATGTGTGAAAAACTTGACTAGCAGCTTTCGGTGCAAAGCTCGTGACAGTTAACTTCTGTAAGTCCTTAAAAGCTTTGTTGCTGTATTATAAAATAAGCGACTGCCATAAATGGATATGTTAAACGTTTTTTATGGGCGAACCAGCAATAACCCTTGACTGTTAATTAACAGTAGTACATAACAGAGCGCTGATAAGTAATGTAGATTTTGTAAAAGTTGGTTTGCCTTAGAATTCTTCAATTATACTATGTTAAACTTCAAGTCTAATGGTATATTACATATATATGTTCAAAAATGAGACTAAAAGTTATACACAGAACTTTGAATATGAAATCTCAGGTTAAATAAAAGATTTTGAAGATATAAATATTGCCCAAATTCTTAAATTTGTACTCAGTGCGAAGCGCGAAGAATCTCTTTAGTGAATTTGACGTAGATCTTTAAAAATGATTTTAAAGCAGCTCGTAAACCTATTTCTCACACATGATAACAGCCAAAATAGACCAATTTGATTAAAAAACATTTTGATGGCCTCTTTTATTGGTAATATAAATAATATGTTTCTCATGCCCATTTACGTTCGTTCTGGTCATAAAATACTATACCCTCTCCTCATTTTAAAGCCAAAGTCATTCGATTTTAAATAAGTATTTCCGATGATTCCTTCTAAGATGCGACCTCAAACACAAGAAAATGCCCTTAAATCGATTTGCTATGTTGAGCTTTAAATCATGAAAACAAATAAAAAAGCAAACTGTTGGCTATTGCAAATAAACAAAATAGCGAAATGTACCCTCATTTACAGGAGAAATGGTTGGCAAAACGTCAAAGGATTGTCCCGCCGGCGACCGCCAGTGCAAATTGATTAAAAAGTAGCGCAGATGGCAGGGATAGCCTAAATACACAGGGCATCAACGATATGTTGTTGCTGGACGCTTAATCCTCGCAACATGCTCACAAAGGCCAAGGAATTCTCACTAAATAGCAAGCGAATCGGCTATCTAAAGCCAAAGAGTTCCAAGCGGGTCCTAGGCGGAGGTAGGATTGGGTATTGGTCATTTTCAATTTGCACACATATGCATATACACATATATGTGTGTGCTTAACATTTGTTTGTGTTGGGATGACCCGGAATAAAAGGACTCTTTTTGTTGTGACATCTTTTTAACATATTATGTTTCATGCTCTTTCCGTTTTCAGGGCACAACATGGCCTCAGCACAGATACGACATTTCTATAACACACCAACAACAACAAAAACAACAACAACAACAACAAACAAGTCCTTTTCTTCCACAACACGCCAACTCTTACAACAACAGCAGCAACACACTGTCAACAGCAGCAGAAAGCGGAAGCAATTTGAAAGCGAAACGTTTCTGTGCCACACAACAACACAAAGTAAATCGGAAGCACCAAGAACAACAACTACAACATGGCAGCCACTCACGCCAGCAACACTCGGGGCAGCAACAGCAGCAGCTTCATCAGATGATGTACAAACGAGCGGAAGTGAAAAAGGTGCTTCGAATTGGATATGGACAATACATGAGATCGCTGCGAGCACCGCCAGCCATAGCCGCAGCAACAGCAGCAGGAGGAACAGCATGTTACAGCATGCTGGCACGAAGACTGGGCAACAGCAGCAGCAGCAGCAGCAAATGCCGCAGCTGCATCAGCAATATCCTGTCTCAGGTACACATGATGCTAATTGCAATGACGGCCACAACGATATTGGCGCTGGCATTGCGGGATGTCGAAGCTTTGCTGTTGCTACTGGGGCTGCCACTGCTTTTGCTGCGCACTCCAGCAGCAACAACAACAAAAACACAAAAGCTGCAACAGCAACATGCAGGCCAACAATACAATCACGCCTATCTTCCAAAACCAAACACGGCCAAGGTCAAGACTCTACAACAGCATCAACTGCAACAACAACAGCAACAAAACAACGAAAACTCTATCAACACTGCACAAAAGCCGCCGCTGCCATTAACCCGGGCCCTCGGACTGTCAGATTCTTTATGGATATGCAAAAATTTGCACGCACTGTATTTCCGCTTGTTATTGTCTTCAATCTGTTACCTTTGTTCTATGCAGGTAAGTGCCATGTTTAGTCCTCAAGTTAACGTAGTTGTTTATCTAGAGGCTGTGCACTTAATTAGCCTCAATTTCTCTTTGGTCAATATCAACAACTTAACAGAGGATTGCTCTAATTGAGGCCAAGTTTGGTGTGGAGCATTGCCTTTGTTCTTGTGTTGTGGCTTCGATGGTTTGTAACCGAGTTACGACCAAATGCCGCTCGAGTAAATAAATATATAAATGTTGGCAGACTTTTAAGCGCTGCCTAAATAACTTTGACAATATTTGCAATTTGACCCGCCCCACACACAGACACACACACACACACACACACACAGTCAAGCGAGAGCTGGCGGCAGCTCATTATTTATATCGACATGAGAAAACAAAAAAATGGTCACAAATTTAATGACTAACCAGACTGGACTCTGCCCCAAAATGCAACCCCGAGAGTCCTTTGCGTCAACTTTTTAACATCTTTTTTGTATTACGACTTTCGTCTTGCTGCCGCTTATTTAGAAAAAAAAAACATGATGTAAAAAAAATAACCAAATGTGCCTCAGTGGGAAGTGCACGAATGGGAAATACCCCGTAGCAAGCAGTAAATTATGTAAAATGTAAATTCTTTGTGAAACATATATTTCCTCGCTTAAAATTTCATTCCTGCATAACTATCTGTAGTAAAGTCTGACCCTTATGCAATTTGCAAGGCTTAAAAGGTGTTTATATACCAAAGTGCACAGCTATACTTTTTGTTTCAATCTTATGGGCACGGTAAAGATTGCCATTAAGCTTAAAATCTGTATGCTCAAAAAATATTATGATAAAATGAATATTTGTTGATATTATGGGAATGTGGAAAAGGTAAACTCTTTCTGCGAATAATATACGAAAGCCCTTTATCTGACCCTTGAATTTTTCGACTTTCATACAGAGACAGACCTGACTACCTTCAATGAGTACAGGGTATAACAAAAATACATTATTATTATAAAGTTTGGGTCACACAGACAATGGGCCGCGACCTTTTTTTTTGGCAACTCAGTTGCCGACTTTTGTTGTTGTTTTCGTTGTTGTCGGAGTGCAGCAAACTTATTAATTAAACGCGAATATAATTATTTAAGACAATGTTGTGTGGCAGGCAGCTGCTTTACCAAATTCAATTTGCGATCCTCGTTTGATAGCCCAACATTTGCGGGTGGTGCTGCGTCTGGGGGGCTGCCACTGGCCCTTCACAAATGCCTAATGTACAAAGAAATATATAAAGGCAACAAAAGACGCCGCCCAATGCAAAAGGAAATCAATGACAATTCGTTAAATGCCCCATACTATTGTCACTGGCCACATTCAAGCAGCGATTGAAGTAAATTCAAGCGTTGCCCGGCCTGCTCCATACTGTCTTATCAGTTGAGCCAGCTACTGCTGCTGCTACTGCTGCTCGCTCTCTTAAAGCTCACGCCTGCGCAGTGCGCGTGCCACCTTATCAGGTCCGGCGCTTATCAGTGACTATTGAAATTGCTTATTGGGTATTGCAGCTATTGTTTGGCGCGCAGAATTTGCTGACTGTCGATGGGCAGCTTAACGAGTTTTCCATAATTTACCAGATAATGAAGGCTAAGCTTCACGATTTTCATCTGACAACATTTAAGCAGTAGCCAGTACATAGTCGGTTGGCTTTTGTTGCCACCTGTCAGCATGTCAGGTGCCAACTTGTCGAGTGATTAAGACACTAATAAAATTGCGATTGGGCACTCGAAACAAGTGAAATAGGCGATTCTCTAATGAGATAGCAAAGTAAACAAGCTAGGACTCGGAGAGCTAGGGCAAATGCCAAGCAGAAGCTGCTGCAGTAGAGGGTGAGCGAGTGGGAGGGAGGGATGGAGGGAGGGTGAGCAAAGATGCTGCGCGATAAAACGAAATAAAAGAATCATAAATTCAATTTGATTTAAGATTTATTGCATGTGAGTTGCGTCCATTCGATTGTCGAACAGCCAAACAGTCAACGTTAAGGCAAAAGCTTTCGCTTGCCTAGTCCTTGCCAGCAGAGGCACGCACACACACGCACACATTCGCTCTCTCGCTCGTCTGTCTCTCCCTGTCGCACTCGGCTCTCTGATTGCTTTTATATGCTGGAAGCAGCGCACGAATCAACTCAGTCGATGACAGTCGGCCAGGCACGCAAGTCGCTTCAGCCAGTGCTTCAGCAGTAGCAGCAGCAGCAGCAGCAGCAGCATTAACAGCAGCAGTTAAAGTCACCGTTCAAGTCGTGTCGTGTGGCAAGCTTTATCAGCAGCTTACCCGTTACTTTTGGCTCGTGTTTTGAAACGGCAAATATTGTTTAAAGTCGCGCGTCGCCATTTTTTAAACGCTTTTGTGCTTTTTATGTTGCATATTTAAATTTACATTTCTTACGCATTTTTCTTTTCTGTGCTCGATTCGCGTTCTTGTTTTGGTAACTATTTCCCACGCGCGTTAACGACGATAAGATTGAGAATACGAGCTTCAACAGTACAACAAATTAATACAGGACATTGTGTACAAAGGTTTCGCGTCTACAAAGCGTAAATATATTTAAAATGTAACTTGAAAATGCCAAAAAAAAAAAAGATAAAAGTATTGATGTGGGTTTTGTTTGTGCACATTTGAAATACAAGTGAGATAGATTTGGCATCAAGCTGAAATCATAAAATGAGCGTTAAGTAAATAGGAATGTTTGGCTCGGGAAAGATGTGCTTAAGGGGAATCTATAATAGGTATTAGTCATTCGATTTTATACTATCCGCTGTTTATCTAATGTAATCGCATTAATTCTCCTTAATGCTTCTTACGGTTGTACCCATTCAAGCGCAGTAAAAATTTATTACATATTTAGCCTAATATGCATGCGAAGCTCTGCATAAAAGGCAAACATTATTAGCTGATGTGCTCAAAGAGACAAACAAGCAGCGACAGATTTCCCCTTTGCTGCCACCGATTTCCATTATCCTTCTCACAATGGCAACGCACACATGCGAGTGGGCGACTTTCATATGAATGCAAATACCAGTTGTTCTGATTGGCTCTGAGCACAATTGTTAAGGGATTTATGGCTGGATGTTGTTTGGACATAGCTAGCTAAACGTGAAATGTAAAATTGTTTTGTGATTCTCTGCTAATAGTGTTTGTCTGTGGTGGACTTTGGCCACTTATTTGAAAATCAAATCGAAAACAGGATACTTTGGTTGGCTGTTGCTTCAGTTCCTGGCATTCGCAGCAATTTGCCAATCGTTGCCAAGATTGAAACGTGCCAACTGTGCAAATAGTCAATCAATAGCCAATTCTCTTACTGTTTTGTAGCTGTGCCTGTTTGTGTGTGCTTAGCTGGCCAGGTGATAAGCAAACAGCCTACTCAAGTGATAACCACAACCCTTTGTGTGCGAAGAGAAACTCCCAACTGCTGACACCTGTTTCGAGCCAAGTCCTGGGCCATTGCGTGCGCCACCGTAGCTTCCTTTGCTTTGCGGCTAATGGAGAGATAAAAGTTGCTACGTGTGGTAAATGTTAAAAAAGCCAGAGAAAAGGCTGACTGACGACTATAAATGTTGCCCGACTCTGAGCCCTGTCTGTGGGTTTTACGCATAAATTATTTATTCATTAGCTGTCGCTCGGCTTTTGTGTGCATCGTTAAAATTTCACCTGGCTTGATGTGCGGGGGCGCTTACCAGTTTCCAGGCTCAGCTACGGTTGACGAACTACACAGGGTTTTTCAAAATGAGCTGCATTCATTTAACCTTAATGCAGACGCATGAAACTTTTGCTTGCCACGCCCACATGCACAAATCTTCATAGAAAACCGCCCTCATATGCTCATATGACTGCGCGTTCTCAGTAACCTTTTGGCTCACCAAATGCAAAGAAAAAGGCTAAGCGGCGGGCGTTTGCCTGGGAGTGGGAGTGGGTGTGGCATTGTTTCCGTTTAGTTTTCTGATTATTTCCGGTGCGCTGCGTTTTTTCATTACTAGCAAAGAAATTATTATAATTTTGCGCATTGGCATTGGCCGCACGTTGCGTAAGCTCAACTTTCAAAGCCGCGAGCCCGAATTTAATTAGCGCCTGCAGCACATGAGCTAATCCGTTGTTGTTGTAAATATATATATATGTATATATGGTATTTTCTTTTCGAGAGGGCAAGGACTGTGTGAATTTCCGGCCAGTTGCCCCGCCAGTTGCAACATTTGCCTCCGCTGTCGTGCGATATGAAACTAAATAGAAATATATTGCAACTTTTTCACTATATCAACTTGATGGCTGCCAACCAAAAAACTTTGCTGCCACAGTCTGCCGCAGGCGGAGGCATTTCCGGATTTAGGAGATGGGCGTCGACATGCCCACTACTTTAAATTATATATCGTTTGTAGACGGCGCGGCGCTAATGAGTTCGCTGATTAAAGCGTAATAAGCCTCCTATAACCAAGCCTCGACTCTTATTGCCCTCACACATTCCTTTAAAATTACAAAGTAGCTGCCTGCCGGCAGCTAAGTCTCTTAATTGAATTCCTGACACTTTGTTAATCGTGAGAAATTGAAAACAGCGACGTAATTTAAAACAGGTTAAGGGCCAAATGGCAAATGTTAAGTATACGCCGAGTGTAACGCCAACTTTTGACTATGAAAACAAAAACCAATTGCTGTTCTTTTAATTCATTTTTATTTTAAGTTAATAGATGGTTTGTTGAGCTATCTATCTTTGCTTGGGAATGTTTATGTTCATCAGATTTGAAACGATTTTGCAGATATGTTAGGAAAAACAAATTTTTGAATCGATTCCTTCTATAGAGCTGAAAAGTACGTACTCGTGTGGAGAAAGCATCTTAACTTCGTAAATGCCACGCTTAAAAATATATCGGAAGTATTAAATACATTGTTCATAGATCGATTCCCTTTGAGCTATATGATCTTGTGTCCAATGTTGATACGATTTGAGGACCTCGTTAATGCAAAAGTTGATTAAGTTAGCTCGGAACAACAAAATGTATATTATTATTACGCATATATTTTCTCCAATATATTCACGCAGAATATAAATTTCTGTATGGCATGCTTGGCTTGTTAGACTTACAACACCTGTCACAGATGAGAACTCACAGAAGTTATGAATATTTTATTTATTCATTATAATTTATGCATTAATTGACCCGAAACCCTTCTCGGAATTGCATTTCCGTTTTGTATTTAGCTTTTTTCTTTGGAAAAGTTCAGTTTTGCAATTCTGCACGAATGTGTCTCATATTCAGCAATAAATATTTATATATTCATTATAAACCTGAGTTCAAATATTTTATGCATGCACATTATTGACTTATAACCAAAGCGATGCTCTATAAAGTCAAAACTAAATTGAAAACATTTTGACAATTGCTTACATATTTAAAGCCGACTGCGATTCCATTTCTCAAGCAATCCAATTAATTACACCTCGAGATGCTCAAGTCCTGTCCAATTTCAGGGCTAAATCGTAGCACTGCAATTGACCAAACCTGACAGCCGTACAGACCGAAACTTCTTCAGCATTGTAAAAGCCAAGTTAGCCAAGTTAGGCCAGGAGTTGGCCGAGCAAAAGGGGTCCATAGATAATAAAACAGCAGCATTGCCAATTTCAATAAAACTCTTTAATGTGCGTGGCCGAAAAAGTTTCGGGCCAAATGAAATATTAATAGCCTCCCATTATGCCCGCGGCACTGCAGTCAACTCGATAAGTTATATTGGCAATGCGAAATTGTTGTAAAACAAACTAAAAAAAAAAGAAAAAAAATAAAACTGTTTTAATTTAATTTACATAAAATGAATCATGAATTTGCCCGCGGACGTGACAGTTTCAAACGAGAAACTATACAAAATTCGCTCAAAAATTAATAATGCAAATGTAATACACATTGAATTTATAACTTATTTGAAAATCAACAATTTTGCAAATTAAATTTGACAGAAGCACAGAAACATCATAAAATATGCCAATTTGTAAATACGTCGTTTTAATACCCTTCTTAGATACAAATTAAATAGACAAACATTGACTAATGATATATTTAGGCAGCAGCATTAGTTAGTTTGATTATACAATGCCAGTCTATCGCTTTTCTATCTTCTCAACTGTGAGTTTGGCGATACAGTACCAGATAGAAAAGTAGGAATAACAAGATTGTGCAATGCTTTCCAAAATGAAGAATGCTTGGGGATACTAATTCTTGTCTTACAGATTTATTGTTTTACTCAAAAGAAAGGAAAGGTAGTCAAGTTAGCCAACATGTTCTCCACAGTTATGCACAGAGTATTTGCCAGTCGAATGTCTTCGACTGCAGCATTGCCACTTATTTTGCCTGTATCAATGTTGGCTCAAATGGGCAGCTGTGCATAACCAGCGGCCATTTGTGCGGCAGTCAGTACTGGATTGATACCTAAATGGTAATGTCGTTTACTCAAGAATTTCATCAATCTTCGTACAGCGCTTGAATTGGGTCGGAAAGCGGTTAGGCGGTTGGCGTTGCCTTTTTGACTACCAACGCCTGGCATATCTTTTGTAATATATATAGTATATACAAAAAGTCTTTTTGTCGCATTTGCGTAATCTTTAAAGCATCTGCATAAGGCAAAAGTGAAAGCGAAGCATGCAACAGGACAGAACAATGCTGGCGGAAAGTGAAGGCTTGGGGCAAGGACTCTGTGTCGAGGTTAAGTTAGTTACAAAGAGTAGATATCGCAGGGCATATAAATCCCTCTCTCTCTTTCTCTCTCTCTCTCTATCTTTCACTCACTCATCCAACATTGAGCGCCAGACGTGCGTTTTAAAACTAAGACAAAAGATTTCTGCTGAGTTCAAGCTTAAGTGTAGTCAGTGGCGGAAATACTTATGGCAGGCACACACACACAAACACACATACACTCACATTCACACATAAACACACCTGACATCGTTTGGTAAAAAAATCAGAAATATTCGCCGACTGCTGACTGCTAGCGGCTTTGCCGCAGTACTGACTAAACAAGTGCAATTATTTTAATGCACTTTTGACTTTTGACATTGCAAGACAACAGCTGCTGCTGCCTCAGTTGCAGCAGCAGCAACAACAACAACAACGCGTGGCACAATCTTAAAGCACTTATAAAGCATTTATGCTGCCATTGTGTGTCTACACGCGCTGAGCCGCCCATTGGGGGGCGACACTTGACGGCGTTGCCTCAAGGTCAGCAGCACAATCAACGCTGCTGAACTTGCCCCAAAAGCTATGCCCCTTTAATACGTACGCAATTACGCCGCATTTACACTGGGGCAATGCAATTTTCTTTCTAATTTGATGGTAGTTTTTGCACGCTTTAAATCCTTCAAGTTTTTTGCATGCGTCTCTCGCTATTGACACAAATTGAATTTGTGCTGGCACAAACAGTTTCCAACGTCACCCGCAGCTGATGATATCGATGGCTGCGCCTCTTGGGGTGGATTCACCATTTTTGGGAATCACCAGACATGGACTGTGCCCTCAACTTCCAACTCCAGCTCCATTGGCGGGGCCTTGGTCTACGCATTCAGCCAGCATAAACAAATTTCTGCAAATGTGCGCATAAAACTTACGAAATTGCAAAATGTATTTTATTTGTTCGCTCGGAAACACGAGAATCGGGGTGTGTCTTGTTTTATTTTCGATACCCTTGTAGAGAGTACAATAGTTTTCTCACTAAAAGTGTAACGCACAGCAAAAGATGTCTCCGACATAATATAGATCGATGTCAACAGTCGAGTTAATACAGAGCAAAAGCTTATCAACATCGAACTACTCTATCATATAGCTCAACTGAACAATCAATTGAAAACTAGCTTGTTCTTATGATATCTTCAACAAATATATATTATATTATATGGCTGCCATATGTCCAATCAGTCTGTAAATAAGATTTGGCTTAAAAGCTGTTTTAAGCCTACCAGAATATTTATTCTTCGGCGTGCCGCACATAGCCTTTTTTTCATGTTTTTGTTATATTTTGTTATTTTTTTTTTGGCGTCGTCCTCTTGGGTGACGTGCTGTCATTTTGGCGCTGTCTGGCCGCCTTGTTCTGTTGTTTCGCGTTGCCTTCAAAGCCAGCTGCTGCTGCTGCTGCTGCTGTTGCTGGGGAAGCGCTAATTTAATTAAGACCCATAGACAAAACCGACAGGCGATATGTGTCAGTGAAATGTGCTGTAAGAGTCTTTCTCTTTGTCTAAGATCTTATGCTTTGGCTGGCCGTAAAAGTCCTTTCCGCTCGTTATTCTTCGGGCGCATGTGTCAGCACAATAAGCAAGTATGAATACTTTTTAGGTTTATTATCGTTTGTTATAAAACAACAAGCGCCAAAGGGCCAATATGTTACGTATACGCACTGCTTGCATTGCATTTTCTTATAAACGTGTATAGATATTGCTTGTTTTACCTGCGTAAGCTGCAAATAAGCTGACAAATTGACTTATTGCAATGTAATCGAAATGGGCAAACTTTCCGTCCCCACTCGCTTTGTGACAATGTTGGCTTTATGATGTAGTTGAATTTAAAGTTCTTAGAGCAGAGCGCTCGCCAGCAAACTGTGGCGCATCAATTATGCAGCTGGTACATTTATCACACAGCAGGAGCCATTTAGTTGGGGTGGGCCGGACAGTAAGTGCTGCCGTTTTCATTAATATTAATTGACCAATTCAAAAGGAACAGACGAAAGGGACAGGTCCGGCAAAAACAAAAAGCTCACAAGTTCAAACTATGCCTGGCTTATATATAACATTTCACTTCCGCGCGCCGCACGCACAAAGGAAACAGCAGAGAAGAGAGCATAAAAAACAAATTTACGTGCCAAGGCAAAGGCAGTGTAAAAAACAAGCACATAAATAACGACAAGGCATTAAACCAACGCCTGGCCAACAAAAAGAAATAATGCCAAAATATGTAAAGAGCGCGGCGCCTTGCCAAATCGCAGGACCTGCCCGGCACAGCAGGCCCGCATAACAAATTGTATAACGCCGCCCCAATTAATTAATATGTTCGCCCATCGACAAATATGCGGGGTCCCGAGCTCCTCAGTTCTGTATTGAGCTAGAAACTTGGGTGATTCTTTGCCCTTTGCTCGTTTGAAATTGAAATTTAAAATGTTTTCGCTGTGCAGTTCGAAATGTCTGTCAAGAGATTTGCCCAGCTGCCCGCCGTGCCAATAGTTCCGAGCAAACATTCAATTGAAAATTTAGTCTCTTTTTATTATATTTTGTATTTTCATTTTAGTTCTTCGCCGTTTTTTTTTTTTATCCTTCTTCGTTGACTGTCAGCAGCTGTGACCATTTGCTGCTGTCGGGCTGCATTAGTTTTTATGCTTCATTCCTGTGAAAAACTTTTCCGAACTATGTTTTTCTTTCAGTTTGTCATTTGTTTTTCGGTTTTTTTTGTATATTGCAGTTTTTCCTGTTGTGTATCTTGTTGTTGTGCTGTAGCCTTTCCCCTTTGGGCAAATGTCAGCGTTATTTTCATTTGTGTCAAACATTTTATATTACTAGCTGGTTTTTACCCGGACTTGCACGGTCCAAGTTTCTTGCTCTACATTTTAGATAATTTTCCAATCATTTCCAACATTTGAAAATCGAAATCTTATCTTAACTAATACTAGACATATTCTTAAGTTATATATCCAACAGGCGTGCATTAAAGATAATACAATATTTAAGGCCCATTTCGCGCCTAGCTCTTACTTTTTTTTGTGCCTAGATTACTAACCAATATCAGTCAGGATAAACAGTCTTATATATAGAAATATATCTTAATTTAGCCACTTGCCAAATAATAAAAACAATGAGAGTAATTAAAAAAAAATTTTTTGGCCTTTTCAAATAAATTTTTGCGCTTCTTTTGTTTTCTGTGAAGCCAAAAGCTTTCTTTTATTAAGAGTAATTTTCTCCTAATGAACATTGAAAAAGTTTTTTACATGAGTGCATGTTCATCAGCTCATAATGCAATTTTTATTACTTTTTTCCCTGTCCAACAAAGAACACCCCTTTTTAATAAAAAAAAGCAGGTATTTTTAATTGAGTTTGTCAAGTTATGTTTGTTATGTTTGGCGATAATTGAATTCTCCTGCCGTGTGCGCTTGCCCCGCTCTGCAGGAAATTAAGCGAGTGGCCTCTGTGTCAATTATTGCAAGGAGTGCTTGCACAAATTAGATAATATTGTAGTATATGGCATTATTGTTGGCTTAGTATCTATTAGACTGGTTAATAGGCACTTCATATTGCATCCTGCTGACAGCAAATGCAACACGGCACAAATGTGATCTTTGGACACAAAGCAGCGCACACACACACACACTCACGGATAGACACTTGTATTGAGAACTACATTTATCAAATGTCAAAAGCAAACACACACACACACAAACAGATAGAGACACACACATTAACAGACGCCTCACACTCGCTATTATCGGTTGTGATTTTTGTCAAATTTCCACTTGTGCGCCTCCTGATGGAGGAGCGCCAGGACACACTTAAGCACACACACAGACGCATACACACACACATAGTGCACTTTGTTTCTGCACAATGCGAACAGAGAGGCATGACAAGTTTTGGGCTGTCCACAAGCTGTCAGAGTGCGTAGTGTTAGGGGTTGGTTGATTGGAGTACCGGCAGCAGGCGGGGGATTTCACGTACAGTCGAGCGACTGATAGGCAGTCCTTGGAATTTATGGTACGCAATTTGTTTTGGGCCGCCCGCAGCAATGTGAGGGCATATATCAATGCCGAGCAGAGGGCACGGAGTCGGGCAGTTATGACAAGTGATTGGGCAACGGGTACGCTCTTTGGTTAGTCCCCACGGATGATCTCAACTGTGCACAAACAAAACGGGGCATCAAACAAAAAAAAAATAAAAGGGTAGCACAGAGAAATATACATAAGTCTCTGTATCTCACACAGCAATTAACTGCGAACAGAGGCAACAATTCGGCTGAACGCTTGAATCCAGCACAGGACAACAGGCTTTTGTTGAGGCAGACGTTGGCCATTTAGACGCCCGAATGAGTAACAGCGCCATGGTGGCCGTGGCCATTTGCTGCATCTTGGTGCTGCTGGCGGTATTCATTGTGATCATCATAGTGGTTGGGCAGCAGTTCGAGGAGCCCAAGTGAGACATGCTCCAGCTGGGACCTGGCAATTTCCCAGATGGATAACAGAGACCTCCAAATTGTTAGTTGCGGTCAACACAATTGCCGGGGCAGATACCAGCGCCAACCACAACAACAATACCAATAACAACAGGACAAAGATGAAGATGAAGTTGAATCAGTTTACCGCCGTCGCCGATCGATGTCAGAATTATCACACGAATCACACCTAGAATTCAATGTCACCCAACATGAGCAAGAGTTCGAAAGAGAGGGAGAGAGAGAGTGCGACAGCGATATTAAATGAAAGAGAAGGCATCCCATCGTCAGTACCCATTGGCTGTGATGTGAAATTATTAGAAATATGTGAAATAAAAATTCAAAAAAATGTTGATCATTCCTCACGCCGAAACACATCTATAAGTAGCTGTTAACCTTGTGTGTCTGTTAAATGTTATTATGAACAAGAAAGAATATAAAACCTATATACCCATATACATTATATGTATAACCCAACCGTCGTAACATCGCGATTTTATACAAGTGTTGTTATCAAATTTTTATTGATGTTTTATTGATGTTGCATACAACTTATATACACATAGACACACACACACACACACACACACACACACACACAAACAGAAACAGACAAGCGAAATAAATTTACATTAACTTTAACGTCTCAATTGACAACCAAGCCAAAGTCCAAGCACGCAACATGTGGCCAGGCTGTTTAAAACGGCAGCGCGGCTTAAAACGCGCGCGATTTCGACGCCCCACAGGCGAAGACGCAGGAAAAGGAACGGATATTGCAACCAAAGAGCTCAATAAGTCGGCTAAGGCCTGACGTTGCTCTAGGAAACTCGAAAAAAAAAACAATATTGAAATATTTTTGAGAAACTGAGAATATGAGAGAATGTGGAATATGGGTATCTAAGCATCGCACTTGTTAAATGCAGCAAAAAGATACGGAATAAGGAATGCGTATCAGGAATCAAGCTGTTGGCCTAGTTCTAGTAAATGATATGCATTTTATATATCAAATAACTTTTGGATAAGTTTTATGTGTGTGTTAAAACTCAAATATATTAATATATATATATAAATTTACATGTGTGTATGCAATAAATGCAAAACACATATGGTTACATGTACGTAATTACTTAGCTTTCTATGTGTACTACAGAGTTATGAAACAAAGAGTTACAAACCAATGAGATTATGTCTATAACCGATTCAATACGATAATTCAATTCAAATAACATTAAACAATGAACACTTGATTTAATAAATTCAAAGTAAATACATTTATTGCAAACCGTACGCGCGCTGTAAACATATAAAATATGAAAATAAATTAATCGAGTAAACTCAACTCCTACAACTCGTTTTTATTGTTCGCTCAAAAATAAAATTAATCAATTGCAATCGCTTTCAATAACTGCGTGCATAATAAGGGTAAGCACGACGGACAGTCGTTTAACCACAATAAAGTGCAATTATTTAATTTATTTGACTAGTGGCTTAAATGGAGAACTCTCAATGCTGCAACTGTCAGCTAACCTCCCCCACCCTCCCAGCTGCATATGCAACATCCAATAAATTGTGCAACGTGCGGCGGCTCCCTTGACAACCACATCGTCGGCAATCGCCACACGCTTGCCGCTTTGTGGTGCAATTGTCAGACATGTTGCCAATGGTTGTTCAGTAAAGTGCAAAAACGTGCAAATGAAATGCAAAGAGAAAGGGAAAAAGAATATAAAAAACAAATTCAATTTCAATGCTCAAGTTTTTGACGGCACGCAATTTAGAGAGTGTTGCAGTGCTCAGGTGTTTGCGGTAGCTGTGCACCATGCAATTCCGCTGCATGCTGTTCCACACCTGAACAAGCAAAACACACACACACACACACACACATGCAAATTGGAAGCTGATGTTGCCCCTGCCACAGCTTTAGACGCTACAAATTTATAAATTGCCAATGCCAGAGAAGCACCATAAAAATCTCCAGTTGGTGCCGGGTCAGTAGTAGGGCAACGACATGAAGGCAATAAAATTTTATTAGTGCAGGTCCTGTCAATGATTCTCGCCTAGCCAGTTGATTAAAATGGAAACGTGGCTCGGTTCTGGCTTGCGAGTGCAGCTAGAAAATGAGAATAAGCTGCAAGAAATGTTCGACACCAGCGGAAGCAGCTGAGCTGTTCCAGCTTTTCGCAACCCAACCGTTAAGCTGATCCAGAAAACCAATTTAAATACCCTGACCCCAATAAAAATGAGTTCACAGGATATGACGATTTTGTGCAAATGTTTGTAACACGCAGAGGGAATAATCTATTTATCTTCCGAATCGATCTAGCAATGTCCGTCTGCCCGTTTGTGCATCAATTGCAGAGACTATAAGAGCTGTATACATGAAATTTTAAACGTAGTTATTACCCACTAGAATCACGGCATCTATACCTTGACCCATTTCCATTAAGTCGATAAGAATGCTATTCGAAATCCTGTTTTTAAACATAGCACTTATAAGAGCTAGAGATTCCCTTATAGTATACACATATTTAGAATATCTGACTGTTCGTTGGAACTGACTGCTTGAAAAGCTAGAAGAAAATTAGAGATCGCTTTTCGAGAATGATTCTCGAAGTAATGAAGAAGATTTGTATACGAATTTTAATAATAATTAGACAAAGACTTACTTGCAGACCTACTAATAAATGGTTTCGACTAGGCTTTACGTGTACCCGTACCTATTAATAGTAGCCGGCGGCTTCTTGTTCCGTAGAAAAACAATCACAACCTATTTATTATATATTAAGCTCTTTCGCTTACTCGCTCCCTCTCTCTTTTTAAAATCCCTCCTGTTCATCGTTTATATGACACATAAATTAAAAGACTATGTCTTCTCAGCACAATGTGAAAAATTAAGCGTAAATTAAAATTGTTCACTTGAATGATTGATTTTCACAGCACTTTCAAACTGCTGTGCAGCAAGCTCTAGAATTAACGGTTTTATTATACCCTTGCAGAGGGTATAATAATTTTATTGTAAAATAGAGCAAAAGTGATATATTTACTTCAAAAATATATCATATTTGATAGAGAGCCTCTGCTTAAAGCTGATTAATCTGGTCGCTTAGTTTTCAACCTGAACTATTCTGGACATATCCTTCTCCTACATTAGATTAGATCGAAATACTAACTATACCACAAACTTGTCACAATTGTTTGAGCAGCTTTTTGTACTAAAAGATATATTATGCATTTTCATTAAATTCAGTTTGACAAGAGTTATATCCTGGAAACAATCGTTTCACAAGCGGATTTTCGTTTGAAGAGGATAACTTACGGTATCAAATCAGATCAGACATCAGACATTCTGCTGGCGTGTAAGGGTATTCAATCTTCTACAGCCCTTAGCTAAACATTTTTTCTGGTTTTTCCTGTAGATATGAACCTGAAGTCAATTGCGTTGAGTTCTGTGCCGTGTCGTGTCGTGTTGACTGGGCCCGAGTCGCTTGTGTCCGTTATATTTCCGTCTGAAAGCACCAAGTAATCATAAAGTGATGGAAATTCAATTTACACAATATTAAATATGGCAAGTTGTGAACTCGCAACAAGGATGAGTTGGGATTTTTGAGCTACTTGCAACCAAGCTGTGCCTGCCGGAGCGCCAATTTGGCACTTTTTGTGCGAATTGGGTCTGTGTGTGTGTGTGGGTGTGTGTGTACTGTATGAGAGTGAGTGTGGTTTATTATTATGCAGATTAGGCCAAGTCCCTTGGTTTACCTTTACTTTTGACTTGACATACTCACAGCGGGCATGTGTGTGCGTGTGTGTGAGTGCGCATAAAAATCTACACACTCTTAACTTTGCCTTTTCCCCGTCCCGCCCATGCATGTATGCAAATTGCGTTTCATTTTGAGTTTTGTTACCTTACCGCGTGTGTGTGTGTGTGTGTGTGTGGAGGCAGCTGTGTGTAGGAATATTTACACACATATTTATGGGCAGTCGATGCCTTGACTTAAATTCAACCTCACGTCAAATGTCACGTTTTATGACTGCGCATATCAACAACTTGTGCAGTTCGCTTTTGACGCACTCAGTAGTGGCAATTGGCTCGCCGTGCCCACGTCAGCATTATGCAAATGTTGTGATTTTTCATTTTGTTTGTGCTGCGAAACAAAATTGCATTAATAACATGTAATTGCAGATATCTGTGGTGGCAATTAGCCTATCGGCGGATTCGCGCAGGCCAGTGCCATGCTGCATCCAACAGATACAGATACATTCACAGTTAAAGCATGGCCTGGTAACTCTGCATGGGTTGGCAGTGTTGGGTTATGTGCAAAAAGCAATTACCTAAGGGAAATTGCAAAATTAGAGAGCAAAATCGAAAACAAAGTAAACACAGAGTTGTCTAACTAGTTACATTTGCAGCTCTCAGCTATATTTTGCGCTCTCTCTGCTCTAAAATGTTGTGCACGATTTTGATTTGGCTCATTTGCATTTGGAAAATGAACAATGTTAATTTGATAGCGGCGATAGCGCCAAGAACTGCAGTCAGCGATGCGTAAACTGCAGATAAATGCCGTCCAAAGAAATTTGGCCCAGTTGTGGGAGTTGGCCAAAATTTGCGACATGTCTAATGGGCTGAAATTTAATGCACTTTTGTGTAATGTGGCAAAGTCAGCTTGGCGCATTTGGCATTATGGACACATAACAAATGCTGGACATTAGAGCCAAAGCCAAAGCCAAAGTCAACACTTACAAACACACACACACACACAACCAACAACAGCAGAAGTGGCGAATGCCGCTGAGTCAACTGTCAATTAATCAATTCGGCTGCCTGGCAAATGTTGCCGCTTTGGCCATCAATTTGATGGGTACACGTTAAAGCAGGAGCTTCTTCTAGTGGGGGCTGCCTGAAGCGAGCGGCCATCCAGTAAGTGTTTGCCTCAACTGCGGCACAGCTGCGAGTGGATGTTGCTGTTGTGGGTGTAACAAATGTTTGGGTTTTCAAAAAAAGCAACTGCGTTATGCCGCGAAAATAATACACAGATTTGCGATACTTACACACCCAACCCCAACCCCAACCCCAACCACACCTACACACACACACACTTAAATACACAGGGGAACATATTTTATTTTTGACATTTGTCTGTTGCCTACCTTGCGGCATGCCTCGTGCATTTTAATGCCTCGCCCGAGGCGTGTATTGTAGCACAAATTTATGGGCATTTATTGAACATAAGTGTTGGCAATTCATGAAACAGCTGCGTGCCGTTCATTATAAAAGCCAATTTTAAATTGGGCGCTCGTCATACAGATAGCATTTTAATAAGCACGCAAGCCGCGCCTCTCCCCCCTCTTCATATCTAGGCCAAGTTGGCGATGATGTCACGCGAAGCTGTAGCCAAAGATGAAGATGAAGATTTAAGCCAAGTAGTAAGTGTGTGTGTGTGGGCGTGGCTGTGGGTGTGTGTGTGTGTACATATTGTGGTATGTTGAA
Source organism: Drosophila novamexicana (assembly GCF_003285875.2). Taxonomy (NCBI): domain Eukaryota; kingdom Metazoa; phylum Arthropoda; class Insecta; order Diptera; family Drosophilidae; genus Drosophila; species Drosophila novamexicana. The sequence continues at coordinate 5,834,820 of NW_020824772.1, forward strand.
ATGAAGATTTATAAACCTCTCAGCGCTGTTTTGCGGCCTGTACTCAGACGGTGCAGGTCTTATGTGTGGGTTCAGCAAACCCATAAATCTTGTGCAGAATCTTGTTTAGTTTATTGAATTATCAATGGGCATATGTATGTATGTGTGTATGTGTATGTGTATGTATATGTACGTGTATGTGTGCGACATTGTCTGGCATAAAACTAAAAGAAATATCAAACACGTGCGCCAGCACTTATGTAAATAAGCTCTGCCTCTCAACTGTTATGCTGTAGGCAAGGGCACTGGCACGCCTATATTTATAGTTTTATTTGTCTTCGCATTCTAGGCTTTGTCTTATCTACATCTCACGCTTTGACTAACAACTGTTCCACTCTATGTGGCATGACTGTGAATTGGACTCTGTTGCCCCACCTGCCACGCAGTTGCGCTTAATTTTCATGACTCATTTAAATAAATTTATTGTGTTGGCTGCACACACCTTAAGTTAATGCTTTGCTTCCATTGAAATTGAATAATATGCTAATGCAATCACAGCTGGAACAACTTTATGCCATTTTAAATGGAAATATAATTTTTGAAGCACACATTTTGGCTTCAAAGCAATCGCAGTAAAGTTTCTTGAGTTTTGACTTCTCATTGTAATTTGTTGTTTACGAATACATAAAATGCTGATATAAATATGTATGAAATCTGCACAGGCTCTGAACACAAACAAAGGACTGGAAAACGGACGCACCATAAAACGAATCAAGTGAAGTGTTCATTTTATGGTTTCCCATAAAAATAGCTGACATTTTTCGGGTCCCGATATAATACTCCTCTTATAACTCTTGCAATCTTATTCAATTCAAATTGTTAATAATTGATAATAAGCTTTATAAGGTAGAAGAATTGCGAGTTTTGTCATGATATTTTGAAAAACCGAAAATTAATTATTATCATTCAGCTGATCTTTATAAGATTTTACTTTCATTCAAGAGCATGAGAAGTTCGTAAATTCCAAGTTGGGAAAGATATCTTTCAAAATTGAAACCAGTTTGTACAAACACATTATTTTAACCTAGATATCTATAGATATCTAGCCTGAGTATTAGTTCAGTTTCATTCAGATGTGGATTGTATGAACGACAAGGTTTTTCACGAATGTCCCAAGGGCAACTTTATGATATAACAATACGATGCCTACGAAAAATAATGTTTTTCGTTATTTTGTGTATGAGCTTAAACTATGAGGCTAGCTTACTTGGAAATAGACAAACTGACAGTCGATGCGTTCCACAGTTTGTGCTAAAATTATATAACCAGCGAGGCAATGTACTTTTCTCGGTATGCAGTTCTTTGATGTGGCCAGTTTTCCTATCAACAGTAAATTCCCAGTAACCATAAGAAACCTTAAAGTTCAACTAGCTGCTCCATATATAATTTTACATTATTTATGCGCATTATATTCCTTGTTATAGTGTACTTACATAATATCTTATACTTGCTAGTCACCATAACAAATTACATATTTAAACTTTTGCGCCATAAAGGACAGCGCGCACAAAAATGGAAAACAAAAAAAATGTTGTTAAAGAAAATTTCAATGTCTAAAATCTTAACATTGACAGGCAAGCCGCATTGACTGCATCGACAACAGGCGCAAGATTCCATTGAAAAAGGGGCACTAGATCAGGGTTACAAGGCAGCGCAGGCCACTTGAGCGACACCCCGAAGTGCTCTGCACTTGGCATCAATCAATAATTGCCCATTGAGAGCAGCGGGTGGAATAGCAGTTGCTCTAACTGCAGCTAAGCCATAATTGATTAGCAGCATGCAACATGAGGTGCTTCAGCACACACGAAAGCACACGACCAGAATGCATAATGGTGCACATTGAGCTGATGCTGTTGCTGTACCCTTAGCCATATAGCTACAGCTCGAATTATATATTGCTGCAATGTCTGGCTTATATTCCTTTTTTCATGACAGGGCCACAGGCAATTGCCTGGCTTGTCTTCTCTAAGACGGCTTTTGTATGCTAGCGCTGTCGACAATGATGGATGCTGAGACTGGGCTCCAATTGTGTCTGCAATTAATGGCACACACACACACACACAACCGACCACATACACGACCACAATTGTATCTTTGAAATCGCTTTTCAATAAACTTATCATCTTATCTGCTTTTACAGTCAACCATTTCTGAGAAGGTCTTCATATCAAATTTTAACTTGAATTAACTTTTAATTACCATGTGCATTTTTGCACTTAACTTTGAGGTGGAAACTTTAATTAATATTTTTTTTGCTCTCTCTTTTGCAGGTACGTTTCAACAAGCCAGCCAAAAGCGTAAGTAGTTTCTCAGAATTGCTCTTATTATTACACACTTATCGATCAAGTTGCCTGGAACGTGTTCAAAGTTGGCCGCTTGAAGTGCGCTTCAAAAGCTTTTACCAAATTATTCAGTTTTCGGGAGAAAAAAAAAATATATATATATAAATATATTTATCAGTGTATAGAAATCAAATATAAGATTCGACAAGTTCAATGAAAAATTGCATTGCCGAGAAAAAAATGCAAATACATTTCTACGCTAACAAAGTTCCTGCTGCCCAGCGTTGAGAAGCGTTCAGATACATTTGAATAAAAATAAAATTCGAATTCCAAATCGAAATGAAAATGTAAAAGGAAATACCTTAAGCGCACGCCAACCGAGCGGCGACTAGTCAAGGTCCGTGTCTGTCTTTCGGATTGTTTGCCTGTTTTTCCTTTACCTTGTCCAAGTGTTCTTCAGTCTTAAGCACCGGACAAGCGTTGGCCTGGCGCTGTGCGAGCTGAAAGTTAATTAGCTTGTCAGTGTTTGAGACACATTAAAGCTGCTGCCAGAAGCCAGTGCAATGAATTGTTAGGGCTAGCCAAATCGTTGGACAACACGTAATATTCATTAGTCACATGGCTACGGGGCGTATGAGTAATATTAAGTGCAGCCATCTAAGCAGTGCTGTGTACATATTAATCTTTAGCTGATTTTGGTGCAATTTGCAGCTTAAGTGGCAATTAATAGAGGGTCGTTATTTAAGCACTTGAATGTAATCATCCCGCTAATTGGCAATAAATCAAACTCAGTTTACCTGCTCTTCTAGCCAACGCAAATATGCACTTAAGCCTTTGCTATATAATATGCATAATTATGTACGTCAGCGCTTGAGACTGAGATTACGACAACAACAACAACAACAGCAGCAGGTGCGGCAGCTGTGACAGCGCTATGTCTATGGCAACATGATTCTTATCATTGGCGCAGGCTCATCTTCATCTTATCTTCATGGCTATGCGAAATGCCGGCTCACCTGCAGCTGGCGTTTTCGCTCGTCTCTTAATCAACGCGTTTTATCGCCACGATTTTATTTTCGGGCTAAATAAACTATTAGGAAAACTCATTTTCATGAAAATCCACTTTAATTGCTGTTGCCGCTGCTGCTCGTCAACGGCTGCGGTTACGCGAACCAGCAACAATAACGAGCATAAGGCTCCGGTATCTCTGTGGTGTGGCATTTGCCAAACGGCGTTACTTGTAAATTTAACGCAAATTGTCTGTAACATGAGCTGTTCGACTGAGGTGTCGCTGCTGCGGTTCGGCGCGGTGCGGGGCGGACTACACTGCGGGTGGCCCTGTAAGTGCCAACAGCAGTGCCGGCCATTAAATTTTCACGAATTTTGTGTCTGTGTGTGTGTGTGTGTGTGTGTGCAGCAAACCCAAGCAGACATTCGCACAGGCAATCTGCAAGCAGGCAGCAAAGCGTAGTAGAGGATTATAAATGCCGACAAAAGTGTCGCAAACAATTTGACTCCTTGAGAGAAAGATACAGATCGTACAATAAACAAATATTGCATGGACAAGTATTACACCGTTGTTTAGCACTGCAAGACTTTCGATAAGGAACATTGTGAAAATTCGATAGTCGATTATTGCTGTTATCGTTACTATCGATAACAGCAATTGCAGACAACATTCTATGCTTTAATTGGGAATGTTATTATCAATAACATTCTTAAGCTCGACTCTTATGTCAAGATTAGTAAATGTTATTTAAGACAAAATCTTCTAAAACCCAATTCATTACCCAAATTTTCTATAATTCTTCCTAAACAATTTAGCCATATATTTTCTTTGAATGGGTTACTCAAAAGCATATCTAAAAGCAGAAGCTTAATGAATATAAATACTTGCCAAGTTCCACAAACAATCCTTGATGTCTGCTGCCAGCAATTTTTTAAGGCTTTCACACTTGTCACCTGTATAGCTGTGTGTGCTTCTGCGTGAGGTTATTAGCGTAATGTTGTATGGCTCTTTGGGCCGTCTGTCTGCCGCCAGCTGAAGGAGTATTTGATGTCGTCATCATCGTCTTTGTCGAACTTCCCGGTCTCAACGCATTTAGTTGTTGGCATCCTTGGAGAGCAATTTGCAAAACACCAGAGCTGCGGTTACCTTGTGCCTCTAAGTTTCACCTCCCCGGTCGGTTACACCTGTTCATTGTGTATATATTAGTAGGCAACTTGTTTACATGGCAGTTGCGCGGATTATTACGGCCATTTTGCGGTTTTTGATCGTTCTAGTTGCACAATATGTAATTAAAACCTGCATTTAATATGCCCACACAGATACACACGCACACGACGACAATTTGAAGCGTTTAGCATTGAAACAAAGTGCTGTAAATTAACATAATGTCTAGGCAGACAAACGAACGAGCAGAACGACAACAACAACAGCAAATGCCGCCAACAAAAATACAAAAATATTTATGCCAATGCAAATGGCGTCTGCATAAAATTTATTGACACTTTTCGAGTGCTGCGCATTGTCATTGTCATGGCTAGGCAGCTGGCGGCTGGCGGTGTGTGCAGGTGGTGGGTGGGGTTGGGGGACGTTTGGCGGGCTTGGCGAGAATGCTGAATGCGGCACTGTGCAGGTCTCTTCCGTTTTTCAGATATCGTTGCGGTTGACATTGTTACGCCCATGGCCACGCCCAGGCTTACGCCCATAGACCCACCCTGCACCTAGACCAAGTACCACATGGCAGTGCCTGTAGCGTTTAACGCATAGTCCTACAAGCGTGTCCTGGCATCCTTGGGTCTGGTATCCTGGTTTCTGGTGTTGCTGCTGCTGCTTCTGCTGTTTTTCCTGTGATTCGTTCTCGTTTTAATGAGCAAAGTTTTGGCATGTGCGCTATTTATTTGCAGTTTAGCAATCAGCACGCATCCCAGCAACAAATGCAGATAAAAGCGAGTGCGTCGCATAACAATTCATTTACAATCGTTGCGCAACAAAAATTGTCGACATAATGAGTATGGCATTTAGTAGCACACACATCATGCAAATATAAACCAGTTACAGTCTGATTTTCGTTACATTTAAATACATAATTAACTACGCATGTTGTCGTCGTTTGAAATGAATTCAATTTAACTTGCGTGCGCTGCGATCAGAAATATATTTTGCTCACATTTCGAGCAGCTCAACCAACTATCATGAACTCACGCTGATAAAAGTTGCTAAAAGTGAAAAGTAACAGAAAATTAGCAAAAATAAAAGTAACTTAAAACCAATAAAAAAAAAAAAAAAAAAAAAAAAAAAAAAACTATCATGAGTTTTAAAATTTTAACTTGACTTATGATTAAATTCCATTTCAATATTTATAGCATACTTTTTGGAGCTACACAGACTGGGGAACATCTAGTTAAGTTAAGAATATGGATTATAGCTTCTCACCTGACCAGTACAGCCTGAGAAGTAATATTAACAAACAATATTTATTAATCAATGAAATAGGCTAATTCTGCAAATTTATGAAGAACTGTTTGCTAATGAAAGAAAGTAGATTACGAGTGAAGCATAGTCTACTAACAAAAAATATTGGAGCCCCAAACGCAATGAAATTTCCTGTGCTTGATATTAAATCTTAAAATGTTTATATGATATTTATTATAACATAAATAGTTCATGCTATTGCCCTTAATGTATGTTATAAGCATTTCTGTGGATCCCTAACGAATGCGGCCCTTTGAAATAGAGTTTCACAAAATCCACATTAAGCCACTATGGAAGCCACCACATTTGTGCAAACTTCTGTATAACATATTTCGCTTATGTATTATATGTATTATGTATTTAAATTTAAATGTTTTGCAGACAGCATCATTTGAATTTGCGCTCGAACTACACAAATTCAGCTGGGCTGCAGCAGCTGCTACCCACAATGGCAAATGGGAGCAAAGCCCAAATACCTCATCCAAACCGAAAGCCAAAAATATATTGCAAACAATGTCCATTTAAAATATGAACAGCATTTAATTTAATTAGAAGGTGCAACCGCAAGCTCTGGTCTGCCTTTTTTGAACTCGATCGCTGCAATTTTGCCGAAATCATAATCAAAAGCCGGTTAAAACTATGAGTATTCGAGAATCAAACTAGTAAAAGAGTTGCAGTCGGGACTGTCCGACTACGCTATACACTAAGCTGTCGTAACACCAATGGCACTATCTTCAATACGTACTTAGAGCCTTCTTGTCACCTTGTTGCCAGACTATTATTGAAGTGTGGACCAAGAAATAGACAAACAGACGGAAGGACGGAAGCATCAAAGCCTACCAAGAATTAATTTACCTATTGGGAACGGAAGAAGCATTCTTCTGCATGTTGTATACTATTGTACAAATTAAATGGGGTGAGGGTATACAATTTGTACGTGAGGATTTGAACCATCGAGTAGAAGCATAGTTAACTGGTTTAGCAAAGCGGATTAAAATGCGCTCAAAGTTAGGAGAACGCTGAGGCAAGTTTTAACTGCAATCACCTTGAAAATGCACACGATGCGTATTGCACGTGGGAGAGTCTATGTATGTGTGTTTGCTGAGCGTGCTTGGCAAAGCAGAACTCACTAAACGGAAAGCTGTGCACAATTGCCGCGCTTAAAATTTCCAACACACACACACACACACACTCAGGCACACAGGCACGCACCGACAATAATTGATGCGTTGTGCGTGCGTGTGTTTGCTCACTGAGTGCAGCTTAGGTAAAACAGTTTCCTCTGTAGTTGCTTAATTTCATTATGGAAAAAACATGTTTGCCCCACACACCTTATCTCAGCTGATGGACAGGCTAACTAAAGCAGAGCACCTGTCATAAACACTGAAGCGTTTTTCCATGTTGTGCGTCAAGCTGATATATACACATGCTTACTCACACACTTGCACACGCACGCACACACACACGCACGCACACATACATAGACATGTATATACAAATCATTAACATCATGTCTTTGTCTTTCGTCTATACCCAAAACCCCCGCTTCCCCTCTCCAACCCAATAAATACACCGAACTCAGTGGCCGCCACAGCGCATTTGAAGTCGCCCGGCATTGAGGGCGAGGGCGCTGGCGAGCCATGGATGCAGCCGGTTGTGGCATACTTGGAGGCGCCGGTGCGACCCACAAAATCGCCAAGTAGGTGGCGCCACTAGCAAAACTCAATTTCTCTCGCTCTCTCACTCTCTCTCTCTCTCTTGATGTGTGTGTGTGCTTCCCGCGCCCGTAGTTAACAGTTAAATTTAAGTGTCTATCTGTAGTTGAAAGTTGACTTAGTTGAAATTGAAACCGCTTTCTAGTTGTAAATACATCAACACACCACGCACACACACACCGACAAACACAAACACGCAGACACACACACACACAGACACAGACACTGACACACTAGCGCACAGCCCTGGCTGGTATACATACAGTTCAACTCTTGTTTTACTGCTACGTTTTGTGTATGTGTTTGTTATGTTGTGTGTGTCTATTGTCTATTGTATAACCATTGCTGCGACTTGTAACTACTCGACTTATCAATGCCAAAAACCGCACACAAACTTTACCCGTTTGTGGGCAACTCTCTTCCCCTCTCCTCTCTCTCTCTCTCTCTCTGTCTCTTTCTCTTTGCATGTAAGCAGAATGTGATCAGACGTTTGTCTCGCGCATTGGAGGGCCACAGAACGGCAGCTTCACGGCTCCGCTGCTGCATAACCATCGGAATCATTCGCGGCAATGCCTCTACACATTCCTAGCAGGACCTGGTCAGCGCGTCGAAGTAGTTTTTAAATCCTTTAATTTAAGAGGAAGTCCGCCAGAGTAAGTCACGCACAGAAAATTGATTTTATTATTTATTATAATACTCGTTCGCAAAGTGAGAGGAGTATATTGGTTTATTGCTGTCCGTCTGCTAATTATCTCCTCGCAATTAAAGTTAAGAAAACCTTGCTTTTATACAAGACTGTGAACGAGTATTATTCTGTCGGTTACAGCCGACTGTAACATTTGAACATATATAATCTGGCCTTTATTATTTTAGCGGTTCGGCCGTCGGTGAGTTACCAAGGTGAGTAATTAATTTGTTAATTAATGACAGCTTAATTTGAGTTTCGATAACGCTTTGCAGCTGTGTTCATGAGTACATGGATATCTACTCGGAGGTGCAATCGTCCGAACCAGCGGAGCTGATCAATTCCCCATTCGGCGGCCGCTATTGTGGCGCAATACCGCCGCGTCGTCGCATTTCCATGTACCGCGCCGTTGCCATTTCATTTTTTAGCAACAAGAATGTGTCGACGGACCTGTTCGAGGGCACATTTCGGTTTATAAATGCATGTAAGTGCAACCCGTGGCGTCTATTGATTGAGCAGTTAAACCCTAATCGTATGCCCTTCACAGCGGAATATGAAATTGGTATACCCATTGCTGGATCGCCATGTTCCTACACGATAACGCCTAGCATGAGTATCAATAAAACTGGCGCACTCATATCGCCAACCTATCCAGGTGCCTATCCGAAGGATATGTCATGCACATATCAATTTCTTGGTGAATCGAATCAGAGAGTTAGATTAGAGTTTCGTGATTTTGATCTGTTTTTTGGTGGACCACAGTGAGTACCCCTAATGCTGTACAAATTCACACAAGACACACGCACACACACACACACACACACACACACACACACACACACACACACACTCTCAAAAAGTTTCCAGTCAAAATCAAAGCAAATTCTGGATATCTTTGCGGTATTTGCCTTGACATGCAGCTTCCACTGACACCACACACACAGGCACACACACACACACGCACGCACAAAGAATCATATTTTCGTACTATCTGCAAGAATTGCTTATTTAAATTCTACGTAAATTCTATTCTATTTATATATGTACGCTCTATTCCAATTGCTATTACAATCTATTCGTCTACAACAAAATTATTGTTTACTATCATCATCAACAATAACAACAACAACAACAATAACTACAACAACATACAATCAAAAAAAAAAAAAAACAGCTGCCCATTTGACTATGTGAAAGTGTACGATGGTCCAGATAATTCGTCAGCATTAATCGGTACATATTGCGGACAGCAAAGAAACTTAGTATTGTATTCGAGCGAGTCGAGCCTTTTTGTTCATTTTTATACCCTGCCGCGCACCGCAAATTCGCAAAATCGTGGCTTTAAAGGAATTTATGAATTTAGCGAAAGTTTTGTTAAATTAGATTTTATACGTAAGTATTACTCAGCGATAAACCATATAATCTACATTTCATTTTCAGTTGCCATTGCCCAAAACTGCGGCCATTTTGTTGCATTGCTCAGCAAAATGGCCGCCACGCACACATTTAACGGCTCCGTGTATGTGTTTGATGCACGTTTCCACTCAGTGGCTTTTTGTTAATTTTTGTTGCATTTTATCAACATTCGGTTTACTGGACACTCACTAATCAAATTTATCTACAACTTAACCCTCTATCCTTCTCTCTCTCTATCTCTCTGTATCCCCTTTTCCTCTACTATGTATTGCAACTCTAACTGAAATTCTGAAAACTACGTTATCTGCTGCAACTGCTATCTGAAAATATTTACTAATTATCTAAAAATGCAACAATAAACACACAACATTTATTGCGTCCATCAGGTGAAAATGATGGCATTCACATACGTGGCTCAGAATGTGATCAAAAGATTTTATCGAAAAAGGAATCAACTGGTTTTGTGCTCTCCCCCAACTATCCCTATCCATATATACCAAAAACTGTGTGTAGGTGAGTGTAAAATAAATGTATAAATAAATAAATCTTTTGCAGATATTAATAATATAATATCGATATTCCATATCCATATGCTTCGCAGATATTTCATCTATGGCATGCAAGATGCCCAGCATCTGGAGCGTGTGCGTCTCGAGTTTATCTCTTTCAACATACCCAAAGTGGAGCACAAGGACAAGAGCGAGTGCGCAAACGCAAATTAAACACAGTATGACAAACTAAAGGCAATTAACGTCCATGTCTGTTTCATTCTAGATCCAACTGTACTGATGGCTATCTAAAGATCTATCTGAAGGGCCAAGAGACGGCCGATGCGTACGACAAGTTCGATTATGAGCTTTGCGGCAATGAGACGCAGCGCGTCATCAGCGATGGGCCCCGTCTGGCGATGGTGTTTAGTTCGGGTGAGCTGCAGGGGCGCGGCTTTAAGGGCAAGTACATATTCGAGACGGAATATAAAATACCCGGCACGGCGGCACCGGACGGCACCTGCAGCTTTACGTATGTGAGCAGCTCGAAGAAACGCGGCGAGTTAAACAGCCCGCGATATCCATCCAACTATCCGTCAGACACAAACTGTTCCTATTTGTTCTTGGCCGAGCACAACGAGCAAGTTACCATTGTATTCGACCACTTCAAGATCAAGGCCGACAACAATGGAAACGCCACTGCGGGCTCTTATGGGTAAGTGCAGCTCCAACTGCAGGAATCAGCCGATATCAATGTCTCGATCGCTTGCAGCTCCGGTGCCTGCTTTGAGGATTGGCTGGAAATGTATGTGGTGTATCGGGATAACAACGATCGCTTGCTGGGTCGCTATTGCGGTTTAACTGCACCCGGACCCGTTGAGAGTCCACGAGGTGCGGTTGGTTTACGCATTACGTTGCACACGGATCAGGAGAGCGTGGCCAGCGGCTTTAAGGCGCGATATTTCTTTGAGTCGGCCAAATCCGATGCGGGCGACTGTGGCGGAAACTTCAGCAACGAGGACTCGGGCATTATCACCTCCCCGAACTATCCAGCCGGCTACAAGGCGCCAGGTCGTGGCATGGCCTCCAATGCCTGCAACTGGGTGATGACCGCACGCGCCGGCTACAAGTTGTCCATCAACTTTGAGCAGTTTGGGCTCGAGGGCGATCCGGCGAGTAAGTACAATAGTACCACTATCACCATCCACAACTGTATACTCTCAACTCTGTGTATTCACAGATCGTGGCTGTCCCGCTGCTGTGCTGCGGCTCTGGGTAAATGTCGATTCGGATCAGCCGCCTCTGGAGCTGTGCGGTGAGAAGCCTCCCATTGAGCACTGGCATTATATATCCACTGGCCAAACAGCACGCATCAGTTTCACCACCAGCGACAAGACCGTCGGTGCACAGGTGGGCATTGAGCTGGCATTGATATTCAGCGGAAGTGGAGGTTTTTGGGGCTTGCCATTTGGCAATGCCCAGCTGAATAAAATGCAAAATTAACAAACACTTTATTTATTCAGGGCTTCCGCATTGTATGGACGGAGATACAGGACTCCGGCCCGGGACCACCATCCATTGGGCTGCTTTGCGAGTCCACCTACCACTTCCAGTGTGCGGCAGGCTATTGCATATCGGACAAGCTGCGCTGCGACGGCGTCAAGAACTGCGGTCCCGGCGATGATAGTGACGAATTGCATTGTGAGTCGTGAGTGAGTCGAACGGTTCAGTTCAATTTTTATTTTCCTTTTGATATACTTTGTGCTATGTTTTTGTTTATACTCTATATATATTTACATACTTATGTATTGTTTTATCGTTGAGTTTGTGTTTTCAGTGCGTCCACTGAGCGACCATGAAAATCGTATGAGTAATCCTTTAGTTTAAATTCCATGATTTCCATTTGGTTTGTCGTTCGATAATAATACATAAAGTCTATGCAATTGATGCATATTTTGTTTATTACGCTTTTCATTTGTTTATAACAGCCTCGAAAACTTGAACCCGACGAAACACTTGCTAAAAACTATATCAATTAAATGTGTAAACTAACCAAAAATAACTTTAAACTAATACTAACCAAATTAAAAACGAAATTAACTCCGAACTCAAACAATTTGAGGCCTACAAACTCTAAGCACCACAATTTTGAACAGCTCTGTATGGTGTTTATTTCTGTTTTTGTTTTGTTTCACTTTCATGGCCAGAATTTTTGTACATACAATTTACAATTGTTTTTTAGGATTCACCCATTCAAGAACTCACCCTAAGCTATGCATAATTATTGTTCTACCTACACAAAGCAAACATGTTAAATGGCATACTTTATCGTACGAAACCAAAATCACAGCGTTCTCAGTAATAACAACAGCCACGCCCACACTAAAACTATCTCTCTTTCTCACTTGTCTTCCTCTATTTCTCTTTATTCTCTGTCTTTCTTTAATATACTTTCTCGATGTGATTTTCCACTTAAACCAACTGAAAACTAACAAACTTTACTTAACATTTGAAACTCCCTAAAATAATCTCAAACAAATACCTGAAACAATCCGTGACAATTACACAGGTGACGCAAACTCCACGCATTTGCCCACATTTCTACAGACATTTGTTTTAGCAATTATGGCATTAGTCTTGAATACGTACAACTAAAACGTAAAACTAAATCTAAGTAAAACGAACTAAAATCAAAAAATTTCAAATTGGATGGAAAAGTGATGAAAACTATTGCAATAACTTAATAAAAAAAAAAAAACAAAAACAATTTGTAATAATTTTTGCAAGCATAAATTACACGCCAAGTAAATGCTAATGTATAAGATTAAAAAAAAATGCATAATACTTTTGGTCACATATAACACGTGAGTCCTGCATAAACTTGTCTCAAATCGCTGCACACGCCCACAACGCCCCCACACCCACAATCACGACATGCACAGTACCCACCCACCAAAAAAAGAGACCCACACACTCCACCACAACTCTCAAACTGAAAACTTGCCACAAATGCCACGTTTGAGTAATGCATCGTTTTAGAAAGATATTGCATTAATTAGTATCAAATATAAATACCCTCTACAAATTTGTTCTCTTTGGTTGCATATTTCAGTTTTCAGTAGCACTCCGGAAATAGTTTCAAAGCATGCTGATGAAGTATTTCTTTATAACTCTGGCTTTTTTATGTTCTGATCTTAACTGTCTTTCCCCAATACCCAAAAATTAGTATACCAAATGATAAACTGAGCTGCATTCTCAACTGTTATCCCAATAAAAACCATCTGCTAATAATATCTATTAAACCAAATACTTCAATGCCAACACATCCACTGAGTACATAATCTGTCAACTACTTAGCTAGATAATCATTTATACATTATCTTAGCATCATTTACATTTATCATAATCAAAGAGTTTGGAAGCCTATGTGTATAGTATTTTTGCAGCTAACTGTATTAACAAATGCTATTTATTTGTTTTGTACTTTGGTTTATTTACGTATCGATTCCTGAATTAGGTATCACGGAAGCGGCCGAGGAGGATCACGACGTCCTAATTATAATAACACTAGTCGTCGTCTCGTCCCTAATCTGTCTCCTATGCACACTCTGTCACTCCAGAAGAAAACGTAGAAATCATGCGCGTCAATTGGGTTTACATCGGAATGCACACTATGACTCGCAGACGAGCGCAACGGGTAAGGGAAGAGGCGTCAAAGGATCGCAAGATGTTTTGTCTTGAGTTTATGTTTCCATTATGATTTTAGGTTTCCTTTGATTTCGTTTTGTCTTTTATAATTTCGAGGTAATCATAAGAAACGCTTTGAAATAGATCGATTTTTAATACTATGACCATCTTAATATTTGGTAGCTGGTCTTAGCTCCAGTCGACGTCATTTGCAGAGTGGAGGGGCGAGCATTGCGGGCAGTTTACACGGCATTAACAGCGGCACCTTGATCATTCCACCCGCGCCCCTGCCACCCACCAGCGTGCCACCGCCACCGCATATATGTATAGCCGGGATTGACATGTCACACGGCCTGATGTCCAACGACGAGGACGATGATGACGACGACGATTTGGAGCTGGACGAGGATCAGCTGGCGGCGGATATATTCATAAACGATGTGCATTTCGACGAGGATAATATCGATCATGTAAACCAAATGGCAAACGTTTAACTATGTTTATAAGCATTTTTATCGATAGTTTCAGCTATAGAGCGCTTTAGATTAGGACGTGCCCAGTCAAGGGGTACGTACATAGATAAGTGAGTACGAACTTCGGGTGAAGTTGGAGTTGAATGTCTATATACATACTGACTGCGACAGATAGCAGAAAGAACTTGAACAACAAGAACAAAAATTTAAAAGTTAACAATACCTAAAAGACAAAAAATTATGCAAAAGTGCGAATTGATTAAGACATAAATTTAATAAGCTATAAAGAGGGCGCAAATAAACGTAAAAAGTACAGTAGGGCGTAAACATTGTAGTAGCGATAAACGATAAACGATTAACGATTAACGATGAACAAAGAAGACAGACAACAAATAATAATTACATTTAAATATACATACATACTATATTATACACATAGCGACTATGGGGGGACAGAGAATTGCGAAACGCACATTGATGGTTCAGGAATGGAAAACCCAAGCGGCGAATATGTAAAGCATTTTCTTAGCCACAAGAGACCGCAAAAAAGTTGTTGATTTTTATATTTGATACGAGTAATATTTAGGTGAAGCATAAATTGAATTAATTATACAACAAAACAAAAAAAAAAAAAAAAAAAAAAAGAAAGAAACCCACAAACACACAACACAGAAACATGAATAAATAAATTTGAACGCAGGCAAAATAAAAACATTCAACTTATTAAAGGGCATAAAACAATAAAGTAAATACCTAAAGTATATATCTATACAGGCGCGAATAACTTTTATTTACACATTTTTTTACAATATGCAAAACACACACAAAATTATACATTTCTCGCCACAAGACCGATTAAGCTCAAGTTTAACAAGTTTATAAATTGAAGTTTTTAACAAGTATAATAAAAAAAATAAAAAAATACATAAGACATACATACAAGAAGATTGCATAAATAAAAGAATTAGTGACTATCAAACCTGTATCTTCCAGCAAAAGTTAAACGTAAAATCCTTTAATTGAGGGATTTGTATAAATAAATGAACTTATTAATACAAACAAATTAAAAAGCGTCACTCGTGTCGTGCGCTTCAAATTCCAAAGTCGATAAATTCAAAGATTTTTGTCTATTTAAGCACATTTTTATAGACATTTAAATGGAATGTTGCAGCGACATTAACAAAAGATTAAAACAAAACAATTTATAAAAATGTACACGCTAAACAGAACGATAATAAACACTTTTACAGTAAATTAAAATCCAAAAGTTAACTCTAATAAGAAACACTGAATAGAAAATGCAACTATTTCTGCCAATCGTTGAGTAAAAATAATAATTATTTTTTCTTTAGTTCCGATATAGTTTATGCTATACTTTTCTTCGATGGAAAACGAATATTAAGGGTAAACATTTTAGTTTATATGATTTTAAAATGAGGGTTTTTAAATGATAAAACATAAATGAAAATTCGAGGAAATAAAAAAAAATTATTGGTTTCATAGCGCTCGTACATTTTGCATAAAGAACTTTTTAAAAAAAGAAAAGGCTTAAATAAATGAGAAAAAATTAAACAGTTCAACGTAAAAATCACTAAAAGTAAAAATATGTAGGTGTTTAATAAAAACATAAATAAATAAATCCAATACATTAAAGAAATAAAACGTTGTTAAATTGTTGCAAAATGCATAAAGATCAACTATTTCATAAGAAATATTAAATTATTTTTAAATAATTGCAAAATAACAATGAAAAAATGAATAAATATTTAGTTTAAGTGTATACATTTTGTTGTTGTATGACATTAAAATGAGCCCCAATTAAATTAGTTAATTAAAAAATTGAATTTGTGTTCTAGCAATTAAAACAAAGAAAAATTAAAAAAAAAAACTATTTACTAAACATATAAAAATTTAATAAAAATGTTCGAGAAACACACGACAAAATCCCCGTGAAAAGTTCTAAGCGTTTACTAAAAAAACACACAACGTTAAATTAAACAAGCAAGTGTTAAATTTACATTTAAATCTATATTTAAGCAAGGCAAACCAATGAACGATAAGTTATACTAAACAAATATGTAAAGCCTAAACCAAAATGAAAAAAATCTTAACCCAAGCGTATGCATTGGCATAGATCGCAGCGCTTTAGCAAAAGATAGTTGATTAAAACGCAAACTTTTAAAATTGAACAAAAACACCTACAAAAACAATTCCATGTTAACATTAAATATAAATAAAGGTAATTAAATAAATGAATACTAAACCAAATCCAACTGTCATTATTATTCAATTTATAGTATATCCTGACTGACTGACTGACTGAGTGATTGACTGACTGACTGACTGACTGATTGGTGATCAACGCACAGCCCAGCTGAAATTTTCACTGTCGTTACCTTATGTGATGTAGGTGCACACTAAGACGGGGTTTCGGGAAATTTCACCCGCAAGTGTGGAAAAATCGCGAGAAACGTTTTAACGAAACGTTTTTGTTTACCATCCTTTAAACTTTATATGTGCCACGGGCAAGGCCGGATTATACCCGCTAGCACATTATATGAAATGTCTATTTTAAATATCATCACTGGAAATCGCTTTTAATGAGGGATGTTACTTTAAGTGCTTTCTTCAAAATCTTGAAACTTTAAAGATGACATGATAAAAAATCATATGTGAAAATTTATAAAAAATTTTGAGAATATTTTATTTTTGCAATTAAATACAGCTTAAAATGCCACATTACTTCAAAGTGGACCGCACCAAGAGAGAGTGGTTTGCAGAAAAATGCATAATTAAATGTTTCAGTTTTTAGTTTGCGAATTCAAACGAAATTTTGACAACATTTTGTTGATGGCCTCCGCATCGCCGTCGACCGAAGCCTTGTCCTGTTCCAATATTTGCTCAAAACTCTTTTGCTTAGTACCGACCAAATAAAAGTCCTCATCGGCTATTGTGACCCGTCCGTCGGCATCAGGTGCTTTGCCCTCATAAATGTCCAGAGCTTTGAAATCAAAAACTACAGTGAGATGGTCAGACAGACTACTGTGAGAGGCCATAAGACTGCAATGGCAGTAACTCACCCATGCTCTTAATTAGTTTGCCATCGGTATCCGTAAAATTAAACTGAAATGTGTTGACCACAGTACGCTTTTCGGGATCCGACTCCTTGAGCTTATTGCGAATTTTCTCAATAATTTCGTCGCTTTTCATGCTTATGGAATGTGGCTGAACGAGGCACAAGTGGAGCGTTTCAGTGCAGCTGCTTGACTAAATCAACCGCAGACGCCAATTGAAACGAAGACTGCGGATTACCGCAGGCGTTCTCGTTGTGGCTTTGCATAATTCTTAATTAAAGTCAATTTGTTTGATAGAGACATGATTGACAATATTGATACAGGGCATGAGAAAATCCAAATCGTCTACTCAAACACTTGGATAGTATTAAAGGGCAGTTCAATTAGATATATATATTTTGATAGGTAAACTCTATTGCTACTAAATAAAACTTAGTATATGACGAGTGGATGAACGCTTATGTAAATTAGGGCTTCCATAACTTTAGCAGGCCGTCTTCACTATAACTGGCCAGAAGATTCTGATGTGGATGATGTGTTAGGCCAATGACGTCTTTTTCGTGTACCTGAAAACAGAGCAAATGCTTGAGACTGATTACAGATAAACTCACGACAATACTTACATTTAAGGTACGCTCCAGCTTGCCCGAGGAGACCGAGAAACAATATAGCACTTGATCTTCGCCAGCGCAGTAAATGAATTCGCCTCGGGGCGAAAGGGTTGCTGAGATAAAGGCACCGCCCTCGCGCTTACCCGATGAGAATGAACGTACAATTTGCCCCTGCATGTTCATAATGACAACCGTGTTAGATCTATTGCAGACTATGAAGTGTTCCGGATTCTTGGGCAATATAAGCACAGTGTTGACGGCCAGCTCATTGCCTAATGGTTTATACGTAGCTACGCATTCAGTGGTCTTAAGTGACCAGACCTTGACGGTGCCGTCAGAGGATGCACTTAGGACACTGTGGCCATCAGGTGTAAACGTTGTCTCGTTGACAAATGAGGTGTGACCCTTAAACTCCTTAAGCATTTTACCCGACTTCAGACCATGCAGCCGCACAGTGTAGTCAAAGGAGGCACTGAGTACTTGGCTGTTATCGCGGGAGAACTGCAGACAGGTGATGCCTTTGGTGTGCGCTTTTTCGAACTTACGCAGACATTGCCCGGTGATGATGCGCCATACCTTTATCTGGCCATCCTGAGCGCCAGACGCAACCATCTCAGAGTCACGCGAAAAGGTTAATGCCAGCACGGCTTGCTCCATCATCATGAACTGGTCCTGCGCCTGGTATTTCAAATCTTTACGTACTTTGCCCGTGGTAAAATTCCAAACTTCTAAAAAGCCATCCACACTGCCTGTTATCAGATACTGTCCATCTGGTGAGAACTGTGCGCACTCTACATGTGACTTTTCGCCGAATTTGATTTGACGGAACAGCTGCGTTGGATACATTTCCTCCTCTTGGTCTTTCATGGCTGCTTTGCCGCGGAACAAATCGATGGTGGTGCCGGGCGGAAGAAGACCTTGGTGTTGTTGCCATTTAAGAGCCTGGCCAAGCAACGCCAACAGCCTTGACGAGGGCACCACGTGCACCTCTCCACTCAACTCCTGGGCAATGGCCGTGCGCCGTTTCTCCTTGCTGCTGCCCTCCGCATAGGCCTCACGGGGATCGAAGTACGCACGCTGCAACATGTTCTCTGAGGGATAAACCGCGTAAATAGGGTTTCTTTAGAGAAGGTTAGATACCCACCTAGATGTATGTACCGCTCGGGCTCGTGCTGTTTCAACATGCTCATCGGGTCCGTTTGACGGAGTAGAGAACGGGCGGCACCCAATTCCCGCAGCTCTATTAATTCCAAGACAATTTGCTCATACAGATTGAGAAGCTTTTTGTCGGGCAGCTTTAACGATTGAGTTACTTTGAGTACTGTGTCCCAGTGTCCATTCGATATGTCCTGCACAAAGCCGTCGACGCTGTCCACTGTGTTAAGCGAGACGCCAGTTTCCTCCTGGAAGGCAGCAAATTATTATTTATGTTTAATTTGGGAGCTTCAATCTTACTTGTAAGGTTTGTAGCGTTTTAAGCAGATTTGATTCCTTCAGATATTGTTGGATTAGACGAATAACGCTGAAAGAGGTGTGTTCAACAATCAGATTATATAATGCGGGATTATTTATACTTACTCTGCTGATTCTATTTCGATTGACATGATTAATATTTAATCGCTATAATGTGGTTTTATATTTTCTAGATTCTTAATAAAAAACGCGTCTTTTTTGCATCAAATCGTTTGGAACAAGTTCATCTGAGCCAGTTGTTCTTCATATCTTTCCTTTGGTTCATTTGTCTGTCCGCATTTATTACAGTTTGTTTACCTGTTATTAACAGCAGCTGCTACAATTTTCGAAAGAATATAAAGACAGAGAGACTGTTTTATGTAAACAAAATGAAGTTGATGTCTTCGTTAAATAATACTTTCGAAAAGGCTTGAGTTGATATATAAGAAATTCGATTATAATAGAATGTTAAAAGATTTTAAAATTGCTCTATAACATTTGATAAAAATGTTATTTACTTATTCTAATATCGATATATTGCATTGGCATCCGATAACTCATCAGTAAGCCGCCAACAGCTGTTTTTTCTTCCTCCTCCTAATCGCATTGGATCTCTTTGCATAACAACCAAACGCTAAAATTGAGACCGAACTAAATCAATTAAAATGTCAAAAGCGGCGGGTAAATTAAAATCGCTGAAGAAGACAGTGGAGCGAGTGACGCATACGACGAAACTAAGAACAAATATACCTGCCGGCATGGCAGCAGCGGGCCCACCGCTGGGTCCCATGTTAGGCCAGGTGGGTTAAAAATTGCTATTTCGCTATGCTTAACATGTGAATAAAAAAAGTATTTTGACAGCGTGCCATTAATATAGCCGCCTTTTGTAAAGACTTTAATGCAAAAACAGCGGAAATGAAGGAGGGCGTACCCCTGCCATGCCGGATCTCAATGAACAGCGATCGCAGCTACGACTTGGTCATACATCATCCACCTGCAACATTTTTTCTTAAGCAAGCAGCGGGCATCCAGCGGGGAACAATGACACCTGGTCATGAGGTGGCCGGCATGATTACCCTAAAGCATTTGTATGAAATTGCGGCAATCAAGATACAAGATCCGCCTAATGCGCTGCTTACCATGCAGGTAAGTTAAAGCTACATATTTAAATCCTTTTTACAAATTTTTACTTCATTAGCAAATGTGTGAAATGCTCATAAGCATTGCACGGACATGCGGCATTAAAGTGGTGCGTGATCTGGATCCCACGGAATATGCCCAATTTCTGGAGGAGCGCAAAGTTATTGTCGAGGACCAGCGACGCGAGCTGCAGGAAAAACGCGAGGCTAAGATGTTGCGAACGGGCTAAATATACTATATGAAAAACATTTTTAAATTGTTAATAATATACATTTATAACTAAGAAATCTATTCTATGCTGATTCTCTTGCGATCCTTTGCGGCGTTCTTTTTGCGTCGTTTTTCCAGATGTTTGTTCAGTTTTCCACTATCTTTCAAATGCTCGAATTGAGCGACCAATTCTCTGGCACGCCTTTCCTCTGCAATGTAAATATTAAACACCTGGGGTCAATTCTAATGTGTCCTTAACTTACTCTTGGTCAAATAGTGCGGCTGGCGACCCTCTTCGTACGCTTTTTGTATCTCTTGGCGCTCCCTCTTTAACAAGTTTTGCTTGATATGCCACCTTTTGTCCTCCACGTTTTTATTAACGAGCCTTTGCATAGTGTGTTTGATTTTTTGTTTTTCGTCGTCATCCCGCACATTGTCCAGCTGTTTCTGCAGCTGGACTACTTCTTTGTCTCGTATTTTCGTGATGAATTTGTAGTTTTGCTTGAATGTATCAATGTTATAGGTGCCCGAGCTTTCATCGAAACGTGGATCTCGGAGCACGTCCTCTTTTTTACGCTCCACACGCAGCTCCGCGCCCAAAAAGGGCACCTGTCGCTTAGCACTTATTTCCCTAGGTCGATTCTTGTTCAAGCGTTTCAGCTCTAATTTTGTTTTAGGCTGTTTTTCTTTGACTCTTTTGTTGCCTAGCACCGCCTCCTTGTAGACCTTTGCGCCCAGTTCTTCCTTGAGCTGCATTATCTCTTCAAGGGTCATGCTCTTTAGATCCTCGCGAATCACACCCTGCGGATGGGCGAAAATTGAATTAAGTGAGTTTGGCATATTCCACCAATAAATTTACCCGTGTCTCGTCCTCGCTACTCGCCTCGTGGTCTGACGCTGCCGAGGACTCGCTTGAAGATGCCATTATCAACTGCCAATACAGGTAAAATTACAATTTTAAATCAAATTCACGTGTTTTGTTGTTGTTACGCTTATAGAGACGAGTCGTGCGCTATATCGATAAGTGATAACTAAACAACACTATCGATAAATTGATGCTTAACATGTGGCAATGCTTTTCTCTTGCTAACACGCTAGTTTAGCGATGTGGCAACGCAACGCATGTCAAATCTTCCAATTGGATTGAATGGCGCCATACTACAACTTTTGAAAGTAATTAATGAGTAGATTTATGAAAGGTGTTAAGATCAATGAAGTCAAAATGAACTGTCAACAGTTGGTCGCATGCCGTTCTCTCATTAAATGCTTCATTTACTTCACGTGCACAAAAACATTGACCTAACTCTCGTCATATAAACGTAAACATCAGTAAAATCCTGGGGGGTAGTTTTAATGGAAACCATAAGTTGGCTATCTAGCTACACATGCCCACAGTTTAGATGGCCAAGGCTTGGGGCTCTTACTCTCGCGGCTTGTTTACATTGCATTTGTCAGCCAGTCTAATGTGGGCTGGGTCAGTCGTCGACCCGCTGAAAGACAGCTAAGACTAAAGCATTTAACGGCCATGTGACTTTTGGCCATCCTATCAGGAGTATGTTGTACGTGGCACGCTTGCGTTTAAATTCATTTCGAAAGTCATTCACAGGGCCGAACCTTAAGCAAGAGGGGGCCCAAATGGGATCACAGCTAGCAATTGCAAATATGTATTATAAGAAGATTTCAATTGTTATCGCAGCCGAATCAATGTTTTAAATTAAATGCCAAATATAAAATACCTAGGAGATCAGGCATTTTTAATTCAGAAATAAATAATTGCCTAAATGCATAACCCCAATAATATGCATCGAATAAATAAATATTATGTATTGGCAATTTAACTGACATTATGTTTGAGCACATTGCTTGGCTCCCATGTCAAAGTATTCGGTTTCAGCGGGCGACCACGGAGTCGAGCAACGTCCATTCACCAATTACTCGCGTTTATGTATCGCGCCATTTGCTGCGTTGTCCTTAATTTCTTAAAAAGCGTTTAAACATCTAATGAAAGCATTTGGCTTGCGATTTTTACTGTTCGTCAATTTAGTTGCGTTTGGAGCCTCGCTGCGTGCGGTTCGTTTGAAAGTTGAGCGGCTCTCTTGGCCTTGTTAGTAGCTGCGACTAACGGTTGCATAGTTGACAGTCGCTGGTGGAAGGACTATATCGATGATGTGATCATGGCCAAAATAATATCAACGATTAAGGCCATTCTAACGCGCATTATATTCAGCGCCCACAGCCTGCTGGCCATTTGGCAGGTGACCACGTTCAAGAAGGATATCATCTATTGGACGCTATGTGGGCCACTGCTGCTGCTGCTGCTCGAGGGCATCTTTACCATCATGATCAAGAAGACGCAGGAATGGCGCTGGTAAGTAAGCAAATCCTGTCAGCTATGCATATTCGGGCCATCACGTATATGTGGTATTGCTTGAGGCAATGTAAACAATAATCGGCTGGGGTTGACGTCATGTTCGGGGCTTTGATTTTCAATTAAAAGTGAAATCATGTGTTTAATGTGTGTGCCCGTGGCAAGCAACCACCCTCGCGAGCAGCTCATAGTGAGTGACCACGAAGACCACTCCTCCAGGCCACAACCCACGCGCCGTCGTAGTAAAAAACTTTAATGGAATTTCACGAAGGTGGGCGGTCATTGCCAAACGCACCAGGTCCTTAGTTAGTGTCTTTCGCTAGTTGTTTACCTTTTGGCGCGGGGCGCATCACTTTGACTGTTGCTGTTTCTGTTTGTTTTGGACATTTGCCTTTGCACCATTTCTCCTGATGCCCTTCTGTGCTATCTTCATTCAGGTTCTGCCCCTCGGTTTTTCTGTATCTGAGCAGCATTGTGCCGGCCATTTGGCTACTCGAACTGGATAAGATTGAGCGGCGCCTGTTGCTGATGAATGCCTCGCTAGCCAATGCAAATGCCAGCATTGCCGTCAATGACAGCAGCCTCGCCGGCACCACCACCACCACCAGCACCAGCACCACCCATACCACCACCACCACAAACAGCAGCGCTATAGCGCCAGTGGCTGATCTGCTTGATGATGCTGGGATCACTTTGCCCGTCATCAGCCCCGACACTTGGACGACGCTCATTGAACAGTTTCTCATGCTAATCCTGATTGTGGGCCGCTGGCTGCTGCCCAAGGGAGACCTGACACGCGACCAGCTCAGCCAGCTGCTGTTGGTCTACATTGGCACGGCGGCAGATATCATTGAGTTTTTTGACTCCTACAAAGATGATTCCATAGCACGCATTGGATTTCTGGTCTTCCTCACATTGGGCATTTGGTCCTGGAGTCTCATGCAGTTTACCATTGTGCTGTCGGCCACAAGAGGCAGGCGACCACGAGGCAGTGGCTCCCATCACAAGGAGGAGTAAGTCGAATATATATCCTATCCTATCCTCTACCGAACAGATACTAAAATTCCATCTGTTGCAGCCAGACGGATTGCTGCCAGAACTGTTGCTGTGGCATCGATGTGTGGGGTACAGTATAAATATATATAATTATATAATATTTAGATATACATGCATATGCATTAACTTATTCCACAGGCATAGTGCTGAACGTCATTCTGCAGGATGCGCCGTTTCTCACATTTCGTCTATTGATTATATTTCAATACAAGATAATCAACTACATGAACGTGTTTTTCACATGTGAGCTATCAGAGATAAATTAATTGGCAACGATTGGTTACAACTGACATGTTTCAGGCAAGAACTCCTTGGTCATTATACTCCAATTATACCGCCTGTATGTGGTCAATGCGGAGTTCTGGAAGAATCGACGCGAGAGTCGCATGGCCAAGGCGCGTCAGTATCAGTCGCGTCGGCGAGTTCACGACGCGGACCAGAACAGCATCTATATGATATCCAATGAGCGTGGCGGGGAGGTCAAAAAGAAGATTAAGAAGTGAGTGCTCAAATATAGG
The DNA here is from genome assembly GCF_003285875.2 of Drosophila novamexicana. Taxonomy (NCBI): domain Eukaryota; kingdom Metazoa; phylum Arthropoda; class Insecta; order Diptera; family Drosophilidae; genus Drosophila; species Drosophila novamexicana. The sequence goes on from NW_020824772.1 coordinate 5,859,512, forward strand.
GGAAATCCCTTCTTGAACCGTGTTCGCTTTCCTTTTCCTCAAACCAGAGCCAAGGATAGAGACTGCGTTGAACCAGAAGCCAGCTACAGCAAAAAGAAGCGCGACAAAAAGGGCAAGTGAGTAAAAATATCTTAGCTCACCTTAAATCACCTGATGTATACTGCATTTTACTCAGAAAAAAGCGTAAGCGAAAGGATACGGGCTACTCCACTGCCAGCTCACAGAATCTGTACTCCACCAAGGCTAGTAGCAAGGACAAAAAGGGCAAGAAGTCAAAGCGCATCTGCAGCAGCTCGCCCAGCGACTGCGATCCCATGAATATTAAAAAACAGAAACGAGCCAAAAATGCTGAAAAGGCTGACAAAAAGTAGGTGACAGGCAGCACTTTTCAAATACTTTTTCATTTCATATATTATTTTTAGAAAATCCAGAAAAATTGAGGCTGTTATTGAGGAGTCAAGCAGCTCCACCAGCAGCAGCTCGGACTCCAGCAACTCCACATTGCCCAGCTATGAGGTTATAGATGAGAAGAAGTCGCGACGCCGCAAGCATGGGCACAGCAGCGACTCCAGCTCCAGCTCCAGCAGCTCGGACTCGTCCTCATCATCGTCGTGAGTTGGGTCAGGCAACGTTTGGACTAACGGGATTTTAACGCTCAATCCGTTAAAAGCAACGTTGGGGAAACAATCTTTTTGATGACAGCCAAAGGCACATTTGGCTGCGACACTGGTCGAATTAGAGCCATGTGTCGCGTTTTTTGGTAGATAACCCATTGCGAGGTTAAATAATTTGTCAAAAACATATATTTTCATATGTTTGCATATATTTGCTAAAAGAAAAAACCGTAAACAAAAACAAAAATACTCAAATTTAAGCTAATAAAATAGCGTCTTAATTTTCAGACAAGTTGGCAGCATCGAATTGTCCGCTCTCTTAGCTTTTTATTATGTTCGCTCTTTTCAGCTGCGCATCAAAAAGCTGCCGCAGACACAGCTGCTGACTTCTCTCTAGCGTAAAACTTTTGTTGACACTCACACTACGCAAACATGTGTGAACTTGTGCTTGTGTGTGTGTAACAACGTGTATCTGTGCAGCAGAGATTCGTATGTGCCTTTTGTAATAACAAATAGTTGCCGTTGAGCGTTCGAGCGCTGTGGACACGCTGTTGTCGTCGGTTACGCTGCGGAAAAAGCTTTCGCTGCTCGCCAAGTTTAAGTCTAGTGTGAGTGTGCCCTATAGTTGTACCCACTGCGTAGTATACATAAACATATGTACATACATATACACTTATTCTAGTGTATGTAAGTTTTATAAAGTGTGCTGGCAAAAAATCTTATTAATGTCTTACGAGAGCTCTCTGTCTCGTTTCCTCCCACACAAAACACAATAATAAAGAAAATGTACACATTAACAACATCAACGTCGCGTGCTTTTTGCTGCTTGTTGCTATCCGGCTCCAACAACAAAGATAAATAAACAAACAAATATGATTACATTTGTTGTACTCAATAGTTGAAAAATCAGGAGCTGATTAAATTTCAATGATATAAAAACAGGTGCACAAACTAAATTGAACGCTGCAAAAATCAAAACAACTTCACTTTGGAAGTAGTGTTATGTGTATGTGTATGTATGTATATGAATTCATGAACAGCTGAAAATTGATTGGGTGAACGGCGCTTGAACCGTAATCAAGCACAATTTATTATGCGTGCATGTATGTACATATGTATGGGTGTATTTACAATGCACTGCAAGTAAACTGAGCAGCCTGCATGCACGCAATCAGGCACAAAAGAGCTGTTGGTTGTTCTACTCAGCTGCCCCGCACTGTGGCAGAAAATAGTCGCATTGACTTATCCAGCTGCTCGGGAGGCAAACAAAGCCCCTTGTATATGTATATATATTTACATACAGTTGGTCTTACACCAATGATTATTTCATTTCTTTTGCTTCTGCTTGGAGCTTTGGTTACGCTCAACACGTTTGCTGAAGGTTATGGCGCATTCCTCCAGCCTACCTCAACTCCACCTACGCCCGCTGCTCTCGCGTGCCGGCCCTGCCCTAACCAGCCATAAGGCCACAAGCATAAACAACCACTTGCCGCCGCCCTGCTAAGGAATTTTCCAGCACACGCTGTGAAGCTCTTTGCTCTCTTAACTGTTTGCCGGTTGGGTTGGCTGATGTTGTAATAAATATATATACAAATGGATTTGGGCTCTGTGCCAGCTGTTAGATTTGTCAGCCAAACAATTCACTTGCCTTATGCACACGCTAAATACCTGCCATTACTATATAAAATGATATCATAACAGTTAACCGATTTAATCATGCCACCCATCAAATGACTAAACCAACTTCATTGATTTTCGGACACGGTTCTTTTGTGGTCCAAGGCTCTGCAAGCTTTGATTCTGTTTCTCATGGCGGCGCAGTCAAAAAAAAAAAGAACACAAAATGTTAATGATTATTTTATAATGTGGCCTGATGTTGTCTATATCGACTGATAAATACATATGTATGCTGAGAGATACACGCTTCTGTGTGCCTTTATATATTTCATTGCTGGCAGGTTTTGCATAACTTGTTTGAGATTTCTTGCTAGTCAACCTCTTTGTTAAAAAACTCAAAAGCTAAATTGTTTTATATTTTTAAAATTTCATAATATTATTTACTTATTATTATACACATAATACCGGTAAAAAATTAAGTTATATGCTATAAATATATTTTTGGCATCTGTTCAATAATTTATTGTAATTATGTCTGTAGTTTTGTATATATATAATCACTCATAAAATCACCAAGTAAAGAAACTTCTCACCAAAATGATGGTCCCCCAGCTTTTCTCAACATTTTGTATTGAATTGTGGGAGATGGAGAAATAGAGAGACGGAAAGAAAAGGAGGAATAGAGAGAGAGAGAGAGGGAGAGAAAGAGAGGGACTGAAAGAGAGAGGGAAGGGATAGAAAGATAGATAGATAAATAGATAGATAGATAGATAAACAGATAGATAGATAGAATGTTGGATAGATAGATAGATAGATATAGATGGGTATAGATATATAGATAGATATATAGATTGTTCATACGTACATTCAAACCTGTAGAAATACAAAGACACGTTCATGTTCATAATAATAAATACCAATAAGTTAATAATATAACAAACTTTTGTAGTATAACACTTATAAATGATTAAAATCAAAGCATGAAGAACTTTAAGCGAATTCAAAGAAAATAAGTCCAGAAAGCAAACATTCTGTTTATGAGAATCGAATAGTGGGGTGACATTTAAAAAGGGTTTTATCTAGTTTGTTGCGCAGCTTGAATTATTAATAAAGTGAAGTAAAATTGGCAGAACGCATACTTATATATACATACATAGACACATTCGTTCATTGATGCATCAATAATAAATCGAAATATTAAAAAGAAATTAGGTTTATTTGATTTCCAACAATTAAATTATGTAAATCAAAAAGTTTACTTAATTTCATGATTAATTCATTGTAGGGCAATAATTCAATCACCGTTTTACCTTTCCTGTCCTGTCCTTGGAAATGTATATGGTTTTCACCTTTGCAACTGAATTTTCTACTTTTGTGGGCTGAATTCCAAACGCAATATTAGCGTACACTTACACAACGCCAGGTAACTAAATACTGTAAAATAAATTCAGCTTGCGGCGTGTGCTGCACCTTGATTAACAATCAGTCAGTCAGTCAGTCAGCTAATCGGTTAGGTTTAACAATTGTATGTATAAAAATGATTTGTGTATCAAGAGGGGGCAGCATACATATTCTCAATTTCTCATTTGGAATTTGTACACTTAAGCCAATTGAGACTTTTCACACTCTCAAATAAATCCCATTAATGCTCTGTTTTGATGCCTCGTACTAAAATAACAATAGCCTAATTTATTTTACTATATATATATTATATAATTACCATTCTACTCAACATGCCTCCCACATCTCGCATTAAGTACTCTTAAGTAGCTTATTATATACTTTTGATGTTTCCATTTCTTAATGCACTTGCTTACCCTTAAATGTCCAATATATAGGAGACTGCCTTGAATTCGACCTTTGTTACAATATGATAAATAAAAATAAAAACAGCTGCTTAATGCTATTTTCGTGTCTCAAGTTTAAATACACAGATTTTGGGTATTCATACCATTTAGTATTCTGATTTCTGAATTTATAGAGCATCGTAAATTAAGCTATAAGTTCGGACCTATCTTCTCGTAGCAACTCACTTGAATTGAATTAAATCGATTGAATTCGAATTGAAAATCCCTTTTAAGCCCATTGAGCTATTCACATGAAATATAAGTATATGTATTTTTGATGGCTGCAAAGCAAAAACGCTTTTAGTATTTATTGAACCATGGTTACAGTCGATTGATCGTTTTTTATTGCTAACATTGTTCAGCTACACATTAAATCACAATTTGATTTGTGTTACGCTCTTATCAGTCGGCCTGTAGTTTTCTTTGCCAGGCTCAATTGTGTTGTCATTAGTTGTTATTGCTGTTGTTAAGCTAATCTATGCTTCAACCCATCATGATATCATTAGGAACAATAAATAATAACTTCAGTACATTGGATATTTACAATATGTCAATAAATCACGAGTTGAATCAAATTAGTCAACTGCCTAAAAACTGTGACACAGTGCATTTGACGAATTCAAGCATTATTATTTCATATATTCCACACACATTTCAATCAAATTGTCTGTGTCAATCGAAGCGCATGAATAAACTATTTTTTCACTGAAATGCATATTAAGTACATTTCTCTGGCGCTTAGATTCAGATTCAGATTGGATTTTGTTCCAGTTTATCGCACACCTGACGCCTGCCGTCGCGTGGGCGTCAATATCCGGGGCTGACTGAAGGCAGGTGAGCTTGTTGGCTATTCTAGCATGCAATCGCATATATACACACAATGTACTTAGTACAATTGGGGGCTCACGTGGCTGCCACATGCGCCAATTCAATTAAAATGTTATACGGCTTGATGTTTGCCTTTTGTGTCGCCTTGCCACTCAATTTCCAGTTAATAAATGCTCGGACTCTCAGCATTTTGTTGGGCAACGAGTCAGCTTATGCAAAAACTTCATTGAAAACAATCGGTTAACATAAATGAAATGAAATGAAACCGAACGCAACAAAGTCGACGGAGGCAGCGCTTTCATGCATTTATTTGTTTAATTGTCTGCGAGTGCAGTTGCCTGGTGCCCATAATACGCCGTATTTTCTGATAAAAGACAGCAACAATAAAATGCGACTGCAACTGCGACGAACTTTTGATAAAGCGGCGTTGAATAGCCCAGCAGCTCAGCTGAACAAAGTACACATTGCGTATGAGTAATAATGTAATATACGCCCCGTCAAACAATCCGAAACAAAGTTGAAGTAGAGCATCACCCCTTTCGATCTTTAATCCCGAAATTTTACATGTGCTGCATTCATAATTCTTATTTATTCATAGATTCATTTTTCTAATATATATATTCAAGCCTTAGTCAGCGACATCTGCAACTTATAAAGAACATATTTCTCAATTAGTTTTGTGCATGTTGTTGAATTTGTAGATTTATTTGGACATGATTCGATACACTCAGCTAATGATCCGCAATATTTATTATACGGGCACAAAGTACACTCAACTGGCACACGATTGGCAATTCTCGACGACTAGCTTCGGATATTTGTGCAGACCATGAGCTCAAGTGTAGGTCGTAGCATTTATTCTCGACTGCCTAAGCTTGTGATTGCCAGAAAATAGCGTAATCGATTGCATTACAAATGGGGTTTATCAGTCTGCTTGTCGTGCCAAGTCATAAATTAGAGCCATGCACTTGAGCTGGCCGATAATTGTCTACATTTCTTTCAAGTCCCCTAGGATTATCTATTGTCAACGTTCACAGACCCCAAATTAGATAACACAAATTAGTGTACATCTGGCCCAGGTGAAATAACAAAGATTACTTCTTTCTTTTTTTCTATGCACAATGATAAAGGCAAAGTTCATTCAAGCCAATCAATGCCAAGCATGGCAATTAATTAAAGTTCAACCCGCCAAATAGAAAAATTGATGCCTCAAACCACCTGTGCCAATCGACAAAATTAGATAAAGTAGAAGTAGAAACCAAAAGAACTTAAGAAGCTCGACTATTAAATACCCTGTGTACCCTGCACAAATAAGTAAAAACTTGTGTTGTCCATCGTCCATCCCACGACGCAACATGCTTGCGGTGGTGCACACACACCTGAAAAAGCGCCTCATTAACGAAAGCATATAAACATATACCACATCACGTATAGCAAGAGTGCTTAAATAAAAATACTATATTGGATGCATGCATATCTGCCATCATAAAGACAAGAGTACTTAGAATTGAACTAGGAGCTTTTTGTATCTGCTGTGGATAAGCCGCAGTTATTAATTTATTCAAATATTAATGAGGTTTATTTATAAAATTGCTAAAACGAAATTAATAATATCCATAATAAATTTGAAAAAAAAAATAGACCTATCTAGATACGGGCCAGCTGGCTACAGGGTATCAACACTTAATCAGCAAATGCCTACAGAAAGACATTTCCCAATTAGGCACCACAAACATTTCGCCAGAAGCGACTGGCGAACAGCAACTGCGCACAGCGATAAGAACAAATGAAAGCCTTTATGGCTTATCGCCGCTTTTAAATGTTTATTCATAAGGCAAAAGCCCATATGGGAAAACTATGCATGGTATATGGTTAAAATTTGACTGCACTTGACTTTGTTGCACCGCAGCACGTACTCGAGGTGCACCATTTTAAGTACTCAGTACTCGATACTTGTGCCTGTCCCATCTGAATGACACTTTGAGCAGTTCTTGCTCGAGTGTGTTTGTGGACGCAGACACTCGAACGTGGTACGCATTAGCCACAGTTGGGCTGCAGGTGCCGATTGCAGTTCTACTTTGATTTGCATTGTGCGCGGTTCACCCGAGTGTCCAAGAGCAGAACAAGTCGTGTAAGTCGAGCTGCTTAGGCGGTGTAACTTAAATACGGGTGGGTGGCCCCGCTTCACTTCTAAGCATTCATTGTCAGTTAATCAGCTGAGTTATTGCGGTGCCATGTTGCCCTTTGTAATTACATTCTGAATGGAAACGCAAATTTCTTATTGTGGCTTGCTAAAATGTACAGTTATTGCCGCTCGTCGTGGAATATTTATAATGCTATAAATAGAAAAAAAAAAGAAAACAAAAATATAACAGTTGTACTACATTGGCAAGGTCCATTGTGCTAGGCCTTGCGGCCGATGCATGCCACACGCTGGCATGCAACAAGCTTTGCCCTTTTCTCCCATCATGACATGTAACGACCCTCAACTTGAACCTTTTCAGTTTGCCGCTGTGGCATGCGGCATAACAACCAATGCAACACGCTGCAGTTGACGTCTGATGTTGGTTGTCTAATGGGATTGCAGCAAAGAAAATATAATATATAATTCGCCACAGTTGGTATTAGTGATATTCCTGCATATCTACCGTTAGCCAATAACAAAAATCGTCACAGTATCACGTTAGATTATTTATATCAGAGTTGTGCGTGTCTCGTGCTTCCTTTCGTGACACCAGCCGGCAGAAGAGATCTATTCATTTTAATAAATTAAATTATATTTATTTATTTACAAATTGATTAATTCTTGTAATTCTTCATTTATTAAGATAGGTCCCAAAGAAAGCAAACCATGATTAGTTTAATTTTTTAATGTAATTCAATTCCTGCTGTAATTCCTCATTTTGCAATTTATTGATGTAGTCAAATGAAATACTTTCAGATTCTTGTATTATGTACATTTTGTGAATCGTGCTCATGTTATGCCAACACTGCAAGTTTCTAGCGTCGAACAACCTGATCATAGTATGTCATAGTTTTTTCAGCTTAAAGAAAAATCTGTTTACAAACTGTTAATGCAAATTGCATAACACAGCAACGAAATATACTGTGAAAAGTTAGTAAGCTGGTGAACGCACGCTTTACCAGTTTTTCTTAGTTTGCATATTTCTGGCTGTCCATCAAGTCGTATACGTGTTTTGATGCGACGTCACACTGCGCCAGTGAGTATATATTTTTAAACTGGCAAATGGAAATTTATTTCGTTTTTAATGGTAAGCGAAACAGAAGACAAACTAGTGCAAATTATTCTATTTAAATGAGTGCAATGGCAGTGACATTGACATTTGTGGCATTCCCTTAATGCTCGGCCAACTGTGTGCATATGATTAACAGTCAAATTTAATTTATTTGGCTGCAGTTTAGTGCGCAGCTCTCGACCGGCAACATGTTGAATCTGTGCTAATTGGCAGCCAGCCAGAGGTACAGACCAATGTGGAGGCAAGCTAACAGGAAGAGCAGAAAGAAAAGGCAAGATCAATATGTTTACCAAGACCGAAACCTATGACAAATGCAGTGCAGTAGCCAGCGCGGAATTAAATGTAAATGACAGTAACAACACAGACCTTCAAGACAAGGCAGCCAACAACAGCAACAACAGCAACAACAGCAACAACAGCAACAACAGCAACAATAGCAACAGCAACAGCTCATTACTGCGCTCAATCGATGAGCATTACGTTTGTGACATAGCCATGATGAGCATTGCCGAGGAAGTTGGCCAGATGACGGCCCAGGCCTTGCTGTCAAGCGCGGATCAGCCGCTTGGGAGCACAATGAGCAATGGCAACGAGCTGGAAATTGATCGCCAGGAGGAGGAGCAGGCGATAAGCCAGCTGGTGCGCTCGTCCAGCGGCGGCGTGCTAATGGAACCGTAAGTGCCCGTAAATATCCAGTGTCAACCTTTCCAATTGCTCACCTGGCAACTATCTATGCTTTAAGGGGCAGCCACAACAGCGGCAGCATGCGTGTTGTCCTGGGGATACTGGTGCGTCTGGTGCTGCCGCTGGCGAATGGTGTCGCCCGCGGCATTAAGGGCATTCGGGATGTACGCGTGCTGCGGGTGCTGCAGAATCTGGCCTCCAGTCGCCAGGCGCTGACCAATCTGGTGGCCTTTGCCGCGAACACCATATCGCTGAATCTATCCTCCGTTCAGGGTAAGTCCCTGCTGTGCCCCACATACTCATTGTGTCATCGTGCTCATACTGAAATTCACAGCTTTTTATATCAAATGCTTATCGCTCTATCCACAATCTCTTCCATTGACAGTTTCCAATCGTCTGGGGCCTTTGCTCAATTTGCTCAAGTTGCGCAAGTCCCAAGATGGCTTGGAAAGTCTGCCCGATACGTTGAGCACACGTACACCGACCACGCCCACAACGTCCACACCGCCCAATACGCCCACAACGCCCAGCACGCCGTTGCAGGGACCGCCAACTTACAGTCTTCAAAGCTCAAGCGCCAGCTGTTGCACTCTTAATATACTTGCCGCACCGCCGGCGGGCACACCCATACGCGCCGACATTGTGCTTGTGCATGGTCTGCACGGTTCGTTATTAAACACATGGCGGCAGGGCCTGTGGCAAAACGAGCGTCATCCAGTGGAGTTCGATCGACCGCCCCGGCCACCTGTGCGTCCACCAAAGCGTCCACGCCATTCACGCAGCGCCGCCATACATCCTGCGCCGCGCGAGAAACGCGCCAAGTTTGCCTCCTGCAATCGCCTTCTGGAAACAGATGCAGCGTTTGATGACGCTGCCTGGCAGCAGGCAACGCTGCAACAGACAACTGAGCCACAGGCGTTCAGTGCTTCCGACAATGATGATGATGCCGAAGAGTGAGTAGAGATTTAATATTGCCATTGCACTCACTAATCAATGATTCGCCCACAGTTACGCGTATGTTTGTGGCGAACCAGAGGATATACAAATCTGTGAGGGCATCGAGTACAGCTTCCCAACATTCCGTCTGCGTATGCACGACAACAGCCATTTGCTGCAGGTCGAGCTGGAGTCCATGCTGCAGGCCGAAGGCAATAACAGTCCCAACATGGACACCACACAGGCCTCTGCGACGCGCAAGACGGCCAGCAAAAGCAAAAAGAAACCTTCTGCCAATGATCCGAACTACTCCAACTGCTGGCCCGGCGACTGGCTGCCACTGGATTGTCCGGGTGTAAGAGTCATAGCTGTCAACTATACAACTGACCAGTATCTGTGGCGTCCGCTTTGGAAGACCAAGGAGCCACGCTCCAGCCTCATTCAGCGCTCGCGCGAAATGGCCGAGCTGCTTATGCAGCATCGCGTTGGCCACGGCCATCCGATCATTTACGTAGGCCACTCCAAGGGCGGCCTCTTTATCAAGCAGCTAATTGTGGATGCCTGGGAGAGCGGGCGTCCAGCTATGCGACCACTCTGGCGATCCGCTCGCGGCTGTTTCTTCTACTCGGTGCCGCATCGCGGCTCCCATTTGGCCTCCATTAAGGCGCCGCTGCTGACGCGCTCCGTGGAGCTGCTGGAGATAGAGAAGAGTATGACGAAACTATGTTTTATTATTTCAGTTATATGTAGTATAAACTCTCCTTGTAGATAACAAATATCTGTTGGATCTGCATCGGCGGTTTGCGGGTCTCTATCACTTGGGTCATCTAAAGATCGAGGTATTTAGTTTTGTGGAGACAGCTCTGACGCTCATGTCGGTACTGTATTTACGCATTGTGGGCGTAGATTCAGCCGGTAAGACCTAGTTTATTTCCTAACTTATCAAATATAGTTTAATCAAGCCTACTTTAACATCAACAGATCCAGGTTTTGGTGAAGTGTGCGGCATAAGGCTGGATCATCGCGAGATCTGCAAGCCGCGCAGCCGGGAATGCATTCTGTACAAGGAACTTGTGAAAATGATAAGAAAGGTGTGCTGAGCGCCCTTCAATTAGTCTACAATATCTAGAGGACCTCAATGAACTGGAATCGATATGTGAATAGGCTTACAACTAAAAGTTGACCGATATTTATGCGTACCTAAAATATATGAGGAGCGCCCTTTTTCATGTTGTGGTGCATAGCATAGATTTTTTTTTGTTTTTGTTTTGTTTAAATTCATAATTGAGCGCAATCAGAATTAACTTGATTTTAATATTTGCTTTTGTTTTTGGAATTGATAATTTAATGGTTTAAATACAGAGTTTAGTAGACCTTGTTTTGGTATTCCTTTTAAGTATCCTCCCATCGCAGTCTCGGAAATATATCAAACATCCAAACTCTCTTGACTGTGCCCATTTGTAGCTTAGCAAAGCGAAAGATTATTTTTAAGCTAAGTTTTAAGTTTTAGTTTTTGTTCATTTTTCAGACACACTCATTAAGATGCGTTCAAGCATGCCATTTAGCACGTAATATATGTAGGATATGAGAACTTTTGCTATTTTTTATTGTGATCATTCGTTCAGTTAGTTGTGATCATTTGAATATTTTACAGGTATTTAGCACATACCACAGCCCATAGAAAGCTATATGTTAATATGTATAATTGAAGAATATTAATACTTGTTAATGAACACCGCTGTTAAACGTTACCAACGAATTCATTTCGTGGCTCCTTTTATGATATTGCCCATATGATATTTTATACAAACCTGTAAAGTACTGAGAACTACTAAAGATTTACGACTAAGCCAATTGTAGTGTATATACTTATTTAAATATACGTTTAACGTTTATTTTGAATAAAAATGCATATTGTAGCATATGTTTTGTCATCATAACTTAGTTTTAATATGTGTTTTATTTGTTTTTTTTTTTTTCATTTGCTTTTCAATAGTTAAGGTTGCTTTTCTAGCGTACTTCACCTGTTTCACGTACATAAATCATCGTTACATATTATTAGACTCTGCAGCCGCGCTAATTGCTGGTTGGTATGTCAAATTACTTGCACCGAAAACTTTAACACAATTCTACATATATGTATAGTATGTATATATATATAGCTTAGTTTCTACATACAGTACAATAATATTTCTGTAGCATATACAATGTATATAAATTACATAAAAAATACATTAGATTTCTTTTAGTTTATATCTTTCGTTCGATTTCTGTTCAGCTTTTAAGCAATTTAGCAATAAACATGTTACAGATGGGGCAAACAACTAAGTATATATGTTTATAATTTAGTTACAGTTTAATTTCCACTCTACTAATGAGGTATACAGAATGAGGACTTAAAACCCAAACTAAAATTACGTACGAGACATGCTTAGTTCAAATAATGATTAGGATCAGCATTACAGAAAGAGTTGAGAACAAAATTTGCTTACAATTTTAGTGGACTCTTCATATGTGGATTGGTTTGTTTTTAGCCAAAACCTATGCAAAAGTCGCAATTCGCATTTCCATGCCATCGAATAATTCATTTCATTTTTGTTTTATTGTTTTCGCGCTTAAATAATTTAAACATTTATCACATCCACTTACACAGCGATCACAATCGCAGTTATTATTATTTTTCTCTTAATTTCTCTTTCTTGCCAATTTCTTTCTCGGTTTTTTTTTTTAATAAGTATTTCTTAATAGCTAATTTTATATATTGTTTTAATTACATAAATCTTTTGCCTTTTGCTGCATAATATATATAGATTTTTTTTTTAAATTTAACTTTTGTTTAAAATTTTCTTTCTCTTTAGGAATTTTGAGTTCAGTTACGGAATATTTTTTATGTTAATTGAATGCGATTTTTTTTGCGTTCATCAAAATTGTTTTTTTTTTTTATTTTTTGTAATTTATATTTTCTGAGCTTGCATTGATTTTTTTTATCTATTTGAATTTAATATATTTTGATGGAACACCTGGAAAATGTTGTATGAGCTAAGACTATTTTCTATCAGTTGATTCCAAATGCAGTGGAAATTGAAATTCTGTGGCTTATTTTAATATGAACACAAATCAGATTGGTTAATAATATTGGCGGCGTATTATGGTCTGTATGTGTGTGTGTGTGTTTGTATGTGCTTCAAGACGGTATTTGCAGTAAGTTTGTTATTTTTATTTTTATTTGTTTTCATATAGAAGCACATATACCATTCAGTAAGCCGCATATTTAAATTTATTTACTGTCTATATGCAATCTAATTTTCATTGGAAAGGTACTATTGTTTGTAATTTTTGTTAAGTTTTGTTTGGTTGGTTTTAGGTTCACGGGTTCGTTTAGGTTTCATATATGTGGTATTGCACTTAGGTCTAAATACGTATACAGTTACAGATATTAAACGCATTCTTCTATTATTGAACGGTACATACATACATTGTTTATTTGAATTTGCGTATTTTATTTAACGTTTTTTTCTCTAATTAGTTTTTTGGGTTTCATTCAGTTATAATATTTTATGCATGTACTATTTTATATGTCTATCAAATGGAATGTATCTGTGTGTGTGTGTGTGTGTGTGTGTGTGTGTGTGAGTGTATCTATATAATTCATAACAATTTTTGCATCTCGTTTTGAACATTGAACACCAATTCACAACAAACTATCATAGATGAGCCAATTTTAAATGCTGCGCTCAATGTCAAATACTTCTTATATTAATTGCAATGCTCATAGAAATAGAATATTTAATGTTGTGTGCGTACGAGTGTGTGTAGATGTGGGTGAGTGTGTGCTTGTGTGTATTTGTGTGACATAGCTAGAGGTTTTGTTGTTTGTACAAACTAGGTACAGTCGGTATTTGGGATAGACTCGTACAATACGGCTGCGGTACATTTGAAATGCGTGTTAGGCATAAACAAAAGGTCTGTTTAATTAAAATTGAAATGCAATATGCGTGTTTATTTATGTTTTGGTGCTGAAAATGAGCGCTTAACAAAATGCAAAATGAATATAATCAGGTACATTTGATATATCGGTTAAACAAAAATTAAAAATAAAAAGAAAATATACAAACAAAACACAAAATGCAGCAATTAAAATGCAAAAATTATGTATTAAGCTTAAATATTTATGCAAATATTTATATAAATATTTGCAGTAAATCGATATGAACACTTGTGACTATTGTGGTTGCATGTTGTGTGTGTGCGTGTGTGTGTGTGTGTGTGTGTGTGTGTGTGTGTGTGTGTGTGTGTGTGTGTGTGTGTGTGTGTGTGTGTGTGTGTGTGTGTGTGTGTGTGTGTGTGTGTGTGTGTGTGTGTGTGTGTGTGTGTGTGTGTGTGTGTGTGTGTGTGTGTGTGTGTGTGTGTGTGTGTGTGTGTGTGTGTGTGTGTGTGTGTGTGTGTGTGTGTGTGTGTGTGTGTGTGTGTGTGTGTGTGTGTGTGTGTGTGTGTGTGTGTGTATGTGTGTGTGTGTGTGTGTGTGTGTGTGTGTGTGTGTGTGAGCTGGGCTATTGCATTTGAGGTTTTTGGCTATGTTTGTTTGTAATTAAAAATTACGTCAGTTTGATTAATTCATATGATTTTAAATATACTACAAATAATAATATATTTAGAATTATTATTATGAGCCTCAATAAACGAAAGAAAACAAACAAAAATTAAACATGTAAAAATGTGCTTAAAATTAGTGTAAATATGTGTTAATATATATGAATGTATATAAATATGCTGCTTATTTACTCATATTCTTGTATACTCATATTCTCAGATAGTTCATCTTCGGTTCTCGAACCTAAATACATTTATAAAATGTACTCATATAACTAGGCATATACTTATGTATCCTTATGCTGAACTAATGCAAATGTATAGGGATCCCACAACGTTTGGAATGTTTCGACCTGCGAATGTGTCTGTGTGTCTGTGTTTATGAGTGTGTGTGTGTGATTGTGTGTTTGTGTGTAGTAGCTTCATGGAATACTTTTGCTTGGCGAGGCGACGACAACAATGGCAACAACTCAAACTCAGAATCAGCCATTTGGATCGACTTGGGTACGACGATGCAGAGCCGTGGACGCAGGCCACGCCTGTTTGGCCATTGCCGTCGTCTTTTTGCTATTAACGGTCACAGATTGCGTCTGTGGCCCGTTGGCAGGAACTATGGATGAATGCGGATGCTGCTGCGGCGGCGGCTGCTGCTGCTGTTGGCGATCCTTTAGCTGGACAACAGTTGGTTTCTTCTTGTTTTTGCTGCTGCTGCTGCTGCTGCCGCTGCAGCTGCTACTGTTGTTGTTGTTGCTGTATTGGCTTTTACTTGGCATTTGCTTTGTCATGTCGGCGGGCAACTTGAAACCATTGGTGAGACTAACACCCGCGTACTCGTGCTCCGATGTTGGCGTCAGCGTCGCCGCCGACTCCTCTTCAGCCAGCAGGCAGATGCCATCATTGGAATTCGAGTGTCGCGCAAAATTTGTATGGAATTGCTTTTTGCTGCCGCTGCTGCTGCTGCTGGCGCTGCTGCTGCTCAGGCTGCCGCTGCGTCGGCTGCTCACATTGCCCAGGCCCGGCACTGTGGCCACCAGCGGCAGCGAGTTGGGCGGCACAACCACCTCCAGGCCACCATCGCTGTTCTTGGAGGTAGTTTGCTTGTGATTGGCATTGGAGTTGGTGTTGCCGGCTGCCTGCAAGGCCACTGCGTTGGGCGGCGTATGGCGATAGGGTATGAAGAAGGCCTTGGCCTCCTGGAGCATGGCATCCTGCACGGTTTTGCGCTCCGGCGAACTGGCGCAGAGGGGCAACTGTGACAGATTGTGCACGCCCGCAATGCTCAGCTCCAGCTGTGCCTCCTGCTCGGCACGCCGCGACGTCGGACCGTTTCCATTGCCATTGGGCAACGTTGCGCCGGCAGTCGCTGTGCTCGTCTGATACTCCAGCGTGTGCTCTGGCAGCAGCTCTATGTGATAGCGGGAGCGTGGTATCAGTGTTTGCATCTCGTGACAGTCCTGCTGCAGTGTGCTGCCGCTCAGCCCGCCAGCGCTGTCGCCGGGCATGCCCGAGGCACTGCTCAGATTGCCGAAATTGATGTCCGTCGGCGTGGTCAAATGCGTGGGGCCCTGGGCGCGTGCCTTAAACCGGCGTCTCTGAAATATGATGAACAGCGCAAAACAAAAAACGCAAACAGTGGACAGCAGTGAGCCGATGGCGATGCCGCTGTAAACCTCATGATTCGAGTTGTTCTCCACCGTTTCTAAAATATGATGATGATGATTGACCAGGTCAAAGAACATGGGTGCACCGACGCCCGTTTCGCCAACAACGCGCACGGCCACATGAATCTTGTCCGTTTCCGAAACGTTGGGAAACTGCAAAATGGAAACGTGATTTATATGAGAATGTTTCCAAAGAGCATTCAGATTAAATGTTGTATATGTCGGCTACATCCTTAAATTGAATTTAACAGGCTTAGAGCTTGGATATGTCTTAATAAAGCTTATAATTTATCAAAAAGTTGTTTTTATATATAATACTTGCGGGTATAAACCGGCCTCGTTTTCCGCCAATTTACCTTCTAGTCTGAACTGAAGAGGCAAACTCTTGCTTCCAACTATTCAATTTTTTTATGAAGACTTAGACACTTGTAAGGCTAAACATACCTTATAGGAGCAGGTGCGGCACTCGAGTACATTTGCTTCGTGAGTGATATTGCCCAAGGTCCAGAGTATATTGTAGTGATGGACACGTCCATTGGGATGCTCTGGTGGCTCCCATACGAGCTTGAGACCGTTGTGCTTAACCAGACCTGAATTGCTGATGGTGCCGGGTGCTAAGTGAGCAAGTGAGAAGTAAAGAATTGGAATCTAATCTTGACATAATGAATATAGGAAGTGCTTACGGTCGGGCAGCGTCTGCACATCCATTTCGCCGTAGAAGATTTGTGGCTTACAATTGTAAAAATGGAAATTGTAGCGCTCATTGGCGCTGAGGCCGCTGACAAGCAGCATCGAATTGACAATGGTGCGCTCCTTGCATTTGGGCTCCTGTTTGCGCAGCGACAACTGGACGTGCAGATGGCACTCGTAAACGCAGGTGTCGTTGAGGCTGTCCAAGAACTGAAAGGCCAGCATGCGCGACTCCACGGTAATCAGGCGAAAGGACATGTTCGACTGATCAGATGTGCCGTTCTCGATCTGTGTGGAAGAGCAGACACATAGGGACTTTAGAGCATGCAATGGACTGCGTCGAAACGCTGGGCGCTGGGGTAAAGTGATTGCCACTTGCCACTACAGTACAGTCTACTCACAATCTTCCACTGTACATAGCGAAAGTCCTGGGCGAGGAACTCGTTCTCGCTGGTAATGATTAGAACGCGCATCTTGATGCGACTAAAGTGCTGCAAAAGCAGACCTGTGACATTGGCGTCCACCACTAAGCTAAAGATGTCCTCCTCCATTTCGAGCGTAACATCGTCCACCTCGTTGTCCAGCACCTCATGCTCCGCATTGCGCAGCACTGTAGCAGCAGCTGACTGATTGAGGGGCCGTATGATGGTAAGCTGGCGACGCACCTCGTCCGCCTTTTCCTCCACGGACGTAACAGTGCCATGGAGTGGTCCGTCCAGCAGCTGGGCGGGATGCGGATGAGTGTGATTGATGGAGAACTGCAGTATGAAGTACTTTTTGTTGTCCAGCTCCGCCTGCGACCACTTTACAAAGGTGTCGTTCCCCAGATGCACCAGCCGCAGCAGCACTATGGTAAAATAAATGTGATAGATGGTTCAGAAGTGGAACAGGAATTGAGCGGAAGATTGACTTACAGCCTTGGGTGCAGCAAACGACGGCCGGACTTCGGAGCGAACTAATCATCATCTGCTGCGGCACTATACTGCCGGAAAGCACCTCCGAGGTGGGCAGGAGAAAGCGCGTGATCAGCGCAAAGGGACGATAGATGGGCAGGCCGGTTGAGATCACCACAAACGAGGTATGATTAAGTTTCATGGGAGCAAACGAGCTCCACTGATGCGGATTGCTGCGCACAATGTGCACCACGAACATGGACTGCAAAAGAGAGGACAAAAATATTCAAAAAAAGTGCACATGGTAAATGGTTGATTAATCACCTCCAAGGTGCGGCTGTCAAAGGTGACGTTGATGGTGTGAAAGCTGTGCGGATAGCAGCGTATATTCTGCAGAGGATTCGGCTCTTCCGTCTGGCGCTTGAAGCGCATCTCGCCGGTGACTGAATCCTCGCCAGCCACATTCCGCGCAAAACACTGATATATGCCCCCCTCCTCCGGATCGAATGAGTGTATGTGCAGCTCGTTGCCGCTGATGTAGCGTGTGTAGGAACTGTTGAGCGGTGCTCCATTGTGGTACCAGCTTAGACTGGGCCGTGGATTACCCTCGGCGCGACACCTAAGCGTTGTCGACAGACTGATAAAACCAAGCTCCACGGGCAGCGTGCTAACTATTCTCGGCGGTACGGTAACCACGACACGAAACGTTTGCCTGTCGGTGGGGGTGGTGCACATGAAGTAGCCCTCATGCCGGGCCATGCTGACATTCGATATTTCTAGCGTCATGCTGTTGTTGCTCAGCTGGGATAAGGTGTTGTTCGGATGCTGCAGCCACCATTCGATGGGTACATAGTCCTCCACGGCGTGACACTGCAGCCGCAATGTGCCACCAGTGGGCACATACAGTGTGGCATTCTGGAAGGCGGGCAACAGTTGCGTTGCCGTCGCACCCAGCAGCCCGCTGCCGTGCGGCTCGACACGCACCTGCCACACGAACTGACGGTGGCTCCTGCTGGCATACTGGTTCTGGGCCACGCATCTGTAACGGATAATGTTTCACACACATTAATTGGCATGGACTGTGGGCACAATTAGGCCAGCCACTCGGCCGGTGCGTGGTGTTAATTAATGCACTCTGGTTAGTTTAGGCAGCACACTAGA
Source organism: Drosophila novamexicana (assembly GCF_003285875.2). Taxonomy (NCBI): domain Eukaryota; kingdom Metazoa; phylum Arthropoda; class Insecta; order Diptera; family Drosophilidae; genus Drosophila; species Drosophila novamexicana. Next base: position 5,878,290 of record NW_020824772.1, read on the forward strand.
CCAAGGGAAAACTCAAAAGGGGTTGCTGATCAGTTGATGAATTGTGGTCAAGGTGTTGATATGCCACAACAGTAGCAGCAGGCAATTATAAATTGCACCTCAAAGCAAATGAGATGCGGTTCGGGTCTGGACAAGAAATGGGACCTTGTTGTGCATATACGACTGAACACGAGCTATTCGTGTTAAGCAAAACAACAGATTCGTGTGTGTTCAAGCATATGAAATTAAAATAGGTTCATTAAATTGCAAATAAGATGATGAGATGCGTATGTGGCCTAGACACTTGGGCAATTGAATAAGAAGAATCTGGATTTGTATCCCAGGCTAGCATAGGCCTTAGACATAGTTTCTGGTGCAATATCTGCTATTAAAATAATATTAATAATAAACCCTTCTAATTAACCCGACATCAGTTATATTTGTTTACATTCCATATCTACACTTACTTGTATCTGCCAGCCTGTTCCAGTCGCAGTTGTCGCAGTACAAGCGTGCCGTTGTTCAACACAAAAGCGCTGTAAGGGATAAAAAATTGAAAAAAGAAATCTTATTGCTGGTTTGCAATTCAAAACCCAAGCCCACTCATGTCAAGCGTTAGTGAAGCCACCAAGCTAGCAGGCGGCGTGCTATAGCGAGCATATATGATCAAGATCCAACCGCTGCGCGCTCGATGTCACAACACCGATCTTTACTCGCCTGCTGTCATTCGCCAGGGACTCGTTGCCAAAGTACCAGGTGACGCGTGCGGCGGGCACGCTGAAAAAAGGACAGCTGAGCACAAGTGGCCGCTGCTCCAGACCGCTTATGTTGGCACTCTGCTGCTGGCCAACAATCAAACGTTTCAGAACTGCAAGAGAGAAGGGATTAACCAAGTTCAGGTGGGAGAGGCCTGCGTACGTGCGCACCTGGATATTCGACCGTGATGCTGTCGGATATGACTTTCATCTCATCCGACTCAATTAGACAGTGATAAACGCCGTTGGCGCGCTCATTGGGCGGCAGACGCAGCGTTCCATTCTTATAAATGAAGAACTCATTCTTGCGTATGGTCAGGTGTTCAATGGCCTCATCGTTGCGGTACCAGCTGCAGTATATAGGAAGGCCGTCTAAGGTGAAGCAAAGTGGTCAATTAAAGCGTTAAAATGTGCCGGAGTAACTAGCTGTGGTCAACATACCCTGATAGTAGTCATAGGGATATATGATGGGATTGCATTGCAGTAAATAGGTTGCATGTGGATTGGTTATGGCCAGCCTTGTGACGGCGTGCTTCTTGATCTGTAGATACGGCTTCAATATTGTTGAGTTTTTCGATTGTGTGGCGGCAGCAACTGCAAAGAAAAATGAACAATGAGCCTGAATTGCACATCAAACAGAACGAACATTCCAGTCGGTTGCAACCGACAACGCAATACTTGTCCACTGGCAGCTTAGAGGAGGCTGTGTGCAGAGAAAACTTGGACACATTAGGCCTAGACGGAGACTGCCAAAAAAAGATAGAAGATACTCATTTTTACGTTATGAATGAATAACAAACGCAATATACTCTTTACATTTTGTGAACGAGTATAACAAGCTCAAATACTTAATTAATTTTCTGAACAAACCAAATATACTATTTGCAATATACTCTTTTTATTTCCAATATACTGTTTTCAATTCGTGACACAGTATAACACAGCCAAAGCAACTCTTTTCACTCTTTGAACGAGTGTTACAGGCCGAAACTACTCTCTACTTTGTGAACGAGTATTAAAAATGTCTCTGATAATCTAGTACACTTTGGGCAGACAATAAACAATGCGAAAAACATAAAACATTATTTATTCTCGGACGTAATCTATTGGCTGTTATAAATTTCACGCTTTTCACTTAGCCACGCCGTTGATTCGGCTGGCCTTATGGAGTTTATGGTTTTGCTCGCACAACCTTTTTTTTGTGGTTGTCCAATCCTTGGCAAAGAATGCCAAATCGCAAAACGCCGTGCTGGGCGCGGGTTTTGATTTTGCTGGTGCCTCTGTTTCTGGCGGTGGCTTTGGCTGTGATTCTCTGGTACGCAGCCAAGGTGTGAGCGTGTTAATTAATTTCTTTGCTATTCTTTGTCGTTTTTTGTTGTCGTTGGCATTGTAACGCTTTAAAGTCGCCTCGCTGTTGGCTGATGAACGGCAAAATTCCAGGCAAGTAGCACTCACAGTGCGTATACTTAATATTGCATAATGATACACCTTTTGTGCAGCATAGTAAGTAGTATATATACATATATAAAGCGTATTTGCAACCGACTGGATTTTGCATACGACCATCCTCTGCCGTCTATCATCGAAACATCTATTAGTTCGCTCTGACTGTTGCATTCCGAGAATTTTCTAGTGTCGGAGCTGAAGTGGCTGGTGAAAAATGGTGGAAAGCAAACCGTTGCGATGTTCCCCAATAACAAATCGCCAAGCATTAGTCAAATGCGTTGAAATTTATGCTAAAAATGCAATCAACTAGCGTTCCGCTCCAGCTACGGCCACCCAAGTGGCAGCCAGCCACAGGGCGCACTCACTTGTGGCCAGGCCAACTGGGCTAACGAGCCAGTTGTAACTGGGAAGACGACTGATTCGCTGAGTTCTGAGGAATACTGTGAATTTGTTTCAGTTTTTGATAAATGTAGTGAAATAAATAAGATAATTGCTGAACAGCCGCATAGAATGCTGACTGGGTTTTGATCAAAATGCGAGTGGCGACGCAGCCCGCCGATATGTTGCATGTTTGTACGCAATGTGTTGCAATTTTTATTGCTGTAATTACACGCAATGCACATGCGGCAATTTGACGCATGAAAATTCCTTGGACCTGCCAATGTGATGGCTGAAACAGCCAAATGCCATGTCAGCAGCAACAGCAACAGTAGCTGCAGCAGCAACAGCCGCGCTAAATGTGGCAACTTTACAGAACATGCAGCTAAAGCCGTGTGGGGACGGAGAGCGGGGGCGTGGCTTTGCATGTGCAACCAAAACGTAATTGTTATGGCATAATTGTTTCAATGGCAGGGCGTTTAATTGCGCTTTAGAAACTGCTGCCCCACAGTGCACTGTCAAAGTTCAGCACATATGTGTTCTCTACCCTTGCCGCGGGTATTATAGTATATCAAAAACGCATGTAACGCAAAGAAGGCAGCTTTTAATCCAACAGTTCACACTATGTGTATGTGTCTGCCTCTACATGTTTCTCAGCTATAGGCTATATACGATTTCTTAAGAAACCTGCATAGAACTTTTTGCTGTAGCACATATCTGCAGAGCCTCAAGCGATATGTCCACAAGGGTATTTAATCGTCGGCGTGTTAAGGAGTCATTCTTTTATTTTTTTATTTTGGCTGTCATTGCCTGCCACACCTAACTGCAATTTTTCATACCTGAAAAGGGCGGTGTCAACAGCAGCACGTCGACAATCATTAGCAGCGTGAGGGACGGGAGGGGTTAATGCCTGTAATATTGAATTTAAATTGCAGCCGTTTTACTCGACTAACAGTCGACTACACAGTTTGGGCTGATTGCGCTCTCGCCAGTGCCATTTATTTGATACCATCTAGATGCCAGCTATCAGCGGGACAAGCACTTTTCATGCTACCAATTGGTGGCCATAACACAGCAGCTGGCAACAAGATGGACAATCTCAATGATTGAACTGTCAGGACAATCAGCTGTTGTGCGTCGATTGGCCCTACCGTTATTTGCAATCTTCCAATATAATTCCAGGTCATTTATTTTATAATCTGCTCCCCATCTGGGCAAATTCAAAGCCAAAGCCAAAGCAATGCAAAAATTCTTGCAGTTGCACTGCAAGTCAACTCACTGGGCAAGAATGTTTCCCAGAATCGTGCTCGAATGCTGTTTGACAACAAACACACACACACTCTCATACACACAGCAGAGGCACATAGCAGCCAGTTACTAAGTTGTAGCAAGTTGCACGTTAATGCTGGACGCTGTGGGGTTTGGTGGGGGCAACTTGCACAAATTTGCATAGTTGAACGCACGTCGAAGGCAGCAGCGCATTCCATGCAGCAACTGTTGCTGCAGTCGATGATGAATGCAACTGCAACTGCAGCAGCAGCAACAGAAGCGGCGGCAACAGCGGCGGCGGCAGCAGCAGCGGCACATAAATTGCTGACTTGCTGCGCAGCGTTGCGCTTATCAAATGGCAACATCTTGTGCATAGATAAGTGAGGCCCGGCAACGGCATTGAACGGCAACGGCAACGCCAACATTTGCTTCCCTCAATGGAATTTCACAAATTCAAATTGCCTGGCATCCTTTAAATGCCCCAAGAGCAGCAGCAGCAGCAGCAGCAGCGGCAGCAGCTGCAGTTCCCAGCCGCAGTTGGCTCGCATCAGATTCAGATTCAGGCAGAGATTCAGATTCAGATTCAGGTCCAGGCTCAGCTGCAACGTGGCGGGCACAGCTGTTGGCACACTTTTGCGGCAGCACCATGGCAACATTTTATGCAGTATGCAGCGCGCATGAGAGATAATTTATCGCCTAATGACGTGCTGCTCTAAGGTTGCGCCACGTTGTTATAAAATGCGGCAATAAAACGCAGCAGCCACCAAAAACAACAAAAGAAAAACCATCAACATTAGAGAAAATAAAATAAAATTAAAATGAAATTTTAATGCCACAGGAGCCCAAGAGCAGCGCCTACAGCAACTGTGCGGCTTGCTACTTGCAGCTGTTCCCGCACCCCCGCTCCCCTACACCACACCGCTCAAGCCTAACAGAATGGGCCACTCTTTGGCGCTGCGGCCTGTCGCTTTGGGGGCGCTCAACGAGAATTTATGAATGTGCAAATGTGTACGACAATTTCGCGCATAAATGTAAGCTACTGCCCAGTTGCCCCGCTGCCCTGGCAGCCACGAGATGCTGCCGCACAGCAGCAGCAGCAGCAGCAGTAGTGTCTGCACACCCACCGCAACTCTGCCGCAAACTTAATCTGGGCAAGAGGGGGATGTGAAAAGGGGTCTCGTAGCTTGGCATGGCAATCGAAGATGCGTGTGCACATTCCATAGCATTCCGCGCAAGCATGTGGGAAGTTCAACGGTTGCACTGCAAGTATCTTGTATCTCAAGTTGGAGCCGCATCTATTCATTGCTTGCACCACACAGTTCATTGGCGCGCGCGCCCGCTCCCAGCCAGTGCCCACATCTTACAGTCGGAGGATTGTGGCTTCCAATTGGCGTCGCTTTGCTGCTGCCTGCTGCTGTTTGCAGTGTTTTTATACCCTTGCAAAGGGTATTCAAATTTATTTTCGAAATTTGCAACAAATGGAAGAAAACAACTCTCAAGTGTATTAGAAGTATTCTAAATATGTATGCATGTTTCATGCTAATTTTAACCCGAGCATGTTTTGTTTTAAGAACCAATGCCTGGTAAAAGCCTTTCGGGTTATTCGGATCCTAGCTTAAAAGCTTACAACATTGGCGTGCACATCACATATTTTGAGTTCTATCGGACAACTATAACACATAGGTCCAATAGAAACAATCAGTGGAAATTTAAAATGTTTGCATTTGAAGCTCTTTTGGTTTTTTTTTTGGACATAAATCTTATTATGATCCTTACATTTAGGCAAAAATCTATATGAATCGAGTTAATATATATAGTTTGTACAATTTTGTTAGCCCTTTTTTTATTATTATTACTAGCGAGGGTATTTATTATTCGGCAGTTAAAGTTGCCTCCGCTTTCCTGTTTTTGTTGCGGGCATCTACGATAGTTGCCGCCGCTTATTTGGGTTAGCAGCTCAAATAGTTTTACGTGCATTTTTCAATGCAATTTCCAAATGCCGCGAGAAATTTATGAGAAAGTCTCTAGTACGCCCACCCCACTGTAATTGGTGGTGTATAATGCCCATTGTTTGCCTAGTGCCTTTTGCCTGGCAGCTCAATTGATTACTTCAGTGTGTGCGTGTGTGCGTATGTGGGTCTGCGTGGAGTGTGTGTGTAGTGTGTAATTGAGTGGTTGAGAATGCTCGAAATTCTGCTAGCTGCGCTGCGAACTAGCTAAAAGCGCTTACCCGACAGACACACATAGCTAAACAAACCCAACTGAAACCCGGGAAGCACCACACACACACACTCACACACATATATATGCATAGCATACCAGGGTGCCAGAGTGGGTTGTGGGTTTGGGATTTCTGGCGATTGAACCACTTTAAACAATGGCGGGCATTTACTTTGCAAAAGTCAAAGATAAATTGCCTTTTAAACTACAAGCTCCGTTTGGTTAGTTGGTTTTTGGCAAAAGTCCTGAGCTCTGTTTGTTTGCAACACCCCACACACACACACACACATAAACACGCACACACACATGAAAATCAATTGACATATTTGTTTAACTTTTGGCGCAGCAAACAATTGGAATAAATTGTCTTTAGCAATTTGCATTGGCAGGCCATAGAACTTGGGGTAGGCAGAGAAGTGTGTTATCTAAAATAATGCCGAAGGGCTGGCGATTATGTTGTATTTGTTGCCAGAAATTTGCTGCTGCAAATGGTGCCAGCAACTAATCCTCTCTAAATGGTTTTCATAATGGCAGCTAAGATCTTTATTCGGTATTAGTTGCTGCAAATCACACTATTTTCGATTTGCCATTTGCCATTTGCCAATAAATGTAATCGAAATATAAGCGTCTGTTTATTATTCCCATCAATTGGCTAGCGCGTAAATAAACAGAAAAAATCGCCCAAAATTTGGCCATTTCGCGAATACCGTACAAATACCTTCCGATTGCAAATCATAACCGATTGTCACAACAGCGGATAACCAAAATACAATATGCTGTGCCATAAACGAATTCATTTCCGTTGAATTTTGGCAGCAATACGCCGTCGTCTCTCTCACACTCAAACTCCTTTAATAAATCATATTGCAATATTTCCGTTCAATATTTTGTTCTGGCGACGTAAACAAACAATAACAAATTGAAATACAGAGAGAAACAAAATATACAACAGTTCAAAGTTTTTTTTTGTTTTGGTTTTGGTTTTATTTTGTTGTTTTTCTTTTTCTTTTTTTTTTTTGTCTCCAGCCACATTGTATGCTAAATGGCATTGGTAAATTGGGGAATGTTGAAAATGCGTTTCGACTGCTCCTCCTGCTCTCGTGCATTTTTAAATGGGTTAAACGTAAACCGTTTACCAATGACTCAATACAACTTCCTGGAATCGAGCGGCACAGACGCAGGCTGAAGGCAGACCCACGGGCGGGCAACACGACACATGGAAGCAGAACACAGCTCAACAGAGCTGGACGGAGATGAAAAGGGAGAGAGAGAGAGGGGGGGGAGGGGGAGGGGCTACGTGCATTAAACCGAAATAAATAAATAAACCGCTGAAAAAGTGCTGAGCACTGGCCACGGGTATGGATGGTCAATAGTCAATGGCCAAATAGCAGAAAATAACAATGTTGCCAATAGCCAACGAACCAAACAACAGCAGCTGCAACAACAAACAAGACCGTTGCAGACGGTTGCACTGACCGACTAAAAGACATCCTGTATTCAGCAACAAGCAACTCGTTCTTGTATAGGAATATTTAAGATTCCCTTGACCCACGATATAAGAAATATTTATATATATTTTTGTACGATCTATTTACAAATTTTATGGCTCAGAGCTGAGACCCAAATGTCTGTATATAGCCAAAACACATGACTGGATCTTAAAAATATTTGAAAATTTAAAATAATAATTTTTCAATTTTGTGAAGAACGGGAGAAGGTATACTATGCGAAAACCTTCTTACCAAATTTTCTTCATTCATCTATCTTCGAGTTTGGATTTAGAAAATTATGAAAATCAGATGTTCTTCGAAAACAGAAAAAGAAAAATTTCTTTAGTCGGAAGTTCCGTGATACCCGAGCCACGCATTCATGCTCCATTCCTTCCAGCACGCACCTCGCTTGTCAGATCTTAAATGTGTGTAAATACCAAAGCTCAACAACATACATACATACATATCTCTAAAAATGGCTTTTTTTTTTTCTTTTTGGAGTAAACGAGCAGAGGCATACAAAAAGTGAAACAGTCTTGATCTTTTTATACCATAGAAGAGGCAACATACCAAACTTTATGTTTGTTATTTTTATAAGTCCCGAGATATGCTTAACAAACGGTATTTAGATTTTTATCGATTTTTTCAAAAAGAGATAAGTTATCGACAAGTTGAAACAAAATCGTAATGCGCGGGCACTAGGAGCACCTACGCTCAAAAGTCTCTAGCTTCAAGTCTGTACCTCTTATTGTATCTGAGACCGAAGCGCTTATCCGGGCGGCAGGCAAATATGTTTGTCATCCGGCTCATGAATATATTAGTGTATGGAGTATTGGAATTGGAGATGACTCCTTCTGCTTGTTACATACATTTGCTAAAAAACATTATACCCTTTTGAGCCATTTTTAGTGGGTCCAGGGTATAACAATGGTCAAGCCAAGTAAAAAAGTGAACCGAAAAGAAATTATAAAAATGTTTCATTTCAAGCAGAGTAAATATTGAAAGACACCATACTCACTCATTCCCTCGCACTCTCTCTCTCCCTCTCTCTCTTACATACACATAGCAGCAATGAAGGCAACTATGCGAAAACGACTATGGCTAGCCGTAGCTCCAGCTACGGTTTCGGTGGCTTATGGCCACCATGACCAACTTGGGCAGCTCGGAGTGCACTTGGGCCAACGGAAGCCAAGCGAATTTTCGCCAGCTACGCAGCAAGTGAGCAGCCACCAGAAGCTCGAAACCCGCAACCAGCTGCACTCAGCAAATTTCTGGTAAAGGTGGGCGTGCACGTTGTCATGGGCGCACGCTTGGGTACAGGGTCCAGCTGATTCGGGCGGTTTACAATGCCCAAGTGCTGAGTAGGGACCACGTCCGGCAACCGTCAACACAATCACGAGAACCTTAACCATGCACAGTGGAGCAGATACGTTTTCTTTTCTTAAACTGAACTGAGCTGGAGATAATAAGACTTTAGAATAAAGCTTTAAACGAAAAGAAATGATTTTTAACAACACAATAGCACTATAACATTGCCCTGGGATGGGAAGCCGCATCAGTTCAGTTCGGTTACTTAGGCAACTGATGTACCAAGAACTGCAGACAGTGGATAGTTTAAAAAATATTCTCAAGTAAATTGGGTTAGTTGAGAATGAAGTATGCACCTTAAGAAATAAGTGTTTTCAATTTCATTTCATAACCATTCTTTCTTGTTGATATTGATAGCAGCTCCTAATACTTCTTTAAAAATACTTAATACAACATGTAAGTCAATACATATCGAAATAAAGCATAAGCTTAAACATGTTCATGACTGACTCCATGGGGAAGACTATCACGGTAAGAACATTTATGAAGAATATGCAGATATGATAATTATACAAGTAATTAACAATGGATTATACGTGGAACAGCTTAATATCTTTGTTAATATGCACTCCAGCTGAACTTCATTTGTGGCCACATATTTTACCCAGAGGAATACATTTCAACCTCGCTGTACACTGTAATTATCACTGAGGACTACACATCTATGATTTCTTAACCGTCGCTCGCTTGGCATTGCCGTTGGCCCATTTGGGATATTGTCCCACATCCCATCAACGTTCCCGTGTTGTTGGCAGAGCTCAGAAAGCGCGCTCTCGCTTCCGATTATTATGCATCATTTAACAGGCAACATTGTTGCAGTCAATGACTAGAGCATGGGGTTTTGGCACCCGCAACCCCCTTAATGCCTGTAGCTGTGCCCGGGTCTGGGTTTGTACCCCTGCCTCTGTCGTTGACGATGACGGTGCCTATGCCTGTCCCCATTCCTGCCCCTGCCCCTGTCTCTGTGTCAGTGCCACGGCAGCAACTTGACGATAGTCGAAAGAGGCAACGTCACGAACTACGACAACGTCGAACGTGCCGCAAAATGTTTTACTGAATGCGAATTGCAAGAAAAATTATTGTTATTATGAGTTGCTAATTGAATGGAGTTGGACGGGATATGGACACACAGAGGGGGCAGAAACGCATCGAAATGTTGCTGCCACTGAGTGGCCACAGTTGTGGGGCGTACACTGTGACAAATGGCTGAGTGACAACGTGCTTGTGATTGATATTTACAATGCTTTCGCATTAGTCAACTGACAATAATGTCAAATGACAAGGCTTTGCTTTGGTACAACAGTAAACTGTCAAATAACCAAAAGGGCCGATCAAGCTGCTTTATCAGACATCAACGGCATGCCAAAAACGATTCTCGCGGTGTAGTGCCCCGACTAACTGTACAAATGTAAATAAATGTAAAATGTGAAAACTTCCTCTACCTTCTTTTTTGCGGTCAACAGCATGACGCCCACCTGCCACCTCTCCGCCGTAGCCATTATGGTAGCGCATGTAATCACAGTTTTCGCAGTGCTCCTTCGGGCTGCTGTGGAGCGGTCGCATGTATGTAACTGCCAAGTTGTCAATGTCAAGCTCATACATGATTCTCGATACTCAACATGCTAAGCTAAAAAGCATACAACAGTTACAGCAATTGCAGTAACAGCAACAACAACAGCAACAACAACAACTGCGGCAACTGCTGTAGAAGCACCAAAAATGTTGCTGAGAAAATGCCATGCGCATAATTTACGAAAAAAGATTCTCAAAATGTTGGACAAACAACGTCTGCAGGTGAAATCTATTTGCATTTATCGTTGAGCTGGAAAATTGCAAGCTAAACTGGCAGTTGTGTAAATGGAGGAAAATGGTAAAATGAGCTGCCAAGCAGAGTGTTGCATGCAACAAACGGCAATCGGCAGCAATCGATGAACAAATTGTGCTCAATACACAGCTTTAAATGCATTTTAAGTCAGCAACAGAACAATGAGCATATTTGTTAAAAGGCTCGATTTGAGTGTCAGCAGCAGATTTGGATAATTAGTTTGCAGAGTGCAGCAAGTGCTGCCACTGCTGCCACAAAATGTGGCAGCCAACACGTTTAATGGTTTTCCATTTACTTAAAGAGGCATTAGTGCGTAAGCATGCCGTAATCTAGAACAGTCAAAAGGGGAGAACAGGCGAGAGAGCATTAGCTGCCAACAGCTGGCCAATCCTGATGACTGACCAGACCAACCGACCGACCGACCAACCAACCAACCAACCAACTAACCAGACACTCAGCCAGTCAAGCGACGTCACTGGGATGCGTTGTACTTGTTAATTGCAGCGGAAGCACTCAATTAAAAGCGCGTGAAACGTGAAACGCCACCTGCGTGTGCCGTGTGTGTATGTATGTGTGTGTGTTTATATAGCGGCTGTCATTTAACGAATGCGACTGCAACTGGGACTGGGACTGCAATGTGCAAATTAAGGCCACAGGAAACAAACAAATGCGGCGTAATCAAAAAGCGGTAAATAGCTGATACTGTAAATAGTTTATAGCCTATGCATAAAACTGCAAATTGCCATCAAGCAAGCGAAACTAAACCACATTAAACCAAACCAACAGCAACGGCAACGGCAACAGCAACCCCAACCGAAACCCCAACCCCCAGCTAAACCTCAGATCAATTTAACCAAACAGCAACTGTTTGTCAATGTTTGAAGAGACTAATTAGCTGCCAGTTGCCAGTTGCCAGTTGCCAGTTTAAATATAAATGAGTTGCATTTCCTTTGGCTATTTCAAACTAGTTGAGTAAACAAAAGTGATTGTAAATTGATAGCAAATGTATTTTGTTATTATATATTATTAATTTAAGTTCAGAAAACTGTTTATTAAGGATTAGAAATGCACTCGCTGTACCCAAAACCAAACTGAACCAATTTTACTTGGAAAATTTTTTTTTGGATAGTGTTAAATTTTGGTCAGAAAGTTGTATATGAAAGCACGTACGGCCTGCAATAATCATGTAATACTTAAATTCATAATTTAATAATTTAAATTGTTTGAAAAAAGTTTTTAAAGTACGTACACGGCAAAAAAAAAGGTATTAACCAAATCCTGGGTTTAAGGCTGTGGAAGACCAAACCCACAAACTGGGCCCCAAGGCGGAAAGTTCGAGCTGTAAGCCGTAAGCTAGATAATATTCCTTCACCCACATTCTCAGTACGCACAGAAAATAAGCTTAAATCAAAGCATAAACTCGTGGCCTACCAAACCGTAAACCTCTTTTGCTGCCCTGGAAATATTATTTTCAGAACAGTCAGCTAATAATTTTCTACATAATCCCAAAGTTACGAAGAAATGTTGTGGCAATCCTTACGCGAAATTTGTTATAATTTTATCAAAATAAACAGATAACCAGAAAACGTGGGCAAGGGTAAATGGATATTGCATTTCATGTTTGCCTTAAAAAGTTAAGATAAGTTACACTAACGGAATACTTATGAACAAAATAGACTTGCGTACATATATATAGATAGATTACATGTAAGTTGAATTTGATATTATATCAAGTTTTAAATTCGAAAGAGCGTATTAAGGCACACACAACATATTTAAAGGTCATCAACGTCGATTGGCGCTGCCTTTAATCTAATGATAGGTACTACATCTCAGTTCGAGTAGATATCTCAGTCATATCTACAATAAATGTCATTATCAAAATGATTGATAAGCTGGGATCTTAAATACGCGACTCGGTGATAACATGCAGGCTCATTCATCAATGTTGCGCTCTTGACTCTGGGTCTATGCAAGTCAGGCTGCAGGATATTGCAGCCGGAACTAACCACAGGCACCACGAGTGGCAAAAAAAAAAAAACAAAACGATGGGCCATGGAGCAGGGCGGAGCGCGCGTTGCAGCCGTTCTTGATGGTGTTGAAGCGGCTGTCGTGACATCATAAGGCAAAATGTCAGCAGTTTTATTATCGGGCACACGCACAAATTGTCGCCTTTGTCGCCAAGGCAGAAGCTGCGGCTGGAGCTGGCCCGGCAACAGCAACAGCTGTTCTTGTTGTTGTTGCTGCTGCTGCTTGGGGGTTATATATAAATACATATATATGCTTGAATAATATATGTATGTGCATGTACATTCGCACAGTGTGTCGCATAAATAATGCAGTTCATTATGTCATTTAGCGGCACGTTGCGTGCACTGCGACATTGCAACACTGCGACACACTGGACGCAGCTGAGCAGATGACGCCAAGTATTCAGTTTGAGTTCCCTGATCTTAAGCGGATCACATGCCACAGCAGAAGCAGGTTGTTGTTGCTGTTGTTGTTGTTGTTCTCGTTGCTGCGCACCATGCGCGGAAATGAAGTTGTCAATGAGCCACTTCCACAATTTATGAGCGATGCTGCCGCTGCCGCCGCTGCTGCGGACACCGCCTGCCAAGATCTTAATTATGACTTGAGTAATGTGGAATAAACGATAAAGCGTGCACACGCAAATACACTGCAAGAAATGGCCCGTTCAGTCCTACGGCCAGCTGCCATTCAGCTGGACAATCAACTTCATAAATCAAGACGAGTCCAAGTATGGCAATGGGATTAAGACTTGAAATTGGGATGCCAAAAACCAACGAAGACTCATAAAAATGTCAAATAACAAATGTGCAAACATTTTTGTGCATTTGCCAAATTTGCACAATTTAATTGTAGCAACAATAACAGAAAAAAAAAGAAAAAAAACATTTCTCCAAAATTTATGATTATTTTATTGCAGTTCATGTCCATGTGCAGGTCCAAGTCCATATTCATGTCTTGGCATGGGACCAACGTAACCAAAAATGCCATTTAATTCGCGCATTTCTAGAGCAGAACAAAATGCAAAAGATTTATAGATTGTTTGTGTCAAATCAATTCGCTGGAAACTCTGGCTGGATTATGGGCCACGTCTCGCCCAGAAAGCCCGCACATTAGATCTGGCTCTGTGAGCCGAACAAAGCTCTGGCATTAACGAAATTTTCATCAGACTTTTTCATTGAGTGTGGAAATTTGATTGTAGCAAATCAATTAACGGCTTTCAGAGTGCGCGAAGGGGGGTGTACAGCTCCGTCGGAGGTCTGATTCCTGCTATTTGGCCCGTTGTTTGCTGTCGGGCAATCAGCAGTAATCAACGTGTCCGGGTGTGGGCGGAGTGGTCAGATGGTTGAGCTGCTGTTGACTGTGAGTCTTGCGCCCAGACATTGCGTCGCACGTCTGAGTGCGCAGGGAGGGCAACAAAAGGACGCGGCGCAAATGGCGGGCACGTGAGTGTCGTCGTCGTCCCTATCGTCAGGATTTAATCGATTATACGATTTAATTGAACTAAAAAAGCTTAATAAGCAATAAAAGCTCACACATGCATAGACACACACGTAGAGCTCCAGTGTGCTCCTATGCAAGCAAACAAATTAAAAGTAACACTTAAAATTACACCACGTCGACGCTGGCTAATGAAAGCAGTCAAGTGAGTGGCCCTGCTCTCTAGTCCCGCCACTCTATCCATTGCAATTGCAGAATGGCAATAAAATTTTATTTTCCACAAAATGAAATTTTGTGAACCGTTGAAAACCACTTGCCACATGCTTGGCCAACAACAATCACAACAAATATAGGAACATATATGCGGCCAGTTCAGAATCTTTACAAGTACTTAAAACGGAGCCATGGAAAATCTTTTAGTCGAGCGTGCGCAGCTAGAAGATGCTCCGTAGAAGTTGTTGATATTATAAGAACTTGTTATAATAGTCTTAGTAAAATATTGTGTTCCATACGCAAAATATTTAATAGGTACACAAAGGTATGCATGAGTACTCATTAGTTAGCATAAGTACTCATAAGTTACCATTTGTGTTCACATATACTCATTAGAAAATAGTCAATTGGTTTCAATTTTCTTAGAGTTTTTAAAGGTGTAGTGGACTAGAGAATCAAAATTTAATATTAAAATTGATAAAAATTGTTGAAGTTGAACCGACGACATCTTGATTGTTAGCTCGACGTTCACACATCTAAACCATACAGGCAAATACTACTACAATTTAAAGTACTCTTTTTTTTACTATGTTCTTTGACCAATAACTAAAATCTACTTATTTATGAAAATCTTAAATGAAAGTCTATCTTAGAGAGTCTATCTATAAGTTGTTCACAGATCGGCTGTCGATTGCTCCAAGCACAATCTTTATATCGTCTAATTGAGCAAGATGCATGCCAAAGCCATATCTCATGTCTAATGGTTATAGAGTATCAATACCAGAACATCCAAAAAGAAGTCAGTTTCTGCTTTCAGGGCGGGCGCAACATTTGGTCAAAGTTTAAATGCCGTTAAACGTATTCATTTATCAAATTTTAATTTTATTATGTATTTCGCTTTTCAAGTTAAGTGTGTTGTTGACTGTGTATCTGTGTGTGTGTGTGGATGTTTTTTGCAGCCGTCAGGCAGCAGGCGAGCGAGGAAATTTTTATAGTCAGCATTAGGAGCTTAAAAGCGATTTGCTTCGAAATGGCAGAGTGATTATAGCCATGATGGCAGCTAAGCAAAACAGCTATAGAAAATGTTCTGAATAGCCATCAGCTTATATATGTAAAATATATTTGTTTTATATGTGTGTGTACATAAGCAGCTTGGCCGTGCGTGAGGCTTGTGTGGAAAATCAATTAAATTGCAATTTAAACACTGAGCAAGCAGTTTGAATATTTTGGGTTAACTGCATAAATACAAATATAAATTGAATTAACACAATTTAATGTGGTTATTTAACACATAACGCTTACTAATTGCGTATAAACAGCAAATCATTCATTTACTTTATTTTTCATTTATTTGGCACTTATTAAAATTGTCAATTACGCATTCATTGAACTGAACATTATCTTCATAAGCTCCAATGATACTAGCTGAAAATATGACCTTAAATATTCAATCTGGCAATCGCTTCCAATATTAATATGTCTTATTCAGAATTAGGAGGTTTTCAATTTGACTCTTAGATCTTACCATTTACTACATACAGCTTGAACATAGTATTATGTACTTTAAAATAGAAAATTAATAAATAAATAAAAGTAAAACGGCTAAGAAAATCATTTGAAATTGTTGGCAGTTGGCAAAGTTATAAATTTTCAGTACGTTTTAATAAGGCTTGGAATTTTAAAAGGCTTTCCCATCTGTTTTTTTCTTAGAAATTTTGAAATTTGTAGTTTGAAAAATCTTATTGAGAAAAAAACACAGCTGAAAATGCAAAATGTTTAAATAGGTACAAATAATCGCTGATTAATACACAGATATATATAAATTCATATTACCAATACACATATTAATTGATGTTTTCTTTCATTTAATTGCCGAACTGACAGATTATTTCATAATAATCCCAACATTATATTAGGTAAAGAAATGCTTATCTAAGACAATAAATTCCTTTGTTTTAAGGCTAAACAATTTCCATGAAATTAGACGAAAATTTGTTCCGCTGCCAGCTGATATGCCATGACAAATACATTGAAAAATTATACGAAATAAAGTTCAATGAACGCGATGGCTGTGTGGGGATCTATAGACGATGACGATGACGAAGGCAACTGCCGTTGAGTGCTTTAAATTTCGACAAACAAACACAGACGGGCAGACAAACAAATGTTTGTGTGTTTGTTTCTTTCTGTGCGAGGGTGTATGTGCGCGCGCTTTCTATCATCTAACATATGCGAAATTTGTACGACATGTACGATGCGGCGTATACGTAATATGCAATTTGTTCTACGGCTGCTGGCAAATTGCAGCGCAAACAATATCCACATTCACAAGACACACACACATATATATTACACGGAGAACATATTGCCTGGCTCGCAATTTGTTATTGTTGTTGCTTTTATTTGTAATGCGATACTCGATTCGACTGTTGACAACAACACACAAACAAAATAAAAACACCTTTTTTTCACTTTTAATGGCATTCATTAACCGCTGGTAATTGGAATTGCAGTTGCGAGTGCGCCAGCAGCAGTCAAGCGTTGTTTAAACAAATTAATGTTTAATAATAAAAGGCAAGAGCGGCATGAAAATTGCATTTATGTCCAGGCTGCTGTTATAAGTAATATTGTTAGCTGTTTTTACCCCACTGGCCGCAAGTAAATAATGCAATTACACAAAAAATTCAATAATAATATTGTCAACATAATGAAACACAGGGCCCAAAGCCCCTACGCAATGGAGGAGACAAAAACAACAATGACACGAAAGGCTTAATGCGCACACATAATTGAGCGCGCCGAGAGTGAGTGCATAGAGTTTGCGGGAGTCCTGGTAAACGGAGTCCTCTTCTTATGCAGAGGCACATTATTAAATGCGCATGTAAAAAACCAAAAATCAATAAAACTCACTAACGATGGGGCTGATACGAGTGGGTGCGATCCATACGTTTAGGTTACGGGGCAATAGATACCGATAGACGTGGCGCTGGCAACTTGTTCCGAGGCGGAAATGGCGTGCAAAGTGAAGCGGATGCGAGTGTTTGGGAAAATGGGAGCAAAAACGCACCATCGCATCCCCTTCGCCCAGGAGCCATCGCCCCCTAACTTTACTCTGGGGCTGCAGTTGAATAACCTCTGCGTTGACTGCGCTGCTTGTATCTATCTGCGCTGCTTCGGTTGCTCCCTCGCTAGGATCACATACGCCCTGCCAGGCACACACGGCGTAGCACACACACACACATAGATAGACAGAGATTATTAAGCATGAGGCCCAGTCAGGCATTGCATGAGGCTTTGGCGCTGGCTACTTCATTACGGTGCGTGTTGAGTTAACACAAACACTGCAACGCCCACCAGCGCCAGCACCAGCACCAGCACCAGCACCAGCAGCAGCAGTGCCAGAGCCAGTGCCAGCAAACCAGCGCAAACAGTTAAAGGAATGGGGGCGTGGCAGTAAGTCAGTTAATATAGCAGCTAGTTGGCTGCCCGTTTGGCATATGAAAAAGTGGCAGAAAAACAGCTCGCAGCCCTACAAAATAAAACACAACGTAAGCCCCTTTCAGGCTTTTTAGTTCAGCAACAACAACAACAGCAACAGCTACATCAACTACAACAACAACAACAACAGCTGCAACAACACCATTGAGGACAACAACACAGGCAATAAGCAGCAGCAATGGGAGCGCTTGGTAAAAAGGAGTAAAATTAACACGTGGTTTGAGGTTGACACTCGCTCGATTTGCCGCTGAGCTGCCTCGGCTTTTATATATGTATATATATACTTATATATATATATATATATCTCATTATGGCCTTAACTGTATGTAGCTGTAACTATGTGTGCGTGGGTATGTGATATTTACGCATTTTCGCCATGTTTGTGTCGCCGTTGAGCTAATGAAAAGCGGAAATGAAACTTTTGTATTAAACAAGTATACGTTGTTGCTGCTTTGCTGTACACGCACAACCTCCCCGCCCTCCCCCTCCACCCAGCCCACCGACCAGTCGACCTCCTTTTGCCTGTATGTGAGGGCGTGTTTGTTTGCCTGCCTGCCTGCCAGCGTGTCTGACAGCCGAGTGCAGTTTACAATTTAAAAAAAAAAAACAACTCGCCCAGACATATTCAGATTGCGTATACGCAGCGTTCGCCCCACCAAATTGCCTACCCTTCCGCCCATTGTCTTTATAATGCGCACGGATTAAATGAAGTCCTATTAAAATAAAGTAATTCCAGCCGCGGCGCCACAAAAACAATTCCGCACCTACGTGGCATGGGCCGCCTTTTGTTTCCGCCCGCGGCCAAAAACTAAATTTTAAAAGGCGCTGCGCCAGTGACTGGTAAATGTGTAAATGCGCTTAGTCTTTTTTTTTACCAAAAAAAAGGAGGGTACAAAAAGAAAGCCAAGAGCAACTGCGTGTTAATGCGCACACAAAAAAAAAATCCAGAAAAAAGGACAACACACACAGTAAAGATATAGAAACGTGCTTGAGAACGGGCCACTTGCGGGTGGGCTAGCTTTACAAAAGGTTCAAAAATATGAAAAAATAAAAAGAAAGAAGAAATTGTGGACTTTGGCGCGCCGAGGTTTCAATACACTTTAGCTTGGCTTGTTCCTATGGCAGCCATGTAATAGAGAAGTCTGGTCTGATACGATTTTGCAGATTAATATGATAAGAGAGTAGGCGAGTTCGTATTTGCTGAGTTCCATTATGCACAGTTTCACGACAATCGTATCCAAACTGAGAAATTCTCGGCTTTTAATACTGATCGAGAATATATATACCTAAAAAAAAAGGCGTCCTCTTTTATGCATTTCAGAAAATGTGACAAAATTATATTACCCTCGGCAAGAGTATAAAAGAAAAAAAAAGGAATTGCTGAAATTTTTATGCAAATAACATTTCATTTAGTTGGCTGGGATATTTGCTTAAAAATGTGCAGTGCGAGCAAATATTAAACGAAAACTAAATAAAAATTAATTGAATTAAGCGTCCCGTCGCTCCGGTTGAGCCACAGCAGCAAAAAGAATTAAAATAATAATAAAAAATAAAAAAGCTAACACAAAAGATAAGAAAAAAACTTTTGTAATAATGTGCAGCAGAGTGAAAATGTTTCGTTTGCACAAAATCTGTGCAGGAATCATGAAAAACTGCAAAAGGATGTAAAAGTTTTATAAGATTTAAAAGTTGTGGCTGGCTGCGATATGCACGCCTGATATGAAGAGTAGTATATGTACAGCAGCAGAACGAAATGCAAATAAGTTGCGTAGAGTTTACAAAATTATATAAATAAACAAATGCATATATATACAAGAATTTCAAAAGCCAAAAATTAGTTGATTTAAAACATTTGAATTGTGAAAGAGGGAGTTGAAAAAAAGATACATAAACTAAAACAAATTATGCCCACGTCATTGCAATCTCAACAGCTTGTTATCCAGTTCCAGAGAACACAGACTCCAGCCAAAGGTAGCAATTGCATGTGTTGCAGCATTGCAAATGACGCCATCTTGACAGAGACAACAGCTAAACACAACCACATAAACAATACACACACACGCACACTTACAAGCTGTCTACCCAGGTGGTTATGTATAAGTAAATTTGTATGCCTGTTTATTTGTATATGTGTGTAGGTTTGGGCAGACGCATTGCCAGACAAATGCGCGTCAAGTTGACTGCATGTCTCGAGGCAAGTCATTCACATTCGTCATCAACGAAGCCAGGCCAAGAGCCAGACAGCCGCAACAGCTCTCTGCAGTTACAGCTGCTGCTGCTGCTGCTGCTGCTGCCAAGGTGCCAAACAGCAACACCCACTCGCAGCTGGAGTCGTTCACCGGTGCAGCATTTGGAAGCCAGCCTGCTAGTCAGCCAGTTCCCAGTAGCAACATCATCGCTGTTATTAATCTAACGCAATGCACACAGACATACACACACACACACACACACACACACACACACACAGCCCACGCCCTCATTTCCAGGTGACAGTTGTTGTAGCTTTAAGTTACGGCTGCTGTGGCGCGTATTTTGGTAGCCACTGTGCATGCTCGTGTGTCGTTGGCAAATGAGTTTTTGCCCAAATGAGTCTATGGCCAATAATTTGGTAGGGGTATTGTGGGTACCAAACTACGTGTAATTTTGGGCGTACTTAAATTGCCGTTTAAGCATTTTTTATGAGCATAATTTATCAAAGTTACGTTAATAATTTCATAAGCATGGACAAGCACACACACACAAGCACACAAGGCACAACTTTTATGTGGGCTGCTGCTAGTGACATCAAAATAAAGCATAAAAAATAAAGTATTGCAATTTATTTTGCATAAATTGAGCCAGCAAGCGGACCTACCTAGCAGCGCACACAAAACAAAATACCAGCAAAATACCAAAAAGCCAAAATAATTTCATGGCTTACATCTAACACTGCAGCCAGAACTGACAACAACAACAACGACAACAAAAACAACAACAATAACAACAACATTAGCAGCGGCAGCAAGGACAACAGAAAGGGTTCTCGTGGCAATTTCAGTTTTGTGCTCATTTTGCTGGCATTAAATTTTGCATACTAGCCCCGGCAACGAGTAGAAAGTGGAAAGTGGAAAGCACATCATTTGAAGCATTATGTTAAAATATGCGACTTCTTCCAGAGCAGCTGCTCTGCTCTGGGTGTTGCGGCAGCACCTTATTTTGCCAAGAATTTGCTGCTTTGAAAGTTTTTTGAGAAATTTCATTATTAAAAATCATGTTTTGGACTGTCGAGTGCAGGGCACTGATAAGCACGAAAACGGAGTCAAAGCCAACAGCGCCAGCGGCTGCAGCTGCCATCATTAACTCCAAGCGCAAGCATTTAACTCCTGCTCATAACCGTCTTATCATATTTATTTTAAAGTACATACTTTCCTGCTCTTTTTTGCTGCATAAAATTCCAACTCATCTGCATAAATCGAAAGCTGCTTAACAAAAAAAAAAAAAAAAAACCGAGATTCAAACAGTGAAACGGTTCTAGAAAAGTCAAGTTAAACTTCAGATTTGCGAGCGGTTTCCATGGCACCAGGGGCAAAGGTTGGGCGCGCTGCTTATTTACATTATTCGTTATGAAAATGAAATTCCCAAAGGGGATAATCCCAATTGTAAGGCGCTTAAGCGCACAATATAAACTCCTTTAGGGATTGCGTATGCATAGTATGCACTAATTAAATACTTCAAACATGGCATGGCTCAAGGACAATTACTACGATAACAGTTTGATATTACTACAATCCGTATCTATATGTATATGCACACATTAGTCCAACTGCGACTTGCCATTGGCCATTAATCTAGGTATGCAGGCATCATCTAGACAGCATCTTAATTAAGAACATGTCAAATTTATCTCTGCACAACAAGCATTTACTCGATATTAGTAATCCAAACACTAGACAAATTGCAAACGCCTTCTCCAAACCCAATACCATAGACTCACAAAGCTGGCAGTTGCATTTGATTCGGTCAGTTGGCAGTTTTTCGTTAGTTTTTCGTGGTGTTTACGAAGAGCTAATGAATGATTCACTCACTTAAACGGGTATTGGGGATCTGCAGCTCACAGCAGAGGGTAACACATCAAACCGCTGTAGCAAAAGTAAACTGTTGTGGGGCATGTTCAGTCGTTGTGTGCAGCAAAAATTGAATTGAACTGCCAACTGCAAATTGTGAACTATGAGCTGCAATGCCCTGGAGGTAAAAGGTTTTCGTTTACATTTTTGACTGTGCTTCGCAGAGAGTTTCTGTACAGGGAGTTTCTGATTTTGCTGCTAATATTCGTAACAATGAAAGTTCATTGGCCTACACAAATACATACACACATGCGCACGTATATGTGTATGTATTGAATGCATTTGCTCTCATTCTTCTTACCCTCCTGCCCTCCGGCCGCCCCCTGCGTTACAGCACAGGCACGACACTTATGAGCACATCAAAATGCAAGCATTCACCGAAACCTATCCTAATAAATTTGTGCTTGATGCGCTTTCATGATGTTACCTGCCTCGACAGCGTCTCCCTTCCCGGTCTTTGTCTTTGCCGCCGTGTTTGCTACCCTTACGCAGGCATTATAATGAAATGCCACACACACACATAACAAATACACACACGCACACACCACAGGAAAAGTTTCATTGCAATGCGACATTTGAGCTTCAACACTCGACGTCTGAAGTCTGTTACGTTGCGGCTGCTGTTGCCGTTGCTGTTGCCGTTGCTGGTGGTGTTGCTATTCCTGCTGCGGTTGCTGCCACACCTATGCCCGCAACTGTTCCTGCCCATGGTGCTGGTCTTGTTACGTCAGGCGAAGGGTTGCAAGACTCGCATTGCATTTGGCTGAAGCCCGCAGCGCTAGCGGGCGGTTAACACAATGGTGCTTATGTATTATATAACATTCTGTATGCGTATGTGCGTGCCTGTGAATATGTATGCATCCCTCTCTCCATCTCTGTCTCTCTCTCTCTCTCTCTGTCTGTCTATTTGTATATGTATTGGTGCGTGTGATCCGGAATCCTTATGAATCCGTTTGCATTGTCAATTTTTGTGCGACTGCTGCGTCGCTTTACTTAATAAACAAACGACGGAGCCGACTCGGGCCGCGTCAGACCAACGAGAACGAGAATACAATCCAAAGCCCAGCCATCTGTCATAGATACTGTCAGTTTATATTGATTTTCGTTCTGTTTTTACGTCCATTTCGGCATTCAGGCGAGACCAAACGGCTCCGAGGACGACCACCAGCAGCGAGAATACGGACAAAAATTTGCAACAATGAAGTCGTCATTGTCGATCCGCTTCCTGCTCGCTCCGCTCTGTCTTCTTTTACCTGAATATTTACCTTCGACTTGTAAATAATACAAAATGCAAATACAAATGTGGATGAGCCAAGCCAAACCAAGCCAAACCACTTTCAACGCATTAACGTCACTTTAGTTACACACACACACACACACAAACACACATAGGAACAAACACCAACACAGAAGCACTTGGGAACTAAAGGACAGCGGTGCGCCGGGTCGTATACGCGATATGGGCAGACAACCAATGCAGCTAAAAGCAACGTCAACTTGCCTGGCAGCTCCATTTCAATGCAAACAATGGCTAATAGTGCTAAAACTTACTCCCACAATACTCGCATACACACACACACAGACACACGCACACACACTAGCGAGCACACATTGGCATTGTCAATATTTGCAACAGTCAACGATGACGCTGCCACCGACGACGTCACTCAGTGGCAACTTAAGCTAACAACAATCAAACAATAACAACTACAACCGCAACAACAACAACAATAACAACACCAACATTAGCTAACACACGCAGCCAGCCAACATGTTGAGCAACATATTGAACAAATGCATTTCAATAAGCCAACGACAGCCGCTGACGCCGCCAACCAACAGCCAACAACCAACAACCGCCAACCGCAACAACAGCAACAACAGCAGCAACAATCAACACAACAGCCACAAAGCGACTGACTGGATAAAATTGCTAGAGAAGGAGAATCTTAAAACGAGAGAGTGAGAGAGAGAGAGAGCGAGACACAGAGGTAAGGCTGTAACAGGCAGGTTCAAAGTACGTACGCTTAAAAATGGGCTGGAACCGAACTCAAAGTCAGCGACTTAAACTTCAAGCTGGAAGCTGTGTGTTTTTGTGTGTGTGTGTGTGTTTGTTGTGCATGGCACCATGATCGAGATCCAAGGGCCCTTCCACGTTTTATGCGTTCTGCACGCTTCAACTTCAATTGTTTGCATTAAAATTGCACTTCAACTTCGATAGCTGCAGCAACTAAAAAAGCAGTCGCAAAACTCAAGCGTGGCTAAAATAGCTTGGTAAAAATTGTTTGACAACATGAAAAGAAAACGCAAAACGAGCAAAAATGAGAAGCAGCCAGCAGCCAGAAGGCAGAAGGATTTGCTCTGGCTGCGGTTTTGCTTGTGGCTGATGCTGTAGTTGATGCTAAGTAAATATGCAAATAAAAATAACAACAAGCCGACAAGTTGGCAGCACAACACGGACAACAACAACAACAACTTCAAGCAGTCAAGTCAGCGTGACATGATGAGTAAATGATACAAAAACTATGAACGGAGCCCAGACTGAAGATTGTGAGAAACCAGCGCAATGGAGTTTTCTGAAGTACTCGTAAAACAAATGTAGAGCAACAGTTGCTAAGCGTCTGCCATTTTTGAGCTGCAGCTAAACAAATAAGCATTTTGCATATTTTGTGCATTGAAATGATGTAAGAGAATGAAAGAAAATGAGACGGAGACACAGACAGAAATAGAGAGAGACAGAGAGAGATAGAGAGAGAGCTTATCAAAAACAGAGCTCTCAACTTTACTAAAAAGTACAAGCTTTACGCCTTAAAGTTCCGCTAGTTTTAAACAAAAAAATAAATAAGTAAAAAGTTCATATTGTATTAGTACACAACAAATTTACAATTTGGAGAAATAACAAAACAGTTTTACGAGCTATTTTGAGCAGGTTTCTAATTAGTAATTGTCAAACTCAGCTCGCAGCTGCGACAGTTTTTATGCCCTGCTGATACCCAAGGCAAAAATAATATATTTGCTTTGTGAAGTATTCGTTTTCATAAACAACTTTACAATATTTTGATAAATATAATTTTGTATGCCTGTAAAGATAGCAGGAAAAGTGCTGCAAAAAGTAAAAGTACGCAACTTTATCCATAGAACCACAGCATTTGATATTAGAAACAAAACTATTTGAGCCCTAAATTACAATATTATAATTACTGCGAATGAATCTAAACTTTGTGGAATTTAAAGTCAAATTTAGTTAAAGTTTGCCAAGAACCAGCAATAAAAGACAATATTAATTTAATCTAACACACATAACATACTTTTGTGGAAAATTGATAGGCATTTGACGAAATGGAAAGCTCTGCAAATCGATTTAGTTTTTGAATCTTTAATTTAAGCTTCAGATTTCATACTCATATTGTCAACGTGATCAATATCAAAAGAGGGAAAAATATTTACCAAGGATATAAACATTTTGATTGTGTCACAAAAAGTGGTTCGGCATGTTGTTGATGCTGTGAATGTAACTAAGGGCCATTTATCTTGTTCAACTTCTGACACTGGCAAACTACTGGCATCTGATTTTCAGCATTGACTTCTGCTGCGTCTTGGCCCTGTCTCTGGAGCTGCATGATGTCAAAGCGGAAGCACTTCACACAAATCCAAAGGAAGTCAATGTATACAATTTTAAGCGTTTCATAGAGCCAAAAACTTTTGGCCATGACAACTTCCCCCTGTTCCGGCGTCAAACTCTGTATAAAGCAGTTCTCTCAGTTCTGTCTCGCGCTCCCGCTCCCTCTCTCTCTTTCTCTCTTTGCCCATGTGTCTCCCTCCATCTTATTCTAGCAATCTCTGGCGAACTTTTACTAACTGCTTGAAATTATGAAAGTTTTTCCCTCAATGCATTTGGCTATTGCCAAGATGCTGTTGAACAGTGTTAACGTTTTGCATTCTGTGTCCGCTGCAATGTAATCCAATCAAACTTCATTATTATAATGCCGTCAACTGAGGCGCACACAATGCAATAGAAAGGCAGACACACCGAGTGACGGTGGGTGGGGGAGGGTGGCGGGCGGGTGGACGGACAGTCTCTGGCAAAAGTTAAAGAAAATATTGCGTTACACTGTGCAAATCGAATTTGTGATGCAGTCGCTCGCTTCATGGAAGACTGCTGCAAGTGGATTAAGCAAAAGGCAACAACAACAACTGTTGCCAAAGCGTACAACAAAAGGCCGCAACAACAAGCAGCAACTGGCAGGCTTTAAACAATAGCAAAATGAATAACACGCTGAGGATGTGCTCATGATGACGTTGGCGACGCGTCGACCATGGCCTACGACAACGTGATTTTCAGTAAGTTTTGCACTGCCTCAGTCTGTGCGAGTGTGTGCGTGTGTGTGTGTGTTGGTGGTCGTCTGTCAATTGAATGTCTGCTGCGGCGACGTCATCAACAACAATGCGGCTGCAACTTTGCTGCCGTCTCCGTTGCAACTCCATTAACCCTAAGCAGCCGTATAAAACTTCGCTGCTTCTCTCTCCCTCTCTCTCTTGCTCTCTCCTTCTCTATGTCGCTTATTTCGTGCAATTCCCCTCTCTGTGCTCTTGGTGATTTACGTTGCTTTGAAGCATGACGTCAAATTGTAGCCGACAAATACAACAAAAAAAAACAACAGCAACAACAACGTCAACCAACACCAACAAGAGCAGCGTGCAAAAATGCTTAACAAATAAGTAAGAAACGCAACAAAAACAATGACAGAGTATGCCCCTAGCTGTGTGTGAGAGAGAACGAGAGCGTGTGTGTGTGTGTGTGTGTGTGTGTGTGTGTGTGTGTGTGTGTGTGTGTGTGGGTGTTGCACTCACACAACAAAACTTTACTACTTTAAGCACAACGAACGTCTTTCATGGAGAGCCTCAACTCTAATAATGCGTCTTCAGAGAGAGAGAGAGAGAGAGAGAGAGAGAGAGAGAGAGCCCTGCTTTTTGGCAGTTCTTTCTTATGGTTTCCTCGAGCAGCGGAGGGGGTCGGGCGGTGCACAAAGCAGAATGTAAAAGAAAAGCAGAGGAAGGGTTTTATTGCCTTATCGAATTTTATGGCTTTATTGATGCCTGTAATGGGTAGGCGTGGCCAAGTAACGTAGTTTCCATTGAAATTGACAAAGCAATCGCTTCTTGAACTGCAACACAATATACTGGATAGATATTGGCAAACAAAAGATAACAATATTTAAAAGAAATGAGAAACACTTTTAAAAGGCTGCTTAAAGCAACATCACATAAATAACTTAGAGATACTTTAACGAAAGTGGTCAGCTACAAGAAATACAGTTCAATTTTGAAGTTGAAACTGAGAGAATCAGTGGATAGATCTATAAATCACTAGAGTATATAGAGAATACTCTGAATACACTGAGAGAATCAGTGGATAGATCTATAAATCACTAGAGTATATGACCATATTTTATAGATACAGGATATACGTGCAATACATGGCAATAAGCTTGACTATATTAACAAGTTTGAGTGCTCTAGTCGAACCTTTTCCTACCAAAGCCACATAAAAGAAAGTGCGACTCGATCCAAGCTAGAGCAACCAGATTAAGAAGGTCTCTTAAAGGTGCCTCTTTTCGTAAGATCTATTTCATTTACACTCATATACCTATCTACCTATAAATTATTTACTTTAAGTCTTGTTTTTCTATTCATAATTACCAAAAATTTTTAATCAACTTCTATAAACAAAACACTGAAGACAAACAAAATATTACAGCAATTCGCACTAAAACTCTTGATTAGACAACAAAGAAATATTTTTTGCTAAACAAAAAGAATAAGCTGAGAAAATTATAAGAAAATCCAAAAGTTATTGTAAAACAGCCTCTTAAATACAAACAACAAAGAATATAATTAAGGCCAGCAAATTGAGTGAGCTTGCATTTCAAATTTTTGGATAAGCAAACAATTCGAAAACAAAGAGAAATGCTTGCCACACAAAAGAAATGACAACAATGACGAAATAATTGAAAAATATAGAAATTAATTACATGTATATTTTTAAAAACAATTTAACACATATATTTGGTACTGCGTACTGCAAAGGGAACAAAGGCTGGCAGCTCGCACATGCCAAAGGATTGCACAGATCCTACAAGGACCCGAGCCGAGCCAGACAAATGGCATTTGCATGCGAGCACAAACAATGGCACGTCGTTAACATACTCTGGCAAGGCTCGAGCTACAGCTACAGCTTCAACTTCTAGTCGACATTTTGGCAACGCACAAACATGATTTTGTTTTCGCTATTCGCTTCCTTTTTGCCCGCTTAACGGCATTTGCCTTTGTCTGGGCCGTTTGGTCCTTTGGCCCTGGCGAAGGGGCTGCGGCCACGCTTAATGAAGCAACCCTTAGAATTTGGCATGTTTCGTTGGCTGCCAACGAAAAGGAAAACGAAATGAAATTTTACTCGGAAAGTGCAATGAACTCGGCCCATTTATACAAATTATCGGCGTAATTTTTTATTCCATTCAATTTATATATTTTTATTGTTTTTTTTCTCTCTCTCTCTCGCTCTCTCTCTCTCTCTCTCTCTCTCTGGTTTCATGCATTATGAATGCGTTGAAACGATGGCAAATTAATCATATGAATCGCCATTAAATTCTCATAAAAAAAATGGCATACACATCTCTAACTACAGCTGGCTGTGAGTCAACAGCAGGCGAAAATTTAATTTGCATAAACACAATCCAAATCTTATGCATGCCAAATCTTGCGTAATCAGCGTGCGAGATTTCTTCCTGTCTGCCCGGCTCGGGGGCAGCGCCTGAACCTGTTTCTAATGGTGGGAACTTTCATTAACAAATTGCATAGCCAGTAAAAAGCTAAAGAGCCAAACGAAACCGGCCGGCAAATGGTGCTGCAAATTTGTATATGCAAACGACGACTGGGCAATGGTAGACTGAGGATGAGGGGGTGGCTGTGCCAGGTCACAATGACTCGGACGCGCGGCAACTGTGAACCGGACGCTGGCAATTTGACCGAGTTAAAATATGCGCCGCTGACGCTTATGTTAATTTTTTCGCTATACGTTACCAAAAAAAAAAAATAATAATAATAAAAAAGGAGCTATTAAAATTCTATAAAAACGCCAAAATGCTCGTCACGTTTACCCGACGGCAGCTGCTAAAAAATATGTATGCAAAAAATAAAAATAAAATAAAAAGCCGGCAAAGCTAAACACACTTTTTTGCCTCTGTTAATTGCAGTTGCAGGGCCAGAAATGGAAATAGCCTAATATTGTCGAATTTACGTTGCAAACAAACCCTCAAAGCGACTGCCAGTGTATGCGAGCATGCGAGTGTGTGTGTGTGTGTGTGTATGGCAGTGTGTTTGTGTGTGTGTGTGTACCTGCAGTTCCCTCCTGTACTTTATTCATTAACATTATCTACCCTTTGTAATCTTAGAAGTTGTTTTTTTGGCATATCCAGTTTGTCTGCAACTCGTGTGTGTGTGTGTGTGTGTGTGTGTCTGTGAGTGTGTGTTGAGAATTCATTTCATTAAAATCAAATTAACTTGTGATAAATGTGGCGAAATATATCATAAGATATATATGTATGTATTTATTATGCGCGCAAACTCCTATAGATATTGCCATATTCTTATACATATATATGTTACATATATCTACACATATATAGAATATATTTATATGGAGACAGAGGGCTGCTCTGGCCTGCCAAACAATGAAGGTTCTATTTGATATTTATCTGCATTTCAGTTTTGGTACGTTGAAGGCACAGCAGCTCTCAAGCTGCTCCCCACGAACCCCTTGCTGAGCAAATAAAATGCCATATCTGATTATGTAGAGCATATAAAACGAAAGGGCAGCAGCGTTGAGCCAAACGTGGGCGCCGGGTTCGAATGGTCAGCAGCAGAAGCAGCAGGGTGGAAACAAAAAGAAAAAAGAAGAGGAAGAATATAGAGAATACGGTAGGAGACGCCTGCAATATTAGCGGAGACATCATGGAGTAGATAAAGTAATGGCCGGTGCACTAAAAGCAGTTTGCCCTGTGTAGCTTGTCACAGATAACTCGATGAATTGTAATGTTTGCCATGGTGATGTTTGGCAGCGTCATCAATATCATTGAGTGCGATAAATAAGTCGACTCGAATGCTTGCTAAGGCAACTTTTTCCTTAAGGCAATCAAATAGTATCGACAGCACAGTAATTATCCATGTACTTATATATGGAAAGTAAATGTTTGGCCAGTTTTCTTCGGGATCTTAGCGGCTGAAGATTGTTTCACAATCTTTAAGTTGTAACTTAAAAGAGCTGTCAACGCGCATATCCAAGCAGTTAACATCTAGTTGCTGCGAACTGTCAACTTTTTGACAAACTTTTAGGAACTCATCCATTCGCCTGGGCAAAAGTTGTGACCAAGTTCTGTTTCCTGTCACAGCTCAGCGAAATGTAATTGAAATGATTTATAAACTTTTTCTAGCTTACGAAATGAACACTTGCCCGCAGACACAGGGCAGAGATGAAGCCGGACAAGCAGACAAACAGACAGAGAGAGAGAGAGAGATAGAGAAAGAGAAAGATATGCAGACGGCGTTGCTGCTAAGGAAGACATTACGCATACGACGCATTGTACATGCGCCAAATCCTTGGCCAGGCATTCCACAAATAACAACCCTTGGCGCGTTTCGGCTGCTTAAAATGCAATTGCCGAAATGCAAAAAAGTTAAAATGCCAGCCATTTGGCTGCTCGCTCGCACTTTATCATATCAATTTCAAGAAGGGCACCAAAAAAATGTGAAAATAAACAGCTTAAGACATAAAGGAAGCGGCATAACTATGGCAAATAACTTGAAACGCAAAAGCATAATTACAATTTGGGAAACACTTTACGCAGATCACAAAAATTTAAGGACAGCAAGGGTCGTGCCTTGCCACCAGGGTGTAGCAGCAGCAGCCCCAACCCCCCTCGAAAGCAGAGGACAAACCCTTCACAATTTGAAGCGACAGGCAACTTAGGCAACAACGAACAACAAACACAAAACAACAACAACGACAACATTGACGCTAGCGTGAAGTAAAACTGCCAGTTAAGACAGCTGAGCCCGTTCCCCAGACTCGGCCGGCGAGCAGTACGGAGCTGAGCTGAGCTGAGTCTCGTGCCATGAGTACAACTTGAATTATGGGCGTCCTGTCTGCTTGCCTGAGTGTATGTGTGTCTGTGCATGTTGTGAGATGAATGAGCCAAGGGAAGGAGTATTGAGTATTTCCATAAGGAATTATAAGCAGCAACAGCAAAGGAGTCGAGCATATCAAGAAGCCGTTCCCTGTTCCAGCTCAAACTTATGCAAAATGACAGCCAGGCTACAGCCGGCCTCTAGCTGCAGTTGTAGTTGTAGCTATACACATAAATACACACACACACGCACATTCAGCTGGTAGGAAGCGCTAATGATGACGATGATGTACTGCAGGACGTGTTGGTCTTTTGCTCTCTGCTCGAGTTCAAGACCAAATTAAAATCAGCCAGAAAGACAGAGAGGAGCCAATGCAATTCTGGCTGCGACATGATAATTTTATGTTTTTACGTAATTATGTTAATAGATGGATGCTGGTCCCGACTCTACCAAACTATAAAATTATATCAAAGTGTTAATAATGTTGATAGAGCAACATAGGGCCAAGCCAAGCCAATGGCCACGAGCAACTTTTCAGAGTTTATGATGCTGCTACTGGCAGCTGCCACGCGCAGCAATCTACACGTAGTAAAAAAAAAATGAGTAACAGTGTTCCGATTGGGAGTGCCTGACTAATAGTTACCCTGGCATAACACACATTCAAACTAACTTTTATGTATATGTAAAGGCCAGAATTAAACTAAACAAATGTTGCTTGGAGAGAAAGAAAAAAACTCAGCCGTTGTTGGGCTGATGTAATGAAGTCTTCTAAATCGTAATGAATTAACATTAAAGCACACTTGAAGTCTCTGCAGATAAAGTTAAAATATGACGATTACAATCGCTCTTTGTATAAAAAATACTTATATTTATTTAAATTATTTGTGCTTCAGTGTGTTACACACATTTTAACAATAGCATTATGCCCGTTTTAAGAATTTTTTATGTCCGCAGGGTATTTCAGAAAATAAACTCAGCTCCAATCACCTGAGACACATGTGTGCGCATAAATTTTGCGCCGCATGCGGCACGACATACACCCCCCAAAAAAAAAGAGAGAAAAATATATATATATTAAAAAAAAATGCTTTTATGATTTGTCGCAAATTACTTTAGAAAAGTTTGGTGTTCGACAAACAACAATAAATCATTGGCTTGAGAGTCCGGGCGCATTTGTTA
Organism: Drosophila novamexicana; assembly: GCF_003285875.2. Taxonomy (NCBI): domain Eukaryota; kingdom Metazoa; phylum Arthropoda; class Insecta; order Diptera; family Drosophilidae; genus Drosophila; species Drosophila novamexicana. The sequence goes on from NW_020824772.1 coordinate 5,910,661, forward strand.
CACATATGTAAAAGTTCAATGGCGCGCTGTGGCATGTGGTGCGTCAGTGGCAGAAAATTTAATTAACAAATGGCTGGCAGACCGACAAATGCAAATCAAACGCTTCATTAAACAGACAGCAGGTAGTCGCCTACCTGTGGGTATCTGTGTACTAAACATGTGTCTTACATTTGATTTATGACAGCTGATTAAAGCGACAAACGTTGCTTTACATCAAATTGATTAACTGCGTGAGTTTATCGAAAGAAACTCAACACACAGCAGTTGTTTACATGTTCGGCATAAGAATTGCCTAAAACAATTCGATGAACTTGTTGAAATGCCAGAACTTGAGAAGATTTAATAAACGTAAACAAAATATAGCCTGAGGCACTTCGATGTTAATGTACTGTGTGTGTATCTCTAATCATAATTATAAGCTACCCTGAAGAACGTTCGTTTCAGGGGATCTTTGTTTTAAATGCTGCCGACGTTTATCAAATTCTTGGAAAACAATGCCATAATTAATAGTTTATTGGTTGCCCAAAGGCATATACATACTGTACTATAGAGATTTAACACATCGAACTATCAACATTTAAATAATTAAGTTTTCAAACGCCACATAAAATTAAATACCCATCTATTTTTATGCACTTCACGAGGCAAATGAGTAGCCAGCCTATCTAGCTAAGGCCAAATTAAAATTGTACACGCGCTGATAACCTTCGGTTGAAATAGTTCTCGAAATTTTAGCTTTGCAGTGTGGGCTACTCGAGACAAATAGCCTGGCAATTTATATGTTTCCGTTGCCAGGACACATATTAAATGCGAGCAGCGTCTTAAGTTTCTATGACAACTAAATTGTGTTAGCGAAAAAGAAACAACAAGTAAAAAATGATGCTAGAGCCAGCTTATACAATAAAACTTGTCATACAAGTATCTGCATAGCTCAGCCTACACACTTATAGGTGGGTGTAGTTTTCGAAAGCGAAAAAGACACTTTTACAAGCTGACAACGGACGCCCTGAGCGATTGTCGTCGCAAATCAACAAGTGTTGGTCGAAACGGATGGCAGCACAGAAAATTAATTAAATCCAAATGCACAGACCATAAATGTATCAAACGATACGAAGCTTGCATAATGGTCCTGTCGAACGCAACATTCATTACGTATATCGCACTCTGGCCAGGACAGCTCACTTATTAAGTAAGCGGGCATTAAACCGCTTGCATAAATCACTGGCATATCCAGCATATCCAGAGGTCATTAATTATTGGAGAGGAATATCCTCAATACGAATACGAAACGAATATGTAGCAAATTGTGTTGGGTATATTTTTTTCTTTTTATTGCTCACATTATTCAATTATTGCTGGCATTTCCATTTTAAAAAATGTTTTAAAAGTAATATTTCTCGTCGAACAACGACAATTGAATGCTCTTGCAATTATATAAAATAATGGAATTTTTTCCAAATAATTATTTAATTTTATTATTGTCAATTTATTTAGTAAGCACACTTATGAATAGTCGAACATCATATTGCCCAGTTTGATATTTTCCTAAGATGTCTTAGGAAATCATCTTTAATCAAAGTAAATCTTAATTTTCGCCTCTTGAATTTAATAATTTTAAGCAAGTTTATAGCACACGGATATTGATATAAATAATATTTATTTAATAAATCCTAAAACTTCCTTTATACTAAAAAACGAGAAAGTAAGGATATTTTCGGCATACCGAATATTTAACACGCTTGTAGACATTTCCCTTATGCAGATATAGGACAATAGTGAATCTGTAAAATGCGGAGTTTGATGAAAATATGTTTGAAAACAGAATAAATTATTCGACAAATCATTTCTATGGCAGCTATATGATATATATATAGTAGTCCGATGTTGATAAGATTTTACATATATATGAAAATCACAGTGGAACTAATAATACATCAGAATCTACTTTGCGACTGATCGTCGTTTCGACATAAGTGCTGCCTGCAACAGAGATACGTATAAAGAAAACTGAAAGTGACTATATCATTGATTGATGCTGATCTAATATATATATATTTTATGGGGTTGGTGATGTCTTCTTCTATGTATTACACATTTCATGACATACCGCTGCCAGGTGAAAATATAAAACATAAACATAACTCAGCGCAACATGGCAATATTTTCGATGCGTGACACATGAAGTGACAAAATTAGAATTCCCTTCGTCAAAGAGCATAGGCGGACAACAGTTCGATGCGCAAACAAAGTACAATTGAATCATATACACACTGAGTGCGACTGCCAGTGCTACTGTGTCCCTCAACACCCCGTTTGGGGCTGTGTTGCCCGGGATATATACGCCTGTGTGTATGTGCTTGTGTTGCTTTCAGCACTCTCAGGGGGCAATATGACAATTAGTTACCAAAGCAACAACAGAAATACCTACAAATGACAGCAAATACACAGGAGACAGTCCAGAGCGGGGCAGGAGGCAGAAGGCAGAGGACACACACCGCATAACATGGCCGCATGGCAGCCATTTTGATGTCAGGACTAAACAGGCGACAGGCGGCAGGCACTGTGTGTAAGCAGGTGGCGGCGATTCTAAAATATGACATGGGGCAGGCAGCAGAAGGCACGGTGGACGGGTACGGATCCCATCACCATCACAATGGCACGTGCAGTTGATTTTTCAGCGAGGGCAGCAGGCCTCGCCGGAGCAGAGCGTTAGCTAGCGTTTAATTAGAAAATACGTATACGCCGCCTGGTACGTGCCGTGCCGTGTCACTGACGGGCAAAGTTGTTCGCACGATTCCTGTCAGCCAATTCATCAATTTTACTTTTACATTTTCACTGTTTTTCGAACTGCTGGTGCTCAATACGATTATGACTACATCATAACTCGCAGCCAGCTTGTTTTTCATTTTTCATTTGTTAAAGGCCCAGCAAATGTTACCAAATTGCTGCAACATGTTTTTTCCACTAACGATTTGACGTTTGCTGGCGCTTGGAAATTTGCCTAATAAACATAAATTATGGGAAACTTCAAAACTAATTAGTAGAGTTATTTATTACAATTACCTGTCAGCCAGCTAGAATTGAGTGCCATGCGGTACACACTAGCAAACATACACACACACACACACACTACACTCACAATCTGATCTGAGACCAGTCGTGCACTCGGCACCTTGTAACTATTCGAAAACTATGCTAATTTGTGCGTTTGCATCTAGTTTAAATGTCAAATGGGCGGCACAGTGGGACAACAAACAAATACCAATTTTACTCATATAAAATTTGTACAACATTTTCAATAGAAAATGTATATGTAAATTATTTCCTTTTGAGTTAAGCATTAAGTCTAAAGATTAAGCTTTTTGTATCTTAAGATGTAAGCTTTTTTGCGACCTGAAACGCATCTAAGTCAAACTTTAATCACCTGCTGGAGCTTTTAGTTAAGGCTTGCAAAACTACAAAGTTTTGTATTTTTTGTTAACAGAAGTCTAGTGGAAACAGGTGCAATAAATAACTGCTTACCTTTAAACATTACATATAATTTAATAGCCGCAAACTTTTCAAAACATTAAGCCCAACTGCGAAAAGCTAAAAACAGAGTCTTTTGGGCGGATCAAAGTTCAGATTTGCCCAACGACTTTGGCACACGGTAACATTTAAAAACAAAAAACTAAAAAAATAGAGAAAAAATATGGCGTTAAGCTGTAATGTTAATTAAAACTTTGTCTCAATCCCTCCATTTCTATGTTCTCGCATCGCCTCTATTTCTAGCGATTTATCTGGAACTGTGAGTTGGCGTTGAGGCAGGCAACTAATTTGCTACAAAGTTAATCACGTTATTGAAATGAAATCCAATTCGTGGCATTATTCTGAAATTCAAATCATATCGCATTTTATGCAAATGAGCAGCAAGTGAGCTAATTGTGTATTAATTGAATAGTCATAAGCAGTACATGTGTAATAGTGGGATAATGCCTAGCCCAGGCAGCATAAGTATACATACATATATAGATACAGCTAACAATAAAATGGTAAACAAATTGGCATACAGTCAATAAATGAAATGAACTATGCTGATAAACTGCCAATATCAAGTTGCCTACGCAAAATATACAAACAACATACGCTGCAAATGCCTCTATTTCGCTCTGCTCCACCAAGCTCCTCCTCTCTTGCTCTCGCTCTTTCTCCCTCCCCTTTTTCTCTCTCTCGCTCTATGCCTTAAAAGCAAACATCAATTTGCATAAACAATTAATCATGCAAAGCGCGAAACGTGCACCAAATGCTAAAACCTAAATATAGATGCAAAATAAAACAAAAATAATTAAAAACAAAAAACAAAATAAAATACAAAAAAAAAGCTTACCAGAAACTGGAGAACTTGGGAATAATGACAAAAAGAGTCAGTTCCAGAAACTGTAGCAGGTAAGCCTCGACACACCGAAAGAACGCTACGGCCAGAAATTCATAGAAACTGCCTTTTTATTATTCGGTTTATTTTGATACCCTTAGCCCATTGAAAACGTCTAAAAAGGGTATAATGATTGGGTGCAACAGTAGGTAACAGACAAAAGGATCTTGGTCGAACTTAGAGACTGAAAGGTCCAGAGACTTGAAATTTTTTTGTCGCCACCTGGAACCCCAATTCCGCAGGTGCCACGACAGCTGGGTTGTGCCTTCTATCTTGGTTTAGCAGGAGGCCTTTCTTAATCCTCTTCCGATCTATTGAGCACGGTACCCGGCTGTATACCGCAACTCCACATCGAGCAATTGCTCTACCCGTATTTGGGTGTTAAATTATATCAAATTTCGATTACATATATATAGACTATAAAGAAGTAGCTTACTCTGAGAGTAGCTCGAATATGTTACGTTTGAATACCTCCATTTGATTACTTCTCGAATACCTCCATTTCAATTCTTCTCGCATTTTTGCACTGTTATTAGGGTATCTCCTAGTCGGGTGCTCCATAGTGAAACCCTATTACATTTTTTTGTACTATTTTCTTTTTTTGTTTTTAATGCTGCCACTGCCGCATATGATTCAATTTTGTTTTCAGTCAAACAACTTGGCGAACTGAATAGCAGCGAGGAGCCTGCTTGAAGCTGGCTAGTTGGCCATAAACGTGGCCCAAAAGAATGCAGTCCGAAAACCAGTTTGGCGTACAGCCTGTGTCTCAAGCACAACAACGTGCAGCGTTTATTTATTTTTTGTTTTTGTTTTTCTGCTCAGCTACAACAACAAGTGAACCAAATTCTTTTTAACGAGCTTGCGCCAACATTTGATCCCCTCCTCCCGCCCTCCGCCCCTACCAAAAATGTGGGCATAGCCAAGGGTGCGCTCAACGCTCTACGCTCTGTGGCTGCCAAAAAAAAAAAAGAGCACAAAAAAAAATGGCAATGGCAATCCAAGCCAAGAAGTGTTAAAGCCAAGCCAAGTTGCTTCACTTTTTGCCTGTTCGTATCCATGTCCGTGCTCATATCTCGTGTCAATTTGCAAGCTGACGTTTTTTGTTTCAGCTTTTTTTTGTTTTTGTTCTCCTCTGTTCAGCATTTATTTAATGCTTTTTTTAGTTGAGTTTTGGTTTTTGTGTTATGCCAATTTTTGTTTTATTCGGCATATTTAATTGCTGGCGGGCACACCCTTTGCACACACCTCGTGACGGAGTTTTTCTTTTCATATTTCCTTTTTTTTGCACTTTAATTTTTTTTGGCTGACTTCAACGCTTGGTTAGGTTTCTAAAAAATGCCCAAGATACATGCAATCTGTTGAGCCTGGCCACTTAAAAATAAATGTAATTATATATTTATGAAATTAACTTAATTATGCTAAATGCATTTTATTATGTATAAAGTTGTCCAGCGCCTCCGACAATTTCTGGGCTTTGTCCGCAGAGCGGGGCATATAAATTAATAAATTATATAAATGTGCAGCTTACTTTGTATTCGGGAAATTTGCATTCATTTATTTCATGAATAACACAGAAAAAAAAAACACTCACACACATAACAGATATCCGCCAGTCAAAAATAGGCAACAATTTATCTGTAATTTTGGTTTTTATATAAATGCACTGAAATAAGCCGCTTTACTTTTAATAGGATATTAAGTCCACGTATTGAAATGGGAAAACATCTTTTTTTTTCGCCTCACAATCACACAATAAATGATGTATATAAAATTACACTTGTGCCAAGGCAGCCATTAAAGATAGGTTGAGATATATTTACAAGAATAAAAGATGTATGTTTTTTTTAACCTCAAGCTCATTTGAATAGCAGAGTCAGAGTTGTTTCCAAAATGTTGTACTCTTTTTGAAGATATCTTAAACATGAATACCGCATCACTTGAATCTTTTTCAAGCTGCGCCGAATGCTTCGATTATTTGGCAGACCTCGACTGTTGTATGCGCATTAAAAGGGGCACATGGGACGCATGCTGTATGGAAAAACTTATAGCTTGCAACATGACAACAACAAAACAAAAAATGAAATAAGATCAGACTGAATGAAATGGCAGAAAAATGTTTTCAATTTGGTTATTTTCACGGTTTTTGATTTGCACCGTGTCGGACAAATGCGACACTCCATTTTTGTCAATTGATTCGCCTGTCTGGGTCTTTCAAATACGCATTAATTTCATTTATTGCAATCATCATTGTCGCAGCGACATGGCAACCATGGAGAGTAGTGTAAACACCAGCACGAAAGTTAGAACGATAGAAGAAGAAAACTTTCTGTGTGCGGGTGTGTGTGTGTGTGGGTGTGGATGCCGCTGGCAAGGAGCAACTAAACTGGGGCAAGCAGCAAGTGGCAGGGGCAAGGCAGACGTTAGCTACTCGGAGCATGCCTAGGCACTGATTGTGTTGATTACGCTGACCCACTTTGCCTGCCAAGACTCAGGCAGCCAGTGGTCGGTGGGCGGTGGGCGGTTGGCGGTAGGCGGACGACTGACAGTCGAATTCAATGAACTCGAAACCTACTGATAATACGCGCAATAAAAATAACAATAATAATAGTAGTAATAATGTTGTTTTCAAATGACAGCAATGCCAGCCAAAGGAGGAACACACAACAGACTGTCACTCAAAGCTGTGCGACTCGTGGTCCATGCTAACTATTCCTGTATATATATATATATATATACATATCTGCATACATATAGATATATATGTGTAATCTTGACGGACAAAAACAAACTACTTGAAAGTCGCGCTTATTTTTAGAGACAGTCGCCGAAACTGTCTTTTTTACGTTGGGCCTCAATCTAGAATGACTTTGCAGAAGTATTGAAAAAACAAAATTAATATTTTCGATACGATCGTATCAAATAGTTCAGTTATTTTCCATTGGCAACTTTATGAGCATTATAGTGTCTGCTGTGGCTATTATGTGCCGCTCCCCCTTCCCCCACGCTCGACACCTAAACTGCCAATAATGTGCGTCATTCTAATGCGAATAATATCGAGTAAAGAGGAAAAAACATAAAAACAAAAAAGCACGAAAAACAACCACACAAAACTACTCCAATTCGGCTTACACATGGTTCTACTTCTAATGGACTTTATTTGTACTGTGAACTGTGACGGGGGGGTTGGGCGGCGGGGCTTGGGCTGAAATGTTTTTTGTGTTGATTGTGTTTATGCGAACAAAGCGGACACTGACCAGGTATAAATACCCATATACATATATACATATATATCAATATGTTTTTATATAAATAGGTAGAATCGGAAGGCAGTTACATGAGAAAGCAACGCTGTCGAAATTGGGCAGATATTAACATATGTGCGTATGCCTACACATACATACATATATGTACATCTGTTGAACGTGTAAAGGCTTATTATGTCTTGAAATAGATTGATTGCTTGTGAACAGCTTTGTGTCTGCAATCAATAAATTATAGGGTATATACTTTCAGGTCTTTGGTGGGATTACAAATAAATTAACGTTGTGTAAAACAAGCAATTATTATTTGTTTTAATGAGAGTTGATTATCCTCTGTAAATGGCATAATTTATTAATCTCAAATATAACAATAATAATAATAATAATAATAATAATAATAATGCTAATAATAATAAAATGATATTAATAATAATTATCTATTAATGGTCGATCAAACGAGTGTCAACCCAAGTATTTAATAGATTAGAATTGCATACTTAAAAACAAAAAGCCCAAACTAAATACAAACATTTCTTATGCCAACACCGACCCGATGGAATGTTTTAGAATGTTAATAAGTTAGAAAAGAGGCAGAAAAAAAGGTATGAACAAGTAAAGAAAATGGAAGTATGATATAAATGTCAACCTGATAGGATATAGAGATAACGATGGGAAATCACCGACCGGCGGGGGAAATTTATAGCCTGACCAGTAAGCTATGCCCCTACTCGTAGCTGAAAACAGCGGTTTTATTAGGGGTACAGAGAGTTCTATAGGGAATACGTGCTATAGTATATTAAATTCATTGCTTTAATACACGAAATAAGTTGTGCAATGCGTAGTCTCTCATGCAAATAAGAAGACAAATGAATGCTTATAATAATAGTATGTCAATTAATAGAATAAAATATGGACTACTTTATTTAAGTTGGTTTCTATTCAAGTTTTTAGTTGATTTCCAATATTTCTTAGTATTTTATAGTTATCGCTAATTACAATTTTTTAAGATAAAGATTTGTATTTATAATAATTTTAAAATCTTTTGCACAAACTTTTTTCTTGATATTGTCTACGAAGTGTTTTCTTAAACTAAGTTTGAAAACACTTTTTAACTAACTTAATAATAAAAGAATAATTGTATAAAATATTCTGTTTATATATACTTCCGCGATGTTAAATATTTATCTAGAAAACTTAAAATTATGGAGAAGCGGTATTTTCACGATGTTTTTTTCAATTAAATTGGTTTCATAACCAAATTAAAGACATAGCAATATATCTAGAATTAAATCGTGATAGTTTAGTTGGTAAAAACCTTAAGAAATGGGAAAATGCAACGTCAGGCTCAGTTAGCTGGGCAGTTCGGACTTCCAAGAAGTTTTCTATGGCCTTTTAAGGCTGCAATATATAAAAGCATCTTAATTAGGCGTGCCGCTCTACTAATTCAAAAAGTTTGAAAACTTTTCTAATGTGGCGCCCCGGCCACTTAAAATTCTGCCAACTAACTTCTAATAATAATAATAATTTTAATTTTAATTGCCAAACGGCAGCACTTGCGCATTATGCCACAAGCGCAGTGCGGAGTTCAGAACTCAAGAAGTTGGCGCAAATGGCGGCGGCAAATAAAAAAATAATAATAATTAAATAAAATAAAGCAAACATCATGCTGACTAAGGTGGATTTTTCCATGTGTTGTTTTTCTTGCGCCCACTTTGCCTGCCGACCGAAATGAGAAAAAACCAAGCTTTCCATTGAGTCGACGCGTCGTTTCGATTCGTTTTGCAGATGACGTACCAGAATCACTGGGCAGCTAATGGACTTACAAACGGACCAACAAATATATATAAACAGCCTACTTTACCCAATTTATAACAAGAGAATTATTATATGATGTGCTTCGAAATATCATTGATAAAGGGGTTAAGAAAAGAATATGTTAATTTAATCAAATGATATTCTTTAGCTAAAGATTTAAAAGTAAATGTTAAAGTGAGTATTGTAAAATTCCATTTCTTAATATTTATGTTTGAACTTTTTGGCCACGCCCAAACCCACAACCCCCACTAAAGTATTATTTAAATAAGTATAAGTCAAATACACTCAACGCTCTCACATTCAACTCTTTCCTTGTGTATAATAACAAACTACATCAAATATTTAAAAGTTGCCACTATTGCGGCTGTCGTTGAACCAGCGACTTCTCTCTTGTTTGTCCGAAATACAGAACCCTAAGCTATACAAAGTATTAACGTGACGATTCTACGTGCTTCGTTCGCACTCTCTTTGTTCATTTTATAACTATAACTATAATTTAATTTTTAATTATTTGAAGGGCTTTGTAAACAAGTAAATAACTATAAAAAAATAAATTAATAACTATATAATATGTCCCAATCTGATAATCATTTATAGACGCACAGGCTGAAATGCTTTTCCCAGTAATTGATAATTGTTGCTGATGTTTGATGAGCTTTCAAGCAAATTATGATGAGGCCATTAAGGCATTTGTTAGCAAGTTCAGTGATTTCAAAGAAAATGGAAAATTTCTTTTTTAGCAACTGGGAAAGCTGCCTGGGAAACGACAGTTGCAGTCTTTAAATGTGTCCAACATAAAAAAGAAGAGACAAACATCCTTAGAGGTATTCCCGCTCGTGTTGCCCACATTGCGAGCGCTTAAATTGAAATTAAATAATGCCGCACAGTGTGCCCTGTCAGAGCTGTCAGCAGCTGAGAGAGGGTGAGAGGGTTCTGGGCCGACGCAACTGTCTAATTGAACTAATAGAATTTGTTTTTTATTCACACCCGCACGCGTCAGATAAGAGCAGCTTTCGGGTATTTTTGCTGTGGCATGGTCCGGCCGTGCTGCGGGCACACGGAAAAATATGCTTTGAATGGTCGTTCTACCCCGTATCCGGCCGCTGTTCGCATTAAAAATTATGATTTTTCTTGCCACATTTTTACAGAGGACAGAGGGCAGCGGCGAAATGCGAAATGCTGCCAAATGTAATCATTGCTGCTTTTAGCTGGGTGCCAAACGCCCGAGGCGCAGCTCCACGCCGTACCTAACTGATTTCCGGGAATTGCTACACACCAACACACACTCACTCATACACACACACACACACACACGAGCACGTTTATCGTGTCCTTTTTAAACTTCAACTGCGATTGGTTGCTGCGGGGCCAAGTGCCGAAGATGTAGTCCTGGCGACCAGCAGCGGGCAATCAGTTTAAGCTGTCGAGAACTCTCAGAGGAGGCTATAAAGCGAAAAAATTGCTAGCAGTAATGCGTTGCAGGCAATTCGGAACATGCATGTACATGTTTGTAAGGCCACTTTAATCAGAGCATATATACTAAAGCACACATACGCACACGCGCACACACACACACACAGACACAGACACACACCCAAAATCATTGAACCTCGAGGCGAGGCTTAAAAGCCGCAAAGGCGCCACGAGGCAGCGTTGCTAGTAGAAAGATCCCAAGACCCAAAATGACAATCCCTCACATAAACCAACGAACCACTTGGTGGTCTCTGCCGCGCCTGCGGCTGTTCTTGGAGGCAGCTGTGGCAGCAGCATAAGGTCGTCATAGGCACTCTCGAGCAGTCAAAAGCAGCGCCAAATGTCGACGCATTTGTGGCAAGAGCAGAACCGATTTGCTATTTGTGTAGTGAACGGCAGCAATCGAAGCAGGAGGAGGAGATGGAGGAAGAGGTTGAGGAACAGCAACATCGGGAGGTTGGAGTTAGGGAGGCACTCAAGTTGTTATTTCAACTGTTTGTTGTTTCTTTTTGTTGTAGTTGTGGCAGCCACGTAATGCTGCTTGAGATGTCAAATAGCAAAGCGGCAGGCAGCAACAACTGCAAAAACAGGAAGCACTTGAAAATTGAAATCAAGCGCTGGGCGCCACCAACGCAACAGCAACAGCAACAGCAACAATAACCACAATAACAACAACACAAATAATAATAATTCTGCTTACCCAAAAAACAGAAAAAAAGCAAAAACAACAAAAACAAAACATTAGCAACAAAAGCCAGGCAGCTGAGCCCAAAGGTCCTCCAACGCAATTTGCATATGAATATGGAGGGCTCCGAGGCAGCTTTTGTGTTGCTACGCGGCACGCGGCTTGCAACAACAGCCACAGTCAACAACAACAGTAACAACAACAGCTACAACAACAACAACAACAACAACAACAGCAACAACAACAGCTACAGCAAATGATATGTTGTTTTCTATATGAATAAACCAACAAAAACAACAAGAAAGAGTCATGATGTGAAAGCTGCTGTGCCAATAGCTTATGTTGTAGTTATTTGCCGCCGGTAAAAACAAAAACAATAAATAAATATGTGACCTAATCGAGAGTGTACGACGAAAAGATACCCTTTAAAATAACGCATAGAGTAACTTATATATAAGTTTAATGATTAAAAGGATGAATTGGATAGTGTACGCAAAACCTCAAATAGATTTGATATGCATCCGATGTAGTTATGAGCATCTGTATGCCACAAGCTCGTAAATTTACAATCACCATATACTATATGGAGACGGCTGCGATTGGGCTATTTGAGATTTAAATTTGGGAAGTGTTGCTCTGATGTATAAGAAATATCGGGCAAAATGATGTACTTATTGCTATGGCATTACTATAATTGTTGACTTGTCTAGTGTCTGACTTGTAGCTTAGTTAATTATCCTTAACTCTTTTCTCTTAACAAATGCTGTGTGTTTGACTAAGATCAGGGACAGATATACAACCTTTTAAGTCACACTTTATTTGCTTATATACCAAATCTAGTCATAGCTTTTGCTTATGCGTCTCTTTTGTTCCTGAAAAAGTATATCTTTGTTTTGCTCCAGGACTCGACTGATATTACTTATTCTTAGATTAAAGAAAGATTAAGGCGTCGACTATAGTTAGTCTAAGATCCCACAGATCTGATCTCGCAATGTTTCCTACTAGTTTCTAGTTCAGATAAAAGATGAAAACTATTATGATGTATTGATAACTCTGATTACACTAAAGTGGTCGCATCTAGCTGCCAGCTCGAGCTTCTACAGGGTATACGAAAATCTTTAACTGTTGTTTTATGCTGTTGCTATGCTCCCAGGTTGCCTGTCAGTGGTGGGCGCTAGATGGCGCCACACGCCAGTGCTAAATTGAATAAAGGGCCTCCCAGGACAGACAGGAAGCTACACAACAACCTACACCCATACCCCACACCCCACACACACACACTCAAACAAACTGAATGTAAGGGCCCAAAAGTTATGTAGTGTACTCGACGCTACCTTCCTTTATGGGCGCTTGTTTTTCTAGCCGTTTCCCTCGACTTTTTTTTACTTTTTGGGTTGCTTTGAATTTAATGGAAAATTTATTGACGACATGCCGCTTAGTCGTTTGACTTGGACTTGGACTTTTGCCACACAGCATTTCCTCCTCCCTAAACTAAGCTATTGCTGTTTTATCATGTGTGCAAAAGTTTTCCCATTGGGGTTTTATGAACTTGCACATGCCCTGCACTTGACTGAACTAAGAGCTGCCCACGTATCTTGTGCGGCTGTGTGGCACAATAAGGGCATTATGTGAAATTGTTGTTTGCATTGATTGATTGTTAAATACTTTTAGCAATGCTGTGGGTAATTTGACAATGCTCAAATCTTCAAAGTAAACATGAAAATGTTGACAAAAGGGTCGTGAGAAGCGCACAAGCTTCGACAAGCGGAGATTGTGTAGAAATTGTGCTGCTTACCAAGCTGTTCACTTACCATAAATTAGAGTTATAATTTCGCTTAGCCAAATCAACGACGCAATAAGCTCGCAATGGCACACACACATGCGAAAGGGCTATTCCAAGTCAAAGAGCGTAGCAGAACGGATCAACCCCCAAGGGAAGCATACAGCCAAGGGTGGCTGTGTAGCCAAAAAACTTTTCTCGCGTGTTTTACCAACTTTAATATTTTATACTGGCGATTTTCTTTATGGGCTTCGGCCTGCCGCACCCCCTTCAAGTACACTCAGAACTCAACAAGTTCCATGGTTTTGGCTAAGGACACGCCCGCACGTTTGGCCATTAGTTTATGATTATTGGAGTTTGGCAAGGGTTTCTTAGACTTTGCAGCAGTTACTCACCTGTTGTCGGCAACTTGGTCAGCGTCGGTTGTCCATTGTCATCGCAGCTCAGCAGCAGCAGCAGAATTTCAATTATTATAATGACAAAAATGCGTCGATTGTAAAACAAAAACATTGCAATCTGGCGTTAATTTCCGTTGGTTTTTCCAGTTTCGGTTAGCTAACCGCAAACGCAATCGCAATTATCTCTTTGTTGGTTGTATTTTTATGAAGAACTCGATTTCCTGCTCGTTGCTTTCAATAGCTTTGTTACTTTTGAATGTTCTTCTTAAGTGCATCTTCTTATTGTTACTTGCATTTTATGCACACACACACGCACACATTTACATTGTTTATGTGCGCGCTGTTACGACTCTTCTCTGTCCTTTCAATCTAAAAAAAAAAACAAATTTGATATTCTTCGCACTCACACACACACACACACATGCACAGCAAATGGCGAATCGCTGTGCCACGATGCGCACACAAAAGTATGCTAATATATTTTAGCTAAGTTTATGAAACATGCATAAATATTTAACGCGTGCAACAGTGCGTATACGTTATTTGCTTAACAGGCCGCAAAATCCTGGCGCCAGTATCAAAATATGATTTGACATGAGCGTTGCGTATGATGAAATTTATGGCATTGGGCTCTAGTCTATCGTAAGTTAAGTATAAAATGCCCTTAACTGAATTTGAAATACGAGTTAACCTATACAAAAGTAAGCGTAAGAAATATATATTCTTGCGATTATTTAAACTAGTTTGTAGTTCTACAAGTTCATATTTAACAAACTGGATTAATTTGGCAAAAGAGCCTAAGCAAATGTTAACAAAACATCTGACAAAAGAACCTAATAATATGCAAAGTAAAGCAGAAGTTCAAGAGAAATGAATAAAGTTTAAAATAAAAATGTTTACAATTAAATGAAATAATGTATTTTAAAAGAATTATAATGCTATTAATATCAATTAAATTGAAGGAAATTATGTAGCTATATTTTTCGTTCAACTAGTTTTCCATGACGAATGAGTGTTATTTAAGGGAAAAATTAATAAATATTATTAGTTTTGCAATTCATATGAGAGAACACCCTCTATTAACTTGTTGCACCTACTGGAAAGTATGACGAATCTCTAGAATTGAGCCCAATCTATAGCGATGCGTCGCCCTACACTGCTTTACTCTGCTTCGCCTGGTCCTTGCTTTCTACTGTTTGATGTGTGTTGTATGTGGGGATTTGCCTTGTACCGCAAGACGCACACGACTATGGCAAGCTCTGCTTGAGCTTCACCCACTCCTGCCACTTCATTATCATCATCGGAATGATGCTGCGGCGGCGTCTGATGATGCCATAGCAGCCCGGGTACATTTCAATTTCAGAACCAATGCTAAAGACAACAAGTACCCGAAATGCGCGTGTATCTAGCTGGAGTGCACGAATTTGCGCGGCAAAGGAAAAAAAACAAAATAAGAAGAGAACGTCGCATAAATGAATGCTAAAATATATTTCGGCAATGCTGACATTGCCATTATTGTTGTTGTTGCTACAACTACTATCAAAGGCTTTGCGAAGAGAGTGGAAAAAAGTACAAATAAAGCAGATGGCGTCGTCAGCAGCGACGGCAACTGCGACTGCGACGCTGACGCAGCAGCCGCTTCCAAAGTTCTTTACATACATACATACATGCTTATACTTATTTGTCTGCATGTGTGTGTGTGATTGTGTGTGTATTACATTAGCTGTTGCAACGGAAATATTTTGCGCTATTGTTTAACTTTTCTCTGCATAATATAATATATTTTTGGAATGTAGGCAAAAATGCAGAACGACAATTTCAAATTGTGTGTACATATGTTTTTTTTTTTGTGGTTTTCAGTGCTCAAATTTAATATTGGTTTTTATTGCGTAAAGTTTGCTCATTGTTTAAAACTTGTATTTATTGCCATTGCCAACGCATTTGTGTATTTGAAAAAGTTTTTAACAAAAGCAAACAACGTTTTTCTCCGTGGTTTTTCGCTGCCGGCAGCAACTGCAAAACAACAACAAAAAATTGCCACGCTCAATTGAGAGATAAGGAAGAAGCGCAACGGAAATCATATCGGGGTAGTTGAGAATTATATAAAACAAATTTGACTATGCGAAATACGCGCACACACACATACACACCAAAGCGCTCGCACGCACACGCACACGCACACACATGCACATGGTTAAAAGTTTGTTTTGTGATGTGGCTGCGGATGCCGGTCAAAATTGAACGACGACGCAAATTTCGATTTCCTCGAAATTCTACCTTGTTGTGCCTTCTATTATGGTTATTCTTCGCGTTCTTGTTTCTTCATCATCGCCATTCACATGCTTCATCATAAGCATTAGCCGTCATATACATTTTGTACATTTGTTTGCAAAACGACAACAGCAGCAGCAGCAGCAGCGGCAGCGACAGCGACAGCGCAGCTTACTAAGCTTTTTCTGAGCATCCACATTCGCATCAGCAACAGCAGCAGCCCACTCTCACTTTGGTTCTGGTCCTCTGC
The DNA here is from genome assembly GCF_003285875.2 of Drosophila novamexicana. NCBI lineage: Eukaryota > Metazoa > Arthropoda > Insecta > Diptera > Drosophilidae > Drosophila > Drosophila novamexicana. The sequence goes on from NW_020824772.1 coordinate 5,927,004, forward strand.
TGATGTTAACGCCAACGCCGACGTCGCACAGTGTATTTCAAGCAACAAAAAAGGAACAACTCTAGTTTGGTAATTTGTTTACATATGATGAAAAAATTCTTATTGTAGGCACAAACTAATGTCTAACGTGTCAGATGGCATACGTTTTTCATAGATTCCAAGTTAAGCCTAATGATACTAAATATTGACAAAAATATTTCTAGAAAGATTAATATTTTTCAATTGAAATTAGGATATACATTGGTTAAATATGAGTTAATCTCTGGCTTGTATTCGAAAAAGAATTATTTTCGAAGACTTATTTTATTTAAATTATAATTTAAAAAGCTGGCACTAATATGTTTTAATATTTAGATAGATAATGCAATGCATCAAATAATTCATTTCTGCACTTGCGACTGCTTTCTTTATTTAGCCTAAGTTGAAGTTTATGCATTTTACGTTGAATATTAAACGTTCAAGCAAATATACATACATATGTACGCTTGGTTCTATTATTTCTTAATCAATTTGTTACACTGTGCGACGTCGCTGCTGTTTTGCTCCTTGTTTTTGCTACGCTTTCGCTTTGTGTTTGTACGCCGAGCTTTAGCTTTGGCTTTGGCTTTGCCTGCTCGCCTGCCTGCCTGCCTGCTACAACTGCCGCTGTTGCTTTCATGGCCTTGTGTGGCTGTTTCTGTTGCTGTTGCTGTTCTTCTTGTTGTTGTTTTTGTTATTGCCCAGTATGTCACTGTGTGCGTGCGTGTGCTTTTTTGTTCGACAGCAGCCTTTGTGGCCTGGCCGAAGAACTACTACTGTACTTGGCGGCTTTCACAGCCGCAGCCGCAGCGGCAGCAGCAGCAGCAGCGCCGCCACAGAGCACACAGTCGTGTGCTTTATTGCGTTTTATATCCTTTTTTGTTTGGCATCTTTAGCTCGTGCGTTCATCGCTGTCTGTTTGCATGGAATTTCTCATTTTAAAATATTCATTTTAATATTTATGCCTATCGGCCTACCCCTCCGCTGGCGCACAACAACAAACACAGGCACACGCACAGGCACATTGACGGCGACGATGACATCGGCACGCACTTGATTTCTTTGTTGTGATGCCTTATTATGTCATAATTTATTTGCAGCAGGACACCAAAATCAACAATGCCGGAATTTGCAGCAACAGCAGCAGCAGAAGCAGCAGCAGCCAATAATGAATCACATTTCATTTGATTTGCAGCATAAAAACATAGCCCATGTGTCTCTTTTTATCTCTCTTACACTCTATTTTTCTCTCTCATTCTCTGTTTCTCTCTATGCGTGTGAGTGTGTGCGTACGCACTGCACCGGCTTTTGTTGCCGCCATCGTCGCTGCCTGCGCCCCCGCTCACTGCTGACGCCATAGCTTTGCTTTGTTACTACCTTTGTTGTGTTTTTTGCATTTCCGCTTTATGTTTGTATTTCGCTGGCTCAGCCTATCAATGCTTTTTTATTTGTAATTTTTGCACACACACACACACTCTCACGCACGCCTTAGCATTCGGCGACATCAGCGTCGACCGCTGCCGCCGCATAAATCAACAAATTACAATTATTTTCACTGTCGCTCTCGGAATTATTTTGCGGTTTTTGTTGTTATTATTTAGCATTTTTGTTTGTTGCTTTATGGCACTCTGCGCGTGCAATAACAAGAAGATACACACGCACACAGATACGAATATTCGTCAGCGCCAGTCGAAGCGCCGCTTGAATATTTACAACGCTGCACTCAGAATTAAAATGCGAACTCGACTCGCGACATCGCCAGCGAGCAGCAAACACGTCCAAACAGTTTGTACGCCATTCGTGTACTGGGAGCTTTGGTCCGAACTGGCGCTGCCACTAACATGTTCGCACACACAATACAACACACACACACACGCGCGTACAGAGAGCAGTCATACAGATACTCGTAAGCTTGCGTTTGCCGGCGACGTCGACGTTGACGCCAACTTTTGTTTTTGTTTGCGCTGCAAAAAGAAGAAACAAAATTCAATGGCAGCGTCAAAAGCTCGCCACCATGAATGAAAGTTTGCCATAAGCGAAACGGAAGAAAAACGATGCACAAAATAAACTGACAGAACTTTCAACGTTGAAAGCGTTGTTAGGCCTGGCGTTGCCATCGTATATAAAAATGCAAGAACTTCAGATATTATTTTTTTGCTGTTCAATTGTATAGGGTCTTGTGCTTCACACAAGCAATTAACCTTAAGAAATCTATTATTTCAAAAGAATTGCAAATTTGTCAGAAGTGGAATACGATCTTTAAAAATGCCGCAGTGGCGGGCAAATTATTTTAAATATAGATAAATAAGTGTTAAGGTAGGTTTTGTTTTATTTCAATTTATTTAGCCTTAATAAGGCGGTCACATCATTCTAAACAATGCAAAGTATCGATATTCCATATGCACTGCTTGAATTTTACAACACTCACTGTGCTTATATAGCAGCGAGCTTTTTGCTAAGCAAGAGCTAAGCGGTCTTTTTGAAAGGAAAAACCTTCACGCCGAATATGAAATTAAAACCAAATATAAAATTTAATGTAGTTTTATAAAAATGACCATGTGATAAAGTTTTGTTTTATTGGGCGCTCACACTACATAGAATTCATGCACTGATTTTTACATTTGTATTTATTAATAATTACTTCAATTGTTTGACTGTGGATTGATTTTGAATATGGTGTCAGATTGTTTTATGGTATTTATAGGTAACTAATCCGTCTCCGATCGTGGCGAGCGTGTTGATTGCTTCTTGGACTTTTTATGCTTACGCTTTTTGGCGTCGTGGCTGTTGCCGCGACTTTCGCGTCTGACGCGACTGCCCGATGGATCGTCCTGGTCGTGTTCTTCCTCCTGCAGCTTCTTTAGTGTCTCCGCCTTCAGACGCTCCAGTTCATTTAGCTCACGAGTGGTGCGTTCTTTTTCAAGTTCGTCCTGTCGCTGTTTCTCGGCGCGTCGCTCCTCCTCCTTGGCTATTTCCTTGCGCATATGCTCCTTGAGCAACAGAGCGGCCTCTACCCGCTTTTGCATTTTCTCGCGAGCTGCTTTGTCCTTATCCTCGGGTTCCGAGCCAGGCACGGCCGAGGAAGCCTTTGGCAGACTCCGTTCCCGCGAGCGACGCTCTTGGGAGCGCTGGCCACGTCGCGGCCGGCTGGTGCTGCGTGAGCCGCTGTGCCGCCGGCCACGACTACGACTGCGTCTTCGCTCTGGCGATCCATGGCGCTTGCGACTGGGTGAGTCTCGTCTCTTTCGGTCCGGTGAATCTCGTCGCTTGCGCTCCGGCGACTCTTGCCGCTTTCTAACGGGTGACTCTTGCCGTTTCCTAACGGGCGACTCTTGTCGCTTCCTAATCGGTGACTCTTGGCGTTTTTTTTCTGGTGACTCTTGCCGCTTTCGAACCGGCGATTCTTGGTGTCTGCGACTTGGCGACTCCTGACGTCTGCGCTCGGGCGATTCCTGGCGGCGCCCACGACTGCGAGAGCGTCGCTGGCGTTCTCTGGACCGGCGGCGCTCCACAGGCGAGCCGCGGGCGCGTATGGGCGAGAGCGGAAAGCGGTTGCGGTATTCGTTGTCCGGAGACCGTTGACGTCGATCTCGATCGGCGAAGGGATTGCGACGGTTGCGGTTAAACTGATTCTGGCTCATATTGTTGTTAGTATTATTACTATTATTACTATTATTATTGCCCTGGCGTCGCGGAGGCGAGCGCTGCTGGCGACGAGCCGGAGAACGTCTGCGTTGAGGGGAACGGGATCGACTCCTGTGCCGGTTGCGCGAGTTGGAACGTTCTCGACTGCGCTTAGATCTGTCCCGCTCGCGGATTTTGTCTTCTGCCTTGCGTTCATCTCGCTTGTTGCGACTTTCTGCTGGCGGTTCGACCACCTTTGATCGTTCATGTTCCTTTGCAGAGGACGCCTTGGACTCGCTGTGCTTTTGGGTTGACTTGCTGATCTCCGGCTCGGGCTCACTATCCGTCTGCTGTTCGTAGTCCAAGGCGTTCATATCAACGGATTTGCGCCGCTTTGGGGGTGCTTCCTCTTTGGGTTTTTCCTTTTCGCGCTCTTTATCGTGACTTTCCTTTGCCTTGCCGCGTTCTGACTCTTTCTGCGAATGGGATGTGCCCTGCTTGGCATTGCTGCCGCTCGACTGTTTCTGTTTCGAGGGCGATTTCTCGGGCGTCACCTTGCCGCCGTAGGTGCTAGCGTGTGACAGCTCAAAGAAGGACTTTTTAGGATCCTTAGAGGCCTCCTCGTGCCTTTTTTTGCGCTCCTGCTCACGACGCCTCACCTCCTCGTCGCGCATCTTGTTCTCCTCCTCCATGCGCTCCAGATCCGACAGCTTGATGGTGCGCTTCTGTGCATGCTTCCAATGCGGCGGCGTTATGCTCTTCGATCGACTGCGCGAGGGCGTGCGGAAGCGCTGTGAATTAGAACAATCTTTATTTATATAGTCTATATACATGAGGCTACATTTTTTGGTGGGATTTATATGTTGCTTACAAAGACGCCACGCCCCTTGACAATGCGTCCGCTGCGCGAGGTGGGCACCTGCTTCTTTGACCAGCCAAAGGCGTTACGATTACGCTCTCTGCCCCTGTCGCGATCATCACGCTCCCGCTCCCGATCACGGTCGCGATCGTGCTCGCGTTCACGCTGACGTGCATCACGAGATATTTCACGGCCTCCGCGCTCCTCACGGGAACGTGATCTTTCGGCGCGCATTAGGAATTTATTCGAAACCTGCATAAAATAGAGATCAGAACAGTTTCAGAGGGCAATCTCCTGAAAGGAACTTCGATGCGTTGTCAAAACAAATCAGTTCGGGATTCCAATTGAATATATGGTATCTTCTTTAGTTATATATCTCGAGTTTAATTTATACCTCTGGTATCTCGCTGGGATCAATTTTTGTTAGCGTAACCAACGGATGTATCTCGCCCTCCTCTTCCGAGTAAATCTGGCGTCCATTACCGCGGGCAGCACGTCCCGAGTCGCTGCTGCAGTAGTTAATCATAATATTTGAGATTAGGAACGCATTTAACTTGGGAATTAACGTACTTTTCACTGCCGCTCGAATTGGACTCCTTGCGTGAACGCTTCTTCTTAAGCTTATCCTTGCGCTGCTTGACCGCAATCTCATCATTGTCGCTTGCCGATTCCTCCGATGCCGTGGAACGCTTTCTGCGTTTCTTCTCCTTTTTTGCTGCTAAACATTGGGACACGAAGTTCAGATACATGATTGACAGTTAACTGAGCTGTGACTCACCCTTTGTTTGCTTGACCAACTCGCCACAGTTGGCTATGGCCGCATCCTGCAATGGGCGCGAATTGCGATCAATGGGCAGATCCTCTAACTGACGCACCAAATCCTGACCCGATAAAACCTGACCGAATACAACATGGATACTGCAAGTTGAAAAAAAAGACAGATATTTATGGATAAGTATTGCAGCTTATGTTTGGGCCATTATGATTGTAGGTTAGTTGCAACAAATTAAATTAGCTAAATTAATTGAAATTATATTTATTAAAATAGTAAAACGTTCAGTTTTTTAAACATTTAATGAACATAATAGTATTTGTTGATCTCGTCAATCAAAATTCAAGCTTTGTATGGAAAGTTTTCCAATTTATTTTAATTTTAGAGAATGATTTTGAAATAAATATTTAGATACCATAAACTTCGATATATTATACAGATAAAAGTGTCATCTTTTGTATTAAAAGAAATATAAATATATTAACTGTATTGTGTTTTGGGGAACTTGGAAGCATTCCAAAACTATGTAAAGTTTTGACAGTTCTTTTTTTTCTAGATTTAATAACTCATTCGAAATTTATTTAAATGAAAGTGAAAATAACTAATAAGAAAACTTACTTGTCCAAGTGTGGCGCAGGCTGTGTTGTACTACAATGAAAAACAGAAGAGAAGAAAAATATTCTTTACACATTGCAAACTTGTTCAGGTTGTTGTTTGGTTGTTGGTAGCGATTTGTTGTAGTTTTCTACTGTTGTTGTTGTTGTTGAGCTGTTGTTGCTGTTGCTGCTGTTGTTGTAGTTGTTGGAGAGTTGGTGGAGACAATGTTTGTGCAAACAGCAAACTAAAAGGTATCAAGTCGAAGGCGACGACAACTGCGACAACTGAGGCCCGTCTGGCTCGACTGCGGGTCATCTCATCTCTTGGGGTCATCTCATCGATTGGGCTGTCGTCCGGGCGCCCGGGTCCGGGTACAGCTGTTAGCCACAAACTCTTTTATTGTGGCTGCGGCTGTCAATGTTGCAGCTGTTGCAGCTGTTGCTGCTGTTGCCAAGGAGAGCCGAGTGAAGGAAGACGGCTTCAGCAATGCCAAGGTGCACCCACTGACAGACACACAAACAGGACACACACACAGACACACGCACACACACACTAGTGCGTACGTATGCAGAGGCCGGCGTTGGGTTGAGCAGAAGGGAGTGAGTCGGTGTCGGTGTCGCTGTCGTTGTCGGTGGGTGCTCAGTCCGCTGGTCAGAGATATTGCATACACTCGCTATACGGCAATAGATCAATGAACAACAACAGAATTTTAAATATAGATAAACAAAGTACAAAGCAAAATAATTATGTATTCATGAATTCATGTTGTTTGGCTGCAAGAGAAACTTTTACTTTAACTAATACACATGGATTAAACAGGCAGGATAACATAGCTCAAACCCAAAAGAAGGGCGCCACAACGAGCCCACTTACATAAAGAACTGCGAGCCGTTTGTGTTCTTGCCGCGATTTGCCATCGACAGCAGAAAGGGACGATCGTGCTTCTTGTCGAAACATTCGTCTGTAACAGAGATTGAAATAATTAAATTACTAAAATATATATTATTAAAAACAATGTTATACTGTCACAATGTATCTGATCGATAGTACTATTAATATATGTATTTAAATACTTAATAGAATGAAGAAAAATCTAAAAATAAAGAATTCCTTTGTATTTCAACTTTAACGGCCTTTTCTTATAGCTAACAAACTAGCCGGAAACAGCTAAGTTAGCTATTTATGGAGTCTCAGTGAAGAGTGCTACCAACCCTGTTTATTGACAATTTGGGCGCAGTAAGTTAACATTGCAACATTAAATGTAGCTACTTTTTTGAAGCGGCAGTTGGTAACACTGGCTGCAAGACTCAGAATAAGCCTGATTCCCTTGAAGAGTGTATACTTTAATGGTTCTTTTTTGTTGCAGCTACAGAGAACTGAAAGGCTGACAGTTGTATGTCATGTTGCGGATAATTTCTATAATCGTAGTATCATTAGGTGTAATTATTTGTTAGCACTTTGTATGTATGCATGCATATATACACACACGAGACACATGCATATAAGCAGCACTCACACACGCACAGGGAGAAAACTTACCCTCGAATGTGCCGCCATAAATTGATTCGCCGCCGGTACCGTTGCCTGCACTAAAATCGCCCGCCTGCACCATAAAGTCCTTGACCACACGGTGGAATATGACACCTTTATAGTGTAGTCGTTTGCCGGTGACAAGACCGGTGCCCTTTTCACCCGTACACAGAGCTCGAAAATTTTCTACCGTTTTGGGCGCAACATCGCTAAACAGCTCGAACACGATGCGACCGACACTCAAGCCGCCGAGCGTTATATCAAAAAAACAACGCGGACGCGTTGCACTCGCGTCCCGCTTATTAACCGTCATATTTTCAATGAAATGCAATCGATTTGTGTATTTTTATTGATACGTTTTTACGTTGCACAACTTTTTCTTTTGCTTTTTTCTCTCTTCTGTGATGAACCCTGCGTTTGCAAACTAACAGGGCTGCCAAACAATATACAGAAATATTTATCTGCCAGGGCTGCAAGCTGTGTTTGTGTGATGCGCGACACAGGTCCACCTGTTCCTAGTTCGAAAAACTGGTTCCAAACGTTGGCGGCCTGCGATAAGCAATTAGAAACTATATAAAGCAAAATTCACTGCTGAAGTTTCTTTTTATATATTTCTTCTTATCAACAGCTAACTCAGTTTATCTCTCAGTTTTCTGTAGCTTTAAATCTTCATTAATTTATGGGTACACAAATATTTATATATTATATATATTTGAATTGCACAGACACAAATAAATATTTTGTTTTTACAGCACAAAATTACGAACAAAGATCTTAAAAATGCAATAGTGCTCGGTATATGTATAGATATATATATATATAATTGTTCAGCTTAGACTAAATATATATATCTTAACGCTCCGGCAAAGAGTCCATCCTAAGCGGTCAATAAAATGGAATTGTTTTCGATCGGGATTTGTGTGGGATTTGTCCCGTCTACTCGACGGTCACCGACTTGGCCAGGTTGCGTGGACAATCGACGTCGCAGCCGCGCAGCACGGCAATGTGGTAGGAGAGCAGCTGCATGGGTATGACGGTGAGGATGCCCTGCAGGCAGTCCACGGTGCGTGGTATTTGGAGGGAGCGCGTGGAGAAGGCCATGGTCTCGGTGTCGCCTTCCTCGCAGATGATGATGGGCCGTCCCTTGCGCGATGTCACCTGCTGCAGTGCGTTCATGCACTTGGTGTACACCGGATCGCGCAGCACGATCATCAGCACGGGCATCTCATCATCCACGAGCGCCAGCGGGCCATGCTTCAGCTCGCCAGCCAATATGCCCTCGCTGTGCATGTAGGTCAGCTCCTTGACCTTCAGTGCGCCCTCCAGGCAGGTGGCAAAGTTGAAGCCGCGCCCCATGATCAGCAGCGACTTGTGCAAGTACAGCTCCTTGGCCAGCAGCTGCACCTGCGAGTTCAGCTGCAGCACGGTGCGTATATGCTTGTCCAGCTGCGAGAGGCCGGCAATGATCTCCAGCCGGCGCTGCTGCAGCGACAGCCTATCCTCGGACATGACCAAGGCGAACATCACCAGCGAAATGAATTGTGAGGTGTACGCTTTGGTGGAGGCCACGCCTATCTCCGGGCCCGCATTAATGTGCACGCCGCAGTGCGACTCCCGACAGATGCTGCTGCCCACCGTATTGGTGATGCCCACGATCAGTGCACCACGCTGCTTGCAGTAACGCAGCGCCATCAGTGTGTCCGCCGTCTCGCCCGATTGCGAGATGAAGAAGCAGACATCGTCCCGGTAAATGGGCGTGTTGCGATCGAGGAAGTCGGATGCCAGCTCCACCATGACGGGCAGTTCCGTGAGCTCCTCCAGCAGCTGGCGTGTGGCTACCGCGCTGTGGTAGGAGGTGCCACAGGCTATGAGCATGAGGCGCCTGCAGCGCTTGATCTCTGGTATGTACTCCTTGATGCCGCCCAGGACCACGGTTTGCGTGTCGAAACGGACGCGTCCGCGCATGGTGTTGACCACCGATTCGGGCTGCTCAAAGATCTCCTTGAGCATGAAGTAGTCGTAGTTGCCCTTCATAATCTGCTGTATCTCCATTTTCAGCGTGATTATCTCGCGCGCGTGCGGATCATCCGATGATTTATTGAGGCGATGTATGCTCAGAGTGCCATCCCGCTTGACGGCAGCGACATCGTCGTCCTCCAAATAGATGACGCGATTGGTGTGCTCAATGACAGCCGAGGCGTCCGAGGCAAAGAAATACTCGACCTCCTTGTGCTCCAGCGGCTGGAACTCGGCGCTGACATCCACGTTGAGTGTGCGACCGCTGGGCAGCAGCTGAAACTGCGTCTGGCCGTGCGGACGATGCGCCTTTGTGTACAGTATGGGCACATGATCTGTGGCCAGCTTTGTCTTCGCCTTGATGCCCACCAGCAGCGGGGAGCCGCGTCGCGAGGCCACGCACTCGCCGGGAAAATGCTTGGATTTCAGGGCAATGGCAAAGGCGCCCTCGATTTGCTGTATGGCCTGCTCGACGAGCTCGCCGAACGTGTAGCCGGGATGCGACTGCCACAGATGATGCACCAGCTTGGCAATCACCTCAGTGTCCGTATCCGATTCAAACACATAGCCGCGCTTCTCCAGCAGCGTCTTAACGTCCTTGTAGTTTGTTATGATGCCATTGTGCACCACCACAAAGCTGTTCTCCACATCCGAGCGCTGCGGATGCGAATTCAACTCGGAGGGTACGCCGTGCGTGGCCCAGCGCGTGTGCGCAATGCCGATGTGTATGTCCACGGGCTGATCATAGCCTGCGCCCTGGCACTGCTCCGCAATTGCATCCTCGAGCACTTTGACTTTGCCAGTGCGTTTCACCAGGAGAATATCGTTAGCATCGTTGGGTGAATCGATCGCCAGGCCAGTGGAATCATAGCCGCGATACTCGAGACGCTTCAGTCCCTGCACCAGCAGCTCCAGCACCTGCTGACGCGACTTTGGCGTCAGATAGTTTAGGTAAGCGAAGATTCCGCACATTGCTTGGATGATTGATTTGGTTCTACTTGTTGCTTAATGTTTGGGCCACGTCTACGTCGCTCTGCTTCGTAATATAAACTGCGTCGACAATGCGATTTCGTGGAATTTTTTCTTTGAGTGATAAATTGTTGGCCGCACACACACCCGCATACACATATGCACACACACACACACACACACCCACAACCGTAATCAAGCGGCAGCAGCTGACGTGCGCAATGTAAACAAAAAGCGTTGCATTCGCTAGCTGTTGTTGCTTTTGTCATGGGGCGTAGTGGTGAACGCTACTTAATACTAACAGCTTCTATGGAGAGGCTTATGCAGTTCTCGGACCTGTCCAATATTTTGAAGACAACGCGTAAAAACTGAATTTAATTTGATTTTAAAAACAACGCTAAAGAACAGCGGCATTTGCAGCGTTGCCATCTCTCCAGTAATATGCATTGCCTGTGAATGACAAACAGCTTATCGATATGTTTTGCACGAGCACGATATTAACAACAGCCCTGCTCTTTTCCTTTTCGACCGCGACGGGTAAAAAACCACATGTCTTGCTCGGTATCCGAGAATTTGTAAAATTATGCTGCATAGTGCTGTTAAAACATAAACAAGTGCTTCGTGTCAACTAGTAACTGAATAATATTGCAATTTGTGACAATCTGTGTGTAATAATTCCATTCGAGCCAATTCGTAACCAAAAAAAACGTTCTAACTACCAACCCACCAGCGCGTGAGTGAGCGAGCGAGAGCGATTGATTACGAGTGCGAAGAGTACGGAAACCGCAAAGCAAAGCATACGAAATAAAAACAACAACAACAGCAGCAAAGCATACGTGAAACGTTAGCAAAGCAACGAGCAAAGCAAAAAGTCGAATTGTGTATTAATTTTTGTTGTTGCTACCGTGTTGTTTTCGTCTACTTGCCGTCACGATACACGTACACACATATTGTGATTTAAGTTCTAGGTGCGTATTTATTGTTTATTAAAAAAAAAAAAAAATGAAATACATTTGTGTGAGTGGGCGTGCTGATAAATGTGTCCATTTGAAATTTGAGATTGGAGAATATAGTGCAGCAGTCGTTGGCAAGCTGCATAAACAGCTGTTCGCTTTCCAGGGATGCAATAAATGCAATCGTTGTTGTTGCATAACCATGGCTGCGGCTTCTGCTATGTTGCCTTTGGGAATTCTTCCTCAGCAAAATGTGTTTTCGCTTTGTGCAATTCATTAAGCTTTTTTGTGTATATTTTGCTGTTCTATTTGCTATTGCGTCGTATTCTAAATTATGTTGCTAGTCGCATAGCTGGACATTTTAACACAAGTTGGCAGCACCGCAACTAAGCGCTTGTTGCTTTTTGCGCTGCTGCTTCGTACTAGTGTGGGGGGCATTCGCGACTGTGACTGCTGCTTCGCCGCGCCTTAACCTCACTTGTAACACTGTGTGGCTGCATAATATTATACTTCAGTTGCGTTTTGCTATCAATTGAATGTGCCTCATTAGCAGCGTATAATGCACCATTTCTGAGGCGAAAAACAGCGCATAGTGACGACGTCGAAAATACTCCATTTCTAAAGAAGCGTGAAAATTACAAAATTCAAGTTGTGATTTTGTATGTGTTTGTGTTGCAGCAGTAACCGCAGCGCAGCGCAGCAGCAGCAGCAGCAGCAGCCACCAGCATCAGGCGTGGCGCGGTGCGGGCAGGGGGTTATGGCCCATTGCTAGTGCAAACGTAAGCCGCATGCAGGTGCTTTCCTGTTAAAGTTTTTCTCTTACTCTCTGCTCCGCTCTTGCAAAGGTCGATGTGCAAATATGTGTGTATGCGTGTGTGTGTGGGTGTGTGGTATGGAAGAAAAACAAACACATTAATGTTGTTCTTTACGCTTTGCAAATTTACAGTTACAGCAGCGCGTTTGTTCGAACTCGTTGATATAATTATTGTCTGGCAAGGAAGCACCAAAGAGTTTCCCCATCCACCAACAAGAACGACCGAAGAGCATCCGCAGCCGAGCCGCAATCTGGAGTAGCGCAACGAGAGCTGCCTACTCAGAGAATAGCAGCAGTAGCAGCAGCAGCACAAGCAGTAGGAACAACAAGATCCAACATGTCCAGCAGCAGTAGCAAGGATGATGCCTCTGCATCGAATGCCGTTGCCGCTGTCGCTGCCGTTGCAGCTGCAACAGCCAATGCAGCAACTGCATCATATGCGAATGTTGTCCAGAATCTGGATAGCAAGAAGGCAGTTGCCGCTGTGGACAACAAGGAGAATCAACCGAATTTGAAAACTCTCAAATCGTGGAGTGAGGAAACCGCTGCCGCTGAGGCCGCCGTCGAGGATTTGCCCAATGTGGGCGAGAAACGTGCCGCCGCTGGCGGCGACAATACTGCTGAGAATTCATCTGAATTGGACGACAATAATGACTTTCTGCCTGTGCTATCATCGCATCATCGGCGCGATCGTAAAAAGGCACGCAAGGATAAGCCGACAACGCGCGAATTTCGTGACAAGCAGCAGCCGCTAGCTGCTGGCAGTGGCCCTGGTCCGGTTCAAGGTCAGGGTCAGGGCCAGAAACTGGCGCCTGGTCGGCGTCCGATCGGCGGCAACGAAGCTGACGGCCGCAAGCAATTGGGACGTCCCCGAGCGCCACGCGGCAACAGTCCACGTAAACTGACGGCTGTGCCGGGCACCAGCGGCAACGGCAACGGCAAGACCCAAAAGGAACGCAAGGCTGATACCTCACCCAGCGCCAGTCTGGAGGCTAGCAACAGTGGCAACGAGACCAAATCCGGCGATCCCGATGCCCAGACAGTCGCCTCCACTGCAGCAGCGCCAGCTGCGCCCCAGCCAAAACGCTTCGTAGCAGCGCCGCCGCCAAAGGTTAACGCCTGGAAGGTAAGTCGATTCTCAAATTATTCCACACATAATCTTGAATTGCATTCCATCAATCATCTTTGTGCTAAGATCGTTAAACCAATGGAAATGGGAAGAATAATGACGATCTTGATGCAACACTTAAGTTTCTTTAAGCTCTTTCTATGCAATCAAAATAAAATGAATTAAAAGAAAAGTATATTTTTGAACAAATTGTAGAATGTTAAAACATGCCAGGAGTAAAAATGTTCAATGCATTGCGTATTGATTCTAATTTCTGGATAATCTCTCTATTTTTGAGCACTTCCAATCGAAATTTTTAAAAGAATTTTAGTTCTTGCTAAATAGTTAAAATATTCCATATTATAGTTGGCATATAAATTCGATCATTTTGAAATATAAGAACAATATATTTAATGTCATTTTCCATGTCCACATGCTTGCAAAATGACGGCATACTTGTGGTACACCAAATCAAAACAAAGAGCGATAGGCAGGAAGGGGGGAAGGTAGGGAGGGAGGAAAGCGAATGCCCATAAACGACATTGTTTTTGTATTGTTTGTTGATCTGTTGGTAAACAAATATGCGTAGAATGGCATAAATGTAGCTAGAGAGAGAGAGAGAGAGAGAGAGAGAGAGAGAGAGAGAGAGAGAGAGAGAGAGAGGGAGAGCAAAGCATAACAACTGATAAACACAACTGCAAAACGAAGACAACAAACAGACACAAAACATGAGCATGGAAACACGTTTTCTTCTTCATTGTTACTTTTAATATTATTATTATTATTATTATTGTTATTGTTGCTGCTGCTGTTGTTATCTTGATATTTATCCAAACACGATAACAAATTGATATTATAGCTGTATTAATTGTTTTTATCATATTGCATAATATGAAATAGAAACATATCGTTAAAACCACGCGAAAGCAAAAACAAAAGAACACAAATGTTGGCATTTGTGTTTTGTCTTGCTTTATTTTTTTATTTTTATTTTTTTGCGTGTTATGCAATATACGAAAAACGCGAAGCCAACACCGGCAATTGAGACGTCAAACCCCATGAAAAGTACGCCCACAATAATAACAACAACAACAACAACAACAGCGCAAGTCGTGCTCGCAATCGGTTGTTGTCTTTTGTGCTGTCTCTTCGCATGCAGCTAATAAATACGAGTGTCTGACTAAATAATTCGATTGCTTTATTACATTGTGTCCTCTTTGTTTTATATTTTGAAATTCATTGCTTTTTGTGTTTTGTATTTATCAAACGGCAAGCAAGAGAAAACGTAAAAAAAAATGTACAGTTAAAAATAAATGTCAAGGTCAGCAGCGCTGGCATCGTTGACGCCGGCTGCGGCGTCAACGTCAGCAATTGTAGTTTGTTGTTGTTTATCCAACACAAAAACGTGGAGAAAGAGCAAACAGCAAAAATTTATGATTTGGCTTCCACGAGCGAAAGAAGTGCAGCAACAGCAGAAACTAAAATAAAAAGTGCTTAAAAAGGTGTGGCAAATAATTGCATTTGTATAGTATATGTGTGTGTATGCATGATATACACACATATACACATATAGACAATCTCTCCAAACGAAATCAAAGCAGAAATGTAGTTCTCTCCACCTTTTGAAACATGAAATGCTGCATAGAATCATTTTGTCTTTAACAATCAAAGTTTAATGATTTATTAACAACATCAAATAATGTTAACTTCATTATTGATGTTTTTCAAATTGCTTGAACCTACCTCGCACTTTTTTGGCCTACAATATGCAAATAGTATCATGCAAATTAGGCTAATTAAAGAAGCTTGAAGCTTATTTTATAAAAAAAAACATTCGCGCTGTTGCCGAGGTGAACACCTTCTTCATAGCAACAACAACAACAACAGTTACTCTCGCTTTTGTTTCCGTTTGTTGTTGCTATCTTTGGCTGTCACACAGGTTTTGGCTTCTCGCCGTGGCGGGTGTTGTTCTTGTTTTTAACTACCTACCGACGTCGCGTCAAATCAGCCGCTGCACCGAAACGAAACGCAGCGCTCTGCTGCGAATTCAAATCAGAAAGTAAAGCGACCAGTTGACGTGTGCCATTACAGACGTTCGCAACGGTCGCGTCCGTCAGTAGCTTGTGTTTTTGAAAACTCTCAACATCATTTTTAGCCACATATGACAATACAATAAAATACTTAGATATAAATAAACAAACAAATAAACGGTCACCCTAATTCGTTAACTATTCAAATTGGGCAGCACGTGTGCTTGCGTCGTGGTCCTCTGAATTCACCACACTTGTGTGTCGTGGTGAATTGTAAATTCGCTCTGATTAATATGTCGTAAATAGAATAGAATAGAATAATAAACACAAAGAGGCAAATATAAACGTGCATATGAGTACTTGTTGAATATCATCTAGCTTTAACGCTCTCCCTGTCTCTCTCTCTCTCTCTCTCTCTCTCTCTCTCTCTCTCTGCTGTGCGTGTGTGTGTGCTGTTCATTCAAATGGTATACCGTAAAGGCAACTTGCTGCGCTAGACTAACACACGTACAAGCAACTGCATTAGTATGTGTATAAACAGAACAGTTTTTAATTAGAACAAATTCGCCGGCGCAACGATTAATAATTAACAACTACAACGAGGAATTGCAACAACAACAACAACAATAAACATGAAAACGAAAGTAAATATGCAAAGAACTTAATAATTTACACAAAATTCAACAACTTTAAATAAATCAAATTGGGGTTAAGAAATTTACAATAACTTAAAGCCATTTGGTATCAAAATCGCAAGACCATTATCATAAAATGGACATAGAAAAGATGGTTGGATCTAAAAATAGGTTCTTGATGGTCAACTTTTTGGTTTATAAGGATATCTTCACTATGCTCCCAAGCCTATTAACAAAGGACAACTTTACTGTATAGCTATAGATGAAGAATCGGTCGAAAACTGAGATTTTGTATGGAAAAATGATCTGGTTTTCAATATATCGTCAACAAACTCAGCCATTACGAGCTTCAGTATTCCCTTTACATAAATGTAAATCGTTGAGCCACAAGATCTTTAATCTTAATAGTTTAAACATTTTAAAAAAGCATACTTATTTGTTGTCTTTCTGTAATACCCTTAACTTCCTTAGTAGATCTTCTCATCGGGTGTCCGTTCTAGAGAGTTTTGACTGTGTAGTTTTATATTCTGCATTGCAAGTGAAAATCTTGATAGTTTAAATTGTTGAATATTCTATTCTATTAAAGATGAAAATCCACTTAATTGTAAGCAAAAATCTATCTAATATGCACATTTTCAGATATCCCCTGTCAGTATTAAAGCGATAAGTTTTTGGTTCGATTCGCAGTACGTTTACCCATCTCCGATTTGTTACGGATCGTTGCACTCAGAAATAGCGAGACGATGGATTTAATTACTTTAACCCAACTCTGACTGACATGTTTATTATGTGCACATTTCCAACTTTTTATCTAATTTCCGTTTCACAGTGCTTTCGTTTTAGTTTTCCATTTTCATTTTCCCTATATGTTTTTCCATATATCCATTAAGTTGAGGTTAATTTTTGCTTATCTTATCGCAGACTTTTGTTTTCGTCGTCTTAAGTAGATGCTTCTTTCTTTCTTTCTTTCATTCCATCCGGGTCATATATTTAATTCTCTTTTGTTTCCTTGTGTATTTGATGTACATGTATATTTAATTTTTTATTAATCTTTATACATGCTTGCCAAAGATTTAATTAAATAATACAATTTTATCTTTTATTCAACAATAATAGAAATTTCAGTCACTTTAGAAAGGTTTTCTGGAACTTGGAACTTCGTTTCCTTTAATTGGGTAAAATTGCAATTGAACTTATTTAAATGTATATAAAATGAAGGAACAGGACTTCTCTAAACACATTAATTATATTTATGCTTGGGTTCGAAGTCGAGCCTTTACATATTTGAAATATTACAATTTCAGTAAGAAAGAAGTATCGCATCTGCAAATATTATTATATTATGTATATCCGTAAGCTTATTGGGGCATCGTTCAGTTTCGTTAAAAGATTTCTTACCTTTAAATCGTTATCGTTATCTTTATAATAGGTTCTCTACAAATGTAAAGTAAAATTTTGTTATGTATCTGCTTTTCAAACATCCAATTAGTCAATTATAAATATTCTCCAGCCGGGCTTACATACAGGTTACTTATCAGTTGTGGACCCTGAATAACATAATAAACGTGTTTAACTAAGAGTTTTTTCATAAATGACAACCTACCTGGAAGGGACAACGGTGATATAGGTTTGAAACCGTTCTGATGAATCGAAAAACTAGATTAATTGCGACAGCACAGAAAATATTGTCAAAATTGAGTCCATGGCGTTTTACAGCCAACTGGTTGCCTGTTTCAATTGGAATAGGGCTAATAAACAGTAGTTCCCAATTGGGCTTTAATTTCTGCTCGAAGATATCAATATTTATAAATAAAATCACATTTGACCTAAAGCAAAAGGTTCAGAGCTATCTTCTATAGGTTAGTTTCAATTCCGATCGTAATAATTGTCCCCTAAACCCATTGAAAATGTGTAAAAAGATATCATAGTTTTGTGCAAAAGTATGAAACAGGCAGAAGAATGCATCTCTGAATCCATAAAGTAACCATGCTCGTCCTTCTGTCTCTCCGACTGTGCGTCCGTTCGTGTCAATACGAACATTTCGTAAAGTAATCGATAACTTGCCGCGGTTGCATGCAATCGATAAGAATATCGAATATCGAAATCCATATTCATAATATCAAAATTGGAATGTAAAAGTCTCCCTCAGTATACATGTGTGTTAGGAATACAGAATATTTCTATTTGGAATACCCCGCACTTTCCCACCAGAAGTCGTGATTTGTTTTGAAGAACATTGGAATGTGTTTAACGGCAGCTCGTAGCGGACTCCAGGGTATGTCCTAGTCTTGCACTCCCGACTAGAGCAATAGATTTAAAATTTAATTAATCGACAGTTGTCATCAATTTCAAATTTGAAATTATTTTCATAATGTATTTTTGTAGCTTATAGTAAAAACGATTTCAATCCAGCATAACATATTTTGTAAATAGATCATATCTTGGATCCATCTAGGCAGAAGAGTTGGGTGTACACATTTTGATGCCAACTCAACTTGTAAATATAGCTTAAGAGTAAAGTATATAGTTAATTACGACCTACTTTATAGTGAAAGCAGCTTTTAGAGCCAACGCGTAATACTCTCACTTATAATATGCGATGATTAATGCCGTAACACCTTTTTCCTTGTGTTCTGATAACAATTGGTGTATTTATAAGTTGTTTATTTTCAAAAGTAATAATAATAAGTCTGTCATGTCTACGATAGATATTGTTATTAGTGATGGGTGCACGACTATCGGATACAAACTTGTTCTGCGCGGGCAATAGGACGACCAACTTTTCAAGTCTCTAGCTCGTATGGGTTGTGAGATCCTTGACGGACGGAAGGACAAACTGACTGGGTCTGAGACTACATTACACTTTTTTTTTACCGCTTTCAATGGCTTCAGGATAGAAAAAGGTGTGCTAACTTAAAAAAGAAACAAAAGCTACTAGCGCTCGTTTAAAATACCTTAGCCTCTTTCTCTTTGCTTACTAAACAAACTAATTGGAAGAGCAATTACATTCCATTGCCCATTCCAATTAGAATTCGTATCTTACACATGATTGTTTTCGAATTATTGAAACTAGAACGAAATATATCTCTAGCACCGCTCTCTTGGGTGTTTGTCTAAATGTGACCTAGCTACGCCGTAGAATGGAGCCCATCGTTAGAATAATACAAAACAAACATCATAATCGCAACAGTACACACCTACACACTCACACACACACACACACACTCACACACATACGTCTCGTTGCCTTGTGCTGGCTCCAGTTCGTCAACTTGTTGTTATCAATTTTCTAATTGCGTAAAATCCAATAATAAAAAAAAAACGCTTAAAATAGCAAATAGAAAAAGTAAAAAGCAAAAATACACATAAATTTATTTGCGTTCAAAGCTGACCTTTTTGTATAGCTATATTTATACCCTTGCAGAGGGTATTATGATTCTGTCGTGAAATGTCCAACGCATAGAAGGAGACATCTCCGATCCCATAATTTATATATATTCTCGATCAGTGTCCGTCTATCTGTTCCTATGCAAACTAGTTTCTCAGTTTTATAGCTATCTTTATGGAACTTTGCAAAAGTGCCTCTTCGGAACCAGCGGTCAAAAAGTAGGTTATTGTATGAAAAACTTTTTTGTTTATCAAGGTATCTAGACCAAACTTGGGATTTATTACTTTTACTATGCTCCCCATATATATGCAAAATCCTATCAACATGGGATTACTATATCTGCTGTATGGAAAACTTTTTTGTTTTTAAAGATATATTGACCAAGCTCGCCATTTACAGTTTTCACTATGTTCCCAACATTTATGCAAAATCTTATTTACAACGGACCTCTATATCATAAAGCTGCCATAGGAACGATCGGTCAAAAAATAGGTTCTTGTATAAAAAACTTTTTTGTTTATCAAGGTATCTAGACCAAACTCGGGATTTATTACTTTTACTATGCTCCCCATATATTTGCAAAATCCTATCAACATGCGATTACTATATCATATAGCAGCCAAAGGAACGATAGGCCGAAAAATAAGTTGCTGTATAGAAAACTTTTTTGTTTTTAAAGATATATTGACCAAACTCGCCATTTACAGTTTTCACTATGTTCCCAACATTTATGCAAAATCTTATTTACAACGGACCTCTATATCATAAAGCTGCTATAGGAACGATCGGCCGAAAAATAGGTTATTGTATGAAAAACTTTTTTGTTTATCAAGGTATCTTGACCAAACTCGGGATTTATTACTTTTACTATGCTCCCCATATATTTTCAAAATCCTATCAACATGCGATTACTATATCATATAGCAGCCAAAGGAACGATAGGCCGAAAAATAAGTTGCTGTATAGAAAACTTTTTTGTTTTTAAAGATATATTGACCAAACTCGCCATTTACAGTTTTCACTATGTTCCCAAAATTTATGCAAAAGCTTATATACAACGGATATATATCATATAGCTGCCATAGGAACGATCGGTCGAAATGTACATTCTTGCACGGAAAACTTTTTAGTTTTTCAAGATATCTTAACCATACTCGGCATTAACTGTTTTCCCTGTGCTTCTCAGGTACGGACACTAATGTCAGTAAGGGTATTAAATCTTCGGCGTGCCTATATCTATATCTTCTTCGCGCTTTATATGGAAGTTAGTTCTTAGCATATATATTTGTCAGCCTGTGTTGATAAGACTTGTTTGGCTCGGTCGAATAGCTTGGAAACCTGTTTAGCTGGTCGGTAGCCCCGCCCTCCTGTCAGTCCCCCCTCGCTCTAAAATGTGCATAGTTGTTGATTTGACTTGGAGCACGTTTTCCAGCTCAGAAATAAGCACTTTGGCGGCCGGCATTTCGCACCGCCCGATCGGTCACTGGCTGCCATCTATTTCAATTTACTAGAACGTAGAAGACCCTCAACTGCCTTCGCTCTACGCCCCACCCCCGCAAGGTGTGGAAAACTGTACTAGAGAATGTGGGTATATTTGCACGATTTCTTGTTGCAATTGTCTGTTGTATATATTTATACGATTTGCAAGACCCGCCCGGCTCTGCCAGCGTCGCGGTTGACGTTGACTGCGACGTTAACTGTTGACTAGTTTGGGTATATTTAAATTGTTCTATTGCATTTGAATCGTCTCAGTCGTCTTACAGCGATCGTTCGTTGTGGAGCTATACAAAGAAACGTATCTATATATATATATATATATATACAAAAATATAATTACATTTGCAACTCTATTGCGTATTATTTGTGATTTGAAAGAAATCAACTCAAGAGGCAAGTTCATGTTTTGTTTTGCAAATATTCTCAAGGCTTTTGAAATCTTATGGGAAAATGTTAATCGACTCAAGTATCTACGATGATTAATGCACATGAGATTTCTCGATTCATACAGTTTTGTGCTTTTCTAATTAATGACCTTGAATTATCAGCAAATACTACGTACAATCATCTTCGAATCTAAGTGCAAACGTATTTTATTTTTATATGGCAAATACGTCAGAGTTGGGGGGTTCATATGTCTTTAAGCAGATTAGAGCAATAAATGTACGTACATATAGACATATATTTGTTTGCTTTTAGTAAATGTACAAATGTACGTGTACTTAGTACTTACACATACTTTTATTGAACAAGCAGCATGCTGATAGCACGTGGGCTTGGGAAAATGTTTGAGTGGAAAATTACTGGCCCTGATTCTAAACCAGGAATGACTCATAATCGAGTCCTGCATTTGGGGCTGAGTCATGGAAAACCCTGAATGGATGATTTGCTCCAAATTTGGCTACGTGCTGGGTTTCGCACTCATAGATTCCTAGGCAAGAGGCATGCAACACAAAGATCCCATTTTAATGCATTTTCTTAAATATATTCAAAAATAACTTTTTATAAATGCATTTGGGTATACAATATGTACATATGTATGTGCATACATATTTACATATGCATGTATTTGAAAGAAAAAATACAACGCGCAATTCATTGAGGCTGCTCTCTCTCTTTCTCTCTCGCTCCGTTTTTCTCTTCTTAATTCGGTGTCTTGCATGGCGAGTTTTCCACCACCCGTGGTAGCTGCGTCTGTGGCCTACGTGCCGAAAATCACATGTTGTTTGTTTTGCTGTTTTTCGCTTTACAGTTACAAACTTTTGTGAGCGACACAAAAATGTTTACGTTTACTGCCAAGTGTTGTTTTGACTTCAGTTGGCTCACCTGTTAATTATTTTGTTTTTATAAGCAAAGCCCCAAAAAAATACACAACAAAAATATATGCATAGTATTAAACAAAATACGTATAAAACAACAAATGGAACGCACGTAGTACACTCATACATTCATACACAAAAAAATAAAACGTGTATCCATCTATTATACAGGGTGCTCTATAGCCTGCGCTGATTCTCGCTGCCTTGGCTCCGGCAAATTGCGCTCTCGCCGCGCTCTCGTTTTCGCTCTCACGCATAAAACAACCGGCGCATCGGCTGTTTTTTGTTTTTATTTTGAATCGGTTTTATGTTCAATCTTTGTTGCTTTGTGAAACCAGTTGGTCTCGTTGTTGTTGTTGTTGTTGTTGTTGCTGCTGTCGCTGTTGCCTGGCCCTCTTTGTCGAATGCGAGCGCTGCTGCTTTTGCTGTTGTTTTTGTTGTCATCTTCGTTGTGTTCGCTTTTGCTCACGTAGTCAAGGCGTGCACAGCGAACGCGCGGCAGCAGAGACGCGAGCAGCGGCAGAGCTGTTGTCATTGCTTTTGGTTGAATTGTAGCGCACAGAATTCAACTGGCAGCTAAAGAGAACGGACGCGTTTTAAAAAAGTCTTCCACACCAATTAAAGATAAACAGTAATTTGTTTAAACAATTTGTGAGAGTGAGAGCAGCAAGCAACAACAATTGAAGCAATTTAAATGCATGTGTATTGTGTGAACAGCAAAACAAACACAGTGTGCGATAAGATACACACATACGAAAAGAGCTGCAAGCGGCTAAATTTAATTATTTGTATGCCAGTGTTGCCTTTTATATTTATGGAAAATTTTAGGCGTTTGTGAAAAGCTTAAGGTAATTTCCTTCGCACCATGTATATATACAATATACATTATATATATATATATATATATATATATATATATATATATATAAATATGTAGTATGTGTTTGCGCACATCATTCCTATAGCATGGTTTTGTATGTATCTCGCTAATGCGTGCCACGAACCGAACCGTATCTGGGTTAGGGACACTCCCCAAGCCGAATGGCTGCCTGCCTTGGCTTTGTTGTTGTTGCATGTGACATTAGGTTCTAGGTTATGTTTGGATTTGAGTAAAGAAATGAAACAATGTTGAATTGATTTTTCAATCGTCGCTATGACGCACATTATACAAAACACAAAACACAAATGTTTAGCACTTTTCAATGATAGTAAACGTATTAAACCTTTATTTTTTTTTAAATAAAATTCTTTCATGCAGATATCAACAAAACAAGTGGGCAGCCCAAAAGCTGGCAGCTCGCCATTGGACAAACGCGTCTTGCAACCAAAGGTGCAACAACAACAGCAGCAGCAGCAGCAGCAATCGAAACAGACTGTCGGCAGCAACAATAATAATAATAATAATATCAATCAGGGCGCACAAAACAGCAACAAAAAGACACAGCAGCAGCAGCAACAACCACAACAACAACCACAGCAGCAAGCAGCGACACAGACTACAATAAAAACCACAACAACAACAGCAGCAGCAGCAGCAGCAACAACAACAGCAACAGCAACAACAACAACAAGCGTCGCCGCTTCAACGAATGGTGAGTAAACGTGCGCTCTCGGTCCGGTCGTTCTTTCTCTCTGTTTATTTTTCGTCTCTCGGCGCAACTGCGTCGGATACATGATATGACGTGATGTTGTGATTGGCCTGATTCGAAATAATTCTTATATTAACAATACTTTCCTTTGTACCATACAGTTGATGCCACTATTGCGGATGCGCTTGCCAGTGCAGTAGTAAAGGACAAAAAGAAGGTCAACCAAAAGGTAACGCATTCCAGCCATCCTCTATCTTTGCCTGTCTTACAACTATTTTTCAATTCTCGTTTGCAGGCCAGCGATTTTAGCAACGTTGGTGAGTGGCCCACGCTTATCGGAGGAGTTTCGGCCAGTGGCAAAGCCACCGTTAACGAACCCAAACGTAGCTCAACAAAGAAACAGGCAGTGGCCAAAGGAACATCGGCCGCTACAACAACCCAACCCGCAGCAACAGTAAACACAGCATCAGCAGCCACAGGAGCTGCCACAAAAGAAGGCAGCGCAGAGCCAAGCGTTGCCCCAGTTTCCAGCAGCACCAGCAGCAGTAGCAGCCAAGCTAATAACGCCACAGCCAGCACGAGTCATGATGCCAAAAGCCAGCGAGACGCCGAGCAATCCACTGGCAGCGCAACTGTCCCAGCTGCTGGCGCCCTTGCCGGAGCTGCCATTAACAAGAAAATACCCAAGCACAAGTGGCGTCCGCTGCAAATCGATCTGGCCAAGTCTAGCCGCCCCAAGCCTATTGGCGGCCGGCCCAATCGCCGGTTCAGCGATGATGCGTACGAGCAGCGGCGCCCGCCACGTGCATACAATGAGCGCAGCGTCCCAGCAGGCGCCAGAGGTGCTGAGGGCCAGTCAGGAGGCACAACTGAATCGCGGCCACATGGTGGCCGCTATGCGTACAACGCACGCACGTCTGCTGCGCCCGAGCGCGTGGATTCCTGGCGTAGCAGCGGCCCCAGTGCCGCTGTCTACGATGAGCAGCGCTCAGGCACAGGAGCAGAAGGAGCAGCAAGTGTCGCGTCAGCGCCAGGGGCTGGCGGCTTGCGTGGCCCACGCCGCTTCCGGACGCCGTATCGGGGCGGCCGGCAGGGGCGCGGTGGATTCACAAGACCGGGACCAGGTCGTCCAACTAATCGCATACCACGCCATCTGTTAGCTTCCGGCGAGTACGTCAACTATTTGCCGGCGGACGCAGCCGGCGCAGATTCCTCGCAATCCTATGTCCTCATGGGCACACACTATTTCGGCAATGTGCCGGCCGCCTACATTGAAATGGACGCCACTAGCGTCAAGGAGGCCATCAAGAAGCAAGTGTAAGTAGTTGTTGTAGTTCACCCCAAAACTGTTCTAGTCAGTGTATTCTGTGATAAATATAAAAATCCTTCAAATAACTAAACATAAATTTATAACTTTAACCTATCATAAAAATGTGATGTAAAGTGCATAAAAGGCCTGGAATTACTTCGATATCAGTGTGTGCATGAAAATTCCCTAATCTAAATATTGTATAAAATAGTTTAATTTCACCCGCAATAGTGGAAAATTCGTGAAACTTTTTAACTTGAAAACTTATTGGAAAAGAGTCTCACACTTTTTGGAATATAGACAAATTGGGTGGCTCAAGATTGAATGGAATGTGAGATCGTTTCAGGGGTGAAAAATGTATAATTTTTGAAGTGAGAAACTCTTCCCGCTAGCTTAATATAAGTATAAATTAATGTCCTGTTCTGTCCACATGGACTGCTCTATGCTATCCTTTGTGACATTCTTCACAAGCGTTTTGACTAACTCGGTTTCTATTGCACCCTTTCCCGCAGTGAATACTATTTTAGCGCCGATAATCTCACAGGCGACTTCTTTTTGCGCCGCAAAATGGACCCAGAGGGTTATATACCGGTCACCCTGATCGCCTCGTTCCATCGCGTCCTGGCGCTTACTACAGATGTGGCATTAATTGTCAACGCCATCAAGGACTCGGACAAGCTGGATCTGTTTGAGGGCTATAAGGTCCGCACAAAGACAACGCCCACCATTTGGCCCATCAGCGATGCCCTTGACGCCAAGGGTCAGCTACTCACTCATAATGCTGACAAGTCGCAGTTGCAGGATCAGGAACAGGAACAGCAACAGCAACAGCCAGAGAAGCAGGTGGAGAAGCAAGATAAGCAGACTGAATCGGTTAAAGAGGCTGTGATGCCAGAGGTACCGTTGGCATCATCGCCACCACCAGCCATATTGACCTCAGCTATGGCCACGAAGCCATTGAGCAGCATACCGCCGCCACCGGTGCCGCGTAATTCGCAGACTCTGGTGCCAAAAATGCTGCTGGAGAAGCAGCGACCCACAATGTCGGGCATGAATTCGGTGAATGCCATCAGTGCGCTTACCCAGCGCGTGGAGGGGGTTGGTGGCCAGAAGGCTGGTGTTGGTGCTGCGGCTGAGTTAGCCGATCATCTGAGCGGTCTGGCCGAGAGTGTCAAGCCAAAGGGCAGCTCGACGCCGGAGAAGCGAACGACGGCAATGGCAGCTGGGACTGTTGAAGGTGATGGGGTAGCAGCTGCTTTGGTGGCAGAGCCTGAGGGCATGTGGAAAGAGGTAAAGAGACGCTCCAAAACAAACGCTTTAAAAGAAAACGCTACTAAATCTATCAACAACAACAACAACAACACGTCCACGACAACACAACAGCAAACGCTTTCACAAACGCTCAAAAACAATAACAATAACAATGTCAAAAATGTCAAGCCCAATAAAAACAACAACAACAACAACCACACTGTTACTGCAAACGCCACCACGACCACGTCAATGTCCACCACGTCCAAGTCCTCGTCTGCATCCAACGCCACATCCAACGCCTCATCAGCCAGCAACACATCCATCGCTGCCTCTGTTACCACCAACGCCACAACCACCACCACCACCTCCTCCACTGCCACAAAAATCAACAATAAAAAATCATCTTCTGGCAACGCTGCTTACACGACCAACTCCCAATCCTCCTCCAAAACAGCTGCTGCTGCGCCATCCGCTCAGTGCCATGCCGAAAAGGAAGAACTAGACTTTCAATTTGACGAGGAGCTAATGGACCCCATACCCGCCACTGGACGCATCAACAACTTCACCGAAAACTTTGACGACGACGACGAATCTGATTACGAATTTGCTGACCGCGACATCAACAAGCTGCTCATTGTCGCCCAGGTGGGACGTGCGCCCAAACATGATGGCTATGACCGTACCGCTGATTACACCTCACGCACGAAAATCACACAGGATTTGGAGAACATAATCAACGATGGACTGGCCAACTATGAGGAGGATTTGTGGACTACCACAAATGTGGTGCCCAACAATGACTATCGAACCGTCAATGTCATTTCTCAGGCGGACTTTGAGAAGCTAGCGGTCAGCAAGAGAACAGCAAACCAGCTGCAAGCGCAAAAACAACCGCCACCGCCGCCGCCAAGCTATGTGGACGAGCCAGAACATGATGCCGATAGCACCCTAGTGGATGCTGATGCAACGCTCAATTCCACACTGAACTCCACGTTGAAGTCTCGCCGTGCCCGCTTTTATGCCGCACCAAATTCGCATTCAATTGATCCGCGCACGCCAAGAAAACGCAAATTGCGTCACACCGCCAATCCGCCAGTCGAAGCCCACGTGGGTTGGCTCTTGGACACCGTAGAACATCGACCCCGTACCACCTCGATGGGCTCATCGACGGGCACATCGCCCACCACATCGTCCTATGGTTCATTTGGATCATCAGTGCCGCAATCGTTGCCCGTTTTCCAGCATCCATCGCATGCGCTGCTTAAGGAGAACAACTTTACACAGCAGGTATATCACAAGTACCATTCACGCTGCCTGAAGGAGCGCCGTCGCCTCGGCTATGGCCAATCGCAGGAAATGAACACACTCTATCGGTTCTGGTCCTTCTTCCTGCGCGAGAACTTTAACAAGAGCATGTACAATGAGTTCCGTGCCCTGGCGCTGGAGGATGCGGGCAACGGTTTCCGCTATGGTCTGGAGTGCCTATTCCGTTTCTTTTCGTACGGCCTGGAAAAGAAGTTCCGCCCGAATGTCTATCAGGACTTCCAGGACGAGACTATTGCCGATTATGAGACAGGTATTTAACGAATATATAATCAGTATATATATGTTTAATTATACTAATCTCCAATTGTCCGCTAGGTCAACTTTATGGTTTGGAGAAGTTCTGGGCCTTCCTAAAGTACTATAAGAACGGCGAGAAATTGGAAGTGCAGCCCAAGTTGGCCGAATATTTGAAGAGCTTCAAGAATATTGAGGACTTCCGCGTTGTGGAGCCAGAGATCAATGAAATGCTACAGGGAGTTGGCAGCCTGACTCCAGGACGTCAGCTCAACAGACTGCGCAGCGTTTCCGAAAGCGACGGCACCGCTGTGATTACTGCCGGTGGACGTCGTCTTAACACCACAATCACCAATCGCAGTGATTATGTAGGTCGCCTGCTGCAGCAACAGCATCAACAGCAACAGCAGCAGCAACAACAACAACAGCACCATCAACATCAGCATCAGCCAGGCAGCGGCTACGGCGGCTATGGTCAGCAGCAGAATCGTCGACGCACTGGCTCCTTTGGCAGCAGCACAGTGCGCATTCGCAGCGGCTCTCTAGGCAACAAGCCACAGGTGGCCAATCGCAATTATCAGCAGGGTTCACAACACGAGCTGCGCCGCGGCGGTAGCAATTCCGGTCTGGCGCCACACAAGCAGCGCCAACAGCAGCAGCAACAGCAGCAGCAACAACAACAGCACAAGGCAAAGCAACAGGTAGCCTCACAGATCGGAGCACAGTTAAGTGCAGCACGCGCCAGCAACTCCACCGGCCCGGTAGCAGCAGCATCCACCTCGTCGTCAGCGTTGGCGGCAACAGCAGCTGGAGTGTCATCTTCCTCCACGTCATCGTCAAAGAAGTAATTCGCAATAACGCAGCCACACATATGAATTAAGATTAATTATGACTTACAATTAGCTTGGAGCTTGGATTTGGATCTTCTGTGTCCAACTGCTCTTCTCTCTTTTGTTTATTCTTATTATTCTTTATTTTTTTTTAGTAGTATTCGAGTGAAGCGTTATGTGGGGACATCCGTTAGCGTTAGCCTAATTAAGTTAAATTTGAAATTTGTTTATTGCAATTGCTTCGAGTTGGTTTAGTAGTTATGAATAATTGTTTCTATTGTTTTTCTCTCTTTCTCCCACATCTAACTGAAACGATTGCTTATGAAATGCTCAATGTTTGTTGTTAGTACACATCCACATCCACACAAACACAGACACACCCACACCCACAACCACAACTACAACCACACAAATTCATATACACAGGCAATCTGTGCTCTGTGCCCAGTGCCAATCAGCTATGAACTAAATTACTTATCTTCAATTTTCATACAAAATTTTTGTTGATTGTTCATATTTGAATATATATATATAACAACAAAGAAATTTCCTACTGAAGCAGCGTTGATAATTGAACGTTATGCCATTAACTGTTGTACTATATACGATAATGATAAAGGTAAAGATCTAACGATAAATAACCCCCCTACTATAATTACCAAAACGACAATGTAAACGAAATTAATATACAGAAACCAAATGATCTTAATGCAAATTAATTTTGTACATTAAATATTCGAAATGTGCATCCGCAAAAGTACATTCAAGTTATATTAATATATATAGCACCATATATATATACATCCATATGTATATTCTATATATAGTGAATACATAACAAAAATTTCTTGTGTGGCCCAGGCGCAAATGTAATGTTATTGTATAAGAAGCTGCGTTTCTTATCCTTAAATCTATACCTGTCGAGGCATGCGGGCGCCACTGCCAGCGAATTTTAGTAATTTAGGCATTTAAAATGTATCCGAAATGCAATTTTCAATCTGAAATATCTGAGGAAAAACCAAAAAGTCCGAATCAATTCTGATTGATTTTTATTTTCTTTTGAGCATTGCACTGTCCCTCCACAACTTTCCCCAGTTCATAAAGCTGTCAATTGGCTACATAATTCAGAATTTTTTTTTTTTTGTTTAAACCCGCTAAGCATTTAAACGTTTATGTTCACAACCGTAAACCCTTTTCTACTTTTAAGTTATTGCACTTGTTACATTTATTTGAAATACTAGAAAAACTGAAAAAAAAAATCTTCAAAATTATGAAAAATATTTTCAAGTCAAAAAAAAGTTTAAAACTTTAAAAACGAAAAAAAAAAACAAACAAAGAATAAAGCAAATCGATGCAAACGAAGAAAAAAAAAACAAAGCAGATAACTAAAACCCAACAATAACAAAATGTGTTTTGCATAGCTATTAGATTTAGATTTAAACATATGTGAGAAATCAAACGTAAGCTTACTACTGATAATTAATTACCTATATACGATATACATATGACTAAAGCGTAACTATCATTTGAAAATATAAGTGTAAAATCCACGGTGAATCCACGGTCTTTGCTTGATGCTCAGTTTGCAAAACTGCAGATCAGCTTCAGCATATGGAAAGTGAAATCCCAAAATCCAATATGAACTAATCGCAAATCCATTAGCTCCTTGGTTTCTGCTTCGCTCATCTAACAGTTAGCAAGCAAATAAGTAAAAGTGCAAACATTTGTCATTACACATGCATATATAATTATTTCTTTTAAACATTAGTTATTTGTAAATATCTTTTCTGCTTTTAAATTGTCACTCCGTAATTGTAAACACACACACACACGTGCACGTGCACACGCACACACACACAAAAACCTCACACATGCTTTCCCATGAGCTTATATATATATATATATATAATTATATATGTATGTATAACAATATTGACCACATTTTTAATGACATTTTCAATCAGAATTCGGCTGTTGCATACCTCGTAATTGTATATTAATTTGCGGTCCAAACTGTTTTAATTTCTTTTCCACACTGAAGTGCGCAAATATGTTGAGTTTTGATTATATATATATATATCTTTTTATGATTATTAACTAAATGGGACACATTTTAGACTTTTTGTGGTATCCCTTTAAGTTTTCAATTTTTTATATAATATACATACTACAATAATTCTATGATACCTTTATATACAAACTACGAAATGATGCAAAACCCAAGTAAACGCAAAAAATCTAATAATTAATTTTGTAAGTTACTTAAATGAAAATACGAGAAAACAAGAAAAAAAAGAACGAAAAAAGATTATTGTGAAAAACGTGATAGTTTAAACCATAAAGATTAATATTTACTATTATTATATAAATAATTAATTATAAAGTATAAAACAGAAAAAAAAAAACAAAAAACTTATAAACTAACGTAACAAAAAAATTATAAAAAATTTTTTAAAATTAACAAAAAAATGTTAAAAGTAAATTGAGTAGAAAAACTAAAACAAAAAAAAATGAATAAAAAAAAAAACTTGAAAAAACTCAACAGCTGCAGCTTTTCGAAAGTGCGAGGCGCAAAGTGGACCCGTGCAAAAAAAGTTAAATACTCTGAAGCTTTTCCCAGCGGTCGGAAAAGTCGGTTTTGGGCCAGCCGTGCACTGCTTTGTTTGATGCCAAATAACGGCAGTTATGCAGCTCTTGTTGCGCATAAATTGCACAAGAGGGCGCCACAGTTCGGCTACAAAATGTTGCCGCAGCATGTTGCCATTGAGTAGCTGACACCAAACTGGATCTGCAAAGGATAACAAACCGATGCATAACTAACGTCATAGACATAAACATAAACGTAAACTTAATAAACGCGACACACAAATCGACCTTTTGAGTAATTAACCACTTTTTGAAGTTATGCGCCATTTGTCAAGCAGGCAACAAATTGCATACCAAGGAGCAACACACACACACACACACATACCCTACATCTGCTCCAGCCTTCTCTAAGGCTTACACACATACGTACGCATACACCTTATGCTGTTGGCTTTGTCGGCTCGGCTCTAGCGTTGGGTGTCACAGATTAACGCCTTACTTGAATTATGGGCCAGCAGGAAAGCCTGGCCAGGCCGACCCCTGTGGCCCGGACGCCGACCGGGCCAAACTACTCGACAAATCCGAACAGAAACAAAAAGTCGACGCGTGGAAAAATCATGTATAAAACATAAGAGCGACAAACACGCACACACATCGACTGGATGGGGCTATCGGAGCTGGCTCAAAGGCACGCAAGACTCTAGTGCAGGAGGCCATAGCACCTACCATATGTACGTCGCCAGATGCCAGGCCCAGAACGGAGCCAGCGTGAGGCGTTTAAAAATTGAAAACCAATTTCGTAGCGATTTAAAACACGATGCCATTCGATTGGGTGGCGTTGGGCCTGGCACATGTGTGTGTGTGTGACTGTGTGTGCCGGCTCATTGTGTGACTTTTCACACTTTTCTGGCCCCGCCACTGGGGCTCAGTGTTTAGATTGTGTTACCAATATTTATGGCTCAGTGGGGATACGCGCGACTTTTGGCTGGCGTGACTGCAGCTCAGGATCGGGGCCAAGTCTAATCGCCTGACCCCTTGGCGCAGCTTTTAGCTCTAAACTGGATCGTATGTGTGGAAGCGAGCGACTTGGTGGTAAGTGTGTGTGTATGGTAGCTAAATTTAATGGGCGTTTAACCCGTGACTTACCTTTGAACTTTAGGTGCACTGAGAACAGGGGGCACATCGTCTCATGATGGATATGTCTATGGCGCAACGATGCAATTTATTGGCACTTCATTTCATAATCAGTTTGCTGCACTCGCCTCGGGTCCAATCATACCTGGATGTTAAGTAGCTGCTTGTCCGCCGGCGGGAGTAATTTGTCCAGCTGTGCACAAACCATGCATACGTACATATCCATATCCATAATTATGAAAGTTACGAGGCTGCAGGGTAGCTAAAGACAATTATGCACCTGACGTGTAAGCAAACAGCAGGTAAGAATATTACGTGTGAAATACATATGCATACGTACATATGTATATTGTAGTGTCGCTTGAAACGAAAGAACAATTAGTTTACATCTTCAAGAATATTGTTGTTTATATGTTAAGTAAATAGGAAAAAGAGATAGTTATGGCTAATCACCGGCCCGGTGGGGGTAATTTATAGCCTGTTCGGCAAGCTATGCCCCTGCTCATAGCTGGGAATGGTCAGTGAGTTCCCGAAGGTGTCTTGAAAGCAATGATTTTATTAGCGTTAGACATAGTTCGGTGGAGAAAGCGTGGTATAAACTATTCTAATTTAAAGTTGAAGAAGCCTGCTGGAGTGGGATGGCAACCGAAGATTGGCATCCCAACTTAAACTTCGTAAGGCGAAAATTGCTTCTGAACTGACTCAATACGATCCCGGCTATTGTTATACTTCGGAGACCAGATACAAGAACGGTATTTAAGTATTTTCCATACTTGCGAATGAAATATTTCCAAAACCCCGTCTTAGCATGCCCCTTTATCACAAGAGGCAGCTTTCTCTTATGGTGTTGGCTGTGCGTTGATCATCAATCAGTCAATCAGTCAGTCAGTCAGGATAAGCAGTTTTACATATAGACATAGGGCGTCTCCAAACCAATATATGTGTATATATATATAGCCAATAATAAATTGTCCTTGGCTCAGTTCGCGGCTCTCGCCTTAAGGTTTGGTTCGTGAACCAGGTGTTTCACATATCTGAACCTTGATTTTGGTTCCGATTTTTTTAAATAAATATATTTAAATTGATTATGAAAATAAGATCCGTTTCATTTTCAACACCCCAACGAGGGGGATGACAGGGGGCAATAGCGAAAAGTGTATTTTCAAATCTGGTTGTCGCACTGTCTTACTCTAACTCTTTTCTTAAGTATCGCTCCTAAGGCAGAGTATGAGGAAAGCTTTCGCATGTCAAAGATAGTTTTGGTTATGTGTAGACATATGTATACCCTGAAGTTCTTGGATATAATACTCGAATAGAAAATTAATTAATGCTATTCGTGCATGCGTGTATGCATAAGCCTAATTGGATGGGCAGCTCTGATTTCAGAGGTAAATCTCCATATTTGGATAATCCTCACAATTGGCAGCGTCATTTGTGCAGCCCTCGATACCCGAAGACCGCAGCACCAACAATTTGCACATCGGCTTATCGCCATTATTTTCAGAGACCAAAAATATTTTGGCTGATTCACATTTTTGCCTTGGCGCACCGAGTAATTAGTTTGGTCGAGCACGGGGAAAATTTGTCACCGCATCATGGAGCGGTATTAGGAAGCCCCGCTATCAGAGCCATGCGCTCAACTGATTCAATGGATTTTTGGCTGCATCTACGTTATTTCAAATAATTAAATTGAATATTTCATAAAATTGTTTCAGATGCGCTGTGAACTCCTCCACACAAGGTATCTGTGTGTGTGCGTGTGTGTGTGTGTGTGTGTGTGTGTGCTGCCCAAAAACTAATTATATTTTAGGGTTTCAATGCTCGCGGCTTAGGCTATGAGTTTTGCCAAGGTAAATAACCAATGCAGCCAATAAATATTGGCAATTTTATTGGCTGCTTTTGCTTTGACATTTATTTGGCTTAATGAAATTGATATGGGCCTGCCTGAAATATTAAAAAAAAAAATTGTGAATAGTATATGTGCATGAATCAAATATTATATTTCGCTTGAAGATACAGTTGGCAATCAAAGATAAATTATTGTGCGAATATTCATTTATTTATTTGAAGACATAAGGAGAAAACATTTATTAAAAGTAGTTTTTAGTCTATTTAAGCAAACATGCCTGGCAGCTCATCTCTGTGTGTCATGACTGACTGACTGATTAACTGGCTGACTGATTGACTGATTGACTGGCTGACTTACTGATTTGGAGACTGCATTTTACTGTATGTAACTTTTGTGCTCAGGGCTCATTTGGCAGACTTTTGTCCACATTCATTTAAGATGTGATTCACACTTATCGCAAAAACTACACCTGCAGTCTGGAAAATGGGTCCGCAAACTTATATATAAGGTTCTTTCAGAAA
The DNA here is from genome assembly GCF_003285875.2 of Drosophila novamexicana. Taxonomy (NCBI): domain Eukaryota; kingdom Metazoa; phylum Arthropoda; class Insecta; order Diptera; family Drosophilidae; genus Drosophila; species Drosophila novamexicana. The sequence goes on from NW_020824772.1 coordinate 5,961,765, forward strand.
ATTATTTTAACAATGTGTGCTTGTTATTTTTAATATCCATTCATATAATATTAAATTTATCGTGGGAATTGCAAGATAAAAAGCTTAGGCAAAGTCGAATAATACACACTAGTATGCATATATATTTTGATACAAATATCTGTTTATGTTTCTATTTCTATGCGAATAATTCTCTTAGATTTCCATCCTCTTCTATGTTTCGAAATGCCGCGGATTAGACTACTATATGCTAAAAACTGTCAAAAAAAGGTCGAAATTGAGACATATTGTTTAAACGAATAGAGCTCATATCTGCATGTCCGTTTATTGCTCTCAAAAGCTCACTACGCAAAAGCTAGTCTGCAACTTATTTTAAACCAAACTGACCATAGGTCTGCAAGGGTATTTAATCTTCGGCGTCCCCGCCCAACTTGTCCTTACTTTTCTGTAGCTGAACCGACACTCAAAGTGTATATATATGGTATATAGATCAGCAGAAACAGCTATACTTGTAATTGAAGTGAGTTAATCTTCGTACTTGGGTGTCTTAGAGGCTGAGGTGTCTTGAAATTGACGCTTATATGGCAATTAAAATACATTTAAATACAGACGAGCGCACACAGTTAACTGCTCAACTTGACAAATTGTCACTAGGTCCTAGGAAAGATGTCGCCGGAGACAGGGGGAGCGAAGGTACAGAGCTGAAATGAAATTAATGATATGTTTGCCTAACTCAGGGACATTAACGCAGCTTCTGCCGATAACCTTGCGTCCACACACATGCAACAACAACAAAAACAACAACAGCCATGCGCATACAAAATTGGTCCAAGTACAAACAGGAAACGGAAGTGCGTCAATGCTTGGACATTGCTTTCTCTGTCTCACTAGCCGTGTGCGTGCGTGTGTGTGTGTGTGTGCGAGTCAAGGGATTTATTAAAATGTCAAGCTGGCCAGGATCAATGGCTAACACGCACACACACACGCACACACTTGCAATTAGACTTATACAAATGCCGTATTATTTCCACATTTTTGTTGTACACATTCATCTGGCAGTCCAGAAATGCAGGAATTGCGTTTCCCAACTAGCCAACGCCCGTGTGTGCATGTGTGTGTATCTGTGTGTGACAATTAGATAAATACCAAGACACGCACAACGCTGAGTCTGGGGTCTGCTAGTTTTTTTTTTTTGCCTCATTGGCATTTTTCTACACTTTGGCTCCCGTTCAGCTAAGCTGCTAACGTTGTGGTCATTCTTTGTGCCTTTGTCTGTGTATGAGTCTGTGTGTGTGTGCGCGCGCGTGTGTGTGTGTCCTAAGTCCTGTCAAGTTGCTGCCATTGTTGTCGCTGCCGTTGCTGCCGCTGCTGTTGTTGTCTGATAGTTGTAATTGGCCAACTAAAATCATGTGACAAATTAACAGCGCAAAATTTATTGCCTGCCCGCCGCCTTAAGCTGTTGATGAAGAATTATTGTGTGTGTTCCATTGGACTCTTCCTTCCAGTTGCGACTTGTCCAGACCGCACACATGTCAGCATGAGACAGCGTTTAAATATTGGCATCAGCCAAGCGCAAGGATTGTTCAGGACTTTTAGTTGAAGCATTTTGTTCAGCTGCTTACCTTAGGCTGTTTTGTGCGTTCACCTTTTGGCGTTTTACTAATTTGTTGCTTTAAAATTTGATTTACTAACTAAGGTAAGTGGTTATTTGTAACTTTTTTATTTGTTGCAAGCTTATACTATTTAAAATGTATTTAACTATAATTGCCACACAAAGATCCTAGGCCAAACGACAAAAGCGACATAAGGAAATCATTTCTGTCTTTGGAGCTCACAGACCTCTTGATAGAAGATGCACATATAGAAGATGCACATATTTTGCAATATGGAGAAAATATCCGAGACTTAACGCGGACAACATTCGAAGAGTGTCATAGGTTAGATTATAGAATTAGAGCTTAAAGATTACCCAGGGTACTTCTAGTTGGAAGAGAGAAACGATTAACGTTTTTTTTTTTAATAGTTTTAGTAGTGCATTTAAAAGTCTGCCATGCGAAAAGCGGGTAAATCTCTGCTCTTGTTGTGCCTCAGGGCTACTGCAGACGTTAGAATACTAAAAGTGGTTTCCAATAAAACACAAGAAACCAATTTGAAACTAACATCACTCAGAGCATGATAATGAAATGGATATCAATCTGAATGAACGAATATCAAATCTTTCGTAATAAGAAATGTACGTACAGTGGGGTGATTTGTGTCAGCTTCATAAGAGAAAATGGATATGGGCCTGATTCAAAATGCTTTCAAGCAAATGTCCTCCAAAGAGGGGTGTCCGTCTAATAGAAGTGTCCGTTTGGAGAGCTTTCACTGTATTTGAGCACACATGCGTGTTGCGATGCATCTTATAGACGAGCTCTTTCACTTATTTCAACAGTAGCAGCTAAGTTGATATTATGTTTTGGTCAAGCGCAGGCAATTTGCATACATACACACGCTCACTCTCTCAAACACACAAACACTCACACACCCACACATCCACACACATTTATGTCTGCATATATTTGTTGTGCATATTATACTCACCATGGCCACCGCATGCATTAGGAATATTGTTGTTTCTGCTGCTGTTGCTGAAAACATTAATTAATGCGCCTGCAGCCAAATGATGCCATTTGGTATGAGAAGTGCGCCAGAAGTGCGCAGACGATGGATTTGTTGCAAGCTGTTTAGGGGCGTGTGCCTGCAGGCGTGCCGGAAATGCATTCGACCGTTCAGCATGCGTGCATGTCTTATGCACAATGGCATTTAAGATGTGTGTGCGCCCAAAAAACATTTCGCTGCACACACACACACACACACGGATACACACACACGCAAACATGCAGACACATTCGCATACACACACCTGGTTGGGTAACATGTTCCTGTTTCAATTGCTGCAGGCGGCGCCAGTGTCGGAGCAAACTACAGTACACACACAGCAAAACTAAAAGCGTCATGTTTTTGTACGCTCCACTGCGAAACGGAAAAACAACAACAAGGACGGCAACAACAACGACAACAACAGCAACCGGACAAACAACAGAATCTGCAGCAGCTGCCGCAATTAAGCACACAAAAACCAAAAACGCTCCGAGCATTTCCGGCAGACCCTTGGTCTACCTTATGCAGCTGCAGCGCCAGCTTATCCCGAACTGCTGCCGCTGCGGACTTCCGCAATTAAATTAAAATGACCCAAAAAACAAAATTAAGTCCCTTATTTGGCATACATGACAACGTCATAGGCTTAAGGAGTTCCGTGACACTGATTTGTCGCATTTTAATTAGCCCTTCGTTCTGGCGAGCATTGATTGCCATCTGTTCGGGCCCTGCAGTACAGCACTTGTGCTCTCAGGCAGCGTCTTCTTTTTAGCCAACTGATTTGACTGCTCCTTGTATAGACTCGACTACGCCTGGCAGCAGCTTCGCCTGACAGCGTTGCATCTGTAATGAAAGTGGTGCTCGAGCAAAATGGAAAATTTATTGCGCTGACAGTTATGGGTCCATAACAATAATAAAAACAGCAGCAACAGCAGCGGCAGCAGTGGTGGTGGTGGCGGAGGCTTCAGGCAGCAGCAACAGGGAGCCGCATCCGCAATTCGCGTCCTGGCGTTGATGATGATGGCAATGATGGTGCTGATAGCCGACGATGCTACTTCAAAGTCAACTTCAATTGCTGCGCCCGGCAGCCGAGGACATTCATTGGTTTGCGCGCCAGCCTGGTCGCAAGTCCTGCCCAGCCTGCGCCCAGGCACTCCCGTGGGCAGCCCTAGAGCGCGGCACGCCTGCATTGCCTGGGACTTCAGTCCTGCTGCCGCTAAGTGCGTTTCGGAGTGCCCTTTTTGTGCAGCGCTCATCAGTGTCGCATTTGGTTAATGGCAAAAAAAGAATAGTGGCGCCTGTCATAAATGTGTTGCGACTGCCATGGCGCTGGCAGCCCGATGCCGTTTATATTGACAGCCTGTCGGCCATTTGTGCCAATGCCGAATAGACGCCTCTATTGGCCATGTTGCCACAGTGGGCGCAAACGTGCGATCTAGTACGATTGAATAGACATATTGCATACTTCTATTATCTACATAACGAAATTATTGGATAAAGGCATCAAAGTTGTGTAGAGTTTTAGAACTTTTACAAGAGTTGTATTAACTAGGAGGATATAGAGGGAATATACTGTTTTTTTTTACAAACTAATCTGCGTCGAAATAATGATTTAATCATTCCTATACGACATTCTTTTTGTTTACAGGTTTGCCTATTAAATTTCCTAAGAGTCCTGTTCTTAAAAATGATCAGGGTTGCTTACAATTTTATATATTTGTATTTTTAATAATATTTTTTTATTTATTTTTTCATATGTAAAGTATACAAACGAATTCATTAACGTTAATTTAATTATGAGCTTAAGTAATTTTTTTTAATATGATTTTCAAGTAGCTTGTCATTTTGTTCCATTGTGTGCTCAGGGCTCTACATGTTACGTATACGCCGCGGTTGCCATGTTAATTAGCATTTGCCATTTGCCCAGTTGCACTTAGCACTATTTAAAGCCCAATTGCCTCTTACGCAAAACTTTAAGCTGCATCAATTCTTCAAAAGACAGAACAAAATAAATTTGGTTATTATTTTGCTTGTTTGTTCCCATTAATCAACAATTAGTTTGATTTATTTTACATTTATTGTGTGAACAATAAAAAATATAAGAACTGAAAATTGTTACAGGATTTCAACCGGCAACCACCCGCTTGCTAATCGCACGATTAGACACCTAAGTTATAACTAAGTCACGTCTGCAAAACACATTCATACGGCTGCGTTCTTGTTGGTGCTTTTCCAAACAAACTTTGACCGCCATTTACCTTACTGCGGTGGTCGGATTTTTAAAAAGCCCGACTTATCGGTCACTTTTAACCCTAGGGAATCATGACTCCATTCTTTAATCGCAAGTCAGTTAGTCAGTCAGTCTGGACAAACTTTTTTATATACAGATAGCGATACCGATTCAAACCTGACCAAATAATTTTTCTTTTTATACCCTCAACCCATTAAAAATGGGTATAAGGGTATATTGTATTTGTGCGAAAGACAAATATATGTAACAGGCAGAAGGAAGCAACTCCGACCCCATAAAGTATATATATTCTCGATCAGCATAATAGCTGAGTCGATCTAGCCGTGTCCGCCTGTTTGTCCGTCCGTCCGTCCGCCCGTCCGTATGAACGCAAGGATCTCAGAACCTATAAGAGCTAGAAAAATGTTAGATGAAGATGCTCCTAGTTCCCGCGCAGATCGAGTTTGTTTCCGATAATCAATAACTTACTCCGTTTCCAAGCAATCGATAAAAATATATCGATATCCCGTTTTTTGGGCAGTTTTGGGAAATAATAAGAACTAGAGTCACCAAACTTGACATATAGCTTCTAAAATAGAATATATATATGATATAGGATTTTTCTTCATGGTTTTCCCTCTAGATTAATCTGGCATTCAAATCTCGACACCGATTTTTTAGTCGAAATTCATGTCCAAATCTTACCCCAAGATTCGTATATAGACATGGGTCAAAAATGACCACCCCCATAACTCGGTCAAATCTCATCCGATTTTGACGAAGCTTGGATTTTTCTTTATGGTTTTCCCTCAAGATTAATCTGGCATTCAAATCTTAACACCGATTTTTTAGTCGAAATTCATGTCCAAATCTTACCGCAAGATTCGTATATAGACATGGGTCAAAAATTACCACCCCCATAACTCGGTCAAATCTCATCCGATTTCCACGAAGTTTGGCGTTTTCTTCATGGTTTTCCCTCTAGATTAATCTGGCATTCAAATCTGATCACCGATTTTTTAGTCGAAATTCATGTCCAAATCTTACCCCAAGATTCGTATATAGACATGGGTCAAAAATTACCACCCCCATAACTCGGTCAAATCTCATCCGATTTCCACGAAGTTAGGCTTTTTCTTCATGGTTTTCCCTCTAGATTAATCTGCCATTCAAATCTGATCACCGATTTTTTAGTCGAAATTAATGTCCAAATCTTACCCCAAGATTCGTATATAGACATGGGTCAAAAATTACAACCCCCATAACTCGGTCAAATCTCATCCGATTTCCACGAAGTTAGGCTTTTTCTTCATGGTTTTCCCTCTAGATTAATCTGCCATTCAAATCTGAACACCGATTTTTTAGTCGAAATTCATGTCCAAATCTTACCCCAAGATTCGTATATAGACATGGGTCAAAAATTACCACCCCCATAACTCGGTCAAATCTCATCCGATTTTCACGAAGTGTGGATTTTTCTTCATGGTTTTCCCTCTAGATTAATCTGGCATTCAAATATCGACACCGATTTTTTAGTCGAAATTCATGTCCAAATCTTACCCCAAGATTCGTATGTAGATATGGGTCAAAATTTACCACCCCCATATCTCGGTCAAATCTCATCCGATTTTCACAAAGTTTGGCTTTTTATTCAATGTTTTCCCTCTAGATTAATCTGGCATTCAAATCTCGACACCGATTTTTTAGTCGAAATTCGTGTCCAAATCTTACCCCAAGATGCGTATATAGACATGGGTCAAAATTTACCACCCCATACCTCGGTCAAATCTCATCCGATTTCCACGAAGTTTGGCTTTTTCTTCATGGTTTTCCCTCTAGATTAATCTGGCATTCAACTCTGAACACCGATTTTTTAGTCGAAATTCATGTCCAAATCTTACCCCAAGATTCGTATATAGACATGGGTCAAAAATTACCACCCCCATAACTCGGTCAAATCTCATCCGATTTTGACGAAGCTTGGCTTTTTCTTCATGGTTTTCCCTCTAGATTAATCTGGCATTCAAATCTGAACACCGATTTTTTAGTCGAAATTCATGTCCAAATCTTACCCCAAGATTCGTATATAGACATGGGTCAAAAATTACCACCCCCATAATTCGGTCAAATCTCATCCGATTTTGACGAAGCTTGGCTTTTTCTTCATGGTTTTCCCTCTAGGTTTATCTGGCATTCAAATCTGAACACCGATTTTTTAGTCGAAATTCATGTCCAAATCTTACCCCAAGATTCCTATATAGACATGGGTCAAAAATTACCACCCCCATAACTCGGTCAAATCTCATCCGATTTTGACGAAGCTTGGCTTTTTCTTCATGGTTTTCCCTCTAGATTAATCTGGCATTTAAATCTGAACACCGATTTTTAGTCGAAATTCATGTCCAAATCTTACCCCAACATTCCTATATAGACATGGGTCAAAAATTACCACCCCCATAACTCGGTCAAATCTCATCCGATTTTCACGAAGCTTGGATTTTTCTTCATGGCTTTCCCTCTAGATTAATCTGGCATTCAAATCTCGACACCGATTTTTTAGTCGAAATTCATGTCCAAATCTTACCCCAAGATTCCTATATAGACATGGGTCAAAAATTACCACCCCATAACTCGGTCAAATCTCATCCGATTTCCACGAAGCTTGACTTTTTCTTTATGGTTTTCCCTCTAGATTAATCTGGCATTCAAATCTGAACACCGATTTTTTAGTCGAAATTCATGTCCAAATCTTACCCCAAGATTCGTATATAGACATGGGTCAAAAATTACCACCCCCATAACTCGGTCAAATCTCATCCGATTTTCACGAAGCTTGGATTTTTCTTCATGGTTTTCCCTCTAGATTAATCTGGCATTCAAATCTCGACACCGATTTTTTAGTCGAAATTCATGTCCAAATCTTACCCCAAGATTCCTATATAGACATGGGTCAAAAATCACCACCCCATAACTCGGTCAAATCTCATCCGATTTCCACGAAGCTTGGCTTTTTCTTTATGGTTTTCCCTCTAGATTAATCTGGCATTCAAATCTGAACACCGATTGTTTAGTCGAAATTCATGTCCAAATCTTACCCCAAGATTCGTATATAGACATGGGTCAAAAATTACCAGCCCCATAACTCGGTCAAATCTCATCCGATTTCCACGAAGTTTGGCGTTTTCTTCATGGTTTTCCCTCTAGCTTAATCTGGCATTCAAATCTGAACACCGATGTTTTAGTCGAAATTCATGTCCAAATTTTACTCCAAGATTCGTATATAGACATGGGTCAAAAATTACCACCCCCGTAACTCGGTCAAATCTCATCCGATTTTCACGAAGCTTGGATTTTTCTTCATGGTTTTCCCTCTAGATTAATCTGGCATTCAAATCTGAATACAGATTTTTTAGTCGAAATTCATGTCCAAATCTAACCCAAAGATTCGTATATAGACATGGGTCAAAAATTACCACCCCCATAACTCGGTCAAATCTCATCCGATTTCCACGAAGTTTGGCTTTTTCTTCATGGTTTTCCCTCTAGATTAATCTGCCATTCAAATCTGAACAACGATTTTTTAGTCGAAATTCATGTCCAAATCTTACCCCAAGATTCCGTATATAGACATGGGTCAAAAATTACCAGCCCCATAACTCGGTCAAATCTCATCCGATTTCCAGGAAGTTTGGCGTTTTCTTCATGGTTTTCCCTCTAGATTAATCTGGCATTCAAATCTGATCACCGATTTTTTAGTCGAAATTCATGTCCAAATTTTACTCCAAGATTCGTATATAGACATGGGTCAAAAATTACCACCCCCATAGCTCGGTCAAATCTCATCAGATTTCCACGAAGTTTGGCTTTTTCTTCATGGTTTTCCCTCTAGATTAATCTGGCATTCAAATCTGAACACCGATTTTTTAGTCGAAATTCATGTCCAAATTTTACCCCAAGATTCGTATATAGACATGGGTCAAAAATTACCAGCCCCATAACTCGGTCAAATCTCATCCGATTTCCACGAAGTTTGGCTTTTTCTTCATGGTTTTCCCTCTAGATTAATCTGCCATTCAAATCTGAACACCGATTTTTTAGTCGAAATTCATGTCCAAATCTTACCCCAAGATTCCGTATATAGACATGGGTCAAAAATTACCAGCCCCATAACTCGGTCAAATCTCATCCGATTTCCACGAAGTTTGGCGTTTTCTTCATGGCTTTCCCTCTAGATTAATCTGGCATTCAAATCTGATCACCGATTTTTTAGTCGAAATTCATGTCCAAATATTACTCCAAGATTCGTATATAGACATGGGTCAAAAATTACCACCCCCATAGCTCGGTCAAATCTCATCAGATTTCCACGAAGTTTGGCTTTTTCTTCATGGTTTTCCCTCTAGATTAATCTGGCATTCAAATCTGAACACCGATTGTTTAGTCGAAATTCATGTCCAAATCTTACCCCAAGATTCCTATATAGACATGGGACAAAAATTACCACCCCCGTAACTCGGTCAAATCTCATCCGATTTTCACGAAGCTTGGATTTTTCTTCATGGTTTTCCCTCTAGATTAATCTGGCATTCAAATCTCGACACCGATTTTTTAGCTTGGCTTTTTCTTTATGGTTTTCCCTCTAGATTAATCTGGCATTCAAATCTGAACACCGATTTTTTAGTCGAAATTCATGTCCAAATCTTACCCCAAGATTCGTATATAGACATGGGTCAAAAATTACCAGCCCCATAACTCGGTCAAATCTGGCATTCAAATCTCGACACCGATTTTTTAGTCGAAATTCATGTCCAAATCTTACCCCAAGATTCCTATATAGACATGGGTCAAAAATTACCACCCCCATAGCTCGGTCAAATCTCATCTGATTTCACGAAGCTTGGCTTTTTCTTTATGGTTTTCCCTCTAGATTAATCTGGCATTCAAATATGAACACCGATTTTTTAGTCGAAATTCATGTCCAAATCTTACCCCAAAATTCGTATATAGACATGGGTCAAAAATTACCAGCCCCATAACTCGGTCAAATCTCATCCGATTTCCACGAAGTTTGGCGTTTTCTTCATGGTTTTCCCTCTAGCTTAATCTGGCACTCAAATCTGATCACCGATTTTTTAGTCGAAATTCATGTCCAAATTTTACTCCAAGATTCGTATGTAGATATGGGTCAAAAATTACCACCCCCATAACTCGGTCAAATCTCATCCGATTTCCACGAAGCTTGGCTTTTTTTTATGGTTTTCCCTCTAGATTAATCTGGCATTCAAATCTGAACACCGATTTTTTAGTCGAAATTCATGTCCAAATCTTACCCCAAGATTCGTATATAGACATGGGTCAAAAATTACCAGCCCCATAACTCGGTCAAATCTCATCCGATTTCCACGAAGTTTTGCGTTTTCTTCATGGTTTTCCCTCTAGCTTAATCTGGCATTCAAATCTGATCACCGATTTTTTAGTCGAAATTCATGTCCAAATTTTACCCCAAGATTCGTATATAGACATGGGTCAAAAATTACCACCCCCATAACTCTGTCAAATTTCATCCGATATCCACGAAGTTTAGCTTTTTCTTCATGGTTTTCCCTCTAGATTAATCTGCAATTCAAATCTGAACACCGATTTTTTAGTCGAAATTCATGTCCAAATCTTACCCCAAGATTCCGTATATAGACATGGGTCAAAAATTACGTCCCATAACTCGGTCAAATCTCATCCGATTTCCACGAAGTTTGGCGTTTTCTTCATGGTTTTCCCTCTAGATTAAACTGGCATTCAAATCTGATCACCGATTTTTTAGTCGAAATTCATGTCCAAATTTTACTCCAAGATTCGTATATAGACATGGGTCAAAAATTACCACCCCCATAGCTCGGTCAAATCTCATCAGATTTCCACGAAGTTTGGCTTTTTCTTCATGGTTTTCCCTCTAGATTAATCTGGCATTCAAATCTGAACACCGATTGTTCAGTCGAAATTCATGTCCAAATCTTACCCCAAGATTCCTATATAGACATGGGTCAAAAATTCCCACCCCCATAACTCGGTCAAATCTCATCCGATTTGGACGAAGCTTGGCTTTTTCTTCATGGTTTTTCCTCTAGATTAATCTGGCATTCAAATCTCGACACCGATTTTTTAGCTTGGCTTTTTCTTTATGGTTTTCCCTCTAGGTTAATCTGGCATTCAAATCTGAACACCGATTTTTTAGTCGAAATTCATGTCCAAATCTTACTCCAAGATTCGTATATAGACATGGGTCAAAAATTACCACCCCCATAACTCGGTCAAATCTCATCCGATTTCCACGAAGTTTGGCGTTTTCTTCATGGTTTTCCCTCTAGATTAATCTGGCATTCAAATCTCGACACCGATTTTTTAGTCGAAATTCATGTCCAAATCTTACCCCAAGATTCGTATATAGACATGGGTCAAAAATTACCACCCCATAACTCGGTCAAATCTCATCCGATTTCCACGAAGTTTGGCGTTTTCTTCGTGGTTTTCCCTCTAGCTTAATCTGGCATTCAAATCTGATCACCGATTTTTTAGTCGAAATTCATGTCCAAATCTTACTCCAAGATTCGTATATAGACATGGGTCAAAAATTACCACCCCCATAACTCGGTCAAATCTCATCCGATTTCCACGAAGTTTGGCGTTTTCTTCATGGTTTTCCCTCTAGATTAATCTGGCATTCAAATCTCGACACCGATTTTTTAGTCGAAATTCATGTCCAAATCTTACCCCAAGATTCCTATATAGACATGGGTCAAAAATTACCACCCCCATAACTCGGTCAAATCTCATCCGATTTTCACGAAGTTTGGCTTTCTCTTCATGGTTTTCCCTCTAGATTAATCTGGCATTCAAATCTGAACACCGATTTTTAGTCGAAATTCATGTCCAAATCTTACCCCAAGATTCGTATATAGACATGGGTCAAAAATTACCACCCCCATAACTCGGTCAAATCTCATCCGATTTTGACGAAGCTTGGCTTTTTCTTCATGGTTTTCCCTCTAGATTAATCTGGCATTCAAATCTGAACACCGATTTTTTAGTCGAAATTCATGTCCAAATCTTACCCCAAGATTCGTATATAGACATGGGTCAAAAATTACCACCCCATAACTCGGTCAAATCTCATCCGATTTCCACGAAGCTTGGCTTTTTCTTTATGGTTTTCCCTCTAGATTAAACTGGCATTCAAATCTGATCACCGATTTTTTAGTCGAAATTCATGTCCAAATTTTACTCCAAGATTCGTATATAGACATGGGTCAAAAATTACCACCCCCATAGCTCGGTCAAATCTCATCAGATTTCCACGAAGTTTGGCTTTTTCTTCATGGTTTTCCCTCTAGATTAATCTGGCATTCAAATCTGAACACCGATTGTTTAGTCGAAATTCATGTCCAAATCTTACCCCAAGATTCCTATATAGACATGGGTCAAAAATTCCCACCCCCATAACTCGGTCAAATCTCATCCGATTTGGACGAAGCTTGGCTTTTTCTTTATGGTTTTCCCTCTAGATTAATCTGGCATTCAAATCTGAACACCGATTTTTTAGTCGAAATTCATGTCCAAATCTTACCCCAAGATTCGTATATAGACATGGGTCAAAAATTACCACCCCATAACTCGGTCAAATCTCATCCGATTTCCACGAAGTTTGGCGTTTTCTTCGTGGTTTTCCCTCTAGCTTAATCTGGCATTCAAATCTGATCACCGATTTTTTAGTCGAAATTCATGTCCAAATTTTACTCCAAGATTCGTATATAGACATGGGTCAAAAATTACCACCCCCATAACTCGGTCAAATCTCATCCGATTTCCACGAAGTTTGGCGTTTTCTTCATGGTTTTCCCTCTAGATTAATCTGGCATTCAAATCTCGACACCGATTTTTTAGTCGAAATTCATGTCCAAATCTTACCCCAAGATTCCTATATAGACATGGGTCAAAAATTACCACCCCCATAACTCGGTCAAATCTCATCCGATTTTCACGAAGTTTGGCTTTCTCTTCATGGTTTTCCCTCTAGATTAATCTGGCATTCAAATCTCGACACCGATTTTTTAGTCGAAATTCATGTCCAAATCTTACCCCAAGATTCCTATATAGACATGGGTCAAAAATTACCACCCCCATAACTCGGTCAAATCTCATCCGATTTTCACGAAGTTTGGCTTTCTCTTCATGGTTTTCCCTCTAGATTAATCTGGCATTCAAATCTGAACACCGATTTTTAGTCGAAATTCATGTCCAAATCTTACCCCAAGATTCGTATATAGACATGGGTCAAAAATTACCACCCCCATAACTCGGTCAAATCTCATCCGATTTTGACGAAGCTTGGCTTTTTCTTCATGGTTTTCCCTCTAGATTAATCTGGCATTCAAATCTGAACACCGATTTTTTAGTCGAAATTCATGTCCAAATCTTACCCCAAGATTCCTATATAGACATGGGTCAAAAATTACCACCCCCATAACTCGGTCAAATCTCATCCGATTTTCACGAAGCTTGGATTTTTCTTCACGGTTTTCCCTCTAGATTAATCTGGCATTCAAATCTCGACACCGATTTTTTAGTCGAAATTCATGTCCAAATCTTACCCCAAGATTCGTATATAGACATGGGTCAAAAATTACCACCCCCATAACTCGGTCAAATCTCATCCGATTTTGACGAAGCTTGGCTTTTTCTTCATGGTTTTCCCTCTAGATTAATCTGGCATTCAAATCTGAACACCGATTTTTTAGTCGAAATTCATGTCCAAATCTTACCCCAAGATTGTTTAGTCGAAATTCATGTCCAAATCTTACCCCAAGATTCCTATATAGACTTGGGTCAAAAATTCCCACCCCCATAACTCGGTCAAATCTCATCCGATTTGGACGAAGCTTGGCTTTTTCTTCATGGTTTTTCCTCTAGATTAATCTGGCATTCAAATCTCGACACCGATTTTTTAGCTTGGCTTTTTCTTTATGGTTTTCCCTCTAGATTAATCTGGCATTCAAATCTGAACACCGATTTTTTAGTCGAAATTCATGTCCAAATCTTACCCCAAGATTCCGTATATAGACATGGGTCAAAAATTACCACCCCATAACTCGGTCAAATCTCATCCGATTTCCACGAAGTTTGGCGTTTTCTTCATGGTTTTCCCTCTAGCTTAATCTGGCATTCAAATCTGATCACCGATTTTTTAGTCGAAATTCATGTCCAAATTTTACTCCAAGATTCGTATATAGACATGGGTCAAAAATTACCACCCCCATAACTCGGTCAAATCTCATCCGATTTCCACGAAGTTTGGCGTTTTCTTCATGGTTTTCCCTCTAGATTAATCTGGCATTCAAATCTCGACACCGATTTTTTAGTCGAAATTCATGTCCAAATCTTACCCCAAGATTCCTATATAGACATGGGTCAAAAATTACCACCCCCATAACTCGGTCAAATCTCATCCGATTTTCACGAAGCTTGGCTTTTTCTTCATGGTTTTCCCTCTAGATTAATCTGGCATTCAAATCTAAACACCGATTTTTTAGTCGAAATTCATGTCCAAATCTTACCCCAAGATTCGTATATAGACATGGGTCAAAAATTACCACCCCATAACTCGGTCAAATCTCATCCGATTTCCACGAAGCTTGGCTTTTTCTTTATGGTTTTCCCTCTAGATTAATCTGGCATTCAAATCTGAACACCGATTTTTTAGTCGAAATTCATGTCCAAATCTTACCCCAAGATTCGTATATAGACATGGGTCAAAAATTACCACCCCCATAACTCGGTCAAATCTCATCCGATTTTGACGAAGCTTGGCTTTTTCTTCATGGTTTTCCCTCTAGATTAATCTGGCATTCAAATCTCGACACCGATTTTTTAGCTTGGCTTTTTCTTTATGGTTTTCCCTCTAGATTAATCTGGCATTCAAATCTGAACACCGATTTTTTAGTCGAAATTCATGTCCAAATCTTACCCCAAGATTCCGTATATAGACATGGGTCAAAAATTACCACCCCATAACTCGGTCAAATCTCATCCGATTTCCACGAAGTTTGGCGTTTTCTTCATGGTTTTCCCTCTAGCTTAATCTGGCATTCAAATCTGATCACCGATTTTTTAGTCGAAATTCATGTCCAAATTTTACTCCAAGATTCGTATATAGACATGGGTCAAAAATTACCACCCCCATAACTCGGTCAAATCTCATCCGATTTCCACGAAGTTTGGCGTTTTCTTCATGGTTTTCCCTCTAGATTAATCTGGCATTCAAATCTCGACACCGATTTTTTAGTCGAAATTCATGTCCAAATCTTACCCCAAGATTCCTATATAGACATGGGTCAAAAATTACCACCCCCATAACTCGGTCAAATCTCATCCGATTTTCACGAAGCTTGGCTTTTTCTTCATGGTTTTCCCTCTAGATTAATCTGGCATTCAAATCTAAACACCGATTTTTTAGTCGAAATTCATGTCCAAATCTTACCCCAAGATTCGTATATAGACATGGGTCAAAAATTACCACCCCATAACTCGGTCAAATCTCATCCGATTTCCACGAAGCTTGGCTTTTTCTTTATGGTTTTCCCTCTAGATTAATCTGGCATTCAAATCTGAACACCGATTTTTTAGTCGAAATTCATGTCCAAATCTTACCCCAAGATTCGTATATAGACATGGGTCAAAAATTACCACCCCCATAACTCGGTCAAATCTCATCCGATTTTGACGAAGCTTGGCTTTTTCTTCATGGTTTTCCCTCTAGATTAATCTGGCATTCAAATCTGAACACCGATTTTTTAGTCGAAATTCATGTCCAAATCTTACCCCAAGATTCCTATATAGACATGGGTCAAAAATTACCACCCCCATAACTCGGTCAAATCTCATCCGATTTTCACGAAGCTTGGATTTTTCTTCATGGTTTTCCCTCTAGATTAATCTGGCATTCAAATCTCGACACCGATTTTTTAGTCGAAATTCATGTCCAAATCTTACCCCAAGATTCGTATATAGACATGGGTCAAAAATTACCACCCCCATAACTCGGTCAAATCTCATCCGATTTTGACGAAGCTTGGCTTTTTCTTCATGGTTTTCCCTCTAGATTAATCGGGCATTCAAATATCGATACCGATCTTCTAGTCGAAATTCATGTCCAAATCTTACCCCAAGATTCGTATATAGACATGGGCCAAAAATTACCACCCCCATAACTCGGTCAAATCTCATCCGATTTTGACGAAGCTTGGCTTTTTCTTCATGGTTTTCCCTCTAGATTAATCTGGCATTCAAATCTGAACACCGATTTTTTAGTCGAAATTCATGTCCAAATCTTACCCCAAGATTCGTATATAGACATGGGTTAAAAATTACCACCCCCATAACTCGGTCAAATCTCATCCGATTTTGACGAAGCTTGGCTTTTTCTTCATGGTTTTCCCTCTAGATTAATCTGGCATTCAAATCTGAACACCGATTTTTTAGTCGAAATTCATGTCCAAATCTTACCCCAAGATTCCGTATATAGACATGGATCAAAAATTACCACCCCCATAACTCGGTCAAATCTCATCCGATTTTGACGAAGCTTGGCTTTTTCTTCATGGTTTTCCCTCTAGATTAATCTGGCATTCAAATCTGAACACCGATTTTTTAGTCGAAATTCATGTCCAAATCTTACCCCAAGATTCGTATATAGACATGGGTCAAAAATTACCACCCCCATAACTCGGTCAAATCTCATCCGATTTTCACGAAGCATGGATTTTTCTTCATTGTTTTCCCTCTAGATTAATCTGGCATTCAAATCTCGACACCGTTTTTTTAGTCGAAATTCATGTCCAAATCTTACCCCAAAATTCCTATATAGACATGGGTCAAAAATTACCACCCCATAACTCGGTCAAATCTCATCCGATTTCCACGAAGCTTGGCTTTTTCTTCATGGTTTTCCCTCTAGATTAATCTGGCATTCAAATCTGATCACCGATTTTTTAGTCGAAATTCATGTCCAAATCTTACCCCAAGATTCGTATATAGACATGGGTCAAAAATTACCACCCCCATAACTCGGTCAAATCTCATCCGATTTTGACGAAACTTGGCTTTTTCTTCATGGTTTTCCCTCTAGATTAATCTGGCATTCAAATCTGAACACCGATTTTTTAGTCGAAATTCATGTCCAAATCTTACCCCAAGATTCCTATATAGACATGGGTCAAAAATTACCACCCCATAACTCGGTCAAATCTCATCCGATTTCCACGAAGCTTGGATTTTTCTTTATGGTTTTCCCTCTAGATTAATCTGGCTTTCAAATCTGATCACCGATTTTTTAGTCGAAATTCATGTCCAAATTTTACTCCAAGATTCGTATATAGACATGGGTCAAAAATTACCACCCCCATAACTGGGTCAAATCTCATCCGATTTCCACGAAGTTTGGCTTTTTCTTCGTGGTTTTCCCTCTAGATTAATCTGCCATTCAAATCTGAACACCGATTTTTTAGTCGAAATTCATGTCCAAATCTTACCCCAAGATTTGTACATAGACATGGGTCAAAAATTACCACCCCCATAACTCGGTCAAATCTGATCCGATTTCCACGAAGTTTGGCTTTTTCTTCATGGTTTTCCCTCTAAATTAATCTGCCATTCAAATCTGAACACCGATTTTTAGTCGAAATTCATGTCCAAATCTTACCCCAAGATTTGTATATAGACATGGGTCAAAAATTACCACCCCCATAGCTCGGTCAAATCTCATCCGATTTTCACGAAGTTTGGCTTTTTCTTCATGGTTTTCCCTCTAGATAATTCGGGCATTCAAATCTCGATACCGATTTTTTAGTCGAAATTCATGTCCAAATCTTACCCCAAGATTTGTATATAGACATGGGTCAAAAATTACCACCCCCATAACTCGGTCAAATCTGATCCGATTTCCACGAAGTTTGGCTTTTTCTTCATGGTTTTCCCTCTAGATTAATCTGCCATTCAAATCTGAACACCGATTTTTAGTCGAAATTCATGTCCAAATCTTACCCCAAGATTTGTATATAGACATGGGTCAAAAATTACCACCCCCATAGCTCGGTCAAATCTCATCCGATTTTCACGAAGTTTGGCTTTTTCTTCATGGTTTTCCCTCTAGATAATTCGGGCATTCAAATCTCGATACCGATTTTTTAGTCGAAATTCATGTCCAAATCTTACCCCAAGATTCGTATATAGACATGGGTCAAAAATTACCACCCCCATAACTCGGTCAAATCTGATCCGATTTCCACGAAGTATGGCTTTTTCTTCATGGTTTTCCCTCTAGATTAATCTGCCATTCAAATCTGAACACCGATTTTTAGTCGAAATTCATGTCCAAATCTTACCCCAAGATTTGTATATAGACATGGGTCAAAAATTACCACCCCCATAACTCGGTCAAATCTCATCCGATTTTGACGAAGCTTGGCTTTTTCTTCATGGTTTTCCCTCTAGATTAATCTGGCATTCAAATCTGAATACCGACTTTTTAGTCGAAATTCATGTCCAAATCTTACCCCAAGATTCGTATATAGACATGGGTCAAAAATTACCACCCCCATAACTCGGTCAAATCTGATCCGATTTCCACGAAGTTTGGCTTTTTCTTCATGGTTTTCCCTCTAGATTAATCTGCCATTCAAATCTGAACACCGATTTTAGTCGAAATTCATGTCCAAATCTTACCCCAAGATTCGTATATAGACATGGGTCAAAAATTACCACCCCCATAACTCGGTCAAATCTGATCCGATTTCCACGAAGTATGGCTTTTTCTTCATGGTTTTCCCTCTAGATTAATCTGCCATTCAAATCTGAACACCGATTTTTAGTCGAAATTCATGTCCAAATCTTACCCCAAGATTTGTATATAGACATGGGTCAAAAATTACCACCCCCATAGCTCGGTCAAATCTCATCCGATTTTCGCGAAGTTTGGCTTTTTCTTCATGGTTTTCCCTCTAGATTAATCGGGCATTCAAATCTCGACACCGATTTTTTAGTCGAAATTCATGTCCAAATCTTACCCCAAGATTCGTATATAGACATGGGCCAAAAATTACCACCCCCATAACTCGGTCAAATCTCATCCGATTTTGACGAAGCTTGGCTTTTTCTTCATGGTTTTCCCTCTAGATTAATCTGGCATTCAAATCTGAACACCGATTTTTTAGTCGAAATTCATGTCCAAATCTTACCCCAAGATTCGTATATAGACATGGGTTAAAAATTACCACCCCCATAACTCGGTCAAATCTCATCCGATTTTGACGAAGCTTGGCTTTTTCTTCATGGTTTTCCCTCTAGATTAATCTGGCATTCAAATCTGAACACCGATTTTTTAGTCGAAATTCATGTCCAAATCTTACCCCAAGATTCCGTATATAGACATGGATCAAAAATTACCACCCCCATAACTCGGTCAAATCTCATCCGATTTTGACGAAGCTTGGCTTTTTCTTCATGGTTTTCCCTCTAGATTAATCTGGCATTCAAATCTGAACACCGATTTTTTAGTCGAAATTCATGTCCAAATCTTACCCCAAGATTCGTATATAGACATGGGTCAAAAATTACCACCCCCATAACTCGGTCAAATCTCATCCGATTTTCACGAAGCATGGATTTTTCTTCATGGTTTTCCCTCTAGATTAATCTGGCATTCAAATCTCGACACCGATTTTTTAGTCGAAATTCATGTCCAAATCTTACCCCAAAATTCCTATATAGACATGGGTCAAAAATTACCACCCCATAACTCGGTCAAATCTCATCCGATTTCCACGAAGCTTGGCTTTTTCTTCATGGTTTTCCCTCTAGATTAATCTGGCATTCAAATCTGATCACCGATTTTTTAGTCGAAATTCATGTCCAAATCTTACCCCAAGATTCGTATATAGACATGGGTCAAAAATTACCACCCCCATAACTCGGTCAAATCTCATCCGATTTTGACGAAGCTTGGCTTTTTCTTCATGGTTTTCCCTCTAGATTAATCTGGCATTCAAATCTGAACACCGATTTTTTAGTCGAAATTCATGTCCAAATCTTACCCCAAGATTCCTATATAGACATGGGTCAAAAATTACCACCCCCATAACTCGGTCAAATCTCATCCGATTTTCACGAAGCTTGGATTTTTCTTCATGGTTTTCCCTCTAGATTAATCTGGCATTCAAATCTCGACACCGATTTTTTAGTCGAAATTCATGTCCAAATCTTACCCCAAGATTCCTATATAGACATGGGTCAAAAATTACCACCCCATAACTCGGTCAAATCTCATCCGATTTCCACGAAGCTTGGCTTTTTCTTTATGGTTTTCCCTCTAGATTAATCTGGCTTTCAAATCTGAACACCGATTTTTTAGTCGAAATTCATGTCCAAATCTTACCCCAAGATTTGTATATAGACATGGGTCAAAAATTACCACCCCCATAACTCGGTCAAATCTCATCCGATTTCGACGAAGCTTGGCTTTTTCTTCATGGTTTTCCCTCTAGATTAATCTGGCATTCAAATCTGAATACCGACTTTTTAGTCGAAATTCATGTCCAAATCTTACCCCAAGATTCGTATATAGACATGGGTCAAAAATTACCACCCCCATAACTCGGTCAAATCTGATCCGATTTCCACGAAGTTTGGCTTTTTCTTCATGGTTTTCCCTCTAGATTAATCTGCCATTCAAATCTGAACACCGATTTTTAGTCGAAATTCATGTCCAAATCTTACCCCAAGATTTGTATATAGACATGGGTCAAAAATTACCACCCCCATAGCTCGGTCAAATCTCATCCGATTTTCACGAAGTTTGGCTTTTTCTTCATGGTTTTCCCTCTAGATAATTCGGGCATTCAAATCTCGATACCGATTTTTTAGTCGAAATTCATGTCCAAATCTTACCCCAAGATTCGTATATAGACATGGGTCAAAAATTACCACCCCCATAACTCGGTCAAATCTCATCCGATTTTGACGAAGCTTGGCTTTTTCTTCATGGTTTTCCCTCTAGATTAATCTGGCATTCAAATCTGAACACCGATTTTTAGTCGAAATTCATGTCCAAATCTTACCCCAAGATTCGTATATAGACATGGGTCAAAAATTACCACCCCCATAACTCGGTCAAATCTCATCCGATTTTGACGAAGCTTGGCTTTTTCTTCATGGTTTTCCCTCTAGATTAATCTGGCATTCAAATCTGAACACCGATTTTTTAGTCGAAATTCATGTCCAAATCTTACCCCAAGATTCCGTATATAGACATGGATCAAAAATTACCACCCCCATAACTCGGTCAAATCTCATCCGATTTTGACGAAGCTTGGCTTTTTCTTCATGGTTTTCCCTCTAGATTAATCTGGCATTCAAATCTGAACACCGATTTTTTAGTCGAAATTCATGTCCAAATCTTACCCCAAGATTCGTATATAGACATGGGTCAAAAATTACCACCCCCATAACTCGGTCAAATCTCATCCGATTTTCACGAAGCATGGATTTTTCTTCATGGTTTTCCCTCTAGATTAATCTGGCATTCAAATCTCGACACCGATTTTTTAGTCGAAATTCATGTCCAAATCTTACCCCAAAATTCCTATATAGACATGGGTCAAAAATTACCACCCCATAACTCGGTCAAATCTCATCCGATTTCCACGAAGCTTGGCTTTTTCTTCATGGTTTTCCCTCTAGATTAATCTGGCATTCAAATCTGATCACCGATTTTTTAGTCGAAATTCATGTCCAAATCTTACCCCAAGATTCGTATATAGACATGGGTCAAAAATTACCACCCCCATAACTCGGTCAAATCTCATCCGATTTTCACGAAGCATGGATTTTTCTTCATGGTTTTCCCTCTAGATTAATCTGGCATTCAAATCTCGACACCGATTTTTTAGTCGAAATTCATGTCCAAATCTTACCCCAAAATTCCTATATAGACATGGGTCAAAAATTACCACCCCATAACTCGGTCAAATCTCATCCGATTTCCACGAAGTTTGGCTTTTTCTTCATGGTTTTCCCTCTAGATTAATCTGCCATTCAAATCTGAACACCGATTTTTAGTCGAAATTCATGTCCAAATCTTACCCCAAGATTTGTATATAGACATGGGTCAAAAATTACCACCCCCATAACTCGGTCAAATCTCATTCGATTTTCACGAAGCTTGGATTTTACTTCATGGTTTTCCCTCTAGATTAAGCTGGCATTCAAATCTCGACACCGATTTTTTAGTCGAAATTCATGTCCAAATCTTACCCCAAGATTCGTATATAGACATGGGTCAAAAATTACCACCCCCATAACTCGGTCAAATCTCATCCGATTTTGACGAAGCTTGGCTTTTTCTTCATGGTTTTCCCTCTAGATTAATCTGGCATTCAAATCTGAACACCGATTTTTTAGTCGAAATTCATGTCCAAATCTTACCCCAAGATTCGTATATAGACATGGGTCAAAAATTACCACCCCCATAACTCGGTCAAATCTCATCCGATTTTCACGAAGCATGGATTTTTCTTCATGGTTTTCCCTCTAGATTAATCTGGCATTCAAATCTCGACACCGATTTTTTAGTCGAAATTCATGTCCAAATCTTACCCCAAAATTCCTATATAGACATGGGTCAAAAATTACCACCCCATAACTCGGTCAAATCTCATCCGATTTCCACGAAGTTTGGCTTTTTCTTCATGGTTTTCCCTCTAGATTAATCTGCCATTCAAATCTGAACACCGATTTTTAGTCGAAATTCATGTCCAAATCTTACCCCAAGATTTGTATATAGACATGGGTCAAAAATTACCACCCCCATAACTCGGTCAAATCTCATTCGATTTTCACGAAGCTTGGATTTTACTTCATGGTTTTCCCTCTAGATTAAGCTGGCATTCAAATCTCGACACCGATTTTTTAGTCGAAATTCATGTCCAAATCTTACCCCAAGATTCGTATATAGACATGGGTCAAAAATTACCACCCCCATAACTCGGTCAAATCTCATCCGATTTTGACGAAGCTTGGCTTTTTCTTCATGGTTTTCCCTCTAGATTAATCTGGCATTCAAATCTGAACACCGATTTTTTAGTCGAAATTCATGTCCAAATCTTACCCCAAGATTCGTATATAGACATGGGTCAAAAATTACCACCCCCATATCTCGGCCAAATCTCATCCGATTTTCACGAAGTTTGGCTTTTTATACCCTGAGCCCATTAAAAATGGGTATAAGGGTATATTGTATTTGTGCGAAAGCCAAATATATGTAACAATCAGAAGGAAGCAACTCCGACCCCATAAAGTATATATATATATTCTTGATCCGCATAAATAGCTGAGTCGATCTAGCCATGTCCGTCTGTCTGTCCGTCCGTCCGTCCGTCCGTCTGTATGTATGAACGCAAGGATCTCAGAACCCATAAGAGCTAGAGACTTAAAATTTTAGATGTAGATGCTCCTAGTTCCCGCGCAGATCGAGTTTGTTTCCGATAATCAATAACTTACTCCGTTTCCAAGCAATCTGGTGAATAATAAGATTTTGGTAAATAATAAGAGCTAGTCATCAAACTTGACATATAGCTTCTAAAATAGAATATATATATGCATTTGATGTTTTAAGAAGAGGGTTCAGGGTATCCCCTAGTCGGGAGCTCCCGACTAGAACCTCTTACTTGTTGCATTTGAAATGAGATAAGTTATCAAATGGGGTATATATTCCGTTTATCATCGAGAAATATCAGCTTATTTAACTATTTACTTTGCCTACATTTTCGTTATCTTATGTTTTTTTTATTTTTCTTGTTCTATTTAAGATGGCTCGCAGGATATATGAAACTCACCCTTGCTCAGTGCAAACGTCCAAACGATGACCCATTTTCTTTGTACAAACTGCGCTGTATAGTATTTTAAACATTTTTATTGTGCAACCTAATGGGCGTTTTGTTGCGGAGCCCTTTGACTGAACACGCATACACACACACACACACTCAGGCTTTCTTTATAGCATAAGTATGTACGGTAAGTGCATCCCACTCAGATGTTATTGTTGTTGTTATTCTTTTTACGGCTGCTCAAAAGGTAAACTAGCCAAACAATACAATCAATACTCGCACACACACACACAGATATGACCAGTGCGTGTGCGTGTTTGTGTGTTAGTTTAGCGCTTAAATAGAATTCTTAAGTGTGGCACAATCGCGAGCTGTTTCTTAAGCCATAACACGCACACACCCATACAACCGCATGGCAGTGGGGATAGCTAAAATGGCTATAAAGTAGCATATTAAAAGATTTTTAAACATGCTTCGCTTTAAATTGACGCTCGCTGGGCGTGCGTGTCTGTGTTTCTGTGCTGTTTATTCCATGTTTATTGGCTAGCTGATCTTTGTGCTAGTTGGATAGTTGAAATCATGGCCACGTGCACACAGCATACGAGATTATGAATTATAGTTTCCTTGCGCTTAGCTGACCGTTTGCCTTGTCCAAATTTTATTTATTTTTTCTTGTGCTGGGCAAGTCTCAGGATTTACGAGTTCGCCTAATTGCATGCGACAATAAATTTTCCAACTGTAGGAATATGCTTAAAATATTTGAAACTGTGCGTTTCTTAATTTCTTCATATATATATATATACATTTTTTTTTTTGCTGGCGCCTTCGTTTTATCTGGCTGCGAAAATGAGTTTTTATTTATGCGACAAATTGCAGAATAAAGTGCAGTGCAATATCGAAACGGATATTGAGCAATGTTCATGGCTGGGAAAAATGATTTAATATTAAAATGAAAACTGTGCGTTCGCTGTGTAGTTTAAGCCATGCGATGTTGTAAAATATGCATCGTGCATAGTTTTTTGTTAATATCGATACGTTTTGCAATATCCTTTAATTTGTTGCATGATTTCAGTGGGTTCATTAGGAGTTCTCGACTGATTTTCGCAATTAAAATGTTAATTGATATGCAGCTACGATATTTGCAAAATGTTTGCCATACTAGGCATTATTTTTTGAAAAACCCATCGCAGGTTATTTCATGGACGAGCAGTTATTGCATTTCATTTGTGTACCTCTTGCAGTGATTATTGTGAATTTTAAAGAAAATCTGTAACATTTCGCCAAATTCATTTCAAATTCATATGAAAATACGATTCTTGATTGAAATCTCGTGCTGTACAGTACACAGTACTTCTCCCTACCTGATTAATTATAAATAAATAAATTATCATGACTCCTTTCCGGATGGTCCTAAAATGATAATCCATTGGGTCCGACTATATAAAATAATTAGTAGTGTGGCGTATTATATGTATGTTGCTTAACAGTTTTATGCTCATATGTTTTAATGTTCTGGTAAAAAGTTGAAATGAAATGAAAAGAAAAACATGCGATAAGAATATGTTTCTTATCCAATTTGTTGTTTTCCAATTTGCTTTCAATTAAACAGGCCAAGCTTTACTTGATTTTTAGATAACTCAATCCGCTGCGATAACAAGGTTTAAAGACATGTTTTTAAAATATCCTCCTTCTATGCGATTCTCATGAATTTAAGTACGTCAGGCTTGTCTTTAAGTACGTCAGTTGCCTTGGCAGGCGAATAACCTTTATTTTGTTTGTTGTTGTTTATTTCCCTCCTTCTTTCCTCTGCTCCTACTCTTATCTACTTTTTCTTATACTTATAAAGACGATCTCCATCGCCTAATGAGCATTAATTTATATAATTTCTATATAAAAATAAGAATACATTTTAAATTGAGTCGTGGGATGCGCTTATATACAAATATGTATATATATACTTATATATTATGCTCGATCTTAAAGATAGGTAATTGATTTGGTTAGATGGACGTGCTCGTGCGCATCTTGAGATCAGTTGCTTGAGCCTCTGGGTCTTGTTGGATTATACAAAGTTCCGTTTCTTGTCGCAGTTATTTCTGCATTTAACATCTCACGCTCCGCCTCGTCAAGCTGGTCGCTTGAGTGCACCTCGAACTGTCACTGCAAATTCGCATTTACAAACACAAGCGCAACTGTGGTCCACACCCCTTTTCCTGGGCACCCTGTGTTAGTTTCGCATGTTTGTTACACGTTTAAATGTCAAATACGCAACGCTAAACACAATTCCTAAGCAAATCGCACAAAATGCAGCACATAAAAATGTCAAAGTTGTGCCGCAGCTTTCTGTTTGCCACTTGCCCCCTCGCTGCCACCCTGCTGCCTGTCCTAGTCAGGCATTGTCTGTGTGAGAAATGTAAATTTTATCTTTGGCAAAGTAACTTTTACAATTTCATTATGTTTCATTTGCATCAAATGCGTGTGCAGCGCGACCGCGTTGCATGCAAATTTGCCACGCCCTGGTTGCCATTGGAGCGCATTGCAATTGGGCGTGTGTGTGTGTGTGAGTGTGAGTTCGTCGTTTTGCTGATAACCGCATTGCACTCCTGGCTGCGCAATCTACGACTTGCCGCTGATCCTTTGGCTGCAGGAGCAACTTTTTGATTGTCCCCTGTCCCGGTCGCCACCTCGCCTATTGTAATAACAGCAGCGTATTATTATTTTGACTGCTACTGTTAACAGTTTGTCTTGTTGTTTTCGTTGTGTGTGCTGCAACTGAATGATTTCTCATGCTGCGGCGACCTTGTCGATTTTGATGGCTGCCATTGTGCAGCAAAAGTTTGTCCTTTGTTTGTGCCAGAAGACTTCGGGTCCCAAAAATACATAATACAATTGACATTCGCATTAGAGCTGCTTGTTATTGCGATTTCTTGAAGCGGCAATGCATATTTTCGCCTTTGCTAATGGCAAACTTCTGCGCGCGGGCGACGTTCGGGGATTGGGGCACCTTTTCCTTTCATTTCTCTTTTTCTTACAGATTACGCATACGCAGCGTTGACTTAGAGCCCTTTTAAAATTCTCTTTCAAGTGAGCAGAGCACACTAAACATAATTAACATATGCTTTTTGCGCCTTTGCGAGCATTTTAAGGTTCCATATTCCCCTTACCGTTGGCTAATAATTTAATTGGGCCATGCGCAGTGCGTGCGTATGGCGGCAGTTAATGCGGCAGTGCCAAAGGCGGCAAAAAAACTAAAACCGTTTTTCTTCGTTTGGTTTAATGAGAATCTAGCGCCAGGACCAAAGGCAAGGCCAAAGGAAAAGGTATAAAAGCACAGGACAGTGAAATGGTGCGAACTTTTGAGTTTGGCTCAAAGCTAACAAGTCGGTTTTTGGTTAATTAAAATGTGAAGCCAACGACAAACATAACTGTGAATTGCACGTAGTTATGCAGCGTCCTGCATGCGCGCGTATCTGTGTGTGTATGTAAATGTGTTTGTCCTTATTTATCGCGCAAAGCGCATGAATAATAATTAGCCTCAGGCCAAGGGCAAAAATGCTTGGGGTGTAGAGATGGTTGGAGTACCCACGACAACTTGAACTTAATTTGTGCACTGCCTGACTATCTAACCCATTGTAAATTCCGTCTTTCACACCTGTTACACGCAATTATCCGGCCACATGCAAAGAAACTTTTCGGGCGGACTGCAGTCGGAGCCCCATCTTTGACAGCGCTTCATTTCCGCTGCCAGAGTGAAGCTGGCACGGAAGGAAATGAGTCTCGGATTAGTACACCAGTCGCAGGATAGAAACTAAGAGAGTGGGAATAATTTCAGTGAAAGGCGCTGCGGGTGACCAACCGGTGGCGGCTGTCAGAGTGCTGTATAAGTAGTTTGGGGCTAAGTGCCAGCAACATTGGAGCCGTGGAGACGTGCAGTAACTGCCACACGCACTGATTGCCACTGAAATGCATGTGAAATTAACCTCGAGCGCTGTTCGGTTTAATTTGCACTTGACGCTGCCGGCGGAAGAACTTCTGCGCGGGCTTGTAATGCATGCCAATGGAAGTCGATGCAGCTGGAACGGCAACGGCAACGGCAACAGCTGCGTCTCAAATGGAATTTTCTTTAGCTTATTTGCTGGCTGGCTGACGGCTGATGGCCTGGACCGTCACGTGGACACGCCACCTGCTTCGGCTGCCGCATACGGGGTTAACTTTATCTGCATTTCGTTGCGGAAGTTGAAAGCTGTCAAATGTAGCACGAGCGACTTCGGTGCGTAATCGTATTTGATATGCGAGTGGGCATGCTTTGGTAAGCTTGAAACACACCCATCTGAACCACTCTAATGAAAAGAGTAAAATGAATGTCGCTTGGCTATTCAGCTTGCTTTTACTATTCTGAAAAAAATCGGACGCTTATTGTGTTTGTAGAGTTCGTAAAAAACCAATTAGAAGCGAGAACACAATAAGTGGAAACAGCATACGATCTAAGCGTCAAGAGTATCAATATATCAGAAACAATATGACGAGAGCTAAACAATGATAACGAGTGATCAATCAGGTCGATGACAATGAGATGACAAGAGCGAAATGAAGACGGCAATGTGCTGAGAACTAAATACTGAGGGTTGACTGCGAAATGACGAGAGTGAAGCGACGAGATCGAAATGACGAGAACGGAACACCGAGAGCCAACGATGATACTGGCTGATGTGACGATGATTATGGAAGCGAGACGACAAGAGCGAAAGGACGAAAACACAGTGAAGAGAACGAAATACCAAAAACGAAACGATGAAAGCGCAATGATGAGAACGAAATGGCAATACTGAATGATGAAAGCATAATAATGGGAGCGATATGATAGGGCAAACTGACGAGAGTAAAACTTAAGTGAAAAAAAAGATTCAAAGGTGAGATAACTAGAGCGAAAGTTAAATAACGAGAGGGTACTAACGAGATTGAAACGATGAAAGTAAGCTATGAAGACGGGGAGGACGAGAACAAAACGACGGTTCCAAAGGCTCAGAGCAGGGTTCTTCTCGCAAAAAGCAAAGAAAGAGGGCAAAACTGAAGTTAAACGAGAATTGAAGGATATCTTTGCAACATCATAAATCCAATTCATTAAGCCCCGTCAATCGCATTTGGCCTTGAATCTGCTAATGTTACGGCTTATACAGACAGCTACATTTTATAATGGCAATGGCAATATTTAAGGTATTTCAGATTAAGTGACAGATTAATTTGCATAATATATTTATTTTGTAATTCGAAGCCTCTCATAATCAGCTTAACAGCCCAAAACCAATTCAGGTATATTGAGTGCACAGTCGCAACGCATTCCAAACAGGAGCATGATTTATATTTATTAAATTGTTAATGGAATATACTATATTCAATTCAACTCATTATAGAGTGCATGCAGTTGGAAAGTTCGCACCGGTATGAGCTATACCATTCGGTCAAACAATCTGTCCATATGCCGATTGAGCTGCTCGACGCATTAACGAAAATCAACATTTAAATTGCAAATTATGCGCGTAGACGGAAAAAAGTCTGGTTGGTAAGCCCCAATGCTGGGCCTGAGCCAGGGACCTGGACTGGATGTTTGGCATTGCCAGCTATTATCCTTACGTATTAATACATACGCCCACGTCCGATTTACAGATCTGGTGCGCAACAAAGGCATCAGCAAAATAAGCTGCAATTGTGCTGTTTGGGGGTTAACTTTTAAATTTATACCCTACTTACGAATAAAATAGAACAGGAATGCAAGTGGAATGGTTTCACAGGTACCACCTATGCTACTCTCGAGAGGCTATTAATTAGAGGCAAAGCAATCTTACAAATCGACCACTGATAAACCCCTGAGCCAATTTTAATCTACGTGGGTTGGCTTAAGTCAAATGATTTAAAGTGATTTATAGACGGAAATTTATGATTTTTCCTCAGTTCATCGACCCAGTCAACTCACAGGACCAAAAGATTGTGATAAATTAATTATTAAAACGGTAGATAATTTAATTTTCTATAATTTCGTACATTTTTTTTTTTCATTTATTTTAGAGTTTGGCTTAAAGAGGTTCAGATTTTTTGCTGATTATTCCTATATACAGTTTTTATATTTAAAAGCTGTTCTTCATAAAGAAAAAACTTGGGCTGATATCATGATGATAAAGCTCAGCTAGGCTATACATTAATTAATAGGTTACATATGTCTTGTTAAGTATAAAACAAGCTCTGGTAGGGTATTGAAAGATATGTTCAGGGCCATTAATGTGCGACATTTGGTTTGATGGGCTGATTTTTATTATTATTTGTATTTCTGCCAATGCGCATAAGTGCAATAAAGATGCAAAAGAGAATTCGAATTGATTACATTCACATACAGGCATACTCATACGCACATATCACGCACACAATGGCGAAATATGACAAAAAATTATTCATTAACACATGCGTAAAACGCAGAAGAACATTGCCATAAATAAATAATTGATGAATTGCAGATGAATTTTCATATTTTATGATGTTTAAGTAGTAGGCCTGGCTGGAGAGTGGGAGGGCGCTTTCGACACAGCCAGCTGTGCAATAATATTATGTTAAAATATACGATTTCGATTCGGGTATTTTTTACGACTGAATGCTCTCTGCCGGCTAGCCAGGGCTAGCCCACAATCGGTTGCTACTTTGTCGTACAACGGTGCGTATGAAAATTGATTGTTGCTTTATTTATGATGCACGCACTCGCAAAGTATACATAAAAAATTAACACAAACATAAAATGCAATCATGCAGCTCAGTTGGGTCTACCAACTCGCGTCTGTCGCGGTCGGCTCAACATTTGTCCATTTGCTTGATTTGCTTTTACGTGCACCCGGAGACAACCACTGATGGCGTCGAGGCCACATCGGGCTCCCGTCTCGTGCCTCTCGTGTTGCGTTGGCCAAGCAATAAAATGCGTCAAACTTTGGTACTAACGAGCGTCGATTTTACGATCTCGCTGCCCACCATCCTGGCCTGGCCTGGCATAGCCTGGCGACAATGCCCCACCCGCTGATACGTGGAGAAACACAGCTGTTTGCTGTCTATCGGTCTCCCCTGTGCTTACATGCCGAACGCTTAATGATTTGTTATGTGGTTTTTATGCCTCTTATGTGCATTGTGTGAGCCGGTAAAAAATGTCAAACAAATGGGTTGGTGGTTGGACAAATAAGTAAAGATGTTCGCCGCACCGAAAGCTGGGTAAATCGAGCTTGAAGTAAATTTTAAAAATCAATTTTAACTAACAAAATAAAGATATTTTTAAGCGTAATTAAATTTCTATTGGGATTCGCTTTTCCTTTTAAATACCAAGTTCTAGCTTAAAGCATATACATAGCTATTAACCCTACTTGATTCGAGAAATGATTTGGATCCTGGCACTGATTTACAACTGCAAGTTGAACGCCACAATTGCCACAGCGTGCAAAATATGTAATTAAACTTAATGAGTGTGAAATGCTTAAATACTTTACAAAATTACAGAGCGAACTTGGCACTGCTGCAAATGCCGTCAGGCAAATCAGCTCATTCATTTGTCAATAAAACGACAATGGGCCCCTTCTCGAGTGCACTTGCAGCAGCGACAGCAAGGACAAAAACAAAGGCGCACAAGCTACCCATCATTGCCTTTCCTCTAACGAACCTAAACATAATTGCTTTTGAATTGTTATGAAGTCTGGAGCTGGCCTGTTTGAGCGTAAATGGGGCTGTGGCAAGGAATAAGATAGCGCCGTTCGGACTGAAGATTTAATGCCCTTGCAGTTGGTAAATTTAAGTTATAGTACACTAATGTTGAACAACATGCTATATTTCAAGCAAAAACTAACAGCTCTGCGTAAATAAGTTATTTGATTGAAATATCCAATTAGGCAATTGAAAGACTAAAATAAACATTAGGTTTATTGGTATATCTAATGTTTTATACTAATGATAATAGAAATAATAACTAAAGTAATTATAATAATAAAAAATAATAAATAATATATAAATAATATTATTATTATTAATATTATAAAAAATAATTGCAAATATTTTTATAGTAGAATATGTCCTGGGCCTGCAATGTAATAACACACAACTGTTGTTGCATACTCTATATTTTAAAATTTCTGATGAAAAGCATTTCATTAGTGCTTGATTTAAGCAATGTGCTCAACAATGCCCATCTAATCCCCGTCAGCTTTGTCTGATATCAACTTCGTTGGCTCTTTAAATAATTGGTAGCTCAGCAGGCTATTTGATTATAATTTATTTTAAAATATTAAATTTAACAGCAAAATACAAATTTTAAGTGCAAAAAAAATAAGAAAAATATTTAAACATGGATGATTGTGAGTACGATCCAAAAGAACAGGCGCACAAAATGGCGTACAATTTCACCAAGGAAGCCATACAGAACGCGGGCTACTACTATAGAAGTCGAGCGCCGGTCCATATAAGTGTGCCGGAGACATCGACGCCGTCGTCCTTGCCTCAGTTCATACTGGATGCACAAATTGATCGATATCTGCGACGCCGCAAACATCGAATGTTGCGCGAACATTTGCATTATTAAAATTGAAACGAAACAAAGAGCAGGAGCAGGACTAGGAGGAGGTCGCTGCATGGATGAATGCGCGGAAAACCGACCGTGTTAATTATGCTAAACTTAGTTGGTTATTAAATTTTTGGCAAAATGTGCATAATGATAATGCATTTCGTTATTTTTGATGCTTGCTGGCTGCCTGGTTTATTTTTAATGTGTGATCATCAGTTATTGTTGCTGTGTGTGCGTGTGTGTAGCTGTGTGTGTGCATGTGTGTGTGGTTGCTGCACTTTGTTTTGGCTCCGTGCTCGGTGCGGATGTTGTTTTTGTGTGAGAGATCTGCGCTTTAAAACGATTATGAGTGTTGTTATTGTTCATATTGCAGCGCTAAGTGCACGCACCTAACAAATGTTAGTTTTGCAATACACACATACACTTGCAACACATATTTACGCACAAACAGGCACATGCGGCAAGTCATCTTGTTGCTATACCCTGCCGTAAGCGATTGAAAGGGGCAATGTATGCTAATATAAGCGCTATTAATCTATTTCGGTAGTCGATAGTTGACATCATTAGTACTTAAGATACTAAGTAGTAGCAGCTAATGGAAATAATTGATGTGTCCATTTAAACTGTCTGTTGTACGAAGACTTGAATTTGTTTCTTAATTCCTAAAGAGAAGTTTTGTATGTTTGCTATCTTATAAAATAAATTGATTACATTTGATATTTCCTAAAATATCAGGAAACAAAGGGTAGCGCCCAGTTAAGCTTCGGTCCGACCTGTTATGCTTTTTTAACTTTTGTTGCTTAACATTTCAGTTTTTATTATTTCTGCCATCCATTCGTCTGCTCAGCCGTTCGTGCTTGTGTTTTGATTGTTCCATTTTCACATTATTTTATACATTTTTGCCAGCAGCGCGCGTTTAATTAAGTATTAGAGAATTATGCTGTATATTGTTATTGGTATTTAAAATAATATTTGTGTTCGTTTTGACCAGTGAGTTTTAAGTAACATTTTGGTTACTATAACCTTTGGAGCATTGCAGTGTTTATATTATTTGCTTACTATTATTTTATGTTTAAGGACTTAGGGCACAGTTTCCAATATGAAAAACAAATTTTATAGTATTACAAAACTGCGATACAAGCGGAATGATAACTTTAATTAATATTTGAATTTAGAGATATGATAGCCAACTGAGTGGGAGCTGTGGATTGCAACAAGCGCATCTGTTTTAATTAACAAAGATTTTTGAAGGCTTGTAACTGTTTGACTCACTGACTGACTGGGTAGCTAAGTATTTATTTTCACTTTTTTCTAAAAAGAAAAGCGTTTCCTATCTTATCTCTTAAATTGATAGCTCTTTAAACTGTATATATAAACGTAACCCTATTAACTCGTCGACCGGACGTACTTTCCATTCGCTAATCTAAATTAATGCCCCTCACTCACAGCGGCCACAGTCGTAGTTTTATCATTCAATTAAAAAAAGGAAACGCGTGCATACGAAATGTGCGAAATTAAAAAGGAGCATTTTCACACTATATCCCCGCCTCTCAAAACAATTTCTGACTAAATAAGTGAATTCGCAGGTTCAAAAGTGCTCGACGTGCAGTTATCCTGTAGCCGTTGTGAATATCCTTTGGATTTTTAAAAACCGTAATAAGATCAGAAGCGTTTTATTCAGATTAGATTTACTCTGTGACGATTTTGTAAATGAGAGTTTCGTGCTGGTGTAATATGATATGAACTAGCTACTGAAAGTCTACCTTCAATTGTCTGTTACATACATTTCGAAAGAAAATTACCGCCTTTTTGCATTTAATTTGAGCAAAGGGTATCGAAACAGGAAAAGTGAACGCATTGGTGAAACAATTTGCGCGCCGCCAACGAAATAATGAAGTGTTTAGTTGATTATCTGAACGCATGGGCCCGGGCAAACGGTTGAGCTCTACAATCCGCAATTCCAATTGCAAAAGCCCATTCACCTAATGGGCACCCAAGTCGAATGCAATCAGAGAACGTTGGGTTTGTTTTGCTATTTCGGGTAGACAGGCTGTTGGGTTTGTCCATAATGCGCAAATAAACAGTCAACAACTTGGCTATAAAAACTCTTGAAATTACCTCAAGTTCGTTTTCGGGCACGCAACAGCCTTCGGCGTAGGTTTAGAGTAGGGGCAGCGGATACGGATATCTAGGGTGTTCCACGCATTGCTTAACGTGCGCCTTTTTGTGTTGCATACTTTTTGGCGCAACGCAGTTTGCAATTGATAACCCAAAATGTTGTTATCCTTGTTCTGTGTTTCGTGCACGGCTACCATATTTCAACTGCAAATCAAACAGAGGCCAGCTAAACGGTAAGGCGTGTGCGTGGGCGTAGGCGCAGAGCCCGTTCAGGTGCATTTGGCAAGTTGCAATGTTGCAAGTTTGTTTGCTCGATAGCTTAATTAAATTTGATTAGATGTGTTTTGCGTTTGCTTGCCGGCAATTAGTTACTTTTGCATGGAAATTAATGGGCATGTCGAGCTAATTGGCTAATTGATTGATGACTGACAGACAGACAGACAGACAGACAGACAGACAGACAGTTAGACAGACAGCGCGGCTGAGTATTGCTTAATTGCATTTAAG
Source organism: Drosophila novamexicana (assembly GCF_003285875.2). Lineage (NCBI taxonomy): Eukaryota > Metazoa > Arthropoda > Insecta > Diptera > Drosophilidae > Drosophila > Drosophila novamexicana. The sequence continues at coordinate 5,996,743 of NW_020824772.1, forward strand.
TTACATTCGCAATCGGAATCCAAACTGTTGCGTAGTTCATCAAAAATGCACAGACTGAGGGCCAGTTATGTTTATCTTTGCCAACTGTTGTGAAAAGTATTTTTTTTTTATTTTATAATTTTTTTTTTTTTTTGACGGCACGCAGATTTCTTGCTGCAGCGTCCGTCAGATTGGCAGCGCCTGCATAATGCATATAGAAATAACCTTGGTCCGAGATGCACCGGGAGAAGAACTGTGCATTGTTTGCAAAGAACAACTTTGCTTTTCCCGTCTCTTGGGTGGTTAGCTCTGTGCCCGTACGCGGATGCCGGGCCAGGGAGCAGGACGCTTGAAAAGTGCTAAAGTTTGGACTGCGCGCATGAAATTTCTACTTTAGTTGTGTACTGTAGTACATATTTTGAGTTGTTGTTTCTGTTTCCTTTGTATACCCTTCCAGCAGGTACTATGAATGTAGCAAGCATCTCTCTTTCCGCAAGGTATATACACATTTGCTGAGTCAATACCAAAGCCGAGTCGATAGAGATAGAGTATGTTTGAACTAGATTATATATTCGTCAAACAGAAAAAAGTGGATTAAAGTTGTTAAGAGTAAAATAATTTGTAAGAGAATACTAAGTAGATAGGTTTGCAAACGTTAAAATTTGCCCCTACAACTAGCTGGGCGTGGTCAGTAAAGTTATATATAGCTTTCATGCCAACTATAAGGTCCAAACTGGTATATGCTCCCAATATAATGTGAGCATACAATTAAGCATCCTACAAGGCATTAGAACAAATGCTCAAAAATTGTAGTTTCATGTAAAAAACTTTTTGTATTTAATGGAACCTTGATCTTGATCTGTATCATAAGCTCCCATAGCAACATTTTCAGATTCATATCAGAAATATATATATAAACACAACTAACTGCTAAATGTCTGCAAGGGTATTCAATATTTGGCACTCAAAGGTTAGCTGCTCCATCGTGTTATTCTTTGTTTTCATCCGCCCCTTCGACACACCTTCTCAGCACTTCAGCCCTTGGCGCGTGCTCATTTCGAGTAGTTGAAATTATTTTATAGTATAAAACTTTAGTTTTTTTCAACTTTGGCTCATTCGCCCGGTCGCTTGCTGCTATTTTGCTTTTGCTGCTGTTGGGCTCTGCCGCGCCCAGTTGGCGACTCCGCAGCACCTTTTTTGTATTTTTGTATTTTAGCATATTTATATTTTAATAAGCATTCTTGCAGCTGCGCTCCGGCGCCTGTTTCAATGCTGCGCGTAATTTTACTGCAATTTCTGACAGTTTTAGAAAATCATGGTGAGCAGAAGTTATGAACCCGTGAATGCGTCTGTCAGTTGCAACTGGCGGCAAGGCAGGCGAATGGCTGGCAGGCAACGTGGCGTATGATTGTTATTAATTTCGCATTATGTAGAAATAAGCAGGCGCTGTTTTTTGCAATAAGCAATAAGTGTCAGCCCAAATGATATTTAGTGTCAGCCTCCAGCCCAGTGGGGCGAATGGCTTAGAGAGCGCTCAACGCTGGATAGCAGACAGAAATATAAGTATCTCTTCATGAAATTGTAATAAATGTTTATGCGCTAATAACACGCATAGCTCGAGCATCATTTACGAATTACTATGCATAAGGCTAGTTGTGCACTTAGCAGAGCTTATCCCAGTCTTAGCTCATTAATTCGTCAGCAGCGTTACAAATATCTTTTTAATAATTTTCTAGTCATCATTCACAGGAATTCAATATGCTTCGTTTGTTGTTGTAATAAATGAAAATTCAATTAAAACGATGTCTCCATAAATATTTAAGCTAAAATAGAACAATGACTAAGGCGTCATACACACTCATCATACATTATTTTTGTTGATATGGAGCTTATTGTCATTTTGCCACAATTGTTAACCATTTACACTTCAATACATTGTGGCTGGCAGCTAGGGTATAGACATCTGTGTGTGTGTGCCAGCCAGCGATTGTTTATGGCATCTGTGTGCGTTAGCATTGTATGACATTGTGTTTTTGCAACAAAATATAATCATAAACGTATTTTAATCGCGCCAAACCGTGTCTGTCACGTACTTGCCAACAACAACCGCACACACACACTCACACACAGACACACACGCACATAGACGCAAACACACACCCAAACACACCGCTAACAATGTTGGCAACGTTGACAGTAGAGACTGTTATAATAATTCAATAGACAGCCATTCCCCACTAATATAGGAAATTCGTTGCGAATCGCTGCGACCTGCCAAATCTATTGATCACCTGTGTGTGTGTGTGTGTGTGTGTGTGTAACTCTGTGTGTGAGTGCCAAGAAATTGATTTTGTTATCCAAGCACGTCATATACAACTATTGTCTATTGAATTAAATTGTTTTCATTACAAATGGCAGCCAAAATGAAATTTGTGTGCCTGCCACAATCTGAACAGCAAGGAATATGTAACAATAGGCAACAACGGCTTCAAAATGACGCGTCAAAGTGTGGAGTCACGTTAACAGAAATCAAATTCTGCCCATTTTTTTTTATAATATAAAATAATTGAAAAGTTGAATAAAAATTATATGCTTTTTCATACGAGAAGGCGAAACGTTTGTGCAAGAAGCTTTGAAACCATTCAAAAGCAAATATTAAAATTGAAATGAATGAAGGCCGAAATATATAAGGAAGATTTATGATACAGTTCTTCAATATCAATACTTGGATCGATTCTTTTGGTTATAATAATGATACGATATACTTTACAGAAAAGGAAACTGGTAATTGCTTAGTTTGAAACTTGCTAAAAATAAAATAAATTCTTTTGATGCACGCAAACAGCTTTATATATATTATTCCTGAGTTACTTTTGTTTAAATTGCTGAGTTATCTATATTTTATATTAAGCCGCACCGCTAACCGCCAAACTTTGTCGCACATCATTGGAACAAGTTGTCTGCCATTTTTTAGCTGCAGCCATTTTTGAACAATCAGGTGCGTTGTGTCTTCAACCTGAGGAGTTCATAAAATGCAACATCAGCACTGCTTAAAGTTGGCGCCCAGACATTTTGTCAGCAGCTGAAGCATGTGGCAGGGACTCTTGACTGCTTGGCTTGCCTGGCTGCTATGGTTGATTGGTGGCTGGCTGACCCCCAGTCACGTGTGGGGCAAAATCAAAACGATTTGTGGCTGCTGCCTTTACACCGGGTGCGTTTGAATCTTTTGTTTGTTGGCGCGTGTGGAACGTCGTGAATGCGCGTAAATTACGTCTGACAAGTGACGTCTACGGCGGCAATGGCTGATTGATGTGCTCGCCTATGCAGCGACTGCAACTTTTGCCAAGGGCCCAGAATCCCAAATGGAGCGCTGCACGCATGACAGCTGCCATGTGCCCGGGCTAGTTGGTTGGCTGCCTGCCTGGGCGAGCACGGCTTGGCAGGGCTGGGCTGTAAACCACAGCAGATGCAGTTGCTCCACTGACATGTGTGCGATGCCAAGCCGTGCCATGGTTTGCGTTTATCCCTGTCACCTTTTAGTTTTCGGCGTTGACAAGCGCATACAGTTGACAAGGCTGCGCTTAACGGCAAGTGCATTTATCTCAGCCGGCCCAGGAGGCGGATGGCGGGTGGCAGTGCCCAGAGCACCCAGAGCGAATGCCTTTTGAATAACTTGCCATATTAGCGTTTCCGTTTCCGTTTCCGTATCCTTTCGACTCAGTTCAGCTAAGTTGAGTTCAGCTGAGTTCAGCGCTCGTCCCTCTGTGGGTATTTGTCAAAAGGATTTTGCTGTGATTTAGCAACTGGCCCAAATTTCACGCCCGCCAACGAACGCCTCTGACGGACAACCCGACAAGGACTCGCTGCTCTGCAATGTCTGTGAGAGATAGGATTAGCACGCATTGCCCCACATATACGTTGCCACATTGAGCTGCTCCGTCCTGAGCCGCTGCAAATTAGCTGCCTAATTGTTTGCCAAAGCCGCAACTTTTGGGGCGCTTCTCAGCGAACGGCGATTGCTTTGCTGCTCTGTCCCACTGTCGCACTGCCGCTTGCCAAATGACAGTTGAATAATGTGCGCTCCGTAAGCAATTAACGCGCCTACAGGGCTTACACACATACACATGGACACATCTGTGTCTGCATGTGTGCCTACAAATTGAGTCAATAATTTGGCTCTGCCGCATTCTACGGTCGCAGGCACATTGTGCATAATAAATAAACGCCATGAAATACGCGACTTAACACGCAATCTGCTCGGCTCTCTCTCGCTCTCTCTTTGTGTGTATGTGTGTGTGTGTGAGTGAGTGTGTATGCGCCACATGACACCACCTTGACTCATTAATTACGCACTGGCATTTTTATTTTCATTGCATACTTTCATACAATTTATTATTACAATGCGAAGAGGCAGCAGAAACAGAAAAAACAAGTAAAAGTGCTTAAGTTGAGAGTATTCGACTAGGGGATACCCTTGACTAGCTGCCTTCTATACTTGTATACAAACAAACACACGCTTTTTACCCCACAAGCATGAGTATCTTTTTCCTTTACTCTGAGGAAAATGAGTTCTTCAATCATCTCAGAATGTGGGAATGAAATATTCTGGTCCCTCCAGTTCATATTAGCCCTAAGACATGCAAACATGACCAAATCTGAAAATCGACATTTATCGATCTTTGCGTTCATTACATTCGCCAAGAATATGTACATTTTATGGGTTTGGTTTGTCTGCCTGTTACATACAAATAGACTAAACAATTAATACCCATTTTCAATGAATACAGGGTATAAAAATTACAGTTGAAGTACAAATTGCCTTTTTTTTTGTTCACATTCATTTGTGTGAGTTATTGATAGAGAGACACACACGCACAGATGGAATTGCGGCGAACAGGACAAGCCACAAAATGAAACGTTCGCCTTTTCAGCGCTCGGCTCCCAGCTGGCGCTTATTTGCATAGTTGCCGCAACCTTCATCGGCTGCCGCTAGCCCTCAATTGGTTGTTGAGCGTTGGGGTATCACAGCTTTATAATTTCATTTGCAGTGCTTGAGACAAGACAAATGTCAATATGAGGATATTTTAAGACTTCTAGATAATCTATACGTTTATCTAAATTTTGTTTTCAAAAGAAAACGATAAATAAAAAACAAATTATACTTGTTTTAAAATTGTTTAAGTTCGTGTCATTAAGGAAAATGATAATAAGGGACGAATATTAACTTGAAGTAGTTACTATTTTTTACCCAATACCTTTGGAATTGGTTTGGCCACAAAAACAATGTTTTATTAAGACCTGTCTAATTTAAACAGTGTCCAAATGAGGAATGTTACATTTGTATTAATACAAAAAAGTTATTAGGATTCTTTTTTTTGCAAACCTTTTTTATGTGTCGAGATATGAGTACAAATAATAAAATAATATAGAATCTGTATTAAAAAAGGCTTAATGTACTGGGATTATCTTTGATTTTTTCTATATTCTCGTTTTTTAATTATTCACATCGATTTAAATTTTATCATAACGAATTGAATAATATTCTGAACATAAAAAGAGCTTAACTTTTTGCATAGCTTATATTTAACATTAATTTTTGTGCTAAGTCTTTTACCACAAAAATATTGAAATTAATGCCAAGCCTATATTTATACAGTTAATTATGAAAGCCCAACCTCATTTTGTTGAATTTTTTGTTTCTTTATTTTAAGTAGCGGATTGCAGTTTCGTTGGGGCTGTAGTTGCACGAAATAAATATTCCTTTTTTACTTTGGTTTAATTTTTTTTTTTGGTGCTTGGATTGCTTCTGTTGTTGTTTTTATTGTTGCTGCTGCAGTGTGTGGTCGTATTTTCCCCAAAGAATCTGACGCACTTATCGCAAATTACTTTGGCAGTTGCAACTGTGCTGCTTTTGTATATAAATTTAACAATTTACCCATACACGTGCATGCATGCGTACATGGCATGCACATGGGATTGTAAATTACATAAACGCACACAAGCACACACACACGCGCAGCCATATACTCAAAGAGCATTTTGTTATTGCTGCAGGCAAATGAATTGAATTCGTAGATACCAGTACTTTGAGAACCCAAAATGAGACGTCAGTGGGCAGGCAACGTGCTACAACAAAAATGTGCAAAGTTTTTGGCCAACAACGGCGTACAGCATGGCGTATGTGTAATATTCCTTTGGCGCATATGTCCGTGCGAATCGCTCGACAAAACTTGATCAACAGTAACAACAACAACAACAACAACAAGAAAAACAAACTGCCAGAGAAGTTGGTCAATGCAAATGTAACAAGCTACAACTGCAGCTGCAACAATGTGCGGCAAGTTTGTTGGTGCTGCTGCTGCTGCCACAATTAGCCGCATGGCTCATTAAGAGCAAGCGACAAATTTTTTAAAGCATGGCTTGCAGGCGCAGCGATTGTCAATTAACTGTTGCTTGGGGCGTTTCAATGGCGCTCTTAATGGCCGCTCAACTGCTGGTGGAGCTGCCGCTGCTGTTGCAACACTCGTAAGTTATTGTTGTATGTCCGCTTGCATAAGATGTTAACGCGCACTTAATGCCACTTAAAAGTATACATAAATCGTGAGGCCCCTGGCAAAAAAAGGCAAAAACGGATGAGGGAGTGTGAGGGAAAATGTGGAAACGATGAGTATGGCAACTGTTGCCCGCCGGTCACTTGTCCACTTACATGGCTACTTACAGCGCTGCTCAAGCATATGCAGATGACCATGTTTTCAACCCCAACCAAATCCAATCCCCTCCCCTAGCCCGCCGTCGGTCGCAACGCCGCCTGTCGACAGCAGCTGCACGCAGCGCAGCAGCAACTGTGACTGCGGCACGCAATTAAGTGCATTTAATTAATTATTGTTGATAAAATAATATTTTTGCAATTTATTGTGCATTCGTCGACCGTTGGATTGAGTGGGCCATTTTAATTTTTTTTTATTTATGCATATGTGAGCGCCCATAAATAAAACAAACGGGGCCGCTTGCATTTCCATACTTTTGCGCTGACGTTATCTCAGCCCTCTGCCAGCAGCTGACCAGCGCTGCGATATCGCTGCCGTGGCACCGACATTGACTATCGATGCCAGCAACAACGCCGGCCGTGCCAGATCAATTCGAATAACAATAATTTCTTCCGGTCGAATGACAACGCACGACGCACAGATACATAGACGGACAGACAGATAGACAGATGGACCGAGGGACAGACGGTCAGACAGGCAGGATGACAGCGGGGCAGAGATGCCTATAGGCGACTGCATTTGCATACCGGATGCGCATAAGTATACAAGGATTGACAGGATGTGTGGGCCGTGCACTCGCATTGTTTGCTGCCATCATGGCCATTTTGATGAGCGCCACAGCGGGCAAGCGATGCGGCCCATTGGCAATTTGTTTTGCATTCGGCTTTGTACTTATCGAGTTAAATGCAAACATTTTTACTGTGAACTCAACTAAAAACGGGAGAGAAGAGCTATCATACAACTTAAATAATACGAATAACATAGCTTACTGTACAAAGAGTTCATCACATTGATTTGACTCTTTTCTGTCGTGCTCTAATTTTGTTATGAAATGAGTAACGCATAGAAGGAGCCATCTCCAATCCCAATAAGTGTTTATATTTAAGATCAGCGTCAAAAGTCGAGTTGATATAGCCATGTCCGTGTGTTCGTCTGTCCGTTGTCAGTTTTTATTCGAGCTAGTCTCTCAGTTTTTAAGCTATCGTCTTGAAACTTGGATGTAGCAAATTTTTATTTAGTTCTTTTGAGTTCTCCCCTCTGTTTTGTCTTTAGAGTTTACGAAAATGTGTGGCACAGTAGGGGCATTTAGTTGGCAAATCTCCACTAATTTTGTGATCCGCCATAGCTTATTGGGTTACAAATCGTTTTGTTCTCAATTTATAAAAATAATATTTTATTGAGCAATTTGTCAGAACAATAGTTTGATGTTTTTTTTGTTTTTGTTGTTGTTGTTGTTGTTGTGATATCTTTCGATTATTGTTAATCATTTTTAGTTCACCTGCATAGCAGCAGGCTGGCTGCCCATTAATATAAATAATTTCAATATATTTTGCTCTGTACCATAAATTATGCTTAATGTGTAGTGAGCCGCACTAAAAAGCAAACCATTGTTAATAATGCTTTATTATATTGCCAATAAAATGCCAGGCCAAAACTGAATGTTATCTCATCATGATGTACGAGTGTATAAAATCGTATAACGTATTTATATTTATACACGCGGCATTGGATGTTGAGTGCGATGAATCCTTTAATGTGCCAGCACCTTTTATTCATGCACGCCCGTTTTTTCACAGAGCTCAGGTTTATTGTGAAAAACTATCGCAATTTATAAAAACTGCCGTTCGCCCTAACTGCCAGCTTTTTATTTTTATATCAGAAAGCGAAAAGCTTTGGTCGTCAGGGGTTGGGCTTATGTGGTTGCTGGTGACGAGAGGCGCACTATCAGCCAGAAACATGACATAAAGGTAAACATGCGTTTGCCAAAGGTGCTAGACAATAAAATACCCTAATCGTTGCTAATTAGTCATATATTTTATATGCAGACATGCATTTTGGGCACGAAGTGTTCGTTCCTCATTATAGACTTTCGAGCTTATTTAGGCAGGTGTACGCACAAAACCAGAGTTAGCTATTCTAGTTACGGCTGCACGAGTTCGCAGCTAATATACCCTAAGTAAATAATCTATTTTACCTAATATTTGCTCGGTATCTAGCCAAACAATATTGAATGCATGAAGCAATCAAGTATTCAAAGGATTATATCTATAAAAAAGTGCTTGGCACCATGTAAAATTAAATTGAAAGTGTCAAAGTTGCTGAATGCAAACTTAGATGAGTTTCGAATAGAATAGAAAATAGATTGATGGATTCATAATTTTTTAGTTAACTGCACTATTAAAGACTGTTTCGATTTTTGGACATGGTTCAGCAACCCAAATTAGCATAGAACCTTGGCCTGAAATAACAAGGATTATACGAGTGCAAGAAAAACAGAAACTACTTAGCCAAAGGGCTTATCAGGCAACAGTCACTGCCGCTGCCACTGCCACAGATGTTGCTGCTGCTGCTTCTTTTCTTGTTATGGTTACAGACAAAGCGCCTGCTAATCCTGCATATAGCTGGAAGCAAGACGGCGCTCAAATCGAGCCTCAATGCTGCCGTTGAGTTCTTCAAAAATTGCCAGCTAATAATGCAAACAATAAGAGCGGCAACAGTCCGTGATGAGGCGCAAATTGTGCATAATTATGGGGCGTGCCAGGGGATACCCGTCTAAAGCGGCACAATTAGCGGGTTTAGTGGAGCAAACTTTGCGGCCGAGCCATAAATTGGCGGCCACAATGCCTGCAGGCGCCCAGATAGAGCGCCAAATGTCAGCTGTCAGTTGTTCTGGCTGTTGTACTCGTTATAGTTGTTGTTGTTGTTGCTGTTGCTGTTGCTGTTGCCATTTTGTGGTTACGCCTGGTCGAGTCAGGCAGCTGATTTCGTTTCGTTTGGCGCTGTTTTCATTCCGCTTGATGTCGCTTGCCAGGCATATTTCTTTAATGAATTTAATCGCGCGTAATAAACCGTCGCAGGCTCAATGTACAAGCCTCTTATAAAAGCTCTACTCTCTCACACACACACACACACACACATCAATATATATATACACACATTCGTACACACAGCAACTACTGTTGCCCTGTTCCGGGGCCGCTTATATTGTTTGCTTGGAGTCTTTGTGGTCGTTTGACGTTGATAAGCATTCTGATTTATTGACAAACAAACTGGATACCCATGCAGCTGTATGTGTGTGTGTGTGTGTGTACGTTGCTGGCATTTATTTAAATTTATATATTTATTTATGGCCGCTGCAAATACACACACAACATTGCAGTCGAAAAGACGAACTGGGAGACATGCGCTTCGCTCCGATGTCGCGCTTTAAACACACATTTCAGCTTCGACTTTTTGTATTTGCTCGGCTGCACTTCCGCTCGCATTCAATAATTTAAACTTCCTGCATAAACCGGAAATGGCAAATAAAATGCAGCGTCATTCAAATGCACAGCGAAAAACTGTATGTCGAAAACGTGAATTTCGCTTGCCATGGCCAAATATAATTGTAATCAAATTTTAGAGCTGCGCGCTAAAATATTTTTTTTTTAAGTGCAGAATTTTTGAGTATGGAAGCAGTTTAGAGACAGACTTAAGAGGCATTTACTTTTCTGTCCCTTCAAAATATGCGCCCTAATAAAATCGAATGCAAAACTTTATTTTCGCAAAATATGCTATAAAATAAGATAAAAGCTTGGCAGAGTAAATTTGTATTAAATTTATCCCCAACTAGAGCTTAGAAAAATGTATTGTCCTCAAAGGCAGAATAAAAGTAAAACTATAAATTAAGGTAACAAGGTATTTCTCTCGAGACAACAACGAAAAGGTAAAATTATGAACAAAAGGACAGAAAGCGAGTGAGTCAACGTATATCCTAGACTTAGTTTTACCTTGTGGATAGTTCTTCTAGAATAATTTGATTTATTGTAACGTACCTTTTAATAATAAATACATATCATACTGTCTGATCTTGCACAGTATTCTTCCAGCTTAATGTAGTAAAGCTTACGCAGATTCATTATTCCGCACTCGTATGCATTTTCATCTTAAATTCTTTTGTTATACCCCCTACCCAGAAATGGGCTTAAAGGATATTATGAGACTGGTCAAATGGGCGTAACAGGCAAAAGGGGTCTTTAATCGTGGCATTCAGAGTCGTTAGGGAACTCTTAGAGACTATAAAGGCTAATATTGCGTCGATAAATATCAATAATAAGTTGGGTTGGAAAACTATAGATTCAGCCATATTTAAGCTCTGAAAACAGGTTTCGGCGGTGAAAATAATTATGAGATGCATTTGTTTGTTTGTGTATGGGCTTGTGAGTTGTTTGTTTATGTTTATCAATAAGAAAGTATACATATAGTAGCATAAAGCGCGCAGGGTATTTCGTAGTCTCCGACGTGTTATAATTGAACCTGTTACAAAATCTGCTTAAATTGAGGATTTTAACCAAACTGATCGCATTTGATTTTCTTTTCGACGTTTGACAGTGCAGTATGTGTGTTGTGTGTGTTTGTGCTTGGCTTTATTTTCATCGTGCTTTTTGGCGACTGCAACTGCACGGGAATCACATAAATTACGTGATTTTCGCATACGCTTCTTTGGCCAAATCCGTGCATAAAAGTCGTTGCAAAAAAATGCTATACATATTTTTTGTGTACAAGCAAACGCACACACTCGTACATTGAATGACCATGAATTACATAAAAAGCCGCAAATACCGAAGTCAAAATGCGTTGGCCCAAAGCATTGTTGCTGTTGCTGTTGCCATCGCTGACTGCAAAGCATACCAATGCGAATGCAGCCGATGTAACTATAACCCATTGCCCATGTTGTCCTTGCAACAAAAAATACAACAAATAGCACAACAACAAAAAATAGCAAAAATAATAAAAATAAATGCAAATATGTATTGCAATCCTTTAGGCGCACGGAACATAATGAAACGAAAATGCTACTGTGGCAGCTACAGCCACAGTCGTGGCAAGGACGGCTTGGACAGCCTGGCCCCAAATGCACAATGCGGCGTCCACAGCCGAAGCCATTCGCCATCTGTCCCCTTGCCGCCCACCAAATGCCATCTACCGTCTCTCGCCGGCTTGCCGAATAAGGAAAATAAATAAAAACATGCAAATATTTCTTTGGCCAACATTTAAACAGCCTCCGCCTGCAATCTTCCCGTTTGCGAACCAATTCGCAGCAATTTTCATACAAAAATGTTTTTATTTATTCTCTGCAGAGCCGCGTGCTCGTACGGTCTACGGGTCCAGGCCTGGTGCTGGTCCTGTGCCTGATCCTTGTGGTCGCTGCTTGATTTATATTGATGAATGTCCGTTTGTTCGTTAGTTCCGTCTTCACAGACTGCCAAAGAGATTTACTTGCTGGATGGGTGCATGCAGCGCGGGGGGGCGTGGTGGTTACTTTATACATTGCCTTTGTTGCTGCACTCTCATATACAGTTACACATACAAACACGCACTCACATGCACATACGCACACACTTGCTTATGTTCGGAGCCAGAAATTATTGCATACTTTACGGAAATTAACCGCATTTCCATTTCTTGCACGCATGCAGAACGACCACAGTCCCACTGCCCCCGCCGCCCTGCCACGCCCCGTACACCTACCAACTCGAACATTTCCCTTTTGCATATATACAATTTTAATGACTTTATTTTTATGCTCCCATACAATATTTTAATACCCTAGCAAAGGGTAATTAATATTTTTATATAAAGTTGATATTTTTTTTATAATCTTATTACGTGTTATTTTAGTTTTCAGTTTTTATTTTAGAAATTGTAATCGTGTAAATTTTATTCGGAATGTATCTTTTATGTCTGGCACCTAAAAAGTTACTGCTGCACAAATAATTTAAATATCGTGGGAATAACTGAATAATTGATAAACGAAAAATCTGCGGCTTTTGTACATGCTCCTAATATAATTAAGCCAACGTAAATGTAATTTTCAATTATTGCAAATATAATCGGTTTTTTTTTGTATTGGCAAACAATGTACAATAACAATTAGTATTTAAATGTGTTTTAGGCATTTAACAATAGATTCTGTTATGCTTATTTCTGCTGTAGCGAAAACATTAAAACTATTTTTTTTGTTGCAATTCTAAAATAAGTATTGTACATGAAATTATTATAGCTTTGTTAACTACCTACTAATAATCAGCCTAGGCACATCGTAGACCTGTAATAATACAAAGCATTTTAAATAATTTGTATACATTGCATGATGAGGTTTTATATGCAAAATGAAATTTTGATTCCAAATGTTGTTTGCTTTAATCAGAATACAGGATTGCATATCCTTAAGAGCATCTAGTTTTCGTCTTACTACAGATGTTATGGTATATCTTGTTACTATTGCGCTCTTGCCGCCTGGGTGTCCCCCTTTTTTCCCCCATATCATGTGAAGTGCATGCAGGTTAAGCGAGCTGTGGAGTGGTATTCGCCGGGCGCGCACATTCCAACATATTTCTTTGTGACATTTTCCTTGTGCATTATTAATCAACTGGGAGTATTTATAATTTATGTTGACATGCACTTATTTATAAAATTCACAACACATTCAGAGAAATGGCAGTGAGGGAACATCATTAACAGCGCCGACTTTGATATTTAAGTGGATATTTTCTATGGGGCGTAGCATTTCCGCCAAAAGGCTTGACGTCAGCGAAAAGTGTTGAATATTTAATGCAAATTGCATATTACTCACATTTTGAACGCAACTTCGCAAGACTTGAATGGCTAAAAAGGTCACGCAATAACAACCAACTTTTAACCCTTCAGTCTGTACCGATTTTCTTCTCAATAGCTGTGATTTCTTTCACTCCTATTATTTCTCCAATTGCTTGAGATTTTCCTTCTATTTACCCTGCGCGAAAACGAGTGGATTATATAGGGTTGACGAAGTTGTGAACATGTTTGCAATGGGTATAAGCTGTCAAACTGCACTCTAAAAATAAATTGACCATGGTTTGGTTTATGTTTTGAAACAACTTCCTGAATAGTTTTTCGGTTTATATACCTAAAACGTACATATTTGTATAAGACATCTACAGGATATCTTCTAGTCAGACACTTGCCATACATATATTGCAAACTTCTAATGAAAGTAGTTTTGTTCTTGACTGGCCCCAAACAAAGAGTCTTTCGCCAGGGCTGTGTGAAGCACGTAGCAAATAGAATCTCATTTCCGCTTCTCCACAGCTGGGCGAAGAAATTCGCATGCAAATCGTGGCAAGGTGCAAATGAAATGAAAGCCAAAGATAACGTAGAGAAGAAGGACTAGCAAAGGCTTTCAGCTGGGGCGACTAAGCCACAAAATAAGTGAAGTCATGTGAAAACACAACTTGTGGCTACGATTTGATGCAAGCGCTTTAAGGCGTAAAGGGCATCATATAGCTATTTCCCGGAATTATTTCCGTCAATGAAAAGACACCTGTCCGGACATGCAATTTGAGCGCTGTCCCAGTAATATTCTATTGCTGACAATTTGCAAGTAGTTGATTGCAATCATGGGACAGAACAATTTTGATTGGACATAGCTGCCTCTGCTGCAGCAGCGAGTACAAATACTCAAATTCAATGGCAATTTTTCATAAAGTTCAAGCGCAAAATGCTCTATCCAGATACGAATGTGAATACGGATGTGGATGCGGATGCGGATGTGGATGCAAATGCGGATGCCAATTGGCACGCTCCGGCGCTACATGCCATGTGCGTAACCTATTTCAAATAGAGCGACAGCAAGAGAGCTAGCGGGTGCGAGAGAACAAGCAAATCGAGCTGTCGGCTGCACAATACAAAACAATTTGCTGGCGTTGCCACCGTGCTTTGCTCGGCTACTGTCAGTCTTTCAGTCAGTCTATAAAATCCACACACATAGCGCAATTGCATATAAAACGCAGAGTAATACTTGTTACTGGCGCGTCTAATATTAACAATGGCAAAAGTGTTGCAGCAGCAGCAGCAACGGCAGCCGCCAGCAGTCAGCTGGCAATTTAATGTAACAAGCATATTGACTGCTGCAAATAGCATTGCATGTCAATTCATCAAAAAATAGAAGAGAAAAAAAAACCGGAGTGCTCTATTCCACAGTGCACGACCAGGAAATACCCTCAACCTGCCTCCGTGTCAAGTCAACCTTCTCCCAAACTGTGTGACGGCTTCCTTTTATTAAATTTTTGATAGGTGGAGAATGTATCCAAAAATTAAAATATTCTTAATTTAGGTATACTATACGAGAACCTGAGTCCTTCAGACGGACATTGCTAGGTTAACCCAGCTCTCGTTTCCTTCCGCCTGTTACTTACGTTTGTACAAAACTATTATACCCTATTTATCCAATTTGAAACGTTTGAGGGTATATAAAAATATATATTGAAAAAACTGCGCAAAACTATTGACATAGAGATGAGGAGCATCTAGGAGGCCAACAGTTGCTGATCCTGGCACGCACTTGCCATTTCTGGCTCAGCAGCAGCGGATGACTGCAAATTTGCTTAACTGCCAAACAAGCTTCGATTGCTGCGAGTGTGTATGAGACTTTTACAAATTGTTTTGAAATGAAATTCAAGCACCATTTGGGAGCTCTGTGTATTCTGTGTGCACTGCCTTGTGGTTGCTCCAAGTTCCCTCAAGTATTGTTGCTCGCTATTTGCAATTGAAAATTTACTTTCGCTACGCAAATGATCTGCGGGTAGAGCAGATGCATGTCGATAGATGACTTATCCCCCGCATTAAAGCAACTGACCTGGGCACCTCCGATTTCGAAATCTAGCTTTGAAGCCTTATCCTATATTTAAATGTCTGGGCAATTTAAGACGATTATCTTATTAATATATTTAATTTATTGTTTATACCCTGAATATTGAAAATGGGTAAAAGGGTTATTTTGCAAATGTATTTTACAGTCACCACGAAGCATATATGTTCTTGATCACGAGAAGGAGCTGTTTTGTAATTTAACCGCTCTTTTAAAATGAATACTCTCGGATATCAAACGCATTAGGTATATTTATTCTTCAATATCATCCCGTCTCCATAACATTGATAAATATCGATTTTAAGACATGGGTTTTAAGCATAAATGTAAAGTTATAAGAGCTAGGTTCACCAAGCTTGGCATGTAGACTCCTGGCGACAAGCTATTTGGCTTGAATCAGTTTGAGTTATGCCTTGTACGACACTTATCTTATATATACTATCTTACGCTGATTTTTGCATATTTCCCTAATTAAAATTCACATTAACTGAGAGCTCTTCAAGCGTCAATTTCTTCAAGATATTGTAAGGATGTAGTACACAATCCCAGCGCACTCCTACCTTGCTCAACATTCAGGTTCATCCCTCTATTCCCTTTGCAACAAATTGGCTCAATTATTTTCGTTTGCACCGCTTTCCCGCAACGCACCGAGGGCCGACTTTATTTTGCCAGCAAGGTATAAAAACTTTATTAAAAACTTTGTGCCCAAGCCTTTTTTGGAACCTTCCCTGTTTTATTACACGTTGTCTGCTGCCTTTGGGTCCTGACTTGTGTTTTATATATACATATTTATAAAATATACACGCACATTTAGGCAGCGCACTGCACTCCAGGGGCGCTGAAGAAATCAAATTAAGAAAATTTCCTTTCTGGCAAAACTTTGGTGCCTGTTTAGAGTTTTGTAATACTTCAACGCTTCGGCGTCTGCGTCTCCTAGATGCTGCCATGTTGCTTGTTTTTGGCGTTTTCAACCATTACGGATGAGCTGGTGCCGCTGGCCTTAGCCCCATGTGGTTACTTCAAAAATGCTAAATGGTCCCAAAGCAATTGCAACCGCAACAGCAGAAACAACTGCAAAAACAGCAACAGGGGAAGACATCAGTTGGTTTTAAAAACCCGAAAAGGCCAATGAAAATTTCAGTCCAAAGTACTCGCTCGCCTAATAAAAATGCTGGGCTAAGTCATCCACAAGTCAGTTATTTAATCCTTAGCAGAGCGTATTAATTTTTTGTTGTTAAATATGTAACGCTCTGAAGAAAATTTTCCAACTTCATTAAATTGATGTACAAGTGCCTCTTTTTTCGTCTATAGAACTCGAGTAGTCTTCAAACTCGAGTAGTCTTACTATTATGTATGTCTTCATTAATAAAAAAGAAAAATTTGATTGTTTTAATTGTAAGCCTAGACCACGAGTCGGCTTAACCATCAGTTACAAACAACTATTTCGCACGTTCGAATTAAGTGTCTTGAAGCGTATTCAAGTTTCGACAACTTGAATTTATTTCTTGTAGTTTTTATTTTCCATTGGCCAGCACTGTAGGCAAATTGAGTATAATTTTTACCTCTTCCAGAGTAAGAAGTCTTTTTGTTTTGCTGATGGCTTGCTAAGGCTTATACAAACATTTTTAGGTGGAGCTTGCCCCTGCTTATGTGACGCATATGCAGATGCTTTCCTTGTCTAAGAATGTTAGCCAGTTAATATCCAAGCTGTATATTTTTACATATGTTGCTTATTGTCATTAGCTCAATTTCTTTAATTTTCTTCTGATTAACTTAAAGTTGGTATATCTATTACCGAAACCTTTTTATGCAGTTCACTATTCAGTCTTTATGGTCTCGCACACATTTTCAAGGTCAACTGGTTGGCTTATGTGCTTTTGGCCATTGGCTGTTGCTGCTGTTTTTGTTTGGCCATATCCCCTTTCGGGTTCAATAATGTCATAGAGCGTGTCGCAGGCCAGGCGCCAAAATTTATGACCAAATTGTTGACCTGGAGCCTTTGCGCCCGAGCCATTGAATCTGCGACCAGGCAGCGTAGCACGTGCCGGGCCCAGGAAAATAATTTAGCCAAAAACATGAGAAGCTTGCCGTATAAATTATGCACACACAACAACAATACACGAGATGCTCGAAGGTATTGTCTAAGCGACCTGCCCACAAATGCAGCGCTGGCCACAACATCAGCACCAAAGGAAAAAATAGACAACAACAATGAGAATATCAGCAACAACAGCAACATCGAGAACAGACATTACTCACCGCTTGGCCTTTTATTTTATTGTATTTTATCTTTTGAATTACTTTTTGCCATGACCACAACAGATAAACTCGAGCATCTTGGTCGAAACGCAGAGTAGTGGGAAAAGCAAATAAGAAAGGAAAATGCTGAAGTTATTGTTGCATACTCGTCTTGGCTTGAGATTGGGCTTGGGCTTGGGTCGCCCTAAGGGCTACAAGACAACGGCAATGGGTCCTAACAATTGCGCATGTTAACATACTTGTAAGTAGTTTTTCCACTTTGCCATGTTATTCCACCAACACACCACCACCACCACTGACTCTGAGGGCCAACAAATACCCATGGCAAAGACCACTTGCGCATTTGTTTTGGCCACCAACTAGCCGCCAGCGGTTGCCATTGTTTTTGTAATTATCTGCACGTTACTTGTGGGTCAATAAAACTTGATATTTGTTGTTTGACCAACGTTTAACGCTCTCTCGCGATACGATTTATGGCATAAGCGGGGGCTAATTCTGAATGCCGCTTAACATGCAAACAGATTAACGTAGCCTTTGCCATTATCAAGAGCTGTACAAGTTTTCAACAATAAAAATACTTATCTTATAAATAAATTTCAAAAGATTGCCGTAGCCTGAAATATCCAGGTAATACAGGACCAGTGCTGAATAATGATTAGGTTTTACTGTTGTTAAATATCTCAATTCAGTGTTGGAAACACAACTAAGTATTTGGTGTTGAAAAGCACTCAAAACGTCAAAAGTTGTAAAAAAAAAAATTGGAATGAACAATTTGGCTTTTGCTTGTAAAGCATTATGTATTTTAATACTGGAGTGCACAAGTAGTATACAGCGAAATATTTAAAATGAGAACATGCTATTTTGTTTTTCGTGAAGCATTATGAACTTTAATTCTGGTAAGTTGTGAAAAACCTTTTAGTGGTGTTCAGCGAATGTATTTTTAATCTGTTCTTATGGCCTGCATAAAATATGTTAATGTGTCTCGACCATTTATCATGGCGCCTTTGTTTTTTTTTTTGTTTGGTTTAGATAATTAACACATGCCCAAAGGTGATTTATTTATTTGAGTTTATGTTGCTTTATTGCCTGTTGTTATAGTATACCGCTTCGGCGGTAATTGTAGCCGCTGTCAATGGCTCGCTTGGCACACAAATTTATAAGTAATTTGCTTTGGAGGCGGGGATCTGGACGAGGCAAATAGACAGTGTATCTTGTTAATACCCTATGGCCACGGTATAAAGGGATAATCCAAATATTGACTTTGTTACGAGCGAGTTCACCAAGACCTTACCTGTAAAACTGCTTCAGGTGATCCTTTTATTTTTTAAATGAATCTCAATTGCGTGCAACCCTCCTCCGCGTACATGTAAGAGTACAAATTTGAAGCCAATTAAATTTGATTATACATTTAATAATTTGTTGTTCATACTGCCTTAACATTTACCAGCAATTGCAGGGTATATTAGTACCGCCCACTCTAATAGCTTGTTCTTGGGTGCTTTGTTTTGGTTTTGTGGCAATCATTAATGATAAATTACCAGTATTTGGTGTTCAATTATTTAATGAAGTGGCCAACGCGTTGGATCCGGCTTTATTGCGCGCTCCGAAGAGGTGCTATCAAATTTCAAGCAATTTAATTGTATTGTTTTATGCCAGCTTTATATTTAGGCAAATTTGTTTAACTAACAAATTTAGATGAAAAATGAAATACATTGCTGCTTCTTTCTACTTGACCTATCCGCATATTAATAACAGACATTTGATAATGATTTTAGAATATATTTACATTGCTCGTGCTGCTAAAAGTAAATAAAGAAATATATAATGGTCAGACATTTGACGTTTAGTGCCGTAAATTGAGTGTATATCGCAAGTTTAGTTGAATAAGTAAATAATAGCTGGCATTTCCTTCCCTTGCTTGGCCATAGTTTCTTGCTTCAAATTTTAGATATACCTATTCCACACATTTTCCGTTAGTCGAAAATTTAAATTTACCGATGATAATATTTATTATATAGAAGTTTGAAATTTGTGTACCATAATCAGTAAAATATTATTATTTTTCTTAGATTGCTCGGCAAATTCGAAGCTGGAAAAGAAGCGAACTTAACAAAACCTAGGAGTTGGCCAAGAATTAATCTGACCAAAGCAAAAACAATGGGCAAACAACAAATTGTCAGGCACGAAATACCAATTGTACTCATATAAGGTAAGACAAGTAAAAATAGAACTATTGTCGACCATTTAATACCCTTGTTAACATTTTGTCTAAAAGGGTGTATATGTTATAGCCATAGTGAAGTTCGGATTGGCTAAAACAAGAATTGTTTCTTTTTCATGCAAGAACTCAATTCAAGCTTTCTAGCTACAAGCTATGGCCAATATATCAAAAAAGTGTATGCAACTTACTTTTTGACCCAGCCTACTCTGATAAATGTATACAACATTTTGAAAGATTCATAAAATCAGGAGACAAGTTTTTACAGAAACAGGTTATGGTCTCGTGCTCTTCTATGGGTTTCAAGTTTTATGCAAGAACTCTCATACTCTCTACAAGGGTATAAAAATGCAGATAGTAGAGAAGTAGAGAAATCTATGGTATGTGAGTGAGGCAACGTCAATTGTTTAAAAGTGAAAATTCGATTTTGTGGTAAGGCAGAGTCGACAAAAACAACAAGAACACAGCAGACAAATGGCATGCAAAATAAAGAGCAAAAAAAGGTGATTTTTATAGGGAGTGTGAGTGTGTCTGTGTGTGAGTGTTTCCTTTTAGTTTGAAAAGCCTGTTATTGTTGCAGTTGACGTTGTTGTTATTGCTGTTGCCTCGGCATGCCGATGCTTTGTGTCAATGGCTGGACAGTTAGTTGTATGCATGTGTATGTGCGCATATCTGTGTTGATGTGGCCAAAAAATATACACAACAATCGTGCAAACAACACACTCACAAACACACAACAAGAAAGGCAGCAGAGTTGGGGTGGAATCGTCAACGACACTCCAGCTGTTGAACCCTGGATGAGGCAGCGTCATAGTGCATATTCCAAAAAAAAAAAAAAAAACAAGAGGGAAGGATGCAAAATCGAGCATTGGACAGGTGGAGAAGGAGCAGTAGCAGGACTAACAAGAAACGTAACGATAACGAAAAACAAACTTTAAAAATTGGATTCTTCATTTGCATCGGAAAATCCAATCAAGCCAACGTAAAGACCCCGGCCAGACACATGCACAACATAAAGTCGATGCAGAGACATGGACCAGGCGGCAGACGTGGTCCAAAAGCTTGCAAAACCCCACGCGGTTCGGTAAAAGTTGGCCACGGCACCAGCACATGCAGACAAAAAGAAAGAAAAAGAGGGAACAGTGACAGAGAAAAAGAATGCGAGGTAGTGAGGCAGGTGAGTGTATGAAACGTACAATAAATGAAAGGTGTGCGCCGCATGTTTGGCCATATAGTTGACCGTTGCTTATGGCTTAGCTAGCCTGCTCAGCCTTCCTGCTGCTTTCTGGTGTCCGGTTGAAAATTGGTAACGATTTGTATTGCATTGGCCAGCACAAAAGAGGCTGCCATTGTTCCGATTGCCGAGTGCTTCTCAAAAGTTTTGCCGGCGGCACTTTATCATCCCCTTGCACTTCATCCGCTGCCCGCTGCTTCTCCTTGATACTGTTGCATTGCAAAATTTTCTTATTTGTATGCTTGGCTTACCTGCCGTTATCCATCTGCCTTGTGTCTTCATCAACTGGGCCTGTATTAAGTCGCTTGTTGGTAGCCTTCGCCGCCGTCACAGCCTGTCTCTCACTTACGCTTTGTCACTGTGTTCGATTTGTTGCTGTTGTGGTTTTGGCTGCACACATATACACAAGCACTCACGAACACACACACACACACACACGCAACATATGGAGGGAGAGAAGGACAAACAAAAGCCGTAGCATACTTGTTGGGGCCGCTCGCTTCGGTTATTGATTGCAGGCATACGTTTGCCATTTTATTACAAGACCCAAAAATGGTCAACGAAAAAATGCAGCAGCATTGTTTTTTGGCCACGTTAATTGCCAGCGAAACCAAACATTTGCGTCAGCCCAACCGCAGGCAGCGATGCTAGCCGCAGGCCCACCATCAGCGTCAACGTCGACATCGACATGGACGACAACATCAACCGCCACTTAAATTGCCCAAACCGCGACAAGTGTCCGGCTGCGACTGCTGCCATGGTTGTGGCCAGCCATAGACACGGCCCGTTGAAGCGCACAAGAAAACCATTCATTAGCGCTTATCAAGCCCCAACCTCAATGGCCATTTGATTTTGCGCTTAACCTAAACTACACGACCTTTCTACTTTTCTTTTCCTTTTTTTTTAGTCCAACATATAACAAACGCTTAGGCTGGCCGCGCGGCAATCGCTGACGTTTATTGTAAATGGTTGTCCAATGAAAATTGTTGTGGCCTATCAACGTCAACGCGGCCTGCATGGTGTGGGCCATGTCCTAGTAGGTGTCCTGTGTCATTAGTGCGAGGAAAAAAATAACTGGCATTTTTATCGGCCTATACACAACGGATGTAGGCTGTTGCCACGCTTTAGTTTAATTGGCACTTGACAGTGTGGCCAACAGGCTGCTGGCATTGCCGGTGCTATCAATCAAATTGGCTCCTTCAACTGTGGTCATCGAAACATATGTGCCAGATTATAAAAGATTTGCTTATTGGATTTAATGTGAATACAAATCAACAGACTTGCATAATAAGTGATGTGATATTGAACTTTAATACAAGTGGCCAAAAACATTGTATGCTGCTTCAGGTTGAAAAGAATTCATTTCATTTGATTTCAACTAGTTGCAAACAGCACACATTGATAGTGGATATGAACAACCAACAATACTAAAAAACAATCGATAAGGAATGAAAAGTGTTGTCTATAAAAGGAGACAAGCCTAACCCAATAAAGTATATATATCATTGATCAACAGCCGAGTCAATAAGCCTATTCTTGTCCGTCCGTTTCTATAGTTCTTCCGTTTTGGACTCCTTAGCGCGCTGTAGCATAGAAATAGTTGGTTAAAAAGTAAGTCTATGAAGATATCTTGTCCAATCCAAGCATATATTGGTTTCACTAACTTTCTATATACAATCATAATCTTATCAACGCCAAGCTACTATATCTTATATATACTATAATATATATATCTTAAGATATCTTAACTAAACTTAATTTTTTATTTTATTTTCTATTCCTACTATGCAACATTAGTTAAATTGTAATTGGAGTTATGTATCATATAGCACTATAGCGAGAAAAGGTAAAACAATAGTTTTTATTCTCAAAAATATTCTGCTTTTTATAATTTTTACATATCTGTCTAACCGTGAGCAATATGTTTAAAGAGAATTTAAGAGAATTTAAAGTTCGAAGAGAAATTTTTTGTTGAGCTAAAGCGTTGTAGCCATGTCCATCTGTTAGCTCTTCAATGGTCTTCTTTCATATTTATTAATGGGTGACTATTTTTATATGCAGCTAGCAATTGTAGGAGATAATTGATGGCCGAAATGGTGTCCCAGGCAACATTAATTGCCATCATTTTCTGCCACAGGCTAATTGCATTCACACTTTTTCTCTCATTCTCTATGTGCGTTTCACTCTGTCTATCTCTGATTTGGTCGTTAAAGCAAACAGTAAACATTCGCTAAGCCGGCCACATGCTGCATGTCAACATTTCTTTACATTTTGCAAACGGTTTGACTGTACCTGAATATGTATTTGCATATGTATAAGTATTTACCTGGCACATTTGTAGCACTTGTGTGAGTTTGCCTCGTTGTGCTGGCTGACAACGAAGATGCTAGCAACAAATGTTGTTGTTGCTGTTGTTGTTGTCGCTTTATTGCCGTGCAAACAATAAAATTTATGCTCAAGCGCGCATCATTCCCTGCCTGTATGCCATGCACACACGTGACTGATGTCCATTGTGACGGGGCTTGTTGTTGCTGTTGTAGCAGAGTGGCTAATGTTTCATTAGATTTCACCATCGCTCCCAGGGACATGGACTAACCTAACCAAAAGGAGGCAGACATCATCAGCGTCAGCGTGATTTCAAATAATAATTAAAACCCGACGAATGTTGTTTGATGTTTTCATGTCGCACACAAGCACAAACTGTGTGTGTGTGTGTGCTTGTGTGCATTTTCCATGCAATAGATTAAAGTGAGCACATGCAAGGCCCCAAAACGTATACTAATGGGCAGCTACGTAGAGCCCATGACTGACCAACAGACTGTGCGACTGTCGTTAGCTGCCTGACGATTTAAATGAGCGTTGCTCTGGGCTGCGAGGATAACGCGACGGCAGCACACAAAGTGGTCGTCCTGGTTGCTGTATTAATCCTGACTGCCATTGCTGCCAAAATGCTGTGTTATTTGAATAATTGAAAGGCACACACAGATACACATGCTGACAGTTGAGCGGAATGCCTGCAACGCTATCGGCGCCAAGGACCGACGGCAATGGGAATTATGCATACGTATTTGTATGTCCAATGTCCTGGTGCACAACGTCCAACGGATTTATAACTGATTTCTGGTGATTTAGTTGGCTCACAAAATGCAATGAGACGAGGCTCAGTTTCTGCTCCGCTACTTTTGGACCCAACCAGGCCACTTGCTATGCAAAATGTCCCGCACATGCAATGACGAACCGAATCTCATTTGTGCAGCCTGACAGCGCTAGCAACCGGAGGCTGCACCTTAAACGGATGCAGAAATTTATCTAAAACTGTGGCACAAGGACGCGTAAAAGTTAATTGAATTGCTATCGAAGCATATTCAATCAATTTAAATTAGTTATGCGGTTCTGCCGCACAAAGCATTAAACCTTGGGGCGTTCGTTGCCAGTTTCCAGTTGCCAACCGCGCGTTGTTGGCCGTGTTAATTAGATGCGTCTGCTCAGCCAAGCAAATGGCAAAAGTTTTCAGCTTTCAGCTTGCGTTTTCCTTTGCCTGTCAACGATAAGAAATTGGGCGTAGCTGGAAAGATGCCCACCTCCTTCCACATTAATCAATTATTGCCAGGCAATTTATTGCAGTGTTTTTTGGGCGACTGTCAGTTAAATGTTTATTAAAAAATTCATGAGAAATGTTAACGTTAATCGAACCGGCTTGTGGCGTTGTTTCACCCCGACTCTCGCAAGAAGTTGCCAATATTATTTCCTAATATCACAAGCCGACAGATGTCAGCCAGTTGACAGTGTCAAATTCCAATCAAAATGCAAATTAATAATAAACACAAATGGCTTGACATTTGCCTGAACTACGTTTTGATTAAATTGCATCCCAGATATTCGATTAGCTTCATAGAAAATGTACTGCCTGTCATTGCCTACGGTCACCAGCCCATTTCTGATTAGTGTTTACT
Source organism: Drosophila novamexicana (assembly GCF_003285875.2). Lineage (NCBI taxonomy): Eukaryota > Metazoa > Arthropoda > Insecta > Diptera > Drosophilidae > Drosophila > Drosophila novamexicana. Next base: position 6,021,821 of record NW_020824772.1, read on the forward strand.
GAGAAAGCGATCTCTAGAAGATGGGCTCCATTTACTAATTAATAAAGGCGATTTAGAAAGCCTATGCCTGCTTTTGCTTGCAAACATATATCCATACAAGAATCCGTTTGTATCTGTCCGTCTGTCTGTTTCTATACAAACTAGTCTCTCAGTGAACTGCTATTGTAATAAAACATTGCATAGATCTGTTTTTTTCTCCTGGCAGTACCTATGTTCGAATAGGCCAGATCAGACCACAATACCATATAGCTGCCGTAGGAACGATCAGTCGAAAAGTAGGTTCTTGTATGGACAGCTGTTTTGTTTATTAGGAAGTCTTCAGCAAAATCGGTATTCACTAGCCTCTTTTGTTTGACAGAATTTTGTGTTTTTCTAGATATTTTCACAAAAGTCCGCAATAACGAGGTTCACTATTCTTCTCACATGTCTGTAATCCCAACAGGTACAACAAAGGTATTTAGTCTTCGACATGTTTCTTGCTATTAGCTAAAATTTAATTTGCTGTCTTGAACTCAAACAGTTAACTAATTCAAACAGTAGTCCTAAACAGCTTTATTACTTTTATAGTATCTTAAATAATAATTAAAATTCAAACAAAATTACTATGCAGATACTTTTGTCACATTTTAAATTAGAATTCCCTTTTATTATTCATCAGTTTTTCAGGCTTCACTTAATTTTTAGCTACAGCTTGCAGCTGTTTTTATAATATGCATGTGCTAAAAAGCCATGAAAGTGCGTCCCATGAAGCGATCCCACCTAGTGCTATCAGCCGTAAAAAGTTTATACAACATTTTTCATAAAAACTCCGAGTGCAGTTCCAAGCTCGGTTAATAAGGTAAACACTGGCAGCAAAGTGCCAGCAGTGCTTCCCTGTGATACGCTAATCAGCACGAATCCGTTGCCACTTTGCCACTACCGATGCGTAAAACAAAATCCAGCGGTGCGAAGCCAAAGCAAATCAAGCGCTGAAAAATGCACAGTCAAAGCAAAGTTGCTGCCAGTGGATGATGGGTTATATGGTGGTGTCCTTTGTGCATATGTCCCCATCTCGGGGAGTTTTGATCTAGTTAAGGCAGAAGGAAAATCAAATTTTCCTCTATGCGAACGCAGCAGGGACGACGACGTGTTGGGCGGCTGAAAACCAACCAACTGCCATGTGCGAAAATTTTTAATACATCAACTCAAAGGCGAACCACAATGCCAGCCCACACACGCAACCCCGACCCGCGCCGGCAGTGTCTGCCCACAGCAAAGTGCAGCCCCAAATGAAATGCATAAATAAACCCTTTTCTGTCTCACTGTCTGGTTGGCTTGGCGCAAAAAAGTCGCTGCACCCGCAACATAATCATATTCAGCATTGCGTTTGAACATCTATATATACATATTAAATATATTTATCTGTATGTGCAAGTGCTGGCAGGCATTTCCCGGCCTTGCCCGGTTAACTCCTAATGTATTAGACATTATTTTTTCGCTGGGGGGAATTTTAAAACTACCAGCATTAGCTTGAACGCCACGTCTAAAGTTATATTTACATGTATATTTAAAAATTAGTTGGGCGTCTTTCGAACTTAGCGTTAAAACAAGGAATTAACGTTTTCCGCCCATCTTCGGTTATATAAGCTTTGAGCCATGTTTTCCCTTTAAAAAAGTGCGGATTTTGCGAAACACGTCTCAGTTCCATTTCCATGAAAATCCTTGGATATAAAAGTGAACCTGAAACTTAACAAATCTTTTAACCCCAAATGCTACCAAGAAGTGGACTTTTCTAAAACTTCTCAGAGGTCGATCTTATGCTAAACAAAAAACAGACGTGTTTCACGACTATTCCACACTACTGGGTGGAATTTCCCAAAAGCCGTCTTGGGGTGCACCCTTATACCAAAGTATAAAAAGCTAACTACGGTAAAAATTTCAGCTCCCTAGCTATGGGTTTGACTGCAGGTTTGAACAGTTTTATGTATAGAGAGATACATGTATGTTGCCTGTGTCTGCCGCAAATGTATATGCAAGACTTACGCGCACCAACAATGCAGTCGCACACAAACAATTTAAATATAAATAATTTGTTTACTCATGTTCATGCTCATTGTTCATCCTCATTTGTTGCCATTGTCTTTGTTGTTGTCTGTTTGGTTGCTGCTGTTGCTGCTGCTGCTGCTGCCGCCTCATACATAATAAAGTGTCTGGGCAATCATTTGATGCCTGGGCTGACCGTCGACTGGCCGTGTCAGTGAGTCGCGTTTCAAGCGGCGCGGGGGCATGACTTGTGTCCGTTGCTGGCCACACAACCAACTAAATAATTTAGTTAAACTGAGGCCGGTTGCCGCTACAGTGTGTGGCTGACCAGTCAGTAGCCAGCTATTCAGTGCGTTTTTTGTATTAAACGCAATGTTAATGAGCCACCCGAGGTCCAAATGAAGCCAGTATCCAACAATTTGCGGCAACAACAAAGGCAATACGTGTTCCCTTTTTATATGCAAACAAATATTAAAGGCTTTGGTTAAAAGTTAAATAATTGATAAATGAAATTCACATTTGATGAACAAAATATGTTGTTAATCTTATTTTTTGAATATATGCTATATCTTATCGGCTCTTAGAGATGAGAATCGTAAGATTTGAAAGATATATTTAGATATAACCCTTAAGCTGAATACTGCTAAGATCAGAGCCTTAATTTAAATAATCTTTTCGTTGTTTATTCTCCAATCTATCTACCCTTTAAATGGAACATCTGAGAACGTGGCCTCTGTATCGTTTTGTAAAGTAGGAGTGTTAAAGTAAAAGCAGACCAATTTTCGTCTCTTTCATTTTATAACCTTTTTTCTTAATAACAAAAAGAACTGCAGAGTTTTTCATTTAAAATTTTCCGACAATTTTTATAGTAATGTGACCCATTGCAGCTGCTGCTTGGTTAACCTTCTTTTAATTCCAGAAAAATTTATTTTATTTGTTGCAATATTTGAGGGCATTATATAAATTGTTGTTTGACTTTTCTTATTCGAATTGTGCGCAGCTTCCACTTATTTTTTTTCCCACTTTTTTCTTTTTCTTGTGTCCCGACATATCCCCACATACAGACACATGTGTATGTTGTATTTGAATCTGTCGTGTTGCTGCCGTCATAGCCGTCATTGTTTGATGGCTTCCGGTGTTTCTGTAGCTGCTGCAAGTGCCGCATATCCTACTAGCTACTTAGGTTTCCCATATACTGACGCTTCCTGTTGCCATTGTCCCCTTTATCTCCCTCAAGCTTCTTCTGAATAGATTCCAAATTTGTTATTTTGTGTTGCTGCAGATGCCGTCCTTGATGCTAAATGTAACGCATTGTTGTCAGCCTTTTTGTGTGCTGCGCTCGCAAATGCAAACATGAAAATTGCATAATCCACGCATTGCGATTTATGACTTTTGCAGAGAGCTGAGTGATGGCAGGACAAGCGAATGTTAAGGAAATAACGCAAAAGAACTGCGAAATGCAACATCCACCGAGATGCCTGTCATTTCTTGGCAACACCATTCGCCGTTTTATGAAAATACATTTTTCATGTGCTTTCATGTCTTTTGTCTTTTTTTTCTGAGCATTTTTAATGGCATCCATGAAGCGTGTCGGAGCGGCAAGCTGGGGCCCCAAGCAGCCGCAAGTACACATTATCGTTAACATTAAGAGCAGCTCCTGAGGTCAATCAGCAATTAACTGTGCAAATTGATGAACGCAAATGCGGTGGCAGGCAGAAAGTGCACTTGTACTGCCGCTTACTTGGCTGCTATCTCAATTAGCAGGCTATGCAATTGCAACTATTGTAACCGCCAGCGGTGTTCATTTGAAAACCACCATAAACAGCAGAGCTCTACAACTCTGACCATAATCAGAATCGGAACCAGAGCAAGGTACTCGTCTGCACGTTAAGTGCATAATTAATTTGATATCCGTGAAATACGCGCAAGCTGCACTTGAAATGAACCTAAGTAAGCGCAATGCCAAAAGTGCAGCTGAAGTGGCGATCCTTGAAGTGCTCTATTTCTGGTGTCCTGTTCGGCATGCTTTGTTTTTAAGATATTCCAGCTCTTTATGGTGCGCATAAATTTCGTGACACTTTTTTGTGCTATTTTACGAGACAGTCCATTAAAATGGGGGCACACACTGCCAAGGCGCGCGCGCTCACTGCCACCCTGTAGCCACATGAGGCAGCAGCCCGAAGACAGTAGCAGACGCGGACGCTGCAAATAAAATGAAATACATAAATTTTGCAACGATTTGAGGGACCGCATTTTATAATTGAATCACGTACGACATTTTCGCAGCAACGCGGAAATAGAAAATAAGTTTGCCACTGATATAAATTAGAATCTTAAGGGATTGCCAATGCTGGGCTGCTGTCTTAGCTCCAGTTAGTCAATAACTGAGAAATAGCCGCTCAGTACTTAAAGAGGACTTTTGCTTGTCCTTAAAGTGCAGTGCTCTGGTCTTAAGATATATAAACTTTTTTTTTTTTTTGTAATTCTCGCATTTCATTTTTTGTTTGCTGCAGCAACTTTTGCTGCGCATTTTTCATGTGCTGCACTGAGAAAAGTTGCATGCGCGCATTTCCGTTTCCGTTTATTAGAGCAACCTTTTGATTTACTTTGCCAGTGGCCGAAACAAATGCCAAACAAGCTACTTACTAGCTGCGACCTAGCCGAAGCCAATGAAGAATGAACAGCATGCGAGTAGTATTCGGTGCATGCAAACTTTTTTTGGTACACAAACTCTCACACACTCGCATGGCCTGCCGCCATTTTGTATCAGTGTGTGCACACTCCATTGAGCATCAATGATGCGTGCAAAATGCAACGGCAACAATTTTTTGGCATTTTTTTTTAAATGGTAATTTTTTCACTACTGCCTCATCTCTGCTGCTTGTTGTTGTTGTTGTTTTACAACCACCAGAATACATTGTAAACTCTTTGGCGTCGCTTGTTGTGTTCTGTTTCGTTTCCACATACATTTCCCTTGTTGTTGTTATCTGCTGGCCTTGTCCCTATAAAAATGCATTGACTTTAGCAAGTGTAAAAATCAAAATTATTGACAGATCCGCTTTTTATTAAAAAATTGGCGAGTGGTTAGACCTGGGTAGGAGAGTGTGTTTTTCCATGTCATAGAATTCATTTGTCTGGCGTTAATTTCGAATGAGTTCTCTTTATAATGATCATCACAGTATATTCAGCATCGATAGTGCTTATATCTAAAAATAATTGCATAAAATGTTAATAACTTTTCTTCATTTTGGGCACTTTTATAAGAATGGATAACAATAAGAATATAAAGTTACAAATAACTGGTCATAAAGTTAAAACAGTAGACACATGTGAAAATAAAATAAAATAATTATAATTTATATACTTGTTAATTTATTTCATTAAATTCATATAATCAATATGTTTTATTGTACATCTTTTGTTGTTGTTGTAAATACTGCTCTGCGCTTCTGACGCCTTCGGCTTGACAACAACAACTATACCAAAGTTTAAGAGTGCAGCCGGGACGCTTGTTAGTTATTTGCCCCATTGACTTGGCCAATTGGACAAATGCTAAGGCATAAATTTAGCTTATCTATGTTCTAAGAATGCATTTTATGTTCTTGCAGATCAGGTATTAGAAAATGGCCCAATTATAGGCATGTATGATAAAAAGAGCTTTAGAAACACAGTTGGTTGCATGCAAAATAAATAGGAATTTATTTTGAAATTGATTAGAAAGCGTTTATCCCAACTAAATTATCAATATATTTAACAAATCAATTTGTTGTTCGACTCATAGCATATTGTTAAGGAACTTGCTTGTTGCAGGCTTAACTTGGCCGGCTATTAGTCCTGCCAGAGTCTGCTAGCCCCTGCCAGCCCTGCTTGCGAGTTGACTCATCTATTTAGCTAAATAAATATGTTGTAATGTTTTCTTGCAGTGAAAGTCAAGTAGAAGCAGCAGCAACAACAGCAACAACAACTTGAACAACCGTGGCCAGGAGTCGTTGACTAAGCTTAACAGGCCAGCTTGCGGTGTTTTCTGATGCTGCCGCTGCTGCTACTGTTGCTGTTGTTGGGCTTCATCTCATGTTTTACGTCCCTGGTTGTGTCCCCGTCTGATATTAGGGGCTGCTTTGCGGCATTTTGCCGAGATTTGTCGAAAATTTATGCGCTACCTTAGAGAATTTATGAGTTGCAGTGGAGTGAATTATTTTATCATACGCATGCAGCAACAAGCACACACAAATTTACAGCTGTATGCTTGTGTATGTGTGTGTGTGTGTGTGTGTGTGTGTGTGTGTGTACATACATGTTGCTATGCATGCCACAAACAAGTTGCAGCTATATACTAGCACAGCGTTCCCCAGCCCTTTAGTCTCTGCACACAGTTTAAGCTTCTAATTTCACATGCAAAAGTCTGCACTAAGCTGGCATTTTAATCTTGGCCAAGTGGCATTCGCCTCGCACCTACCAAAAGTGGGCGTGGTCACGGGCATGTAAGTAATTAAGCGCTCACACTGCCGAATTGCCTACGCACTAAATAATAGCAGGCAGCTGCAACGACTCGGTAAGTGCAGGACGTCAAAAGGCAAAAGATTTTTACCACTACAGGGACTTTAGTTGTTGTCCGAACAATGTTCTTGCATTGTTGTTGTTATTGTTGTTGTTGCATGTTACTCTTGGACTAAGTCGATCTCTAGTCTTGTCAAACAGCTGCTTCTACTGTTGCGTTTGCTTTTGTTCTAAAGCCTAATGCATGGCTGCTGATTGCGGCTTGCACGGGATAACAACCAGGAGCAGGTGCCGGGCATCCTTAAGCCGCTTTGCTCTGGCCATCTGCACAGCTATAGATTTCATTTCGCCTATGCTCGGTTTTAAGCTAATCGATATGCATATTGAACACATTCGCACATTCGCCGCCCACCGACTGGCGTTCAACTTAATTTGAAGCTGCATTGAGCCAGGTTACACAACAAAAGTGAACTCAAAATAATAATACTTCTTGGACATTTAATATGAGGTGAATAAGAATAAAGCTGAGCAGATAATTTTTTGAAACCCTGTATGCAACTGTCTGCTGTCCGTTTCCAGGCAATGGAATTTAATTAAAAAACTCATTGCCTGGTGATAATCAAAGAAGGTAAGGGTGTTGCGGAGCTTAAGAAATTTAACGCGCGTGCTATCCATTAGTTAAAATGCTGCTTTGATGAGGGCAATTATAGCTGGAGCGGGGTGATGCGTGCGGGCAGTGGCCCATAGGAATAGGTAACTCTTTGAAAATATCTGCATAATTTAATTAAAATGCCAGCACAAACAGCATAAATTGCTATGCGTCTGTGTGTGTGCTAGCCGGCTGCTTTGATACATTCGCTGACATAATTTACCATATCAATCACTCTTTCTTGTTTTTATGTATTAGAAAGTAATGGACGGTTTAATTAGGTATTCGCTTTAAGTTTGTCATAAAAAGTTTTCAATAAAGTTTTTAATAAATCTAAAATTGGGGTCTAAATATTAAACGGCAAAAGCAATTATTGTGGCATATGTACATAGCAAAAACTTGTTATATTTCTATTCTTCTGTTTCTAAATAGTTTTCATAATACCCCGCATTTATAATAGGTCACAAACAAACTATATCTTTATAACGTTTAGAATTAAAAACTTTTGCGGGAGATCCAGCTCAAATTACATTACATTTATCTAACTATAAATGCTATACGGAATTAATTTTCTTAAAAACCATTCAATGCATTACAAATTACAAATACATTACAAATATATTGAGCCATCGTCGATATGTTATCGATACTTTTGTCAGATTTCCATTAGACACAAACAATTTTCCAATTAATCTGTGCTTGTGTTTTACTTTTTCAAAAGTTATTGCGTTTCAAAGGAATTTTGCCCACACATTTTCATCATCAGCTTAAGCTAACGGCTTCCTTTTCAGCGTCCACAAGGACCACATTTGGTTGCTGTTGCTTCTAAGCTACGCGCAGCCCTAATCGGCAAAATGTGGTTGGCAAGCCACATTGTTAACGCAAACTACTAACTTGGCTGGCGGCATTTTGGGCATGTTACTTTCTTATTGCTGCCATATTTAATGAAATAAGCCGCGCAAAGTATATTATAAGTAAGTCCCCTGTTGCGGCTACGCCTTGACGCGTGTGTTACTCGCTGAAGTTGCCAAAAACTGCCGCAGGCCAAGCAACAGCTACATGATATACATATGCAGCTCTTTTGAGGAGTGGGCGTGGCTGCTTTACCTGCGCCTTCATTGAGCCAGGTACAATGCCGAAAGTCATACTGCGGCATGTTTTCGCTGGCTCCTGCTGCTGCGGCTGCTGCTGCTGCGGCTGTCGTTTTGCAAAAATACCTCGTTTGTAGTTCATTAAATGATGCTCATTAGCCGAAAACTTGCGCAGCATGTTTGCTGTTAGGACCAAAGCCTGGAAGCCTTGACAAGCTTTTAACGGCAGCCTTAATTAGATAATATTTCTCCAAAGAGCAAATTAATATCATGTGGACAGTTTGTTTGCACAGGTCGCATCACATTTCGAAAGTAGCAATCACATCAAATATTATGCTTGAATTTAAACAACATCACAAAACTCAATCAAATAATATAGCAACAAACACTCACGCACACACAGATTGAAACGCCAACGACTGCAGCTGACAGTTGGCAGATACCTCACAGACCGTGTCTCATCTAGTCAAATAATATGATGCAATGCTTCGGCCTTTTTGTGAAGCCTAGAACAACAAAATCCCAAAAGCGACTAAGTGTGTGTTTGTGTACTGGACAGACAAACAGCTTAAAGTCTTAATGAACATTACATACATACATATGTATATATGATGGCCATGCAGCAGCCATCAACGTGCTAGCTTCTCATCATCATGGTAGCTGAAATCGTATTTGATGCCGAGAAGCAGCTGCGTCTATGGCCGTCCTCATCGAAAGCAAACAGAGCGCTTTGGAAGGCCTCAACCATTTGAAGATTACTAACAGGCTAGGTAGCAATTACTGTTTGTTTATGCATTTGTTAACATTGCTGGTTGTAGCCATTGTTGTTGTTGTTGTTGCTGCTGCTGCTGCCCAGGCTATGAAGTAAAATTGAAATTCATAATTCAATTGGATTTGTGTTTAGCTGCACACAACCAAACAACGAACAACAAACGAAATTTTGCAATGCTTTTTGGGACACGGGGGTTGTGGGCGGGTGGTAAATACAGCTGTCGGCTGTATATAACCCAATGTGTGTGTTAATTGAATGCAATTTTTGTTTTACCTAATGGCAGCAACAGCAGCGGCAGCAGCAGCAGCAGCAGCATCAGCAGTCGCAGCAACATCTGCCCCAAAAAACAATGCAATGCTACTGCATCAATTTCAATTCCGTTTGCTTTGATACTTTGTGCAGGCAGACGGCAAAAGTATTTGGAAAATGGAATGCAACGATTCAGCTCAATTCGTCTTTATGCTGTCATCGTTGTCGTCCATTTGCTGACATTTTCTTTAAAAAACATAAATCATTGCATGCTGCAGTGTCATAAGTGAAACCAGGCACAACTACAAAGTCAGCTACAATAAACATCTAGGCAGCTGTGGGTGTGCGTGTGTGTGTGTGTGTGTGCACATATGAAAATCAAAGAAGGGATATTATTATTTTGTGAATACAGCAAAAAGCGATATCAGCCGTAAAAAGAGGAGAGGCCAACGAGGCAACGTGCAAATCAATGGCAGCAGCTATAGGAACTGGTTGCCATAGCCGAACCCCATCTCAATACTTTCACCCCTTGGCCCGGTTCTATGAGTTTGTGTGTGTGGTTGTGTGTGTGTGTGCTGGCAAGCTGCAATAAATCTGCTGGGGTAGTCATAAATATTGATTTCGAAATTGTCTCCATGAGTGTGTGTGTGTGTGTATGCGTGAGTTGGCAATCTCAACCCAACGCCAGAGTCCAGCCTCGTTTAGATTTGTCGCCTATATTAGCTGCAGAAATGAAAATCGTTTTCCAATCGCATTCTTTTGTCTTTTACCTTTTTACTCTACCTCATATGATAGTGGGTGTTGTTGTTGTTGCTTCATTTTGTGGGGACTGTGTCTTCGATTGAAGTGTAATTTGCAGCTGCCATGCCCTGTCCTTGTTATTGTTGTGCCGACAAACGTTCTCCACTCTTATGCCCTAACAGCTGTGGGTATATTACGACTACCAAATTGTTTGTAATTATCAATGTCAAAGATCTGAGTTAAATATAACAGAATGGAAAATATATCAATAACTTAGCAAATAATCGCAGTCTAATTTAAATTTATTAATTATTTAAGGTGCTAGTGCTCTTTAATAATACAAATCATTCTCTATATAAGTTTCTTTTTAAACTACTTCAAATTTAAAAATTAATTCCTTAGACTACGCCTAATATTTACGAGTCCCACAATAATTTTTTCTTTAATATATTAATATAACCGATTATATTTCTTCGCCTTGACATAGCTGAATATGGAGATTCGCCCTACCTTTGCATTTGGCAACTAGTTGACAATCTCCCTGTTGATTTTCCCCAATTTTCACCGATTTCTAATATGAGTGTCGTATGTGCTGAACTTAATATTTTCAGTTGGTTTTCGCATTTGATGCTTTCGCCATTGACTGTTTGCTTGATGGCTTCATCTCTGCTTCTACAGCTGCAGATTGGCAGCCAGTTTCCAATTTATGATCCGTCACTGGCTTAAGAATTATGGCCAATGGGATTCGGTTATGCCAACTGTCAGCTCGCGTACAGTTACCCATATTGGGATTGGCGACATCGAGTGGGGGAGTGAACGAGGTCTGAAATTGATATTAAAGCCATCAGTCAAAGCGCAGTTGGACTCCACTCCCCGAGCGGAAAGAGTCTCCTTCTGAATAAGCTTAAATCAGGCATGGGCTCATATGCTTCGGCTTTGAGTCTAGCTTTTGGCCAGGAATGTTACATTGCCCTCATAGACTGTTTAGTGGGATTTCACTTGTGCGTGTGATGGCAACGGCTAATCTCGTCCATCGGGACAGCAGCAGTCCCATTAAAAATGGCTTTGTCTATGCCTCCGACACAGCTTTGATCTCGGTTCCGGCCTCATCTCTTGCTCAACTTGTCCACTTGTCCAACTAGCTGTACGCATGCAAGCGCTTGTGTGTGTGTGTGTGTCGGTTATGTCAAAAATGTCATCATACTCATCACTGGACGTTGTCTCGTTTTGCATTCCTCTGGGACCGACTCGTTCGTGAACGTCATAAAGGCCAATGTCATGATAAAAGTTCTCCTTTGTTTAATGGAATTTTATTGCCCAAAAAATGAAATGATACTTGTCGCAAATTTTATTTCTGGCTTTGAAATCGATTCAGAAGTGTGAGCATCAGCATTATATAATGGCCTCATCAATAAAAACAGATTTGTGAGTGCCCCTATTTATTTATTTCTTCACTTTGACAGCATTCCTTGTTTCCTGGCAGAGGTTAAAAAATGATAACAAAAATATCGTCTTTGTCCTACTTTCGGTATGTTTTTTTTTTGTTCAGCTGAAGCAAGATTTGCAAGTACATAATATGTTTATTTTTGTTTAATTTTTATTCATATTAAATATTATTTCGGGACTATTTCTAGTTGTATGTTTCATCATATTTGCGCACATAGTCAATTATCTTTTTTGTTGGATTACCCTGTTATGTGCAATGAAATTTTTTTTATTAAGCATAGGCATGGGATAAATTTCCGAGATAGGGTTTATATATTATAATGTCTTTGACTATGGTGCTTGTGTGTGTCTGCGTGTGTGTGTGTGTGTGTGTGTACCGCATTGTTTTAAATATTGGCACAAAATCAAATTATCTGCTATTTGTCAATAAATAACTTGCATACAAAGGCAAACTTTATTAAAATTCACCACAGAACGTTGTAGTTTCCGGTTTCAATTACGCAATAAATTTTCGGTACTACACCCGCATGGACAAAGGCGTACATAGATACGAATTGTGGGAGAGGTAGTGTGGGGTGAAGGTTGGGGGATTGGTGGGAATCCCCAACACTATGACACGAGTCCGAACGCAGCAATATTGAAATTTAAAGCCCTATTGGCAACTTGTCACAATTCACAACCTGTCCGGCAGAAGCTGGACGAGCCGACAGCTGCGCAAAATATGAGCCAATATAAAACCAATAAAGCACAACTAGTAAATGGCCAGGAGCAACGGCAACAAGGACATGCCAGGACATGTACATGCTAGCATAACAATATCAGATCGCTCTAAAACGGAAGTGTGGTTTTGGCGCCATATTAAAACTTGCACATGGTAGGTGCTACATACAGACACACACAGCTAAACCGAGTACATGGATGTGTGGGAAGTTATCAATGACAGCTTGAATTATTATAAACGTAACAAGGAACTAAATTATGAATTGCATTAGGCAATCGAAAGCCGCCGACCGAGCCAGTCAAAAACATTAATAACCAATATGGCAGGAGTCGACCCAGGCAGGAGGCAGGCCGCAGACAGGTCAAAAGACAAGCGTGTGAAGCGCATAAACAACCTGTGAAAGGTTATGGCCGTAGAGGGGGAGAAGGCAGAATCTATGTAGTTGCCAGCAAAGCCACTATTGCAATTTATGGCAAGCGTAGCAAAGGCAGCGCAAAGTTTTCTTCTTTTTTTTCATTCACCTTGGCACTAACTTGGCTAACGCCACTCTTTGGCCTGGCGATGATGCATTGAAGCGGGATTTAAAGTTTAAAAGGTTTCGCGGCTTGCCCCAGGCCCAGGTCTGACAGGCATTTGGCGTTTTGGCGCATAATAAATTCGAACTGTAGACACATGGTTTAATTTATCATCAAATGGCTGCAATCAGTTCGCAGCCTAGTGAAAGCCGTGGAATTTATTGGCCTGAGTTATGGCTCAAACTGTGTGGAACGGTGTGGATTTGTGGCTTGTAGTTTATTTGTTATTACGGTGCAGATTGACTTTTTAATTATTGTGCGATTGATGAAAATATTGGCTAAAATGGATGTGTTGCACCTTGAGAAGCTTGGCTTTGCACTTTAAAAATTCCATTATGTGTCTGTCTATTTGCTTTTAACTGGTTATTCATTGGCAATTACTCCTAGATTGCCAACACAAAATATATTCATTTTGTATTTACATATGCGTTGCCCGCTGCCCTCTGCTCAATGCCTGCCGCTTCTTTGGCAAATGGTATTTATAAGAATTGTAATTGAATTGGCAATATAAATATGCATACAACACAAAAGTGTACTGGCTTACATGGCGTATGCAGCTCAGATTCAAGTTTAATTACATTTCATTTCCTTGAATTTCATGGCTATGAAATAATTGTCAAATGATCTACCGCAAAGTTCACAAAATAAAACAAAAGTCGTAAATGCAACTCTTATCAGGTTGCTCGATAACATGTGGGGATAACATGTCGTATACGTAACACATAAAAACCCAGAGCCAAATCATTGCGCTGGCAATGAAAAGCACTTTGAAATTGGCCATGACTCGGCTGCCTGGAATCACAGATAGCTCCCAAGCACATTCATAATTTCAAGCATTAGATAAACACATGAGGGGACTGATAGGGTACAGGGGGTTGGGTTGTTAGGGGAGTGAAGGAGTTTCAGACTAAGCATGACGCTGCCGCTCTGTTGATAATCATAAAAGGATACGCTTCGATAGGCAGCAGCAGCAGCAGCAGCAGCAGTCGATGCCTTCAAATCAGGCAGAAAAACGCTGCCGTGTCTGACTAGCTATTGCATATAGTGTATGTATTCGTGGGTGAGTGTTTGTGTATGTGTGTGTGTGTGTGCCACATTTCATTACGTTCAACAAGACGCTGCTCGGCACTTGAAGCACGTAACAAGTTTAAATTGCGCTCGTTGACTGTTGACTGCCGTGCGGAAGATGTCGATGCCGATGCCGATGCCAATGCCGCTGCCGTTGCTGAGGCCGTGGCTGCTGCTGCTGTTGTTGCTGCTGCTGGCCAAGTCATGGCCCAGTCTCAATCGAAGCAGAAAAGTGTATTTATATGTAACGGAAATGATGCTGCACTTGTGCGCCGCCTTTTAGCAAATGATCAGTAATGCGATATGGCCGGGGCACGGGGCGGCACGTCAGGGGTCAAACGGGTTGCTTGCCCAGGGAATGAGCATTCAATTTCTTATGCTTATAAATGTGCTCCTGATTTGCCGCGCTTATAAATGCTTATGATAGTCATAGCCAAATGCCTGCCCGCTCCCTGCCGATGCCACTCTTCGTGCCAGGGCAATTGTGTGGCTTGCGATAAGCGCTATTTTATCGCTAATTGTAAGTGAAGCGTAAAGTCGCTGCTATAAATGCCTGGAAAGGACTTGAAAGTAAATAAAGATATGTGTAACGTGCACGAGTGCCAATTGCCGGGGCATTAGCATTACTTTTTATGTGCCCGAATTGATGTGTGCGTTGTGTGTGATTCGACTACAATTTGGCACCTGAGAGTTGTTGTCGACTTTGTTGCATTTTACGATTCACCACAAATTAAATTATTATCTGGAGCAGTACAGCTGGGCATTATAAATATTTATAAATGTTGTATTTCTTGCCTAACAGTCGACACACGGCATTTACATTTATTGTAATAGTAAAAAGTTTGCTTCATATCAAAGTCATGTATGCTGTCAAGCGTTAAAGGTTCGCACACCTGCAAATACACACATACTCACACACACATACACACAGGAGAACAAACACACAGCCAGTCGCAGCTAGACAGATATGCATATTAATGCTGCGTATACTTTATATTTTCAGCTGCTGCAAATGTTGTAATGTAAGCGCCGTTGCTCAAGTCAAATATTTGAGCAGCGGGCACACAAATGTGTAACCAACACGCTATTTGCTTGAGGCAACCTCTGCAAATACACACACACACACACACACACACACACACACGTAGAGAGTGAGAGAGGGTATGTGCATGTGTGAGCAAAACACATGTGACGCAGTGCAAATAAAAATCTTGGTAACAGCGGGAAAAAAAGGTGAAACGTGTATTAAATAATTCCTTTGTCGAGCACATTTTAATCGTGCCGCAGCAACAGCAAACAAAGCAAGGTTTCAGTCGGCTGCAAAACTGCCCGGCTGGCAAAACAAATAAGCCCAACCTCAATGCTTCTGACCGCCACGTTGTCAGCGGCTCACTAAAAATATAAAACCAGAAACAACAAAAGTACCAAAAAAACAGCAAAAACAAAAAAAAAAAAAAAAAAAACAACGGAAAAAAGCACAAACTCAAAAAACTGCGAGCCTTGTAAAAATGCACAACTGCGGCCAGCGAAATATGTTGTTGTTGTTGTTGTTGTGGCTCTAGTTATTGTTGTTGTGTCCACGTACGCGAGTCCTTCAAGCGATGGCACGAGTTTTGGTCTATGGCGGCGCATGACAACTAAGCGGAACTGGGCGCAGACCAGGGTAAGCCCAGGCAAATGGATGAGAGCGGTGCAATGGTTTGACAAGCGCGTGAAGAAAAATTTCTGCATGTGTGCGCCAAAAGGATCCAAAATAACGCAAACACACAACCATTTCACACACATGCACAAATGTTGAAATTGTGAAAACAAATAAAACGGGCAGATTACTCCTTCGGCTCTCGCTGACTGTGTGAAAGGTTGTGTGTGTGTGTGTGTGTCTGCTTTATAACTGCTACGTGTGTTGTGCGCTTGTTGCGGCCTTGCAGGCATCAGCAACGGCTAAAGCAACGCCATCTTTTTATTTATTTATTGTTTTTGTCTGTGTTGCTGCATTGGTGTTATTAGTAGCCATTGTTGTTGTTTTTGTTGTTGTTGTTATTATTGCTGCTGCCTTTGTTGTAATAAAGTACAGCACACGTCGAGGGAATTTCTTTGGCGGCAGCTGGCATATCACTCAAAATATTTGTATATTCATATATTCATGTATGTATATGCAGATTTTTGGAATATGCGCAGGCAGAGTATTTCCATATTTTAGTTTTAAATAATTGTATTATTAACTTAATATGAAGTGGCTCGATTAGTATTTAAGGATTACAGTTTCATCTTGGTAACTAGCACACGTGTGTATATATACATATATATATATCCGATTATCAGTAGGTGAAAAGATTGGTCTGGTTTTGTGCAGTTGCAAGTAACTGGTAGAAGGAGGCTTCTCCGACCTCATTCTTGCTCAGCACCAACAGCCGAGTCGATCTAGTCTTGTCTGTCAGTCCGTCTGTCAGTCCGTCAGTGTCGATTTTAGGAGCTATGAGACAAAGAGAATATACATTTTGAATTTAGGGTCTTGGCGTGCGCAGATAATTTTTTTTCAATCATCGTTCTCATGAAAACTATTAAAATCTTTTTCATTTATCAGAGCTAGAGACGCTTTCTCGCTGTCTGCCTAAGAACCCTAAGGCGGCACCCCTATCTGCCGAGAATATTTTCCATTTAATAGTAAAGTGACTTAATCGCATACAAATTTCTTTGATTATAAAAATATTAACTGTTAGGTTGATTTTGTAATTATGAGTTAATACTATGTACCGGAAGTCAAGCGGGTGGTATGCAGTGGCAAGGTATCCTTCTGATTTCCCAGGACGTAATTAATTTGAATAAATGGTTGCAAGCCGCCTTTGTGCCTAACCTTTGAATACATTTCATAAGTTGCACTGAAATTAATGTGAAACTGTCATTTTCAAAATAAATAAATGCATACAAAATAACGCTTGATATTAGAGTTTGTGTGCTGTATCTGGTCTGGCGTTTACTTCATTCTCAATTTCGGATTAATTTTTTCCACAACTACAACAGACACAAATATAACAATTAATACTTACACAAGTGCGTTAAGGGAAATCTTTGCATAATAAATTAAATGTAAGTGCCACAAAACCAAATAAAATAGTTATAGACTCAATGAGCTGGGGGCTGCGAGGCAACGTGACACCTGAGCTTGTACGGCAGCCACCACAACAAAAGCTCGGCCACAACAAGGAGCATAACAGGCAGTCAAAAGTAGCAACAACAGCTACAACAATAACAATGGCCAACACATTTGTTGGCTTCTCATTAAAGATTCAGTTTGGTTTCATGGGAGAATTAAATCTTGACATGTCAGTTGCGAGTCGACAGAAAATTGCCACAGCCGCTGCTTGACACGAACAACATAATTTTATGGGAATTTATGCAGTGGACTTGTCAGTGTGCGGGTCAGTGTGTGGGCCAGTGTGTGGGCCAGTGTGTGGGCCAGTGTGTGGACCAGTGTGACCAACTTAAAGTTGAAATTTAAATTTGTCAAAAACAGCCCTCAACCGACCCGCAGCCGACCGTCTACTCGGCCACACAGATAGCCCCTCTTCTGCTAATGTTAAGTGGTTGCATTTAGTTTGTTGTCTAATGCATATTTTATGCGACAACCTGTGATTTGTTACCGTTTCAGTTGTTTGGTTGTTGTTTGGGAGCTGAGCAAATGAATTTTGGTGTTTTGTTTGCGGTAAATCGAAGCCAACGTCAATTGTTGCTCGGTTTTGTGCTTGACTGCCCCTTGCCGATTTATATCTTAAGGATATTTGCCAAACTGTTGCATTACATCCGCAACCATTGAACCACAAGTCAAAGGAATTCGACTTTTTTTTTGTATTATTAATGTCCTTTGCGTTCTGCTTGCTTTGTGTATATATTTTTCAGTGGCTGCTTTTGGAATTTTAATAAATCATTGCGCATGAGATGCGTAACACGAGGCGCCTCGAAATGTTATCAAATCAAATGAATGCAAACGAATGCCTGCCTGCCTGAGTGAGTGACTCGAATATGTTTGAATGCCAAGAAAGAAATTCAAAGAAACGAAATTAGGGACTCTTAGCTGCTTGGTTGCGTTGCCAGCGGCTCGTTCGCAAATAAATAATTTTTAAAATGCTCCCAAAAAATTTGCTGGATGTGTTGTAAATCAAAAATGCCAACGCATTGGCAAAATATTAGGGAATTCGTCTCGGCTTGAGGGGTGACGTTTAACACAGCATCAAATATGCAAATTGTAAATTGTAAATGGTAAATTGTTTGCCTTTTGTTGTTGCTGCTGTTGCTTTCTCTTATTGTGAGTATGCTGCGTGCTGCGCCATAAATTTTTTCGATGTGAAAAATTCGTCGTTACAAACATTTTATTTGAGGCATGAGGCTTTGCTTTTGTCGAATGGCGTCTGATTATCAGGTCGCATAGTGAAGCACTTATCAGAGCGCATAAATCAGCGAAATCACGAGCCAACAAATGTTCTACACCTCATAACGATGACGGGAGAATACGAGCCCGCCAACATGCCGGTAGACGTGCGAGCGAGCTTCTCTTATGCTAGGAATTGGAAGAGACAATACCGCTTCTATTGTTTTAATACTTTTGAAACACTGAAGTTTTTTTTCTGTTTAAATGAAGTATGTTAAAATTGAGCGAATTGAAACGATATGCGAAATTAAAAGACACTTTTTATACTCATTTGCTTATTTCTTACCTGAAATATTGCCAAATGAAAGGCTATCATTGGTAATGGGCAGAATTATCATGGGTGCTAAAATATTGATTAGCATGCAAGGCTCTTCTATGAACAAAATTTCTTTCCCTTGAAGTAAAACAATCAAAATTTGATCAAGCTACAGTTTAATTTACAAACAATTGCTTGTTGACTTTAAAAGACAGAAAAACCATATATCAAGTATCATTAAAGCTTAAAGCCTGTGAGACTATTGTGTCTATTGAAAATTCAATTAATATTCATGCTTGCATATATATAAAATGTAAACTCCTGAAATGTACCGGCTGCTGTCAATTAACTTTTGCGGCCGAAGTGTAACCTAAATCGTCTACAGCAATGACCAGAGTAGATGCCTACTTTTTATTTTGATGGTTTTTGTTCCTGGGAATACATATGTAGTACTCTCAAGATAAACTTTCAACTATTAAACAAATATTCAGAGCACTAAGTCAACATTATGATATATATATATATATATATATATATATATATATATGACATATGATGTATTATGCTACTGCTGAAGCTGCGACACAGCTAGCGCAGAATGGGTGCAATTTATATAGACATCATGTAGCCGCAACATTAACCCCAAGTGTAAGAAAGCGTGTGTTTTGGTGCCTGCACATTGTTTAATTTACAATTTGCGCATTAACTTTGTCACATAATTCTAATTAGCGCTTTTAATTTGTTTATGGGGCACTTTGCACCGTTACCTAAAATTATTGCTGGCTAAAATTGCGCTGGGAACAGCTTAAATATCACCACCGCGCTGGACGCTGCCAAGTGCCCCACATTACCGGGGCAATGGAGCCGCCATCGGAGGCGGCCACTATTTTTACGAGTCAGCTGCCAGGAAAGTCGCCCAGCCAGGGGTGCTGGCTGCCATGACAAAGTCATTAAATGCGACGCAAATTAGATTTATTGTGCGCCACTGCACCTGCCAGGTGCTGATGTTCCTACTGCTACTGCTTTGTGGGCTGTGGATGGGTTGGCTTGGATGTGGGTGCTCTGCTCCCATCCTTGTGCCTGCAGCTGTGCTGGCCGTTCTGCGGTCGTCCGTTTGACCGCCAGGGACATCGTTAAGGGTTTTTCGTCTCCGCCCTTGGCACTCTGCTGCCCCTTTGCTTAACAATAAATTTACATTAGACTGTTACATATTTGCACTGTTTGCTGCGCGCGTTTCAAAATCAGCCTGGCTCTGGCAGGCAACGGGCAGCAGGATATTAGGAAGGTGGGACAGCTTTTTAACGTGGCACAAATGTGCGCGCACACATGTAAGTGGCGGCAGCGCGGTACGCATTCACCGTTAACTAGCAAAATGATATGCAAATAAGGATAAATCCGTCACTCGTTGACGTTGTTGCCAGGACCAGCCACAAACCTCAATGTCACTCTCCTTAATAGCTGCATTTGTTTTCGCTTTACGTTCACTTTGCTCTGTAATCTTGTTTAAAGGCCAAATAATAAGGAAATTGAAAAATAAAATTTCAAGGAGAAAACTTGTAATCTTTGGGCATAGGTCTTGTAAATTCTTCAATTCTTTCTTAATACATTTTATGTTCTTGCTCCAATTTGATATCTATAATCGTTTGGAAAATCTGAATAAAATCTAAAGTCTTGAAAGGAATTAGTTAAAATTCTTTGGGCATTTTTCTATAAAATATACTTTTCATGAAATAAATAAAGTCTTAAGATAGCAGTATAAAAATGCCTGAAATTAAATGAAATGTTTGCTATTATTTTCAAAGAGATTTTTACTATTTGGATAAATCAATTTGTAAATATGGAATATTATCTCTGATTTGTTCTTGTTATGCATTTCCATTGAGTTCATTTGTAGAGAAATCTAATTTCATAACTAACGTCATTTCATTTAAGCAAATATCACGACCTGAACAAAAGCCATTGAATGCAACTGCTGTGCGGTGGCAGGCTCTATGTTAGAGCGTAGACTTTGGCATTTTTAGGGTTTGGTCGGGCTGGCAGCCCCCTAATGAAACAAGAAACAGCAGGCGGAGCAGCAGCAAACAAAACACATACACACCAACTCACATACATACATACAGCTCTCGTGTAGAACGTGCAAAGCGAGACAAATTGCTGAAAACGTCTGTTCCTGCTGCTACTTCGCTGAGTCGCCATTCCATTTCGGTGGGCAGGTGTCAGGAGCTGGTAGCTGGGAGCTGGCAGTTAGGCGCTGAGGCAGCAGGAGCGTTCAAGTTTTCGCATAAACAAAAGCAAATATTGCGCACTTGTGCAATTTATATTGCAAAACAATTGTCATTAGAAAATGCCGCACGAACAAAAACGGCGCAGACAAAAGGAGCCCAGGGCCCAGGCCGAAACTCACCAAGGACTCGGAGTCGGACTCAGGCACAACTGCAACTGTCACATGTGAACCAAGGAGCAACAGCAACAGCAACAGCAGCGGCAGCAGCATTTTATGGTACAGCTTAAGTGCTTCAAAAATTCCACGTAATGCACTCAAAGCAACGTCTGCCCAGTCTTTGGCCTTCCCCCCAGAGAGCTCCCCCTTTGCCATAACCCCCCGCCAAAAACAGACGGCAAATAAGAAAACGTGCGAGCTGCGGCGCAAATTAAAGTTGCTGGTTGGGCAGGAAGCCGGATTCTGTACTGGGTCCTGCGTTGACTCCTCAGCTGCTGACAGAGCAATGTGTTTCAAGCAAGTCGCTGCATTCTGTGTTGTGTCCCTCTTACCCCTCCAGTCGTTGTCCCTTTCCCCTCTTTTCATACGCTGTCATTCGTCGCCGGTCGTCGCCGCTTTTTCATCTTTGTACGCCGTGCGGCATTTTCTTTATATAGGTTTTTTGTGTGTGTGATTTTCACACACTCTCCCTAACATGCACACACACACACACACACACACACATATATATACACTTTTTGTTCATTAGTGGATAATGAACAATTGCAGCATTATGACAGCAGCAGCAGTAGCAGTCGTAGCAGCAGTTGGCCTGCTGCTGCAGTTGGCCAGTTTTTTGCTCACCTCTAGCTATCTAGTTGCAAGCATTTTTATTAAAATTCCTTGCGAGGACCATTAATTTTCCTGCTCCTGCAACTCGCTATTTGTTCTATTTTTTTCTTTGCTCTCGTTTGGGCTTGGAGATGTTTTGTTCGTTCGCCTGCCGGGCTGGTGTTTATTGCAGTTAATTCTTGGCAGTTTCGACGCTTCAACCATTTGCCTTGGGAACTGCCTCCTGTTTGATCTAGTTGGGCATTGCTTATACCCTGTAAGAAAAGGCTTATTGGTACTGAGCAATAATAGTCTTTACGGTCAGCTGAGTGTTGTCTCTCTTCAATTTCTGTCTGCCGATTGATACTATGATAGTTACACTACAGGAAACTGTATATTGACTTATTTCATACGCATTATTCAGCTTAAGGATAAGTTTATAACAAGGCCTTATGCGATTCATCATTACAGAAATACAATTGGATCGCCTCACTTAGCTATATATGAAATAAAAAACAACATTTTTCTAGACTGCCAAAATATAAAACTATATAAAATAAATAACTTTCACAATTAGCAAAACAACAAACTTTGATTTCCAATTTTTTCGATTCCTTTTCGACTAATTTTTTTAAGGATGCGAATATGTAATATCCAAATAGATGGATATCAATGAATTTTATATCTTTGCTATTCTCACCCATTTAGAGCGTAAACTTACAACAGTCTATATTGCGTTCATATTATGGATCACAAGAAATTATTTTAATATTAATAATATCACAAGGTCTATCAAAATGGTACAACGCTTGTGTAGAATTATTATTCAGTTTTCACAGGTCACAAGACTGGGAGCCATCCAACCCACATATTAAAGTCGCATGCAAATTGCCATCTATTTTGCGTATTGTATAATCAAAGTTTTGTTGGCACATTAAACAACCTCTGCCACTGGCAATTAATTTGGCTTAGTTGAGTTTAGTGCACTTCCGTTGCACACGGCGGCCATTTTGTTGCTGCGCCGGATGAACAACAGGCAGACAGACATACAGACAGACAGACAAAATGGACAGACACGAGTCTGCAAATTCATGAGTGCTCAAAAGCAGCTTTAGTTTTTATTACCATTAAAAGCGGATGCGTCGTTACGACGCCCCAAAAACAAAATATCGCACATAACTCAAATACATAAACACAAACGCAAAAGCTCTATATACATAGGTATGCATGTGAGTGTGTGTGGGTATTAGTGTATTTGTTAGAAGGACTCTTGCTGTGCCGCATTGTGTGGCACGTTGCTAGCTGCATTTTGACAATGGTCTTTGCTGGCAACACCTGAAATGAAATCCAACCCTGACCCCATTGACAATGACAACGACAACGCCAACAACTGTTTTGAAAGGCAAAACTGAAATCAACTAACAACATTAACAGCGCCCCGAAATTTTAGCGACAGAGAAGCTTACAGGGTCGGCTCAACCCAGAGATTGGGGATGAGGCTCGACAAAGCCAGACAATAAGCGCGCTTTGGCGTTGCTGATAGCTGAAGGCTGGTTGCTAGTTTCACTGGTCTCACTGGTGTCACTGGTGGCTCTGGTGGCTCTGGTGGTTATTGCATATGCACACACGCAATGCATGCGACAGGGTAAAATAGACAAAGCGTAGCCGCATGCATCGCGGGGGGCGGGGAACGAACGTATTAAGGTACTCCCGTGGCGTTGTCCTAGTCATTTGCCATGAAAGTGGGTGGTGGATAGTCCGGAGTGTGGAATAGGGTATCAAACGGTGGGGCTACTGAAGATTGGGCCTTTGGCGCTTTAACAGCGTCACATATGCTCCTAACGATAATAGTTTTCTGCGTAATTTGTTCGCAATTTTAGTGAAGAGTCGCGCGGATATCGCGCTGACAAAACTTAGCCACACGCATTTGGTGTGGCATCCTGGCAGCACTGTGTATAATTTAGTACTCCCGACCAGGCGTGGATCGGGATAAGCTTGGAGCTGGGGCGCTCTTTTGCACGCTGACACTTTTCGCTCCGACTCGTTAAAATTCATTTTAATTTGTAGTTGTAGTTGTTTGCCTGGGCAGTGCCGCTGGCCATAAAGACGGGCCAGCAGTGAGACAGACAGCGCGAATGTTGAATGCTGAACAGATACAGAGACAGAGACAGAGACGGAGACAGCGACACAGACAGAGACAGAGCGTGGGCGAGCAAACAGGATGGCGCACGTGTCTCTGAAGCCGCATCCTGCGTAGCTTTATAAACAATTTTGAATTTTGCGGTTACGCGAAAATTAATGGACGCCTCGCTTTTGTGCGGTTTTTGGTTGCGTTGTCAGACGACCGAGCACATGGCGCATGGCTGCGGGGCAAGCAACGCGTGCCACATCGTTTGCTTTTAGCGCTGGCGACGATGGCGGCTAAATTTTAACATTTTGTCATTAGTGTTTGCATTCTAAAAACGAGATTGTTGTTTGTCGTTGCGGTTGCGGCAAGAAATTGCAGCGTAATGGCAGAATGAGCAAGCAGCGTCTGCCTGTAACATCATGCGCATATCAAGGAGCTGGCTTATTTATGACTAACGCCGGAATCCAGCAATCAATTAAACCAATAACAGCCAGGCTAAGCCAAGCAAAGGCCAACAAAAGCCCGTCAAGTGCTGGCCAAAATACAACCCATATCCAAAGAACCCACACACACATACACACGTACAAGTATGGCAAAAAGTTTGCTGCAAGTTGCCAATGATTGTCAGGCAGTCGCATGTGTGTTATGAATAAGCCAAGAAACTTTTGCCTTGGTCTTGCCACTGCCCGCCGCCACTTCCACTGTTATCATCACAGTGCAACGCTTCCAGCCAGCTAAGGAGCCTCTCGCAGTTGCCGGAGCCAGCGAGTGAGCGCGGTTAATAAAACAGACAAACACTCAAACTTTTGCTATAAAAATATCTGGCTGGATAAGCTTGAGCGGGTTTGAGGGCTTTTTTTTTAAGTTGGCAGCGTTGTTTGCTTGCTAAACAAGTGCTATTAAAAGAGCATAAAGGTGAAAGGTGGGCGTAGCTGAAAACACTCGTATCACGGTCGTAAAGGGTCTTCCTCATTTGCCGTTGTACTACGTAGCTGCTCTGTAATAAGCCCGACCAAATTTAAATGCAATACACAGCGCCTGCAGTCCCTGAATGACTTCGATACCCTCTATTCAAATTCGAAATGGATGTTATTGTGATTGGGCTATCTATACATGGCTCTGAATTTTGTGTGCAGAAAATAATATTAGTAGCTTTTATTTATTATTAACTGGAAAATAAATTTTATTTTGTAGTTTGTCAGAGAAAAATATTTCTCTCGACAAAGAGGTATTCCAAAGTTCAGCATGCTTTGAATTGTTTGCGCTATTTTTTTTGTTATTTTATTTTATTTAATATACTTATAAAGAAACTTAGGTGCACTTTTGTAGTTGGCCTCTTGGCAAGCTTTTTAATACGCCACAAAAAAAGCAAAGGTAAAAACAAAACAGTTAAATTTTATAAGCTTAGTTTCATGAGGCTTTGTATTTTGGAATGCTGAATAATAAAAAAATATTAGCTACTGAAAAATGCTCTGATGCCAGCGTAAAGCTGAAACTTCCTCAATAAACAACTCTGGCTATCAACTAAATAAATAATGAGAGTCTTCTGGTGAAAATCATAAAAATGCGAGAAAGGGATGGAGGTAAATTAATATTAAAAACAAAAAAATAAATTTTAAAAATTTGTAATCGAAAAAAATGAGGGGTGTTCTACATACTTTTTCAACTCTCCTTTAAAAATTCAATTGTTTTGCTACTATCCTTCAGTAAAAATAAAAAAGCTGCCTTTTTCTACAAACTGGATACTTCATGAATTTGACATATAAATCAATTATGTTCGGCTTAAAGCGGTTGAGTTCTTTGTTAGAATCATGGGACCCGATTACAAAACTAAGATTAACTTTTGTTTTATATTTTGGAACTTTATGCACTACATGCGTTTCAATCTAGTAGGATGGGCAATGGGGCGTATGAGTAGCATATGCATTTAATGTTGATGGATTATATACGCGTTGTGCTTGCAGCTGTCTATTTGCTTAATTTTAGTTTTAAACTTTACTTTTTGTTTGTTAGCATTCGCAATGGTATAATATCTCCATGACAAAAGCGACAGCGGCGACCCCAAAGTGCAAAATGCAGTAAAATATTGAAATTGTACAGTTTTCCGTTGAGCAATGATGCGTAATGGCAGTCAAGTTTTTGTTGCTGACAGCGAATGACGCTGCAAGCGAGTTGAAAGGTGCACTCAAACACACACATGCACACACCACACATACACAGATGCATGGATACATGTATGTGCAGTGAGATTTTGATTCTACGTGACCAGAATGCGGCAGTTGCGTTTGGCGTTCTTCTGGCCAATGCATCTGCTCGCCGGCGAAGCGAGTCAAGTGGAAACGCGACATGTGCATATAGAAATGCAGACAGACATACACAGTTGTAACTATGAAATGTATTTGTATATATAAATATATACCATATCATATCTGATGGTCTTTAAGGGGCTTAGTCCGTGGTAAGCAGCCTTGCTTGTTCGGTATACAACTTGTGTTCTTTTCATAATAAAGATTGTGACATAACTGATTGAAATTAAATACATTTTCATGGGGTTCACTCTTACTATTTCCTCCCTCACTGCCATTAATCCTCGAGTGTCATTGCATAAGTGTTGCATACTTTTCAGCGCTTTCATACGCTTCAATCAACGAACAATAAAGACTTTAATAATCACTCACCTCTGCTTTTTGGCTGCCCTCTGCAATTGGTATCCCATTAATGTTAACATAAAAACTGCAATCAATTTATATTTTTATTTTTGATTAACATTTTCCATTTTATTTGATTATTTCTCTCCTGCTTTTCCGCATTTCGCTATGCATATATTAACTTGTTTGCCTGCACACCTTGCGTGGATTGGTGTGTATGAGTGTGTGTATGTGTGTGTGTGTTTTTGTTTGTAAATATGGATCTATCCTGTGGGTGTTACGTTCGATTTGATTGGATTGAAAGGCTCCCAACATAATTATGACATTCTGCTTTCACGCTGTTCATAATTGTTTGTGTTTTACTCTTTTTCTATTATAACTGCTGCTAATTTCAATGCAATTACGTGTGCGTGTGCGTGTGCGTGTGCTTGTGTTTGTGTGTGTTCATGCGGCTGTTGTCATTTTCAACATATTTCTGTTGTTTTATGCAGCTTTGTTTAATCTCTGGCATGTTTTTTTTTACATTTAAATTTATATATTTATTTATTTCTGTTTGGATGAGTGTTCATGTGTTTAATTTGCTTTTATCAAGCACACATACATACATTTATAGACGTTCTTTAATTATATGCATTTTTGTTTTTTTTTTTTTTCATAATATACACATATATATTTATATGTACATACACACAACATTGAATCATTTTTTTATATGTATATGCATTTTGCTTAAACCGTAACTATGTATACATAATTAATTTTATTTATGCTTAACACATAGGCATATCTCATATTATAGGTAATAGTTTTATAAAGATTCTTGCTTCACTCCTGGCCATCTTTTTTCATTTTTTTTGCTTAGAATTTTGCTTATTTTCCAACATTTTTCAACATACATATGTTTAGCTGCTAATCAATTTGTTTGTTTGTTTTTTTCCTCCCGTGTTGCCTCATATTTCCTTTTATCGGTATCATAGTTTTGTTTTATAGTGTATTTAATGTGTTTTCTTTTAAATGATGCATAGCTTGTTGCTTTGCTTAGCAGACAGTTTTGTTGTTTGCTCAAATAACATTTAGTATATATGTATTTATGTATATAAGTATATATAGATTTGTATATATATGTAAAGTTATGCATACACTGCTGCACAGTTTTGCCATTGGCTCTCAAAAAACACGTTTTGCCAAGTTTAAAAAATAAATCAGTTTACTTTGTCAATAGCATCGTTTACTCTCATCGCATTGAATCACAACTTAGAGAAATTAGACGCACTTCCTGTAGGGCTCTCCACATCCTCCAATATAGTGGGCTAATTTGAGTTTTTGTTTCGTTTTGCGTTTTTTTGTAAAAAATAGTTTACAATTTTGATGTTTTTCATTTTCATTTTCGTTTTTGTTTTTAATTTTTGCCTTTTCAGTTTGTTATTTTTGTAAATACCATAAATAATTGTGTTTCGTTAACATTTAGCATATAGTTTTTATAGTTACAATTACAATCTTAACTAAACATTGACTAAACTTTGTAATTTGCTTTTACTGCATGTTCCAGCCGACGTCAGGGACACTGCATAAATTTGTATGTATTCTTTTTCTGTTTTGGATTTGTTCACTTTTTTATTCTCATTCGCTTTCTCTAAATATTTCACTATTTTGCCTCATTCAGCTTCTCTTTACTTAAAGATTTTAATTTTTTGTTCACATTTACATTACACAGATACATCAATAGGTTTCTATAATTATGCCCTCATATCAAGTGCTGCTTACTTAAGTAGTTGTAGCTAGTCATGTACATCTACATGCATTTTATATCAATAAATTGTTTTTTTTTTTTTTTTAGGTTTTCTTTTGGTTTGTGTTGCTTTATCACTATGTTTTTTTTACCTTTGTATGTGCACATTTTCTACTATTTTGAGTTGTGTTTACATTTAACTATTTTGAAGGTAATTATGTTTTTTTTTTGTAAATATTTATATTAGTTTTTTCTCAACTTTATTTATTTGATTTTCTTCATAATTTTGGTTCCATTGCTCGATATTTAAACTCAATACAGCTTTGGGATAAACCTATCGAAGCAAATGTGGCTCAAACTAAGTTTCCGATACATTTTAAGTACATGTTAAATTAGGCACATCTATTAAATGAGCTCTCGTTAAAACTAATTACTCATGACATGCTTCTAGGGGCAAAAGGTGGTGTCTGCTTAGCTCAGTGATAACAGTTCGATATCCATATATTAAAAATAATTTGAAATTATGAAAACAATTCAAATGAATCAGTTTGAAATTTCAGTCAATAAAATGTTGCGATAGCTTTGCTTTAATAATCTTTTACCCCGAATACAAATTTCTAAATTTGCTTCTACGGACACCAATGCCTCAAAAACTCTGCGAGTGGAATCGAAAGGGTTATGAGAGATTCGTGCACTGCAACATACAAAAAAAACTTTGACCTTTAGCACCGGCTCTATTCTAACTTTGGTAGGTATACCTACTGCTATATGTGTACCATATGTGTAGTTGCTGAATTGGCCCCCGACTAAAGGAGGTTTTTTATTGCTTCAAATCGGCGCTCTCTGACTGCGAGAATATAGACACAAATAACACACATACGTATATTTTCATTTATTTAAATCATTTTGTTTTGTGAATTCAATTAGAAGTTGTACATATTATGGTTATTAGCTATTGCATATTTGGCCTTACTGCTGTTGCTGTTGGTGTTGCTATCGCTGTTGCTTATGCTCTTTATACTTAAACTACGTTTGCCTTCAACAAATTGGATATTGAGTTAATGGGCGTTTATTTTATATATATATTCTATATATAGATATTTTATGTGGTTTGCTTGAATTCATATCTGATGTGATAATCTTCGATCTGCTTGTTCCTCTCAAATGTATCCTGCTTCTCGTTACTCGCTACTCGCTACTTTCTTCTCGCTACTCATTAAGCTACATTTCTCTAATATCAACCGAGGGTGTGAAATAAAATTTGTCACTTTTGCATTTCAATCTTTGTACAATTCGGGGATGCCGTAAACTTCATTTACTTGGGTTACTGGTGGTTGTTGTTGTTGTTGTGGTTGTTGTTGCTGGGCTTGTAGTTGCAGGTGCTGCTCGTTGTTGGGCAACTGCTGGTGCATCCAGTGTGGCTGCGCATAATACAACTGTGGGGCAAAGTGCGTTGCTTGTTGTTGTTGTTGCTGTTGTTGCAGCTGCTGTTGCTGCTGCTGCTGCTGCTGTAATTGTTGTAATTCGTATATCTGCGGCTGCTGGTGGTGGAGTTGTTGAACGTGGTGGTGCTGCGGTTGGTGTTGTAGTTGGTAGCGCGGCTCCTTCACGTAATCGGCGCACGGTGGCTGCTCCTGCTGCTGCTGTTGCTGCTGCTGTGTGGGATACATGGCCACCGCTCATGGCAGCTACACCAGCAAACTAGGTGCCAGCCACTCATCCTCCGCCAGCTGCAATTGCTACAAGCTAAGTATCATACGTACACACTACAGTCTGCCCCGAGACTTACCTGTGGACTGACCTGGAACTGTTGCATGGGATAGGCCACAACGCCAGCTGCCTGAGGCAGGGCGCCGCCGACGCTCTGAGTAATCTGTGGCGCTGCGGCGGCCGCTGCACTGGTTAGCTGCGGCTGTGGCGGGACACTCTGCCAAGTGCCTGGCAGCTGTACGCCCATGCTATTGAGTGAAATAAGAATGGTGTAGCCAACGCTTGTTCGTATTTAATCAATGAGCGCTGCTTACCCCATGTAGCTGGCCTGCTGATAGCCTGCAAATTGACCGTAGGTGAAGCCTTGCATGCCCTGCAGAAACTGGCCGGGCTGCAAGGCACTGGCCGGTGCCGCTGTGGGATATGTGGGTGCCGGTGGATACCAGTAACCGGTCACTTGCTGCCCATAGGCGGCTGCTGCTGCGGCCGCGGCAGCTGCTGAGCCGAAGGGGAAACCCTGCGCCAGCGCTTGGCCCGCAATGGCGGACATGTGATTCGGATCGCCGCTTTCCTTGCCCCACGCGCACTTCACCGGCTGCTGGTTGATTTCCGTATTATTGACAGCTACGATGGCGTGTGTGGCTGCTTCTTTTGTCGAGAATCTAAAGGCGAAAATAAGCGTGTGTGTGTAGCAGAGTGTAAGGTTAGAGCAAACTAATTTGCTGGGGGAGTTGGCTGCAGATTGACCTGCTTAAATTTCCATTTAACCTGCAGCAGCAGCAGCAGCAGCAAAAACAACAACAACAACAACTCGACAACAAGTTGTGTTAGCCAGAACAAAGCGTAAAAGTGGTACAAGCGTCTGTGGAATTGTTTTTGTGCTTGTTGTACTTGTAGTAGCTGCTAGTTGAGAGTTTTTCTTGCTGTCGTTGTTGTTGTTGTTGTTGTTGATATTGTTGTTGATGTTGTTGTTGTTGTGGCAGGGTTTGGGTATAACTGCAGCAACTACGAGGGCAGCGGCTACGGCAGAGACCACTTGGAGTCCCCAAGCTCATTATGTTACAAAACGCCAAACAATGCCAATGCGGCTCTTTCGCCTCCCTGTGCCCCTTGTCATGCCCTCTTACACTCGCTCTCAGTGCTCTCGCGCTGCTTCTGCTCTGTGCATACCACAGAAATGAGTTTTGGATAGCGCACAAAAGGCGCACACGGACCTGGCCAGCAACTGCAATGCGTTGCCCCCTTTGTTGCTGGTTGGCTGTTGGGGTAATGGCGCGCTGTTAAGCCTCAGCACTCGCCAGGAGGGCCAACGGCAGCCATTAAAACCCTATCACCATTCGTGGCGGCAGCTGCGATCTGCTTTCTGCTCAGCCCACAGCTCAGCTGTATTTCCCCAGCTTACGTTTCTCTCATGCTATTGGCATCGCTTTTGCCTACTTTGGTCGGGGATTTGGTATTTGGTTTTTTTTTTTCGTATTTTTCTTTTTTTTTTTTGCAATGGGCAGCGACGTTGCTGCTGTTATTGCGTTTCATTGTTTTGTTGCCTCAAAATTTGCCTGTTTTTGTTGTTGTTGTAGTTGTCGTTGGTGCAAAAGTGTAGTTGATTTATTAACGGTGCGGCGGACCCGTCGCTGAACGGAGGCACATTGAAATGGCGTACACTCAATTGCAGCGACAACAACATAGAAGCGGTTTTGAGCGCGGAGCTGGGCCGCAGGCCACAATGCATACCAGTCCCCGTCAACGAAATCAAAATGGCGGGAAACAATGGGCTAATGTGGTATCCAGAACCCGCTTTTTGCTTGCGATACTTTTGCTTGCCTGGTTTTGCGTCACTTTTATTGTGGTTCCTGTGACCGAGCAGCCCTTTTAGTTGATATGTTTTTGAAGCGACAGACAGCTGAATTTGCGTTACGTATACGCACTGGGTGTTTACTACTTACCGCACAAATGCGTAACCCTTATCCTTGAAGACGCGTATCTCCTGTATTGTACCATATGGCGAAAATGTCTTCTGCAATATCTCCTCGTTGAGAAAGCCAGAGAGGGCGCCATTGATGCCGCCACAGTATACGGTGCAGTTAGTAGGGCTGCTTTGGTTATAAACCTCATCAAAGGTCAAAGGTTTGATATTCACTGAAAATGCAAACGATAGATATCAAAATGATGTGTCTCGATGCAAGTTGTTCGGAGTTGCAGGGGGTCACTTACTGTCTGCCTTGGTGGCTGGCGGTTTTCGGGTGGCCCAATTTGTGCGAATCGAACGAGAGCCGAGCCACTGACCGTTCATAGCAGTGATGGCGGTTTCCGCTTCCTGCAAATGCCAAATTAAATGGAAAACAATTAGCTAAAAGCTGAGCGCTATTTGCCACAGTTTGTTTAGCCGCTTAAGCCGCTTACAGCCATGCAGCCTGAGCTGCTGCAAGGCCAAGTAAAAACATCAACAAACAGCTCAGAAAGTGTTGAAGAAAAAACAATTGCGGCCGTCGAAAAGTTGCTCCTTGCTCCTTGCGACTTTGTTGCTAGCAACAACTTGGGCGCTCTTTGATTCGCGTTGCCTCCAGCTGCTGCCCCACTCTCGCCACAACTCTTCAAGCAGACGCTGCATGCACAAATTATAATTTCAATTTCACCCAAAAGGTATTTCGTGCGTATCAAACGTGATTCATACAAAAATGATTGCAGCTGCAACTCTTGCATGCAGTCATACACCCGTATGGGTGTGTGTGTGTATATCGTTTGGGTGTTACAGAGCAATTTTCGTTGCGGCACACTAAAAGTCCAGAGCGCAATCCAGCAACATTGCCGGAGTTTGTTGGCATTTTTTGGCGAACGTTTCGTGCGCCGGTGGTGCAACATGGACTGAAACTAGACACCCACCGCCGCAGGTTCACTTAAGCATTTTCTACTTTTTACTTGGGGACTACGTGAAAAGCTTGAAATCAGTGTCAAAAATATTTAACTGTTACCTTACTGAATGCTCTATATAATGAAATGAAACTATTATGCTTAAAAGCAAGTAGCAGCAGCGGGAGAAAGTGTATTTGAAGTGCGTAGTTAAAGTAAGTGTATTTCCATTAGATGTCTGGTGGTTGGTAGATAGCTAATTAGATTAAAATGTAGTTCTATTGAATGCTCTCTCTGAGATGGCACAAGCTTGCTAGCAGAATATTAACTTGATGCACCTTCGATTTATTGTCGTTTTATTTACAACTAGCTGAGACTTGTAAGAGTATTTCTTAGTCTGTATAAAGCCAATTGAAGCTCTTTTTGATATGTTCGCTTTAATTTAACCGCTTGCACAAAAGTCAACAATTGAGTGGCTGCCCCCAGCGATAAACCAAGCAACTGTCGCGCAACTTTGTCCATAATTTAAATTGAGTGAGTGTGTGTGTGTGTGTGTGTGTTGGTGTGTGCTTGCCTTGGTTAAGTCACGCAGTTTGCGTGCGTGCGCATTTTTATGCATTGCCAGTTGCATTTTTCATATTTGCATAAACTATAAATTTTACATTTTTTAACCGATACGCATCGTTGATTGCGACACTGCTGCAACAACCAGGACAAGCAGGCCCGGACGGGCCAGCAAACAATGCGACAGCCCTCCGCAGCGCCTCGACCCCGGGCATCAGAAGCTATTTAAATATTTTACATTTATTTATCAGCCGTGGCACTGCGGCGCCTGCAGCTTTAAGCGGCCACATGCAATATTTAATTTACTGCTGCTGCTGCCAGTTGTTGTTGCTGCTGCTGTAGCTCCCCATTTGGCTTGGTTTCATTTGACAGGCGCTTCAAGTGCAGTCGCTGTAACAAATGCAGTTGCAGCTCTTTGTTGTTGTTGCTGCTGCTTCTGTTACTGTTTCTGTTTCTTTGCCAATTGCAATTGCAATTCCATGTGTCAACGGAAATTGTCTTAACAAACGGTCAGCTTAGCTGTTAGCTGCAACTTTGGCAGCGAACTGATGGCCACGGCTAATGCAATGCCACTGACGGAGCGAACTTTGGCCAAAAGTTGCCTTTGCTGTGGGCCAAATAGTTGTTGCCGCTTCAAGGGTCTGGCCAAAAACTTTATCAATCATTTTGGTGGTAAATTGCTTAGAAAACATTTGGTGAACATGAACTGCAAAACGGAAGTGAAGTGCATTTTCTCGAGGCTTGTTTAAGAATTAAAGCTTAAGAGTATGGTCCTGTATTTGCTTGCATGGTATTTAAGAGCAAATCATGCGCATAAATACGCTTTAAAACGCCTCATTGCCTGTCATAAGTTTGCATTTTCAGTGCACAGTTCAAGAACCTTTAAATAATTTGCCAATTCATCTAGCTCAAGTGTCTGTTAAATACCACAACATGACACCCGATCGCCTGGCTCCAACTTGCCAAAACTATTTATGAAACTCTCACTTCAGGTCCAAGCATAACCCGACAACAACAGCAACAACAACAGCAAAATGTATATCCACAACGACAAGAACAACTGCCTCAAAAAATGTCGAAAACTAATTGCAAAGTTTCTGAGCAAAACATGAGGCAAATAACAAACGGAACAAACAGAATGTTTTGGTTTGGTGTAGACAGTTTTTGGCCATGGCTTTTTGGCTCATTGGCATTGGCACTTGAGTGTTAGAAATTTTCTTGGTTTGGTTAAGATATCAGTTGCTGTTGCTCTTGCTGTTGTTGTGGGCAGGCGAAATTAATTAATTGTGTACGGGAAATTTGCAGCTAATAGCGAACAAACTTCAGACACGTTTTCCTGCCTGTGGTTGTGACAACCTATGCAACAATGGCCACAAAGAACATTAACTCGCAAGAGGCGGTAGCTTTGTGCTGTCTATGTTTAAATACCCTGGCAGATTTAAATCGAAAAATCTTTTCCACGCAAATGTTTATTCCACCAGAAGTCAAATATCCACAAATTATTTCCATTGAAAGCACATGGTTAACTTATGTAAAACTATTTTTCAAGCAATATTCGTTAAATATTTATGTTACTCTGGCAAGGGAATAATAACCTAATCGAATGCTGACAAAAACGTAGCCGACTTTTAAGCGCCACGTGAAGCAGCTGTATATTAATTAAATTTTACTCAAACCCTGAGCCCTGCTGGATGGCAATTCAAACATAAAGCAAAACGTGTGCTTAACTTAAAGAATTGCATAAATGCCGAATTCCAGTTGCTGCGTAAAAGTTCATTTAATAGAGACGACAACTTCCGCTTACGGATAAGATAATTAATTTTCACGAAAGATGGCGGCAAAAGTTTTTGGCTCGCTGGGCGCCCAAATTTAAAGAAAATGTTCTCTAAATTCAATTTGATGTTCAACTTGTTATAAGTCATTTTGGTGCAACTTTTGCTGTACGCCTTTGTAAATATTGATTACTTGATAAGCGTAGAGAATCCTTTAATGCCCCCGCATGGCCTCAAAAACGGAAATGGAACTGCCGACCGTGGGAAGATGGTTGCGGGGCTGCGGCAGCGGTATAAGTCACTAAAAAGTTTTTGTTGCCGAGCAGCTCAGAAACAGAACCAAAAAGGCGAAATACCTTCATTAAGCGAATAAAGAAAAGCAAAGTAAGTTGAAGAATTTTTAAGTGGTTTAAAAGGGTTTTGTCATACTTTTCATCTGTTTACTAACAACAGCCAAGCCTCCCCCCTACCCCATCCCATTTGCCACAAATGGTTGGGCTGACATTTTGTGTACACAACGTAAGTCGGGAGCAAGACATTTTAAATGTTTATTAAAACAATAAGGAAATGGTTTGTGCCTGGTGCAGGCAAAAAAAAAGAAACACAAAAAAGGGCTAAGCAGGAAAAGGAAAAACTGTAGCGAGCGAAAAGGTGAAAAAAGGCAAAGTCAACACACACAAAAGGGGGATAATCCCCAAACAAATACACTCTAAGAAAATGGGAATGCGTTGTCCTTTTTTCTCCTAGCAACCATTTTGTCTTTTAATAAAGGTAACCAGACGCACAAGTATTTAGTGCTCGTCTCACTCCCTCCACTCCTAAATCGGGCCGCACATCGTCTCAGGCTAAAAGGTTTGGGCAGCCAAGCTTCTAAGCCAGTTCTGCTTAGTGCTTCGGTCAGATTCATTAACGTGGCTATTTAGATAGGCAAGAGTCTTTAAGGCCTACCATTATCCAAGTCGAATCTTAAAGTCTGAGCTCCAAAAGCCACAATGTCTCGACTAACTATCCGTCTGGCAAATGCATGATTTCTCTGGGCATTTCTGATGATTTCATGATATTCAGAGAATAACTCAAGTGGCAAATCGTTTACACACTTGAAATGCTGTGCCATTCGTCGCATTCTAAAGCATCAAACAGATATTGATGTGTAAAGCCAGCGTGAGGCAGCTCCCGCAGAAACGTCTCTTGGCGCAGTTAGTCGATGGCTGAAAACTGTTTTCATTTCGTTTAGACCAAAAACGTTTTCGATTTTTGACCATTGGCCGGTCACACATCACAACATTTTTGGTGGAGTGGTGTGAGTATGGAAGGGCATGGGCGTGGGCGTTGGCGGGGGCGTGGGCCCTAAAATCAGTATTTCACGCAAGAGCGCATTTTTGTCAAGACATAATTCCATAGGATTTATTTGTGTATGCCATTTTTTTGCGTTTTCTTTTCATTTCGATTCTGTTTTCCAATCCGGTCTCCCATCCTCCTCTCAATTGTTTTTTATAGTTGCTGCCCCGGGGCCAGTCGAAATGCTGCTGTTGGTCTTGTGTGTCCATATACTCGGCATGCCCAGTGGGTCGGCTTATGCGTGTGTTGCCAGTTTTAGGCTTCAAATCACTTGTTTCTGAATTATTATGGAAAACATAAAATGAATGTTCAGCCCATTTATATTTATAACCAAGTTTTATTCGCTCCAGCAAATTTATTACATACAACTTGAACATTTTGCCTTTTGTTTAAAATTAGCTTTTGTTCGAACGTTAAAGAGCGTCTCAAAAATACTGAGAAATTATCTTCAAGCGCGTTTGCTTTTCTGAGTTTTCTAAGCTAACAAATTGCACGAACTTTTTATTTTGTTATTAGTTTTTTATTCTGGTATTAGTTTTGAGTTCCCGGAATATGAAATGGCTGCTTCTATCTTGTTTTTGATAGGTAATTATTAATTTTAATATTATCTTATACACAGTGCGTAAGTATGTTTGTTTGTATTTAGGTACAGCAAGTTTGCTGATAGAGACTACATTGAAATATATATATCAATACAAATTGATTTTGATGCACGGTAACTCAACAATTATAAGAGCTCAATTCACCAAATTTGATGTGTAGGTATAATATTCACAGATTTTAAATATTTCACTTAAAAATAAAACTGAAAAACTTATTTTTAAAACTGAACCGTTAAACTTAAGCATTTACACACATTTGGGTACAATATTTATGGGTTCATCACGATCAGCCTATATAAACATTGCTGCTTTGTATTGTCCACAGTGCGGACAAAGCGTCATGTGCATGTGTACGTATGTGTGTCAGTGTGTTTTGTAAATGTCTGCAAAGAAGGAAGCTAGAATATTTGTAAAGGTAGCTTCGCGCGAACTTCAGGTTATCTGCTAGTCTAACACTCCCGGCTATAAAGCTCTCACTTGCTTTATTTAAAATTTTATAAATTTTTACGTATTAGCGTGTGTGTTTTCGCAAACACCTCTTGGAGAGGCAAAATAGCAAACTTGATTGACGTTTGAAAAAATTCTGAAAATACATAGGTAACATACCCAAAACATCGGGTTAACCGCAGTTATTGTGCTCCCTGACAATGACAGCAACGAATGCAAACATAAGCTTCTGAGTTGATGAAAGAAATAAGACTACACCCACGGAGGACGTAGTGCAAACATGGGTTGTGACAGAATGGGGCCGGCATTATATCGTGTTCGCTGCACACATTGTCAAATTTTGATTTTAAATTGAGCACATTATGCAACGCAGAACGCAGACACCGAAAGCAGCCAGCAGACTGCTCAGCAGGTGCCACTGCCACTTGCAGCTCTAATACGATTAAATGCAGTCTCTTAACTTGCCACGGCTCTGTACTTTGTCTGTAATCAGTTTTGAGTCAATGGCAGCCGCACAGTGGCCACTTAAGATGCAAGCAGCAATACTAGCAATATCAGCGACAACAGCAACATCCACGGCAGCAACAATCGTTAAGAAGTTATAGAGATGTTGCTCAAACGTAGCTTTTGCCGCATTCTCGCAGTGTCGTATTGGTGTGCAATAATATGTTAATGTTATGTGTGACAATAACTGATGCCGCCAACGATGGCAGCCATTAGCATTTTCAAGCAGCAGCAGGCGCACAGGAGTTGCCTACTGCTACGGCTCTTGTCTCTTCTGCAACGGCATGTTTATTGCGCTTAATGTTTGCGTGAGCTGCTTTTTTTTTTGTTCAACTACACGCGTTTGTTGTTGATGTTGTTGTGATTTATGATGCTAATGACACGCAGCCAGGAGGCGCCAGGACAGCCTGCCTTGGCTGCCGCTGCCGCTGCCGCCGCTGCTGCTGCTGCTGCTGCTGTATCTGGTGCGGCTCCCCTGCCTTGATGGTTATTAAATTATGGCAATTTGTGTACATCGTCAGCGTTTTGCAGCGTTGGCAGCGTTAGCTGGTGTTTATTTAAAGCATGTTGCCGAACAATTTACGCTTCATATTTGAAAGCTCCTTCAGCAATGTATTATGCAAAGCTCTGGGATTGGCAAAATGTTCATATGCAGGCGGAAGCGCAAAATGAAGAAAATGTTTCTTCCTTTTCCGTTTGCAGTTGCAATCGAAATGCACACAAATACACAACCCGCATGTGGATGCGTTTGTGTGTGTGTATGTGTCTGCAGTAAGCCATTCGAAAAATAACTTTTCAATTTCCGCAAAACCACAGAAAATATATAAACTTTGCACAAAAATTTAATAAAACTTTTCGCATAAATAAAATTTGCATTAAATCAGCTGCAAGCGACGGCCGGGGGTTGGGCACCGGCTTAGGGCGGCGCATATGAGTGCATAAGGTTGTGTGTGTGTGCGTGTGTGTGTGACCGAATGTTTGTGTGCAAAACTCATGTCGAGAAACTTAATTTGAAATATTTGAGTTTGCCATTTGAACGCGTTTGTTTTTCTTTCATTTGCTTCTGCGTTGGCATCGAAACTAATCGAGAAAGTTCGAAAATTGTCGCTCGTCCCCCAGAGCATCGATGCAACATAAAAACTTAACTAGTTAGTGCCAGCGACGCATTTGACACGTCGCAGCCGCATTTTGAAAGCGCACCAATTCCAAATTGCGTATACGCCTCATTGTCTGAGCGCTTATGTTCACTTTAATACAACAACAGCAAAAGAAACAACAAACACTCTATCCAAAAAGCTTAGACTTAGACTTCGGCTTATGCTTTTGACTGACAGCCACTGACTGTGTGGATGTGGTGGTGTCTAAGCGTCATGGATTATGTATATCTCTCTCGCTCTGTATATTTTGCATCTAATCTGTGTGCTCTTAATGAAAATATTAATATTAGCCTTAAAATTTCATTAATAACTCTCAACGTTTGCTGCGTAATTGACTTGTAGCGCCTTTGGATTTCACGTCATTCGCCTGGCCGACTTGAGCATTGATTTGACATTGGCTTTGATTTTGATTTTCTTAACGTTTGTCTGACTGGCCTGGCTGTCTTTTGCTAAGCTTGCGCATTTTTTCTGCTTGACTGCTTGCCACACAGCGCGTACAGCTGAGCTTTGCTGCCTTTGATCCTAACCACATTCAGCTTTGGCGTCAACTTTCAGCTTTGTCGAATTTTCTACCTATTAAGCACATGAAATTCAATCACAACAAACAAACACATACACGTAAGCGTCGTGTGTATCAGTTATTTCTACCCTTATCACTTGCGGTTGGAGCATATATAATATATATATATATACGTGTAAACGTTTTCTTGTTTTTCTCAAAGAAGGACCGTGAGACTTGTTGCATCTGTGGCAAGGACTTTAAATGCTGCGTGGGTAACCGTATCTCTCTCTAGATTAATTTGTGCGGAAAGTGTCTTAAATCACCAAACAAAATTTATAAAAAAATGGAAAGCCCTAAGCCCCTTTTATAGGCTATATCAATAAATATGTATACGTTACAAAATTCATGATGTATATACTTAAATATTTTCATCCGGAAATCTTCAAATAAATTAAGTCGAAGCCCGTGCATGTCAGAGACTCTTATGGAGTTATTTTCTTTCGTGCGCAAATGGCGCTGATTTCGGCATTTTCCCCTGCTCCACTAAAGTGGATCAATTATGATATTCCCGCTTGTTTCAGCACCACCTGGATATTATAAGATACGTTAAACCGAAGACTGATATATAAAGAATTTTTCATTTTGTCAATACTTTTACCAATATACAAATTTAAATTGTTTGGTTTTAAAGTGAAGCGTACTTCTTAATAGCCAAACTAAGGTCCTTTAAATGCTGAATTATTTGTGCTGAGCTGCTGTTTTATTCAATTTTAACTAATTGCTGTCAAGTTTT
This sequence comes from Drosophila novamexicana, assembly GCF_003285875.2. Classification (NCBI taxonomy): domain Eukaryota; kingdom Metazoa; phylum Arthropoda; class Insecta; order Diptera; family Drosophilidae; genus Drosophila; species Drosophila novamexicana. Next base: position 6,062,106 of record NW_020824772.1, read on the forward strand.
CTGGGCTTGATATCTTTTGAAGTTCATTCAAAGCAGTTTAGCAAGTTTTGTTTTAGCTTACCGATTTCTTGACAAAGCTGACGAATCCATAGCCCTTTGATTTCAGTGTCTGCGGATCGCGCACAACTCGGCAGTCTCTGTAAGTGACAGATGAAAGAGCACAATTTAATTATTTATGTATGCATATATAATCAATTTATAGAAGCTTTAATTTATAATTGGATGAGATGCTGCTTAATTTTATTAGCTAACCCTTAAATGCTCGTGCAAATAATTAGGAAGGGTCACTCAGCTTAAAATATTCAAGCAATTTTAAATTATCTCTAAATTCTGATAAAACTGACCCAGAAAAATTACCAGATAGGATAATAGATGCTTAAAGTCCCAGCAAATTAAGAGGAAAGCTGAAAGCCAAAGACTTGGGCGACGTCATGTGGCCTTTGCCAAGAAATCCAATAGAAGTGCATGTGCGAATAGAAAGTGTTGGGAATTGGATTTCTGTATAGGCGACTGGAGATAGAAGAGCAGGAGAATTATAAAAGCAGCTCCTTAAGAACGTCAGCATGCGGCTTATGCGCTGGGCGTGGCGCCGTTAGCCAAGTTAAAAGGATTCCTGCTGCAAAAATGCCACAGAAAGTGTTAGACCACGTGTCGGATGTTGGCCGTCTATGTTCGGCGGAGTGGAGGAGCAGAGCTTTAAATATGTGTGCCCGTCTTGCTTAAGCTACGAAGATATATTTTGCGCTACCCACTGATGAGTGTGTGGTGTGTGTGAGAGTGTTGGGTGTGGGTTTGTGTAATACTTGGCTCAACCGCAACACCAACACGAACAAACATCAACTAGGGAAAGGAAGGGCTGGCAGCCCGCATGTCGACCGCGGCATTTAAAAAGGCCAACTTGATTGTAAATCACGATAAAAGTCAATTTTTAATATGAGTTTTAGTTAGCCCATGGCCCACAAGCCCAACCCCCAACCCCGCCCACACTTCAGCCGATGTAAAGTGGCCGACAAAAAAATAAAAAGAATGTATTTTAATGGCCTTTGGCTCGGCTTTAGCTTCAGTTTCAGCTTTCCAGCTTCAAGGTTGCAATTTATGGCGCTGACCAACAGCGAAATTGCATTGGTGCAGGCCAATGGACCGCTGGCCGAGCCCCGTAATCGATACGCACATAAATATTGGGGGAAAAAGCATATTTAATTAAACTTTAATATTTATTAGCTACCAAAGGAATTTGGCTGCAATTGCTCGGGGCCATGTAATTGGGTAAGGGATTGCGATTGGGCTTGCACTCGGCTTTGGGTTTGGGCTGGGTATTCTCTGGTCTGGTCTGGTCTAGTCTGGTTACCTTTCAACTCCCACTCTGTGGTCTGCCTGGCACGCAAACAAACAGACGTACACGAAATGAATATATGCACACGCACACACATACACATACAGCTGCATATGTCCGTCAGCAGTGCACACAAATAATGAAATAATACAGACGCCCTCTAGCCGGGCTTCGATTGTGCTAACAAATTAAATGTATGCAGAACAGAGAGGGACATATATCTGCATTGCATATGTATGGGTGTGTGTCTATGTTTTGTGTGTGTGTGTGTGTGTGTTTCTTTGCTTGTGTGTGAACACAACAGGCATTGCATGTTTGCCGAGGCACCCAACCAACTTATCATATTTCACAATCGATAAGCATCAGTTCATATTTTCATAGCATTTTTGTTTGAATATTTTCACATGCAGCAGACACAAAAGCAACAACAACAAAGCTAGAGTTCTCCTTCCATATATAAGAGGAATCAAAAATAAGCAAATTTCGGTAAGCATTCGCTTGAGCATCGTGTTGCAATAATATGCTTGAACATTTAACATAAAACAAACATAACCTTTGGCAGGGCTCGAGAAATAAATCCAAATGTGGCGTCAGCTGATACGTATATATATATGTAAGTAAAAGTAAAATATGTATATCTGTCTCATGCATGTGTGTATGCTGCTTGGGTTGCCACTTCGCTTCAATGGCTCTCAAACTGTTGCCATAGTTGTTATCATGCACGAAAAACTCAGCTCAAAAAATTTGACTACGTCTATGAGTGTGCGGCAACAACTGTGGCAATTTATCCGCTGACGTTTACTTATGCAGCAGTCAAGTGGAGTGGTGCACGATGGTGCATTGTGGGGCATGGGCTACGTGTTGAGGGCGTTTGCACACTCATACACTCTGTTTGCACGAAGAATTGAGCAGTGATGTTGGGTGGCAACGAGCTAACGCAACGCATACCAGCCAACCTGCATGTCTTATTGAAAGGATGAATTTATGTGCATAAGCAGGACCTGTGCATCTGTCTGTGCGTGCGTGTATGTGTGTGTGTTTGTGTGTCTGGGCATGCAGCTCAGGCCAATCAATATCTTTTTTACAAATATTGGCAAAAGTTTTGCGTTTGCTTTTACTTTGGCTTTGGCTTTGGCTTCGGCTCTGCTGTTGCCTCTGTTTCTGGCTGCAGCTCGAAAATAAATTTCCAAAAAAATATTTTTGTATCTTAAGTGCATAAAACTATAAACGTTAAACAAAATATTTCTCACACACACACATACACACATACCCAAATGCGGTTATTTATACTACATATTTTGGCTCTATTCCCAAGCCTTTGGCCTGGTGCCTCGAGTAGCTTTTGGCCCGCACTCTCGTGGGGGCAACTACTCATGCCACAGTCTCAGTTTTAGTCTCTTCAGTGTATCTTTGGGGCGCGTTGAGCGCATTAGTTGGGAGGTTGTCGCTATTTTGGCTTTTACAATTGGTTTATGCTAACAATGCCCCCCACTCAGCCTGTGTGTGTGTGTGTGCGTGTGTCTGCGTATCTTTGTGGGTTTATGTATTGTGCGGCATGTGTGGCGGAAATTCTTTTGTGTTTGAATTAAAATTGCATAGATGATTTATAGAGAAATTCGAGATCGAGCTGATGCTGATGCTGATGCTGCTGCATCGAGCTTAGGTCGAGTTTGCTCGAATAAATAAGATGAAAACTTATGCATGAGATTTTTGCGGCATGACACAACGAAAGTAAAATGCAATGGCAGAGCTTCAGAGGGAATGGGCACACCAGGAAAGTTATCGAAATGCTGTGAAATATAACACAAGCACCGAACGCCTGATTGCATAAACAATAAATTGCCAAGGCAGTGGCAACTAGGCTACAAATGCCCACAAACACACATATCCATACTACATATTTTGGCCCGTCCTTAAGAGTTACAAATGAGTATGTATTACTCATTTGTAACTCTTAAGGACGGGCTCTTATCGCCAGAGCCAATATTTATTTAGAGAAGCTAAACTATCATTACAAATTCTCAAATGCAATGAATAAATACGAAACATATCAATAGCCCGCTTGAGTCAACTAAACCAGCAATTTGCAATTTCCTGGCCATTTAAAGCACTTTATCGACCCTTCATCGCACTCACATAACGACTCTCTCTATATAATTTGCAGCTCGTATGTGATATTTTGTATTAGAGTGGAGAGGCGCTGCATGCTAAACACATCCACAGTAAACACAAATTACTCAGCAATGCAAACAAATGTAAACCGATAATATCGCGCATTCAGTTGGAGAAGTGTCGAGGGGCAGTCAAAATCCATCACAGAGTCAATGAATTGCGGTTGTCCTTAAATTTCCTTTAGCCAATTTTGTTATTGCTCTGGCCCAGACATGTATCAGCGTTCAATCAGCATCCAGCTTAGTCTGCAACATCATGTCGTACCCAGCAATATCATCATCATCATCGTCATTATTGTCATCGACATCATCATGAGTATTGTCGTTGCCATCATGTTAGATATCTGTGAAATATATTTTTTGTGGCCCTGTTTGCATATTGGCCCTTTGAATGGGCAGCATTTTTCTCTTGTATGAATTTTTACAAATTCGCCAGCGAATTTTTATGCGATTTGCTCATTTCTCATTTTTTTCTTTCTCTGCGAGTATTTTATTGGCTTGCCTTGCCGATGGGCTGTGTGGGAGTGGTTGCAGTTACATCGATCAGATCAAATACAGTTGTAAATTCAAATGAAATACAGCGCGCGCTCATTCTTTGAAGTGGTTGAGGAGGGTCCTGTGGAGGAGTGGGCGTTTTGCTGTTTGCATAGCCAAATATTTAAAATGGATTTCCTTGAGCATTTTATAAGTTTGGCGCTGCGGCTGCATTCTATTATTTGAATTGATTTGATTTTCTGGCCAACTGCTAACTGCAGCCCAAGAATTAAGTAATAAATTGGTGGCTAGAAATCGATGCGGCATGACTTAAAGTTAAATTGGAAGAGTCACAGCTACGCACCCTTTGCATTCAATCTACTCGATGTGGCTGTGGAATAGGGGGCGTGTCACGTGCTAGTTCACCGACTGTGCAGCATTTATTTACACTAACATGGTAAATTCGCATAGAGACAATTTCATGCTCATCTGCATAAAATCAATTCCATTTTGGAGACAATTTGAAGATTGGAATACAAATTTCGAATTATCAACGTGGGACACAAAAAGAAGTCAAATGCTACAGCTCTTTCGCACCATCCAGACCAGTGGCCAAAGCAGCGATCGTAATCAGCATTGAACCGGCCAAAAAGGGGCAGAGACAAAGAATGGAAACGAGTAAGAGAGAAATGGTATGTCCTTCCCATTCCCTTATATGTCTGGTGCTGCTGCTGGGGCGCCACGTTTTTCATTCCTTTCAGGCATTTACACCATCGACGCGCTGGTCGGCATCGGCTTGGAGTTTTGGAGCAAACGCCAGCGCCAACGTCATGCATACGTAATGCGGTCGGGGACGCCAGCAACGCAGCAGCAGCAGGAGTAGTAGGGGCAAGGAGCAGATGCAGAGGCAGCTGCTTCACTAATTCCACAGCAGCAGACTCTGTTTGTAAGTTTGTGTGTGTGTTTAAATTGGTGTGCGCAATGCAGCGGCAAATTATGTGGTGTGTGATTTGCCACACACATTTTACCCAGCCTCCCAGCTCGCCAGGTTGCCCCAGCTCGATGTCTAGTTGCAACACATTTACTTCTGCATTTGTGCCCAGAGCCGCTATTCAAAGAAACGGCCGAGGCGCAGGCGATATTTTAGCGCCAAGGAGTCAAAGAGCCAAAGGCAAAGCAGCAGCAAAAAAAAAAAAAATCAAAAGCATAGGAAGAGAAGACAAAAAACGGGCACGAATTTGCATGCAACTCGTTACGCCTGGCACTTGTGTGTTAAGCCCGTGTGGCGCCTCAGTCGCCCAGCCCCCACGCTCGCGTACGCTTATAAAAAACCATATCGATTTTGCAGTAAATAAAACATTCAAAGATTGAAGTTACCGCTTTTGAGCTTAGCCGAATGGTGTGTGGCCTCTTTTTTTATGGAGTGTGCCGACAGTCAGCGGCGGCTCTTGGTGGCTGTTCGGCTTGCCTCGATGGCGCTTCCTTTTATGGCTTCCGCTTCTCTTTTTTTTTTACAGCAGCAGCTGTTGGTGGGTTGGCTTTAGGGATTGAGTAGCGGACAGCAGGGGTACTGCCAAATTGTAAATATTTTTGTCGGCCACGTAGCGGCACAGGAGAAAATATTGCATTTTTCGCTTGGCATAATAAACGATGTGCCAAAAAAACCACAAAACCCCCGAAAAAAAAAACAAACAACAAAAGTACCAACAGCTGCTGCACCGCTTATATATATATATACACATTCACCGCATACACATTTACTAGCAAAAGGTTAACTGACTGAGAATTGGAATTGAGTTAAGTGGCAACTGATAAGGTAACTTTAATTGTTGGTTAACTCAGCCTTGCGGTAGTTTATTACCAAGTCAAATGCTTGGAAAATAATTGAAAATTGAGCTAAATAGAAAGTAAAAAAGAGCCGGAAAATTTGCGAGAAAACTGTTATGTTTTAAGGTCGAAACATCTATGATATATATTAATATTATCGTCAATGAATGCCATGTAAGGATAAGGTCTATCGGTTCATATTTATAGGTACATAACCAACAATTACTATGGTCTGTGGAGCCACTGGAGCTTACAGAATTTACAGTATGTTTGCAATTTATAACTGTCTCCATCGTATGCTTTGCAGAAGCCTTCAGCTAAAATCGCCAAAAACGGTCAACCAACTGTCACACATGGCCAAAACGACGCCGACGTTGACAAAAAAAAACCAAAGGACTGGCAAAATCAAATTAAAATGGCGCCGCTGCCATTCTGCCGACACAAACGTCTTTCTCACTCTCTCACTATGTATACTCGTGTGTGTGTGTGTGTGTGTGTATGTGCGTGTGTTATGCAAAAGTTGCTCGATAAATTACTCTCTGCCTGCGGCATTAGATTTGGCATGAATTATAGAAATCAGTGTTTCGAGTAATTTTAGTTATATCTTCATTTGCTTGCTTTAAAAAAAATGTATAAATTTATTTAAATGCTGCTGGCCGCTGGCTAAACGTTGAAATAAGTGCATTTCAGCGTCTACAGTTGCGCCCGCCTTTTGATGAACAGGGTAAACGGGTTTTTATTTATAACGCAACAGCCACAACCCATGTGGGGCAGCTATAGCTGCCACCTCGCACTGGCCACGCCCGGATACACGTCAATAAAACTGCTTCAAACTGTCCACATTGAAGCCATAGCTAAAGCTCGAGCTGGTGTAGAAGCAGGAGCAGGAACTGACGCTACAAAAGGAGCACGAGCAGGAGCAGGAGCTGGTGCTGAAGCTGATGCGATGTGTGCCCGGCGATAAGGCTACTTTAACGCTGTCCTGTCCCCGTTTGGTGCATGATACGAGTATACCACGTGGACCGGCCCCTTTCGTGTTTTAGCCAATAGCAACAAGGGGGTCGGGTGGTAGCGGAATGGGTGGGGACTGGTGGAGGGGTTGAGGGCTCGCAAGAGAAGGCCATGGCGTTGCATGGCGTTTCAAACATGCAAATTGCTTGCGGTTCGCTTCGGTTTTTCGCTTTCAATGAGTGCCTCGCTTACAGTTTACTCTACTTTTATTTTGTGCCACACACATGTCGATTTGTCTATGTGTGTGTGTGTGTTTGTATTTGTGTCTGTGTGTTAGTTTGGTTTTTATACGTCAGTAGCAATGGCAGTGCCAGCGCTGGTGCAAAATGCAACTACAAAAAATCCATTTAGATTAATTAGTTTTAAAGCGAAACAAGCGCTAGCTGGGCGCAGTGCTGAAAGGGGGAGGGCGAGGCTAAATTGGTTCTTGTGGCTACTTTAATGCCCGTTGCTCTCAAATCTCTACCTAGATGGCCCCGAAAATAGCCCGTTCTACAAGTTGCGTGATCATAAAAAATTCAACACACATTCAAACATGCACGGTAAGGCAACAACCTGCACACATACACACTCACAGAGAGAGAAAATGAAATACATAATAAAAGTGAATTACTCGTTTTGTATCTTTATGTGGGTGCAGCTCAAGCTGAGACTCACTTTCTGCTTGACTACACTTGGGCAACTTTGTTGACCAAATCTCAGCAGCTTGAAGTCACCAGTTGCCAGCCGCTAGCCGTCAGTTGGCACCTGCCAACCGACTACAAAATGGCGCTTAATGATGTCAGAGATGAGCGACCGCAGCTGCCTTAGCGCCTGTGTGTACGTGTGTGTGTGTGTGCGCGCCAATGGACGTTGCTTCGCTTGGTTGCCAGTTGTCGACCTGGCCATCTACATAACTAACTAAGCGTGCCGTGTTGCACTCGCTTTTTGGTGTTAAACTTGTCGTACACGGACTGCACACCACTTCACAAATAAAAGAGAAATGAGCAGAAAAAAAAACACTGAAAAAAAGTAGTGAAATAAACTTTGCTCAAAAGTTTGTTTATTACGCGCCGACAGCCGACAAAGAACTCGGTAGCTTTCACTGCACAGCGATAGCAGATGAAAGCCGGGTGCTGGGAGCTGCCGAAGACTGGCAAGTTTATAAACTTGCCGGTCTGTGCTGAAAATTCATCATCTTTTTAGCAGTTTATGCAGCAGTTTGCTGCCTATGCCGCGTCAGAAAGAAGGCTGATTTGGTGGAAGAGTCAGGTGCCCGTTGGAGTAGTCTTTTGTGTGGCTTTCTCAACAGAAGTTTTTTATACCCTGCACTTCTGTAAAGGGGAAGAAAGGCTTGTATAAAGTCGTGCGTGTCCCTTTTAGCCCATATTTTTAAATTAAGTCTTATTTCTATAATCAGCATTTACTAAAAGAAAATGAATTTTAATCCAAGCTATCATACCATATACATCATCAAAAATTTAAATGAGATGTAATAAATTAAAGATAGTTGCGGGTGTCGCCTTTTTGGGCTTAAGCTACCTCTAAGACGAGATACTTTTGCCATTGGTTCTATCCCCACACCATTGGCTAGTTTGCTCTATTAAAAACTTGTAACAACTTGGCTCGTTATCCTGTTTTAAGCCACACCACAGCAGAAGACAACGGGGGACTCCTGCAGGCAAGGCGAATAATTTGATTTGCATGCCATATCGTATTCTATAGTTCTATTGATAGATGAGCGCTGGCTGCAATTAAAAATGAGAATGGAAACTGCAACAGTGGCGGGGACGACTGTTTTTTAGGCATTTCTTTTGCTAACAAAAGTTTAATAGCTTCGTGGGCAGCGTCTGAGTCCGAGGAGTGTGTGAAATGGCATTGGGAAACTTTTTCCTTTGCCTCGACGTTTTAAACTGCAAACTCTGTGTCCTGTGTCCCGAGGCGAGCAAAGAAAAAAATAACATTTTACTGCATCATTAAGGATAAGCATCAAACTGGCTTTGAATTTTGTTTGTAGCCATTCTGCGCTTTGTGCGCAACTTCCTTTAGATAAGTGAAGCAGCGTCTACGACAAAGGATGGCAATAAAATAAGGCTTTGTCCCTTAAATGGCAATGGCGCTGCAAGTGGGCACGACAATAATGCTTAAATTTGTGGCGATCGAATGTAGCCGCAGATGAGCCCAGATGATAAGTAGTCCTGTCTTAAATCAGGCTCTGCAGCGTATGGACTTTAAATGACTGGCCAAATAATAAATAAATAAAAACTAAATACATTTGCCTGGCTGCCCAACTAATTAGGAAATAATTTACACCGCCAACAAGTTATCCAACCCTGAGCCCTTTAGACATTGCATGCCGATTGCCGAACTGTGCAAATAAAAGTGCAGTCGCCACCAGTTGCCACCTACAGAAGCGAACCGCCCACAACGGCCACAGTCCGGATTGCGTTCAGACGGTTCGCAGTGTGGCAAGGATGCAATGTGAAATCCTAGCGAAATCCTTAGAAATGTTTTATTGGCCCTACCTACGCTTGAATAAGCTAGCTTAGCGGAAGCTATCGGATTTTATGCTTCTGACTTTTACAACGTCGAGTGGTGATCCGCCGTGGGAGGCACAGTCGGAGTTGGGGCCAAATTTCAGCTGCTGCGGGCTTGAGTTGCATTCGTTGTGGTACGTCTGTTTGTCCATATGACTGTCCGTCTGTCCGACTATCCGGTTGTCGACGCGTCGGTCAGTCTGTTCATTGCTGCTTAAGCTCTGCGCATTGCAGCTGCCTTTTCAGCATTCTTTTTGCAGCTTTTCGGATTGTGTTACTGCTGGGCACGATATACTCATAGCATAGTGCACCTTTGGGCGCTGATTATCTGCACGTGGCAGCCAAAAAATCGCCGTACAGCTGCCCGGCTGGGCTTATTGTCTAATGAACGACTGCAGCTGTCAGTGGGCAACAATTTTAGCTTTTATCTCCATTCATTAACTGCACATGAGAACTGTTGCCTCCTGGCAGTTGGCTTAACTAGAGCTGTGCATTCCACATATCAAATGGGCTGTAGAGCGCCTGTCATTTCTGTTGCTAGCTGATTTGGATTGGCCACATATTTATGTAATGCCGAAAGACATCCAATCTGGTTCGTTGTCGGAAATTTTTGGTATTCCGTACTTAACAGAGTTTGTAAAGTATTGGGCTTCCAATTCGGATCGGGTACAGCTATGACTTCACCCGCACAGAACAGCATATGCTATAAAATATACGCATCCATTGCTGCCATTCTGTACACATTCGCACACGCACAGATGGTGTAGCCTGTTAATCCGGCAACAACAATGGCAACGGCCGCAGCAGCGATTCCCTCTTTGTGCCAGGTTAGAAATATTGAAAATGTTCTATTGAAGCACGATATATGAAAGTGCCAACAGGCTGTATCTGCTGCATGGATTCGAGAAGTATGTGGACTGTGGGGAGAAAGCAAAACAAACTGCGAAATCACATTCCAAATGCAACAGCGTTGTGTCGCACATACGGCAGGGCTGTCTGCTGGCAACCATTCTAGGCTTGGAAATATTTTAGATTCTCAACAGATGTTCGCTCTCTCGTTCGTAAGCAGATTTTCAAAAATATTCACTTACATTGATTTACATAATACGCGTGGTAGAACAATAAGAATGCTATGCGAGCTCGGTTGGTTTGTTATCGTTATATATCCATATTTTCCACGAGCTGCTTTTTCAACAATTCACTTCGTTTTTTTCGAATGTTCAGCGTATTTTACATATTCGCGCCCCAAGGAAATTTATTTTACTGTTGTTGCTGCTGTCTTTGTCTACACAAAAGCATCAATTATTCAATGATAGCAAAAACAATCAACGTTCTGGTTGCAATCTTCCCACATCCGCACCGCAGCCACTTGGGCGAGTCTCAATAGCCGGCTAGAGAGTCTGCTCTGTGTTGTGCTGTTGTTTTTTGAAACAACAACAAGATACAACATTTACAAAAATGTAACTTCCGCTTGCCATAATTGATGATATGCTACAGCAGCATACACTCTCGCACACAGCTGTGCACGGCTATACAAACACATCCATACATATATGCTCTACTCGATGATATTGATACACAACACAGTGGAATAAATTTGATTGTACTTAAGTAGATTAAGCGGCAAAGTTATTTCAGTGTCTCCATTCATGATGTTCTGTACTGTATCATCTTTTGAAATTAAACTATTCTTTCACGCTAGAAATTCTCCTAAATATTATTTTTTTCCTAAATATCTAATTGTTTAATTATTTCTGTAACTGGGTAATTATCCTTTCAGTATGTTTTTAAATGCCTTGCTGGATTCTGAACTTTAATTTTACCAATGTATAGTTCTTTCGATTTTATTTGTATTCAACAACATTAGTCTGTCAGTATATTCTAAGAGCGATTTTCTGATACCTTAACTTCTGTTATGCTACGTCTGAAAATTTCTTATTTTTTGGCTAGCTCCTTAGTAACATAGATCCGGAAGTAGCTACTGCATAGCTTATAAATATTCCATGGCTGAGAGCGCACCAAACGTACAGTTCAGCTTACGAGACGTAAAGTTGTGCAAATCCATTTGCCCAGTTTGGTTCTCAGGTTGGAATTTTGGGTTGAGTTTGGGTTGATTGACTGCTTTGCATGCTTAGACTTGTATATCTGGAGTCTATCGTGTGAGCGAAAACATAAACTTCATTATAAGCATATATTAAACGTCATCAATACTGAGGAGATACATATATAAGGAAACACCATGAGTGAGCGGTAGCTGTGCGTGTGTGCGAGGAAAAAAGAAAAAGGAAAAACCCTGAAATATTTATCATCTGACGGTTCCTAGACAAACAATGCGAATGCGAATGGAACGTGCGACGTGCGTTGGCGTTTTGGCTATTTGTCAAGCTGACGATTGCCGGCAATCAGCGCTGAGAATTGACAAATATGTGAGTTTCTCGTACGGCTTGTGGGTGCTGTCAGAATTTGTCATAATTTTGTTATTTAGTCGCTGAGCTCGTGATTTGATTGTACTTTTGCTCTGATATCTATGAAATTGGCTTTAATCTATATATACAGCAGCCATATTGAAGACAGTTTAATTTGTTACATTCGACTGAGCCCATTGTTGCTGGCAAGCGGTCACTTTTTAAATATTTTGCTTGAAAGTACTTTTTTCAAAAAACTTACAGAAATTAAATCAGAAATTCCAGAGTTTTGTATACACATACACAATACAGAAAAAAGGCATAAAAACTTGTACATATTTGCGAGTTTTGTCATAAAAAATTGAAAATGTCAGAAACAACGTAAAGCGTTCTACCAATTCGGAATTCAATTCAATGTGTGTGTTCGTTTCTGTGGCAATAGTTGTTGTGTGTCGCACAAAAAGTAGGAATCAACATTGAGTGCGCTTGTTATATGTTTGGCTATGCCTCTGTGTGTGTGTGAGTTTGGTTGGCCCGTTGTCGGCATGTAGTTGACATCATTGATTGATTTAGCTGTCAATTGCATAATCACTCAAGCGTTATTGTTCAACTGCTCAGCCGACGCCTGCTGGCCCCGCCTCTTCGCAAGGCCCGGCCAACGGCTGCTGGCAGTGGGTTGTCTGGTTCTGATTCTGACTTGGTTGACTAAAACAGTGGGTGGTTGGGTCGTGTGTACGTGTGCTGTCCACGTGTGTGGCAAATAAACCAGCTGCCGAGTGTCAGGCAATTGTCAGCAGGCTGCATGCTCTTGTAGTTCTTGTTGTTGTTGTTGTAATAGTTGTAGCTGCAAACCACAACAGCGTCAGCTGTCGGTGAGATTGTTACACAGTCAGACACAGGCACAGGTCCAGGCATAGGCATTCGCATGTTTTCTGCTCGTGTGTGTGTGTGTGCATTTCTGTATGCGCCTCGCATATTGGTAACAGCAATTGATGTGGCAACAAATTAACATGCCACAAATGGAAGTAATGGCCAAGTGTTAATTGTTGTGTGAGTGCCACCGACCAAACACACACACGCTCACACACACTTAAGTACTTGTGGGCGTGCCTGCCATTGCAATTTGATAATTACGTCATTGCAAATTGATTTGAAGGCAGGCGTGTCTACAGAGAGTGAGAGAGCCTCAGCTGCCAAGACATTAAATTCGAAAAATAATAAATTACCTTTACTAGATGAATTTTATTGTAGCTCTTAGTAAGTTATTTCATCTTTTTTTTTGTTATTTTTTGTATACACACAAAACACACACAACCCGAAGGGCAACGACGCAAGGCTCGTAAAAAATGGATATGTCAATGTCCGGCATGTCAACAAGATAACAGTAAAGCGAGTTGACCAAAGGACCTGTGGCAGACAAAAAAAATAATGAAATAAAAACTCAAATAAAGGCGAATAAAAGTTCAGAGCAACAATTTTGGGCAAGCGTTGTTATGTTCTCGAGTTGCTTAACCCAAGTCGAAATTTTCAACAAGAATGTGACAAGGAAATTACCTATAACAAATATCATCTACGAATTTAGCTATATTGTAGAAACATGAGATTGAAAATAAAATAATGTTATTTCTGTTTACATAATTAAAAAAGTCAGTGGCCTTAGGCTAACAGCTTATTCAAACACTCGTTTGGGATTCGAGCCCGCACCCTTGGTGTATTGTTCTGTATAAAAAGTTTAAAAAGCTTTTCAATGCGTTTTCTTTAAGATGCAATAATCAAATAAAAAACAAGAAAAAATTGCAATTTATTCATATTAAGTCTGATCGACTCAAATTTACTAATGTGCTAAATATTGTGAATCAGAATAGATTTCTGATATTGTTTTGTCCTGTGTCGAGTTGCCGAAATGTTCGTCAATTGATTTCGCTTACCAAATTGCCAGTAGCTTCATCAATAATGAGAGCTACTCCTAACTATCTGAACACTCAAAGGGAGCCATGCCTGCTGCATTGTTCATTGCATTTTGACGGCTTGGCGTGTCAACGCCGGATATGGTCTAAAGTGGGCGCTATAAATCTTGGAACAAGTCAAACTATAAAAGAAGAAGAACAACGAGCGACACGACGACAACTCAGGGTCACTGCAGACATTCTCAGACGTGTCCAAGCAACAAAAGCAAACAACTTGAGCAAAATTGCACTGTCATAAAAGTTGTGGACACTTATTTTTTATTTATTGGCTAGAAAAGGTTTAGAAGGCTTTTCCGCTTTTGATTGGCCAGATGTGATTGGCGCAGAGTCTAAGTGGTAGGCATTTCTTTGCTTTGCCGTTTAGTGTTAAATGCCAGCCACTACATATTCGCAACACTCTTGCGATGTTGTTTGCCTGATTTTTAACTGTCAGATGCAGGCGAAACAAATTTGAACTCGCGCCCCGTTAACAAGCCGTGGGTGTGCATCTGCAATTGTGTGCGAGGGGATTGCGGGGCAATGTGGGTTGAAAGGCTGCCATTGCAGCCAATGAATGCTTGCAGTTGCGGTTGTTGTCGCTGTTGGTCGCAGGCGGAGGCAACCGGCATGCAGCGATGTTGCTGCTTTTGCACGTCAGCAACATGTTTGTGCACTTGACAATTCATTTCATTGTTTGTAGATTGCATTTGTCGCCCTGCTACCCACTGACCCAGCTACCCCCTCAAGACAGCGTCCATAACAGCATTGAAATTGTAAGCGGCAAAAGTATGAGTGTGTGTGTGTGTTGTTGTTGTTGTTGCTCCAAAATTGCATTCACAGCACGCGATGAGCGCATTTCACTTGCCTTGCGCTCGCGCCCGACAATCACAAAATGCTCTAGTTTATTTCTCTGCAGCCTTTTGCTACCTTTTCCATGTATTTGGCTTTTCTTATTTGTCCTGTTTATTTTTGCTTTATTTTTTTTTTGGCATACGAAAATGCAATTTTCTTGGCACTTTTGCCGAAAACTTGGAATTCGTTACTCTCCTGCCTTTGTGTGTGTATGTATGCGTGGGTGTATTTGTGTGTTTGCTGGTTGTTCGAATTGCAGTATGCACGTGGTCAACAGGTTATCCTGTGGCCGCCTGTTAGTCCTGGCTGCGCCTTGGCTGTCTGCCTCCGGTGCCACCTTTCACCCATCCAGCCTTGCCTGTTGCCTGCTGCATTTATTTCCGCTTTTGTACCTTTTTGGCATTTTGTTTTCTCTAGTCTTTGCCTTTTTGTGCATTTTTTGTTGCTGCACTTTGCGGTTTTCTCATTTATTTGGTGCTGGTACAACAACAGCAAATCGTTCGTCCACCATATTGCCATTGCCTGCTGCAGGACTCCTTGTTGTTGCTGTTGCTGTTGCCGTTGGCGCAGGAAATGACTTCAATTTGCTGTTAACAAGTTTAAAATTTCGAAATTGCTACGGAAATACACAACATGATTTCAACCTGAGCATTGGCGCACATAATTACTCAAGAGGTGTGTCCTGAAATTGTGCTCTGACATTCCAGTCATATATATATATAAGGCTGTGTTCTTGCCACATTGTAGCATTGGGAAACCCAAATTTACAGTCCTTATGATGACTTCATCAGGGGCTGCTGCGTTGCAATGTGCCAAACATAAGACCCAAAGACGACAAGTTACGTTGTTCCCTAACAGCTTGGGGAGAAAAAAACAGAGCTCATCCGGTTCACCACTTACTTACATCACAAAAGAGAACTCTTTGGCCCTGTCCCAGCTCCCTCTAAGCGTCCTCTTCCCCTTTAGACGGCTGCTCGACAGCTGTTGCAAGATGCCAATGAACCGCTGCTGTTGCTACCTAACGCTTCCATCCACTTGTTTTCAACTGGGAAATATATTTCGCACCATTTGGCAAAATCTTTTCAGTTTCTGTGGCACCGCTCAACTTATTCGCTTTATTCATATGCTGTGTCTTCACTCTGTCCGCTTGTTGGATTTATAAATGTGAGTACGTATACGTGATATGCCTTAGCTGCACTCCTCCCCATTTGCCCGTCTGCCTGTCTGACTGCCTGCCTGTCCGCTATAAATCAACAATTAATCAAACAACATATGGCCGCCGGCAGTTGCCATCTGGCATCTGGCAGCCGCCGTATCACAGTCCTTGACATTGGTGACAACGCATTTGCCCAAGAAATGCGCAGCTCGACGATGAATATATTTCATTCTGGGTGATAATTTCTAAGAGTGAATACAATTTGAATGCAGAAAAGATTGATATGACATGCAAAACAGAAGAATGGTGAAAAATGCTTCGAATTTATTAATATTATATGTTACAAAAAATTTAATTCATATTTATAATTTAATATATCTTTGACATTTGTTGTTATGTCAAGTTAAGCTCCTAGACAGGCTTTATTTATTTATGTCTGGACTATTTGTTTCAAAAAAAAAAAGATTTGGAGGAGATTTTTTATTCTTATGATTTATAAAAAATCTACACTTCGATTATAGAGCTTTTTCTGAATTAAGCTAACATGAATGAGCTGATGTACTCCTTATCAGGACTTTTGAGTTCTACGATATTATGATGAGCAAACAAGATGGGCAACGCAAGATTCCTCAAGTCAAAGATTTGATATCCTCCAAGAAGCATTTAATTAGAGTTCCTACATTTCCTGTATCTAAGATACGGATCTAAACAGAGTTTTCTGAAGGTAGCTTGAGAGTCCAGTTGGCAATAATGTAGACAAACGGACAGGCATGGCTATTTCTATTCAGCAGTCGAGACTGACTGACGGTGTTGGAGATGACGAATTCAATGTACTGCGCATTTCATGACAACATTATAAGCTCCTCCATTATTAATAATAAGATAAATTAAATGAGGTATTCCATATCAAAAGCAATTAGATGCTTTGCAATTTCGGGAAATTATCTTAGTTGTTTTCTTTGACCCAGGATTAAGGGAACACAATTTACTTCTTTCAATTCTTGTCAATTATGAAATTGTTGTAAGCCGTCTAAATGAGGTATTTTAAAGGAGCTTTTGTAGAAAGTCTTGGAGCTATGGTACAAAGTCAAATCAAATTTGTTAATTACGCAGCAAGAGCCACAGGTCCCGACTTGGTTCTCAATAAGTGTTGGGGAATGGGTTTTGGGCGTCAGTTGGGACACTTTGTAAATTGTCGACGCGTTTACGAAATTTATTGTGGGTTTTTGCTTTGCTCGTTTTTTGTTTTGCCTAATTAATTTGAGCACTCGACACAAAAACAAGCATACGCACATTAACACACACACTCGTACACACACCCACTCACACCCTTCGTCACTGGCATTTTTATATTCGTGTTATTTTAATCATAAAAAGCGCGGACAAAACGACATTACCTTGTAATGCTTCTAGGGGAATGGGGAGTGAATTTCATGTAGTAATGTGTAAGTTGATTGTTAACAATGCTGAATGGGCCTGGTCGAGGAGTGGGACTAAAGTCAAATAGGTAGGAGGCTAATTCTGTTCGCATGTCTATAATTACTGTCGGGACCACAGCAGAGGAGGACAGTTCAAGCCCAGTTGAATGCAGATATTAGGCATGCACAGCTATTTAGCCATACAAACAACGCACACAAGCAGCCTCCCCCGGCAGAATACCCCTCTTCAACAGAACATCTATATATGTATACACATATATGTATGCATGTATATGACTAATAAGAGCGCGTGCGCTCGAGGATTTTGCTGCGGCTGCTCAATTATAATTTTATTCTGTGTGCCTGCCGTGTCCTGCGTGTGCTTTGCAATAACAACAAGGAAATGAAATTAACTCAAAGCACAAATTAAATGTGTATGTGTATGGGTATGTGTACGTATTCGTGTTAATGCGTGTGTGTGTGTGTGTGTGTCTCTGTTGGTTGAATAATCTAATGCAATTAATCGGTTCGTCACTGTTTTGACAAAGTACAAACATGTAAATGTCGTTGTTTCTGCTTCAGTTGTTGCATCTATCGTTGTTGTTGTTCTGGCTGTCGTTGTTGTTGCTGTTGTTAATGTCATGCCTTTCAATATGCAAATTAATCTGAAATTACAATGCATCGCAGCAACGTGCCACTTTTCATAGTTGAACTAACGCGCTGGGCCGGGCCGGGCCAGTGCATGCGACCTCTGGGTGCTTACTCTCTCACTTGCCGATGGGGCGTGCCAGGCAGCGGCAATTGGTTCAATTAAATTGAATTATGGCTCAGGCAGCGAGCGTTAACCAAAGCTTAAAATTAATCCAAAGCTTAAACCGTCAGTGCTGTACAAATAGCTTGCCACATGCATTAATTTACAGCAACTAAGAATTACTTTTACTGCTTTATATTAAACATAGTTTGGTGTCTAGTAATATTGCATTGTAGTAAGAGTATAAAATATGAACGTTAGCATATTTTCTATACAGACACCCAGCTATATATTTCTGTATATGATAACAAAAACCTACAGAAATAATTCATTTTATTTTATTTGTTCATTTATTAAAAAAAGTTAAACTTTCTTTTATAAACTCCAGCAAATAACAAGAGTTTTAAATTTATGAAATCTAAATTTTATTAACTCTCCGGTATTACCTTTGAACAGAAGTAATTACTAGCTAAGCATGTATTCCTCCACAGACAAGAACACTTTTAAACTTTTTTTACTTCGCCTCTTCAGACAATGTGAGATGAAAAAGTCATTATGCAAATTTGGCTGCCAAAAACATATCAAATTGATATCAATCTAGAAGCTTGAGAATATTTTAAATATATTTTATTAAATGTGCGAGTGACCCCACGTGGGAAGCGCATAGATTGAAGTGTTCGACCAAGCAAAAATCCAGACAAATTCAATCAATCAAACACGGGGCAATGCCAATGCCGTTACGTGCCCGTAATGAAGTCCTGTCCAAATTTGCCTTCTCCTAAATTAGCACAAATGTTCTTTTTACGACTTTAACAGTGGCCAGCGGCAACGGCAACGGCAACGGCAATGGCCAAAGCATTGGCAATGGCTCTGGCTCTGGCCCTGCCGTTGTCTCTAATTTCTCATTAATTTGCAAGTGAAATCAGTGAACACGGCTGTACCCCAGCCACTCCTTGTTACAGCCGTATGCCAGCGTTACGGCAACGAGCAGAGAGTAAAGCGTACAAAACGTAACGACAAACGAAACGAGACAACGGGGCGTATGGGTGCTGCATGTAAAAAAGGTAGCTGCAAGGAGGGGTCGGCAGTTGCTGTAGTTGAATGAATGCTTGCTAGGTGTTTGCGGTGGTTTTTCGAGTATTGCGCCAGTGAGCGAATGGCAACCAACGTGAGCGTTGTCAACGCCACTGCAAAGTCAATAGGAGACGAAGGACAAAGGACACGGCAGGGCGGGAGGTGGGATGGGTGGCCGAGACGCAGATGGTTGCCACAGAGGGTCGCGACTGTGGCTGACGCTTGGACTTAATTGAAAGGCGTTTATTTGGCTTTAAAAACGTAAATCAAATTCATTTAAATCTGCCTTCCGTCCGCCGCACCTCCCGCGCCAAGCTGCTGCTTCACCTTTGTGCTGCAATTACACGGCACTCGGCACTCGACAGTGCTTAGGTGATGGAGCAAGGGCTGGAGCCGGAGCAGGGCAGGGGCAGCGACCATGGCAGCTCATTTTATAGCTTGTATTTTAAATAAATGCTCACCGTCGCCGTCTGCGTCGCCACATCTCCGCGTAGCTGCCACGCCGTCGCGGCCGCAGCTGTGCAAATTCCAGTGCTTACGCCACTTTGGTCAAACAAAATGAAGGCTCTTGACATTGGCCGTCATTCGCTTTTGTTGGATTAGCTTTGATTAGATTTTTTGTGTCCTGTTTGCCGCTGCCAGGACAATGACGAACGCCACAGAGTGTCACTCACTGGACGGACATATTTCCGACGTTGGCCCCGGACTCTATTGGTCCATGATTAAAGCAATTGCGACGTCGCCTCTGCGAGTCTTCCTAATTTTTTCGGTTTTAGCTTCTCCTTTTCTGAGTGCTTTAAAATTACATTTCCGTGTGGAAGCTGCACCTGCGGCTCGGCAGGTCGCATAGGCCCTTAGACTCAATCCCAGAGTGGGGACCACTCAATCTGTGTGACTCATTGTGTCAAATTATTTTGGGGATTTATGCGTTGGCAGCCATTTTTTATGCCTAGGCTTGCCACGCCGCGCCCCAGCAACGCCTGGCGCTTACTTTAATGGCAGTCAATTTATTGCCAATAAATTTGTAGCCAAAAAGTTTAGAGCAAGGCCAGCAAAGCAGCAAAAATTTCAAACATTTTTATATGCCCCAGTGATAAACTTGCAACATATGTGCGCGCCGGGTTGCGGGCCCGAGACCCGCTGTTGGGCCCGCTTTTGGCAGTGGCTCAAAATTGCGAGTCTGCTGGCCAAGGGCTGTGCTGTGGCAAAGCCAAAACTGCACTTAAATTCAATTTGTGCCGCGCTGCCTGCAAATGACAGGCGCAATGCGAGTACTGTGGCAGTCCGAGTGACTGGAGCTCTAGCTCTAGCTGTAGCTGTAGCTGTAGCTGGGACGTAAAGTGCCATTTTAAATGGCAGCCAAAAATTGTCGTCTTCATTGCAGCATAATTTCTGCTGCTGCTTTGTTGGCGCGATAAAAAAGTTTCTCCAGCCAAACTGGCCCCTCCCCTGGCGATCCTTTATTCGCTTCTTCTGTTGATTTAATTTTAAATGGTGACGGCACCCATCGTCGGGCTCTTCATTGCGCACCGAAGCAGTTTTATTTATATATTTTAGCCGCTGCAGGAGGGCTGGGGGCGGCGCCTTCCAAATTGTTTGGCTTGCCAACTGAGTGCCGTTTAGTTGGACCCCGTCGCAGGACAATGGATGTAAAAGCCTGTCCAGGTCTGTCGCAGTCAGTCAGTCAGTCAGTCAGTCAATCAGTCAGTCATTCAGTTAGCCGCTTGCCAAGCGCAGAGGTTGGCACAGTCCTTGCCCAAAGGCTGCCAACCATGTTTGGCACTTGTGTTTTGCCTTTTTGTCAATTTTAATGAATTAATGCGTATTTTATGTGAAAAGTTGTTGCCATAAAGTTGCTGCCGGGCAAAAGTAAATTAAATAAATTTATTTTGTGCCCCCTTAGACCCCAAGCTGAACGGATCTGTTGTCTATTATCTAAACATTAGAGCGCTTGGCTCTCCTATTGATACAAAATCTGTACAAATTGAAAATTGTTTGCAATTTAATGATTTGGCTGGTTGTTTGGGGCCAAACTTTTCAACGAGCGGCCATTAAAATTATATTTAAAAGATTATGTGGCAGCCGTTTGGCCTATTTCAATTTAAATGCTGACAGTTTTGGGACTCGGCAATACTTTTAATTTGCGTTTAATGAAGTGCCGTTTTTAAAGCGGAAGCTTGGCGACTTCCATACAAACGCATATCTGTATAAAGCTCGTACTAGGGTCGCTTTTTAAATGCAGCTTCTTGGCATAGAACAACTTTTGACACTTGCCAACAAAAATAAATTGTTGCAGGCAGCGTGAAAAAGTGTCAGGCTTTTGCGGTTGCTGCGTTCGCTGCTGCAACAAAAGTCGCAAGACTCATTTTTCACACCCAGCAAAGATTTGGGCGGACGCAGGAGCCAGACCGAGTGCGAAAGCAAGTGGCTGCCTGCCTGACTGCCTGCCCGACCGACTGACTGACTGACTGATTGTGCAGGCTCTAGGGCCAAAGTTTTTCGCATTAACTTCCGCTGCACGCCGCGTCGCATTTGAATGCGATTTTGATTTGTCATTCGCCGCGTCGTGACAAAAGCCGACGCCTACTTAGAGCGACGAGCACAACTTTTTCTTCCATTTCCATTTCCGCTGCTGCAGCCAGGAGTGGAAGCAGCTCCATCAGACGCTTGGCGCCCACTTGTCGCCGATCATTGGTTTCCGTTTCCAGCCAACAGCTGCAAGTCGAACTCTGCAACTCAGCGCGACGTGCACAAGCGCATTTTGAAGTTTATGAAACAGCAGCCGCTGAACCGGTGGCGATGGCAATGGCGATGGCAATGGCGGCGGCGGCGGCTGCAAAGCCAACTTTCTGAATAGATTAAGTTGAAAGTTTTGCTCATTTTCAGCATCGCCTCAATTCAGAGCTGTTGCCTAAGCGCCGGCGAACTGCAGCAGCTACTTGTATGTAAGTCCGTCCGCCAAGAAAAATCAACGTAATGATGTCAACGGCAGCGTCAGGCATACGGCTAGGGGTAAGCTGTACGGCCAAAATCAAAACTTTCTCAAGTATCATTAAAACTAACCGAAAAAATGGAGAGCGCAAGCGAGCGAGTTTTATTTCCATTTGCTGGAGCCTCTATTCAGCTATTATCTTGTTTGATTTGCTTTTCTTTGGCATTGTGGCACGTACTTGTCCCACCTTGTTGTAGCAACCTCAAGTTTCTGTGTGTCTGTTTCTTGCTGTTGCCGTATTTGGAATTTTTGCAGTTTGCCCAAAAGCCAAGTTAAGCCTTTTTTTGCCAGCAATAAATAGCAGAGCAACAATTGTGGCGACTGTAAATTGTGGGGCGCACAAAAGTATGGTACAGAAAAATTTGATTCAATTATGAGTCCCTGCTAATGCATAGAAATGAGAGCGTGTTATAATATATATAATAAAAAAATATGAGTAATAATGCTGCTATCAATACACTAAAATGACTAGCTGATAAGAATCCGAGACCAATCAAGGCTGTCCTTCGCTGTGTGTACGTGTGTGTGTATGTACATGTTTGCGTCTCTCCTATTCGCCTGACTTGCTTATTTATGATAGGCACATTTATGAGTGCTCCGCTCAACCCCACGCAATAAATATATTGCATGTAATTAATCAGCCGCCCAGCCCCCTTTTCGATAAGGACGCCTCCTCGGTTGCATCAATCCCAAGCAAACAGCTCAACAAGCATCGGTAATCAGAGGATCGCCGCGGGCGGATAATTAAAATTCAGTTTTGTGCTGCACCCACCCAAAGTCGGTTCGATTGGTTCTGGCTAATTGTTGGCCTGGACTTTGTTTCATGAGGTTGCGGTCCACTCGAGTTTCATTGAATAGCCGAATTATTTATTAGCCATGTCAGAAAGACGTTTGCTTTGTGGCGAATCGAGCCTGCGCAGTTATGTGCATGACTTCGGCCATGTGCTTTATGGCCATTATCTGCCGTATCCAATAACAATCGGACAGACACCGTTCTGATTACTGCTATTTTATCCAAATATATCTTGGGCTTATTTAATTAGCACCAGACCGTTTTTGCTAGTGAACTAATAATGCACAGAACGCATTATGCCCAATAAATAGATAGGGGCCAAGTAATTTGATTGATTAAATGTGCTACAGTAGAAACGATACATATGAATGGAATAAAGGATTATATTTGAGCCGCTTTGAAGTTGGATTTTATGATATAACATTTAACATCTTTACCGGCTTCTGGAGAAGTTTTCATGGCAACAGAAACCCGCAAGAACTTTAAGGCATTATAAATATACATAAGAACTTGTGCTATCATTATTTAAAACCACAGCAACACACACACGTATAAAAAACATACACACATCTATATTTATTAAGGCTGTTGCTATTGTTGTTGTTGGTCAGGAAACAAAGTGTATGCAAAGAAACTTTCAGTTAATTAAAAAAAATAGAAGAAGCAGCAGCAGCAGGGCAAAATTGTTGTATAAATTTTGCTCCTTATGCGCGACTAAATGAAAAATCTACCCATGAGTGTTGTTAACCTGATGAAAAGTAGGTAAAACCGTAAGCAGAACAGGCAACAGCGACGGTGACGACGACAGCGACGGCGACTGCGACGCTGGCAGCGCCAGCACATTTGCGATTATTTCCCACGCGGGCACTCAAAACATAAAGAGCAATAAATTAAAAGCTAAAGCCAGAGACTACGGCTAAGTGCGACAACGACGATGAGGACGTCGCGAGGGCGCTAACGTAGCAGCGTAACGGGCAGGACATCAACGACATCAAGGATTCTGATGAAGCAGCTCACGAGCGTCCTTCAAGACGCTAAAAATCAAATAACGAAACACCCAACGTTTGCCCCCAGGCAGCCACTTCAGGTGCAAATGAAAAATGTAATTATTTCGTAGATTTGCGTTCACAAAAATAAACACGCGGAAAATGTAACTATTTGACAGCCTCAGGGCTCAGTTCAGCAGAAGGGGGCGGGTCCGGGCGGGCTGCTGGGCAGCCGGGCCGCTTGCAGCGTAATGAGCAAGCGGCAATCGGGAGAAACTTAAAAAGGCAAAAAGGCCCATAAAATGTTAAATAAATAAATAGTGGCTGACAGAGCATTGGACCTAATGAGAGCAACTTTTGTAGCTGCCGTTCGCAAAATCTCAAAGAAATTAGCGCATACAACTTGCGGGCTTGGTTCAGGTGCACAGGGGGCGTGGCACGGCGTGGCACGGCGAGGCACAGCGCGGCCCGGCAGCTGCTCATTAATTAAGAAAGTGGCAAATGAAAAGCCAGCAAAACACGCTTCAAATTAAGGGGCTTCCCAGTGTGACGAAAGCGCCGCCAGTGCCAAAGACTCGTTTGCCAGTGACCTGTGGGCGGCAGGCGGCTGTAGGCGTGGCACGAGTCCTTTCGCTCAACGAATAAATCAGGTTTTTATTTGCTTTCACTTGCTCTGCTCTAATATTATGTTCGCCCATATTCTGGGGTGCATTTCGCTCTCTTTGTTTGCTGCCGCGTCGCCGCTTGCGGTTTTCATCTCGCCAGCATTGGGGTCGCTGCATTTTGTTGTTGTCGGCTCAAACATAAAAGTCGAAAATTAAATTATTAATTTATTGCCCGTTGCTCGAAGCCCCGACACAGCTCCGCTTGCCATGGCTGGGTCTTCATTTTATGCCCTTCGACCAAAAATAAAAAAAAAATAAACAAAAAGAAAAAGGAGAACAAAAAAAAAATGCCAAAATAACCTGCCCGTTGCTGTGGCGCCACATTCTGTGGCTTTCCACAGCTCTGGCCCCCATGGCTTGCTAATTATTCATAAATAAAGCGTGCATAGGCTGCGGCCGCTGCTTCTGCTGTTGCTACTGGGGAATAGCTTCGACCGGGCCACGTCATTTGGCTCTTGTTTATTTATTTAATAATTTGCACAAGTGCCGCAAAATGTTCTTTGATTGAAGTTAATGCGCCCGGCCAAATTCAATTCGTTGCTGCTGTCGCAATAAGCAAACGGCCAAACTGGGCTGTTGGCCTACTTACATCCACCAATCGCCGTCGCAATGAAAAAGCAATTAACAGCGGTAAATGCCGATAGAAATATAAAATTAATTTCCATGTTTATCAAATAAACAGGGCTTACAGCCAAACCATTTACCCAATTTCTTGCCTTTTTTCCGATATACTTTATGGCCAATGAAATATTTGCAAGTTTTTGCAATCGATATGTTTTGGTATTATCCATATCTGAATGGCCTCTAAGATTGTTATTAATGTTATTTTAAGGAAAATTTATTTATCAGGTCGGGCATATATTATTATTTTTGATTGAAATGTTCAAAATATTATCCTTCAGGTATCCTTGGTTTGTCTGCTCAAACATATTTATCTTAACTGTGTTTTATATTAAGCTCATCAGCACATAACTGTGTTTTGCTTTTTATTCTTCTTTCTGAAAGACAATCATTTCGAAATGAGCAAAGCTCGTGAAACATTCTGTCGAAAATAGTATCACCTTGCCTCACGATCTTAAATAAGAGTTATTGTATTGGAAGGTAACTTACGATATTTCTCCGAATGGCGTGAATGCATCTTTCAGCTGTTGCGTTTCGATTTCAGCACTCAAATCGCCCACAAAGATGTGAAATTGTTCTGCAATGACAAAAGAGATAAAATACAAAGGCAATTAGAAGGAGAACGCACACAAGTTGAACTAAAACTAATTAAACGGCTGGCAACCAAAACTCATCAGCTTAAGCCTAAGGGCAAAACACTTGACGCACACTTAAGAGGCCCACATGAGAATCCTCGGCAACAGTTGCCGCTTGATAGTTGCCAGTTGCCAGTTGCCAGTTGCTGAAATCGCTACCTGCAATTGTGCATGCACTGTCTGGGTTGGTTTCGGATCTCGACTCGTGGCTGATTTTGGGCCTTACATTACCAAATGGCGCTTGTCAGGCTGCTTGCTGCTCTTCCCACGTCGCCTGCAACCGTACATCCGAACGTCCGGCTTAGTTGCGTTGTCTACTCGTTTGGCAAGCGGCATTTCTGGTCGACACTTCAGTAGAGATGCTGTTGCTTCGGCCACTCTAGACAAACCAGCTGGCAGCCACAGATACAGGAATATATACTCCTACGTCCAACAAGAGCTGTCGCTTCGGTTACAACGTGCCAACAGCGGGTGGACTGTTGGCTGGCGCAGGTGGGCCGCCCAAGTGTGGCGACGTGTCATGTTTGTATGCAGGAGCTCGCAGATGTAACAATTCTCTCTTCTATCTCAGCTGGTCCACTCGTCTCCTGTGTTGTTCTTGTTACCGGCTTTTCGGCCCGCATCCGTGCCAAAATGACATAGTTTCGTATTACAAGGAAATTGCACTTGAATGTGTCAGTCAGCGGTAGCGACAGCGGCAAGTGTATGAATGTAATGGTGGGCGTGGCACTCATTTCTGTGTGTTGCACTGTGAACATGAGCAATGGAAACAGCGCTGACAAATATGCCAAAAAACGTACTTCCCCCATGGGCCATGAGTTGACCAGGCGGCAGCTCCCACGGCATTGATGCCCTCACCCTTGCCTTTTCCTTTTGCAGTTCGGTTTTTCGTGTCTGCAGCTGGTTTTCTCCACGTTTAAGCTGCGCGTTGTCCCGTGGCTCGGCACGCGCTCGTCCATTTGTCCGGCTAAACGGCAGGAAGTTGTGCTAAGCGTCATTTCCGTTGTTTTGAGTGATTGCAATTGAGATACGGTTTTTGTGGTTTCTTTTTGGGTGGAAACTCTGGCACTTTGCACAAGTGGTTTGGTCTGAATTCTGCTGTCCGATGTCATGCTCTAAAATCTGTGTAACTTAACGTTTTGCGATAATTCAGAGGGATGATTAAAGGCTACTTAAGCTTAATGACTAATTGTAGTAGTAATTGTAATTTTAAACAAAGATTAGGAATCCCAATATATAAATGCCTTACCGCATTTTGGCTCTAACTTTGTGTTAGCTTATTTATCTTCATTTAATCATATAAAAAATGCACATGCATAGTTGCTCAATTCATTTTCTGCAATCTCAGTATCTCCGACATTCTCTGTACAACTAAATCTGTATCAACCAACAAATTTATTGCCCAGAGGCAGATAAACTGCAGCTGAAAAACTCGTAACACGCCCCACAACAACAAGCTCGACCATAAACAACCGGCCATAAACTCCGAAGCGAATTCAAACAGCAGCGAATTTTTTTTCGCAGAATTTAGTCAATTGGTCAGCCGAAAACAATTTAATCAGCGCTGTCCATATATATAAAGGATTTGGTCATGATATGATATCTGATATGTTGGCCAATTAAGTTCCAGTACATAAAACTGCATTAAAGCTGCGTTCACTGCCCTATGCTTCTATTTGCGGTGACTATATGGGACCAACAATTAATCGCCAGCAATATGGACAACGCAGTGCGTACATTTTAAGAGCGGTAGGTGGGACACATAAAAGTCAGGCCAACCTTCAAAACAGGGCATAAAGCTTAACAAAGCAAGGCGAAGTGAAGTGAATTCGCAGCCAAACACCAACAATTCGAAAATGAGCGAACATCAAACTAGGAGAGCGGGGAGTGGCAGTGGAGTAGGAAATGTAATTCAACATAAAAATATCGTAAATCTTAAATTAGAAATTTCGCACATTAAAAACTTGGAAATTGCATTTAGCTGCTGCTCCTGCTGCTGCTTTTGGTTGTTTGCGCGGCTTTCGACTGGCTCATTCATGAAATCCTCGGCAAACAGCAAACGAACCAAAATCCCAACAAAATTCCCTAAAGCGAAGCATTGAGGGCGTGGCCGCTGCGGGTCTGCATAAAGTCCATTGACGCACATTTTTAATGAGTTGGACATAAAAAAGTTTTAGCTTTTTGAAAAGCTGGCGTTGAAACGAAGCCAACGAAATACTGATGCACACAGACACAAACACACACACACACACACACTAACAGGCACACACACCCAGAGACAAACACCAGTACTTTTGCAGCCTGCTGGGCATTGCCTCTGTTACCATTCCCGCTGCTTTCCTCGTCCTCGTCTGCTGTTTTTATTGCATAATCGTGAGTCAATCAGCGACCTGGGACCAAAACAGTGTAATGGGGAGAGTGGGAGAGAGAGCGAGCCAAATAGATAGAAATGTAGTGTGTGAGCAATAAGAAGGAGGAGAGCGACCTTCATCAATGCAACTCAGCTAATAAATACGTGCTGCAGTCTGTCCTCTGGGACTTGGAGGGCAGTGGGCGTGCCTCTTGGCGTCCCTTTTATATTAAATTCCAGTGTAGCGCTCTCGGCTTAGCTTTAATTTGGCCTCTGTCAAATTGGGCAAATTGTCGCATGTAATTGAATTGCGAACATCATTAAATTGCGCATACGCGCAATTCACAAACGTGAATATCCGTCGAATTGTTGTCATAATTTGTTTTAATTTGGCTGTCATAATCGCTCTTTGGCCATTGCGCGTCGGTTAGCCATTCGTTCAATCCAATGAGATTGCTTACGAGATGACGTCAGTAAGAGGTTATTGTGCTCCCATTTTGGCATTTAATTAAGCAAATCTCTACTACATTATGTGGAATTTAAAGAACCCTACAACATCATTTGTGAGTCAAGCATTTATGAATTATATTATTTTTACAAGCGTTTAGCTGGAATTGTATTCTTTTATAAGAGCAGCTGCATTCAAACCTTGTGCATATTTACCAAAAATAACAAGAGCCTGCCGAAGTTGTATGAGGGTACAGGCTGCACTTGGTATGCATAAATTTTGCGGCAAGTGTTTACCTTCATTTGGGCGCAGTCAGTGTAAAGTGAACTCAAGTGAAGCATGTGGTAATAGAATGTTGTGGTAGCCCCTATAGCCTCCACGATTCTCCTCCACGATTCTCCTCCATGTTTTCTGTGCTGGGCCATATATTTTGGCATATGTCCAATGCGCGAACTGAAACCGGAGTGACTACAAATGTGGTTGAAATGTACGCGAAGCGGCAAACCGCAAAAGTAGCTGAACAAACACAAATGTGCCAGGCCAAATCGTTGGGCAAAAAAAACTAAAACGCACACATGTATACACTTTACCGTGTGGGCAACAAATACTAAAGCACATACGAAAGCCAAATGTGATGGACATGTATGAGTGTGTGTGTGTGGACGGCCTTCTCCTACTATGTAAAAATGTCTGTATATTGGTATGAGTGGTGACAACAAATGCAAACACAAATACAAATATAAACACAGATGCTAACTAACCACACCAATTGCCCATGTGTGTATGCCACTCACCGAGTCCTGGCTGCAATACAAACACATGCAAAGCAGGATTACAACGTGGGCGCAATTTGATGTATTTTCAACGGAAATTATGTTACACTGCCACTTGTACCTCCTTATACCAACACCAACCCTGACACTAGCAACAACAACAGCAAATACTATAAAAGCAGCGGCTATCAGTGTCCATTGTTAGTCCAAGTGCCTCGTTCCCCAAATAACCTCACAGCATCGTCCAAAACAACAATGGCACTGATAAAAAGGATAAAAGCATAAGTGGGCAGAAGTCCTGACTGGAATTGCTGTACATTTTTCATATAAACACTCGACTGTAAAATGCATTGCCTCTTGAATTAAATCAACAACAACTCATGCTGAAAATACTCAGTAACAGCAACAACAATAAGCGGTAAGTACTTCCAAAATATATTCAACATTATGTTTTGCCATTGGCAACACGATGGCACATCACTGGTCAGTTTTGCCTGTTATTGTTGTCGAAGTGGCCTTAAGATACGTCCTTATTGCAGTTTTCGGAATGCCCCAAACGATGTGAGCTTTGCAACAGGCTTACAGCGAGTGGTAAATTGTATAGAAAGATTATATACAGTTAATTTATTTTTCTTATAAGATATTACGAAAACAAGAAGGCAGATCTGTCTATCAGGAGACAAAGAATCGAGACACTTGCAAAATCTTAATTCCCGATCGATTGTTCCATTGAAGTTGTATAACAAAATAGTGCAAATATTGGCATATAGGCATGGGTACATCGACACGACTGCAACGGTACTAAGGTTAACCAATGCTAAAACATATGGAATTGCGAGAACCTTGATAAAAGCATTTTTTCTGACCATGCTAAGCGTATATATTTCAGACTCATTAAATGAGTAGAACAAATTTATTTCTATTAATTTATTGCTGTTTCTATTTCACAATATTTGTTGGTTCACTTATAATATTATTTTATGCCATTTATATTCTATTCGATTCATGTTTGACTGTTCGAAAATGAAGGTCGAAAATGGGTCGTAGAGGGCGTGAATACGACTCTGTTATGCAAGGTATGAGGCATGTCTATCCAAAATATATTATGTAATTTGTGCATGTAGGAATCTTTGAGCGGGGCGCAGGGCTCCTCCAGTGAAATGTCTTTTAGTTGCCATTAAAAGTGTGGCGCAGAGAAAAGTAAAAGCTAAAAGCTAAACGAACAACAGCCAACGGATTGATGCACATGAAGCCCGCGACCTCAAAGCGCGTTATTTGTTGTAAAAAGTATTACTTTCTCACACACATATGCAGGCGGGCGAAAAAAAAAAACTAATAAGCTTTTGTGCAATTGCCAGCAGTCGCGGTCTTTTCCTGCCAACCAGATGAAAGCTAATTCCAACACATGGTACAAAAGGTGGCAAAAACTGACGAGATATGTGTGTGTGTGTGTGTGTGTGTGTGAATATGCAAACGTCGAATGCGGTGCGCAGCACAATGCAGCAAGAGCAACAAAAGCGACAACAATAAAATCAAAAGGATTTCAGCAGCCGCAAATGCACACAGCGTACAACATTAAGCCCGCGGCATGAATGGCTGGCAGGCGGTACAAGGCCGGGTGCCGGGTGGCCTGGGGGGTGTGGCTGTGCAGTGGGCGGTGCATTAACACACGGGCCAATAAGTATGCAATGCGCTGTGACATTTTTAACGCCGCCAACAAAGGCAGCAGCAACAACAATGCCAACCAGCTAACCAAAGCACTAGCTGCTTGGCCCCACTGCCACGCAGCCTCCCCCATCTCGAGCTCCGGCCCAGGCCGCCACCATGACCGTGTATGGTCTGATGCTGACGCCGTCTGTTGCGCAGGAAAGCACGATTACGACGAGTCAAAAGCACCTCACACACGGAACACACAGGAGGACCAGCAAGGTGCAGCAGTGGCAACTGTCGAAGTCGTGGGCGGGGCGGGGCGGGGCGGGGCGGGACGTCATGTGTCTTTGGCGCGTAAACGTGTCGTTATTTGCAGGGTGACAAAATTAGATTTAAATATGGCGCACCCACAGGCCTTCCGTTATGCTGTAGCTGCTAGCGAAATGTCAGCGCATGTCCTGCTGATGAAACTGAGCTGTCGTCCTGACACATATATCAATTGCCTGTTCTGGCTTTGAGGCACTCTTTCAGTAGTTGAGCTGATTTAATTGGCACTAAACGGATATTTTGAATGCAACCTGCATTTGTTAATAGTAAGCTCAGAAATTTATTTTTTAACGCTTACTGTACACTGCTTTCATTGAAACAACATAACAAAAAACAGTTTCGAACTGATGCTAAATGTAATTGGAAAAACTCTATCAATCGTAGCGTGGATATAAGTGGATTCCACGAAGCTTCCTGCTCCCTGCTCCGCTCTAGCAAAACAAAATCAATTCGATTTCATATTTACGCTTATGTGAAAAGTTTTTCAATGAAAGTCGACGCATCTTAAAAGCGCCGTACGCTGAATAATGGACGGAATCTAAAAGAGCGCCTTAAAATTTGATCGTTTATTTCTTAAATTGGATTGGAAGGGTCGAATACTTATTTTGACTTATATAAGGTCTAAGAACTAGATCATTTTCCTGCTTGGAGATGATAATTTCGGAAAAGCCGTTCACTCTTTTTCTATTCAGGTATTCGACTTACTACTTGTGCAACTATTTTATATTCAATCTCTTATTAAAAGTTAAAATATATGCGAACAAGGCGAAAGAGCTATCCTTCAGATGTTAATCTTTTTTCTATTGGGACGAGGTTCTTGGAAAAGCTTATTGACCTTATTTTTAATTGGCTTTTTAGAACTTTTCTTTTATGCAAAACCATTATTAAGTATGAAAATAAAAATAAAAATATTGTCCAAATATTAATATATGAAAAAAATATATAAAATGTTGATTCGGATAAACATCTTGTCAGATTTTACACCTATTTCTTCAGTGTGCGCCCATTGTAATCAGCGTCAGCGTTGCTGCTGCCTTCATCATTATGAAACGTAAAACGAAAGCGATTTGCAGTAATGCCAACACTTTGCCACCCAAGCATTTGCAGAGCCCCCCTCTATCCACTCCGTGACATTGTTGTTAAATGAAGAAAGTATTTTTCAAATGCGAATTTCCGTTATGCGCATCGCGTTGAGCATGAAGACATTTTTGACTATTGTCTGCCGCGCGGCAATACGAACAGCAGAAAGCTCAAAACAGCAACAAAGTCTGTGCGAAACTATTGCCAATGACAACGACAACGACAGCGACAACGACAAGGACAACAAGGACGACAGCGATGAGGAAGACGTTGATGATAGCAAGCGCTTCCGCTTTTGTTGTTGTGCTGCTTTTGCTGTTGTGGTTGTTGCTGTTGTCGGTGCTCTGTGTGCACGACACACAAAACATTGAATGACATTATCCTTTATTGCTTATCCCATTCTTTGCGCTCTACACTCCATGCTCGGTGCTCGGTGCTAGCTGCTCTGGGTTTCGTCGACAGCTGCGCTCTGCACATTGGCACGCAAATGGCAGAAGCAGGACATGAACCCAGTCGGTTTGGTCTGGGAGAGCGAAAGTCATAAAGGGCAACGCGGCGTATGCGTAATATTAACTATGACACTGTCGAGTTCGCGAATCGGGTGCAGTCTCCTAGTCCGGGTGAAGGATGGCCGGGAGTTACGCGGCCAGCCGCATTGTGTCCGCCAGCGCAAACTTTTTCATTTCCCCGCGGAAAAATTTTCAAAAATTTAATTTCACAATGTCCAAAGAAAAACTTTGCGCCAAAGACATAGAAACTAGTTAGAGTTGAATGAGTGGAAAGGGGTGGATGGCGAGGTCAACAAAGCTGAAAGTCGTGTCGTTCTTGGGCTAGTTGGGCGCTCTCTCTTTTTTTATCTTCCCTCCCCCACGGTACACACACACACATACACACACACTAACACAACCACACACACACTGAATGAGACAGAGGCAAACGCATTTCAGCGAAATAAAGTATTCAAATAAAATATGCTAAAATCTTTGAAGTACTTCAAATAGCAAAAAGTGAAAAAGAAACAAACTGAAACGAAAAGCGAAAAGAAAATAAAAAAAAAAGTGGAAAATGAAAATGGCACACAGTCGAAAAGTTTTGCGTTCTGTTGAGTTCGAGTTCGAGTAAAATGCCAAAAGCCAGCAAAACGCGCATAAAACCATAGAGAGGAATCAAGAAATTGTTGGCAACGGCTGAGGAAAGAAAAAAAGGAAACGAAAATGAAAAAGAAAAAGAAAAAGACAAGCAAAAGCGAACCAAAAAGTAAATATCGTTTATGTTGTCATAACGCGCTATGCCCAGCAGCCACAGCCGCCCCACCCTTCGACCATTCGGCGCCTTATCATTTGAATTTCTCGACGTGTTTGTCGAGCTGAAGCTGAGGCGATAAAGATGCGATAAAGTGAGAACAAGTTTGCGAGATGCCTGAGACAAACTTTTGACCGAATTTTGCATTTTACGAGCCAGTCCCGCCCGATTCCTGACGGACGTTGTTCGGCAAGCAAAATTGCCAATTTGTGTAAATTATTAGTTCAAGTGGTTCTAGAACGACAACTAAATCGGATATCGCATTGTTACGATGGGGGCATGGGTGGCCGGTCTGCTGAATTCGTTTTGTGCGGTCGCTTTGGAACAATCTCTTCCGTTGCTGGGGAAATGTCCAATTTAATATAAATAATTTAATTTGATTATTCGCAGCGTGTCGCATCTGATTGCATGCATATGTGAGCGTGTGCTGGTGTGAGTGGGCGCTTGTCATGTCCACTTTTAGCATACTTAATTACGCAGAAATGTTGCAGCAAAGTTTCAATGCGCAAAAGTTGAGGAGCAGCCAACAAAAACAACATACACCAAATTGTATTAAAAATTCATATTTTCCCAAATTTGTTTTCAAAAGCTGTAAAAAAGAGAAGGAATGCTAGTGAGAGGGTGCGAGACGGAGAGGGAAACAAAAGGGTGCTCTAGCCTGTTCGCACATATGTATGTAAAATGTACAGCTGTTAGATTTAATTTGACTGCAAATAATATATAAGCCATTCCATCTACGTTTCTTTGTATACATATGTATGTGAGAGTGTGTATGTATGCGTGTATGAGAGTTTTGTGTGTGTTTGTCTTGTGTGCTATTGTTAGCTTTTCACTGCTGTTGCCTGCTGCTCGGCTGCTGGGAAACTCAAACACGCAACACTTTTGTGTTGGCCTAGAAAATTGTTAACCAAATTTTCTGGCTTGCCCGCCAGGCGACAAAATTTATGCATGTTAAATTATATATGAACATTTTACATATTTCAGCAGCAGCGGCAGCGGCAGCGGTAGCAGCAGTCGCATATAGCAGCAAAAACAAAAACAATTCCAGCTCTCACACACAGACAGGGCTTTTCCATTGCGATTTGTGCGCATTTCACAAAATGCAGCCAACTTTTAGGCGCAAAATTGCCACTGATTATGATATTTGCAGTTGGTGTGTGTTTGCGCATGTGTGTTAATTCAGCTGCATGTGTGATGTGCAAATGATGACTATATTTGCATTGTGCCGCAAGCAGCTTAGCCCATAATACGAGCATTTTTATTCTCTGACAGTGGCTGCTATTTTAATTATTATTGTTATCACAGCGGCAATTGCAGTTATTGTTCATTATGTTATTGTTGCTCTGTTTTTTTTTTTTTTTTTGTACACTCATGTAACAGTTTTGTTTTCATTTCATGCCATGCAATTTTGAAGTTTTTTTTTTAAATAATTATTGTTACCTTTTTGAATATGTTGTAATCATTTCCCACAATTTAGCTGCTTCGGTGGGATAATATATCCCGACCTTACAATGACAGTTAAATTCATTCGCTAGCATCTCCCTTCCCACTGGCTAGGCTTTGTATTTCATTTGCGCCTGGCCACAGTTTTGTGATCAGCTGCAGCTGCACCTGTGTCGTATTGCAGTCGCTGATATGCGTATATGTGGGTCTATTGAAGTGCATACATGACGCACTCAGTTTTTGTTCGTTGCACAATGAATCCAAACACGCAGAAGACACTCAGATCCGTTGTGTTCTGTGTTTGTATTGGCAATTTGTGCTTTGATTGTTGACTTCATAAGCGTGGCCATCACATGCTATGAGCACTGGCGGCTTATGGCCGGGCTTTGTCTTCTGGTCTGCAAATGAACAGCAAGCCTTGCTGTTGCATTTATGGCTGTTACCATGTGCACTGTCTGGTCAAAGCAGACTCTCAAGCATTAATGTCTAAAGGGACCGCGTTGATTTCATAAGCACACGGCACACAGTCAAGGCAATAACGTTCGATTTGTTTGCACAAAAGAGAGCCAGAAGACATGCTAAAAAAACAAAAATGCGAAAGCTATGGAAAAAGGATCAGCAAAAACGTTTTTGCCAGCAAACGAGGCCAATGATGAGAACAAGGCTTTGGCAAGGCAGCTGCACGAATTTTTGCAAAAGTATTTCGAGTCAATTAGGGGGCTAGGACATTGAATTCAATGACAAGAATAGCAATAAAGTGTGCACACACATAACCACACGAACATATATGCATGACAGCGAGCAACGGGTCGCATACGCAACATTCGCATATTTTGCATATGGTCTGCTTTATTTTTGTCCTAAGCTCGGTCTTTCTCGCCTTCTATCCTTCTATCCTTCTCTCCTTCTCTTTCTCTCTCTCTCTCTCTCTCTCTCTCTCTCTCTCTCTCTCTCTCTCTCTCTCTCTCTCTCTGTCTCTGTCTCTATCCCTGTCTCCTGCTCGTATACTGTTGATGTGTATTGCCTTCTTGAACTTCTGCATTGCATACACACACACACACATTCTGTATCGAGCAAGCCACATTTATTGATGTCTCAATTTCCTTTTGGCAAATCACCTATTAGGAATCGACAAGCAGCTTCTGGCTGGTTGCTGTTGTTGTTGTTAAAGCTCTTTGATGGCTTTGTTGGTTCTTACAACTGCTGTTGCAATTCGTACAAATTTGGCTGGCAAATAAAGCGCTTGGTAAGAGCTGCAAAGTAAAAATTACCCTTCACTTGGTAATGGCTTACAATTTGTTTGGCTGCTGCCGTTGCCAGTTTGGCATTGCAAAACTGCAAGAGCGTGTGTGCGAGTGTTTGCCATGCTTTTCGATTGGTCTCTAGGTGAGCCCTTGATATGGAACCAATATCAATACGAGTTGCATTCACCGGATGCAGACCTCGATGTGCAAGTTGTATAAGATTTTATGCCTCATTTCAGTTAGTATAACTGTTCAGTTGGATAGTTCGCTGATGGCTGTTTGATCATGGTATTATGCCTGGCCACACCCATAGACGCTGCACAGGCGCAAGCTGGAGCTGCAGGCAATATGCCACAAATTTCAATCAAACGTGCTAGCTAAAAGTTCCCACACAAGTTTTAAGCCAGGTAACTTAAGCGCGCTTCGCAAACTCTACCCCCCCCCCCCCCCCCCCACGTCCTTTTATCATCACAGGGCTTCGATGTTAACAAACTTTTGCATTAAGACATTAGCGCAAAGTTTTTTCCTGTTGCTACTTTTTCTCTTACCTCTTACGGTTGCAGCTGCAACAATTTCTCAACAACTAATTTCTTATTTGTTTGGCTCTAGAACAGCAAGTATACCACACAATATAACACACACACACACAGCCACAGGCTGGCCAGTAAATGGAGTTCTCCATTTTCATTTCGCTGGCAGCGGTTTTTATTGCGGCCAGCATGTTGCACATGAAAAGTTTTTTGCCATTTCCATTCGTTTCGCTTCGAATAGGAGCTTCAAATCGTCTGAGTCGTCCGGCCATGTTGTTTAATGATGCTCTGAAATGAGCTCTTCAGATACATATGTGCCAGCCAAGTGGCCGATTGCTTTGCCCGATTTTCCTGCAGGCAGTCAACCCTCCGATAATACACAACATCGTATTTTGCCATTATATGCACTTTAACTGCGACCTACGAGCGCTATAACCTTGACATTTTCAAACAGGTTATAAAACACTCGCTTTTCGCTGCAGCGCCCATCCCCCTCTGACACCTCATCCCTTTGACGCTGTGGGTACGCGTTAATGGCGGACAACCAGCACCATCTGCGTTCCATTGGCCACCACGGGTGCGCTGCGCTGGGCTGGTATGGGGGTATGTGTTATGGTTATAGTCAGGACGATGGTAGTGAGTGCGGGGGGTTGGCTAGCTGACTGGCTGGCCATGCAACGGCGCTACGCGCTACGCAATTTCCGTTTCCGGTTGCTGCTTGTCGCAGCGCAGCCAACAGACAACTGCAGGAGCCAGTCGCTCCGGAAATAGCGCATCCCTGCCTGTGCCCCACCCCATGCATTCTCCCCGGCTGCCATTTGGCGCGCAAACAAACCGTTAACACTTTACTGTAGCTGACTTAGCCCGTCCACCACCCTTATTCGCCGAACTGCAACTGCAACTTTGTGGCACTCGTAATGTTGTTGCTGCAATTTTTGTGTGCGTATTTATTTTGTTTCTGTGGCTGTGGCTTCAACTGCTGCTGCTGCTGCTGCTGCTACTGCTGCTGCCTTTGACGCGACTGCAGGTAGTAAATTTTCATTAAATGTGCATTTTTGTACAAGTTTTTGAATTAAACTTTTTGACTTGGCCATAGCTCAGCTGCTTTGGGCAGTGGACGTGGCTGGTATCCTGCGGTGCCGCTTGCCATTTGCCGCTGCCTCTTTGGCTTATAATTTTGCAATCTTGTTCAAAAGCTTTAGAGCTGGAGATTGGTAAAGAGAGGGGAGAGTAAAGTTAGCTCAGCGCTTGTGTTGAAAATGAAAACAAGTTCATTTTTGAAAGCGTTATTATATTGTCAGTTGCAACGTTTTCCCCAAAGAAGCACATTTAATCAGCTCTCCTTTCCCGCTCTAGATTTAACTCTCCAACCATCTCTTTCTTTGTCGCCATGCGGCACGTAAATTATGTCACATTTTATTTTTTTTGTGGTTTTTCTTTTAATCTATGCAGCAAATTTGTTAAGCTTTCGCTTTCAGTTCCAGCCAAGTGACATTATTTTAGCAAATGTTATAATTTCACACAGCTACCCACTTGGTGTGCCTGTCTCTGGCATAGAGTCATAAAAATCTTAGTACCGGGTCAGCAAAGTGGGTCGCTTGACCAGGCTTGCTTAGATGCTGCTATATGCATGGATATATGTGTATATATACACACATATTTATGTATATATATAGCTGATGCTATTATTTTTAGAATATGACCGAAACATGCAAAAGATTTCTTGGCTGCAGCCAGCTGAACACAATGCAGCGCCTTAGTTTGACATTGAAAAATGTGAAAATTATGCAGCAAACATTAAAGAAACTATGTAAATTGGATGCTGCTGCTCCTGCTCTTGCTGCTGGTTGTGTTGCTTGCACTATTATGTAAGGTAGAGAAGTGAGCGACGGGGTTAGCCGGGGTCATCAAATTTTATTCGGCCGAAAAGTTTGGGCCACGTCTAATGGTTTTAATTAAGCGACTCGTCGCGAGAA
Organism: Drosophila novamexicana; assembly: GCF_003285875.2. NCBI lineage: Eukaryota > Metazoa > Arthropoda > Insecta > Diptera > Drosophilidae > Drosophila > Drosophila novamexicana. Next base: position 6,100,855 of record NW_020824772.1, read on the forward strand.
TTGCATGTCATGCATGAAATTCATTAGGTTTTACCGAGGCTGTTTAGTGTCTATCCATTCCGTGCTGCTTTCCATACCCCTGTTTGATATACTTATACATACTTGCTGGCATTTTCTTAAGCAAAACTTTGCTGGCAACTAAAACCAAACTTGACATAGTTCTGGCCAAAAATTGCAGCTACAAACTTACTTAATTTCTGCCAACTGCACTTACCCAGCGCGCCAACTGTCGCCCCGTCTCTAAGTGGAGGGGATGAGCTGGCTATAAATGGGCGTGGCACACATGCCGCACTTATTTGCATAGTTATTCATGTTTTGCTTGGGCTGCCTTTGGGTCCGTGGCCGGGGCCGGGACCGGGGCCGGGGCCAGGAGTATGTGAAGAGCCACTCACTCTGACACTATTTCTACAGGCAAATAAATACTTTGGCCTGAAAACTAAAGCAGAAGACTGTTCAGTGGTGGAAGGTAGCAGCAAATAGATAGAATAAAGGGGTGTGTGCGTGTGTGGCTGGCATAGTCTCTTATTTATCTTTGACACTTGCCAATTATTGTCTCACTTCCTAAGTTGTTTAGCAACCAAATATTAAAATGATACTTATCAAAATCAGCTGCTGAAAAAAATTATAATACGCAATAATTGTGATGTGAATTACAAGCTTTTCCATCAAAAGCTGAACTGGAATTCCCCTCTCGTCCTTTTCACTATGCGGCCCTTCTTTGAATCTTACTCGTATTCGTCTTCCAAAAATTTTCATATCTAGTTCAGATTTATATCTCTATATGAGGGATATTTGAGCGATTTGAATAAGTTGTTCAATCGCATGAGACAGTAGACCTGTATTTTTATTGCCGACTTCTTGTCGTTTTCCTTTTATTCTGCGCCAAGCGATATTATAATAATATATTCTACTACATATTTTAGGTAAATTTAAAAATAATCACGTAAGGTAAGAATATTCGTTCGCTCGTTCGCAGTTCGTCAACAGCTTTAAGCATATCGATCTTTGAATATTTAGCTTTCTGATTTAAATTTGGAGCAGTCCCGACTTGCGGGTTTGAACTAGAACTCATTTCACTACATTTTTAATGCATGACTTGTGCAAATTCATTAGCCCAATTCATTTGTTGGCTGCACAACTTGTCAGCAACTCAGTTGGCTGGAACTTATATGCCACATATGAATTTGTATGGGTGTAGAAATGGTGTTGAAATCTGGGCTAGGCCCTAATGATTGTTCATGTCAACAATTTGCAAAACTAAATGAACACATTTTGCAATCATAAATTATGCAAACGCGTCGAGTGAGTTCACAGCCAGCAGCTAGCTGGTCCAGCAGCAGCTCCAAGCAGAACCAAGCCGGTTCAGCATATTCTTCACTTATGTGGGAAGTGGAAATGGAGTATGGCGAGGGAGTTGGCAGGTGTCAAGTAGCAGTGGTGGCTTGTTAGCCAAACTGCCAACGCAACTATTACTGTGAGAGCAACTCATAAAGCAGAAAGCAGCAGCGACAGCAACATAGCATAAGGTGTGATGTAGGTGGGTAGGGACAGGGGCAGAGTGGGCGTGACATGGCATACCTGACAACATGTGTTTTGAGGTTAAGCTTATAAATAAATTATTGATAAGCATCTGGCGTAGAGAAAACGTCAAAAGTTCTATGCTAAAATAAGCACGAAACAAACAAACTTTCCAGGCACAGAAGGGCGTGCCACTGACAGTGGGCGGGTAAAATTGCGCTAACCGCAACAAGCTGTGTAAAAGTTGTCGGTTGCATCATTATGTTGTTGCTGTTGTTGCCTGGCTTTTGAATTTTTTAAATGCATTGAAATTGCAAGCAACAAAAAATATGCGAGTTGCGCAGCAGCCAAGGGACAACAACAATAAAAACAACAAAAGCAGCCACTGGAGCAAAGTTTCTGCAAGCCTGTTGAGCATATTTCATTCATTCACACGTTCGTCGCTTAGGCGCAAGTATGCCATAGAATGTTCGTCTGGCTTTTAGGCTCATTTAAGCACACCGCCAAACGGTGCATTGACATGTCAATAAGAAATGAAAATGGTCCACGCGCTGGCAACGCGTTGTTGCAATTAAAATAGTAAGACAAATTAAAAATGCCAGCTGCGAATGTGGAACGAAAAGCGCAGCAAGTGAAAAGCTTTGCACTTGGCTGCTGATTGCTATACCTTCTGCCCGTTCGCTTGCAAGGCGCATCCTGCCCAACTCGTGTCCTCAATTTGACATTTATGCCAGCCCAGTCACGCGGGCAGACAGGCAGACTGAGCAGCAATCGAAGCATTGTCCTGGCCCTGACAATTGCGCATGTGTGCGTGTGTGTGTACATCTTTATAAAAGGCGACTGCCTGGCGACGCAACTAAAATCGACAAACATTGCGCATACGCCGCGTTGGCCATGCGAAAAGTTTGATAGCACCACGCACTCGAACTTTTAATTAATTTATTTTTGCTCAACGCGCGCCTCTCCCTTTTCAAGTGCTTTCTCCTCTCTCCTCACTCTTTCCCTCTCTGTGCTGGTGCGAGCGGGAAACTCAATAAATGTTTTCGCTCAGGCCATAAATGATTTATTTGTTATTTATGCGTACAGGACCGCTACCCCTCCATCCCTCCCAACTGACCAACCAGTCCACCCTTCCTCGAGGGTTCGACCCTGATCTGTGTTGCAAATTAAAAACGCAGCTCGGCCAAACAACTTTATTTAATGTCAAAGTAAACATACAACGCACAACTGGCGTTTCAGCTGCAGCACCCTCTTCCCCTTCTCCTCACACTTCCCTTCCACAAACTTCTTCCTCGCTCATCGTATGCAAACAAATGCACAGCCACGCTCCCAGGCACACTGCAGAGTTTTTAATATGTGTTCTGCGGTCAGCGATGGCGTTCCAGGGGCGCCCAGGACTGGGCATTTAAACGATTTTCGGTTAATTATACGCAGTTACATAATGACATTTGCGCAGCGCCACGCCCACTTGACAGCGGAATTCCGGTGCGATTGACTGAACAGACGACTGCATATCTTGGTGTTGCATGCCTCGCGGCGGCAACCTCCCACCGCTTCACATACTCATTAAAACATAATTGCCGCAAAGCATAGCAATCGTGTTACAGTTACGTTTGTGGAAGCAATGAAATCAAACTTAACTAAAACAGCAAAATTTGTAAAATGCTTTTGTTACTCTCGATTAAGCGTTATTTTCTATGAAGCCTTTAAAATAGTTAACATGACAAATAACAGAAATTACGCAATTGTATGTAGCAAAGGGAAAATCAAAGGAAATTGTTTTCAATTTATATTTTTAAAATTGCTTGCAGTTTTCTACACAAATTTTTTCAACATTTCCCGCCCAATCTTAGCAGTATATTTTACATACATATTTGAAAATGAGTCTAAAGTGAAAATAAACTTTCGTTCATTGATACAAATTTTGCAGCCGGGAGACCTGAATCTGGCGGTAAGTGTGAAAGGCGTCTCAACTGAATTTGCAAAAGGATCCTCTTCACCCACTTCTTTGACCACCATTTCCAGCAGATAGCGTGGACTTTCTGAAAAATGTGAAGCACCTACCAAATGAATTTGCACTGAGTTTTGAAAATAAATTTCAGGGTGATCGAAAAACTAGTTGCGCGTTTTTTCCACACCAAATAGAGAAGTTTATACGCTGTTCTCAAAGCAAACTATTTTTTTAATAATTTAATATTATAAAATACCTGAATTCATACCTGAATGCAGACAAAAGAAAGAAATTTAAATAATTTTTTTAAACAAACTAAAAGAACTTGCCATATCCAAGTTTAATAGCTTGTGGAGTGCTGTGGCAATAGGCAATATGCAGACGAACTGACAAAAGAGCAAATCAATAAAAAATAATTTAAGTTAAATAAAATTGAAAAAAAAAGGAAAACACGAAAGTAAAACAAACATGTGACTGCCATAAAATAAAATTGTTTGTTGCTCATAATGACATTATAAATATATAAAGTTTAAAAAATAACAAAAAACTGCGCGGCGAAAAGGACAATTTTGACAGAGTGAAATAATAAAGGGAGAAGTGAATTAATATGTAGCTATATATATTATATAAAAGAGTATATGCCTTCGTGCACGCGTGTGTGTGTGTGTGTGTGTGTGATGATGCGTTACACCATGGCCTGGTGCAATATGTGCTGTGTATTTATGTATTTAAATTCAATTAATAATTAAGGTGTAAATGCATTTGCGTGGCGGTTAATTAAATTTGTGCGGCTTTATTAAAGGAAATTACGTATTTTTTATGCGCTTGCCTTGCCACAGCAACAACCACCGCATTAATAATAACAACAACAACAACAGCAACAAGAATATCAAAGGAAGCAGCATTCAAAACTAACGCCAGCCCTGATAAAGCATCAGAATTACAAGTGATCGATCATTATGTTTTAAATACATTTATATTCACAAATACGAATAATATTCGCAGAAATCAACTTAAAGGCGAGCACACTCTGTGCAGGGCAGAGCTGGTCTGCTGTTTGTGTTCAGAATGTGGCTTGAATTGGGGCTGGGGCTGGCGCTGACGCTGGTTGAGCCATATCCATTCACGTCTATAAATATTTCATGCGTTGCATTGCAGTCATTATGGCATTCATTAAATATAAAGTGGAGTGCGGGCCAGATCCAAACAGCCCCAGCACAAATGCAGATAAGCACCAACGCTGAGCTGAGGGAGATGAGCGTCAACTAAAAACCGTTGCCGTTCATAAATCTCTTATATGTGGGACTGTTTGTGTAAGTGTGTGTGTGTGAGTGTGTGTGTGTGTGAGTGTGTGTGTGTGTGAGTGTGTGTGTGTGTGAGTGTGTGGCACAACAAAAACACTTTGTGGTGTGTAAGAGGGGCGTGGCATGCATGCTCACGGCCATGTTGCCACGCTTGACAGTAGTTATTCATATAAGTAAAGTAAACACACACACGCACACTCAAAGTGGGAGCGAGAGAGAGAGAGAGAGAAAGAGAGAGATAGCCAGCAATGGCGGGACTTGGGGACAGATGTCATGGTGTTAGTGTATTTCTGATTTGTGGTCTGACAGTTTAACCAAAATGCATGCATGTAAATTTATTTGTGCTCATTTTTGTAGCCTCTCCCGCCGCTACTGTCCTCATTGCTGTTGTTGCTGCGCTTACATATGTCAAAATATTAAATTTATGCAGCGGCAAAAACAAAATGAGCGCAAAGACGACTACACAGCTATTACACATAGCGCCGTGGGGGCGCAGCTGAGTGGACAAAGCGTTGGAGGCGGATACATGTGCACAAAATGTCAGCCACTATGAATACAGCGTCTGTCTGTGTGTGTTAATTGTAAAATGTTCAAAAAACTATCAGCAGTGGGCATCACGACTTCATCATTGCGCTTGTGAGAGGTCTTGTGTTGAGAGTGAAGCCCATTAAATATAATACACGACTTTTCCGATATAATACACAAAATTCAATTCAATTCAAATTCTTGCTGCCAAGTACAAGGAATCAAAAAAATATCTTGCTAACAACGTAATAGTTTGGGCTTGCATGTTCTTTCTATTTTTAAATTATTTCCAATTAGATATATATATTATTTTTCTTGAACTTGTTTCTATATAATGACATGCCTGATAAATATTTACTTATATTTTAAAATGATTTCAAATTATCCAGTTAAAATAAAATGTATCTTAGAGACAAGTAAAAGTGCGGCTTGATATAGTGAAATTGTTTAATAAATTAAATCCTGCTTAAATAAAATGTCATAAATGTATAATAAAATAATAAAAATAAATAATAAAATGCTTTAATATTGATCCCTTTCAAAATTACGAATTTACAAGTAAGGTTTCAATGACATTTGGAGTGCTTTTGGGCACATGCCCCGGTGGCGGCAGCCATCTGATTGCAACTGCAACTGCACCTCAACTATCTGTCCAACGACCTCCAGAGATTCACTTCAATGCAATGTTCTGACGCTCATTTCAATTCTATTTATTGTACATGTGTGGCATTTATTTTAGAACGCTGCCCTCGAACAAAGGGTGCAGACCAGCGTCCAGTTGTCAGCCAACAGTTGCAGCTCTTATTGTTGTTGTCGGGTCGACCGCTGACCGTTTTGTGTTGGCGGCTTAACATTTGTGACATTTGCAACATTTATGGTTCACTGCAATTTTGTTGCCACTGACCCCAATTGATGATGCTGCGCCCTGAAATGGCGGAGGCAACGGCAACGGTAACTGCAACTGCCACCACACAAGGCATAAATGCAATGCAATTTGCAGCTTTTATGGCAATTTGTTAAGCGCTACCATTTGATAATTTCTTTAAGCTGATAAGCACGCGCTGTTTGGCAACTGGGTTCCTCAAGGGCTTTTGGTTAGCTGCCGATTCAGCTGATCCGGCTGCTCAGCTGTTGCATTCAAATGAGCCGCATTGGCAAACACTGTTGCATGCTTGCAGGGCGCAATTTCCGGTCCAGCTTTTCTCCTTTCTATTTGATGTTTTTTGCCTGCAGTTGGTGTTGTTGTTGTTCGCCTTTTACAGCCGCCACATTTTTATAGTGGTCATATCTTTTTATGGATACTTACTTTATTAAGTCGGCCAGTCAGAAAAAGCAGCCAGCGGCTAAAGCAAGCTAAAAACCTTACATACTACTTTATTTCAACTTATTTACTTGCCAGCAATTGCAATGCCCTGGCTTCCGACTAGCTAGTTGCAGCTGCGGCTCCATAGATACTGTCCATGGCTATGTAGATGCAGTTATTATTTGAAATTTCATAATACTTTTATAACTTTATGCAACTGTTCCGCCTGCTGACGCTGCCTTAACGCGGATTTCATTCTTTGGCGGGGCCAAGCTCGCCAGCCCCGCCCGCCTGGCTGTCGCACTCAACCTCCAAGTAAAGCCCCTGCCTGGGACCTTCTGAGCACTACCAAGTTATTTACTTTTGCAATTTTCAACGCTCCAACTACATGCCATTTGTTCTAGCTTTCTTTGTTGATTTTTTACTCGGTTTGAGTTGCTGTTGTTGTAGCTGCTGCTGCTGCTTCATGTTCTTGTTCTTGTTCTTGTTCGTCTACCGTACTTTTTTACCCTTACTCTCGAAAGTTTATGTAAAACATATTTTTCTTAAATAATTTATTTTTTTGGTTTTTGTTTTCTTAGCTGCTGCTGCTGCTACTTTTCTGCTGCTTGAACAACCCAAAATGAAGCTTTTATTGAGTTCAGGTGCGCTGCCCTACGCTCCGCAACCACGTCTATCCCTTCAGATTCTCTGCTTGTTCCCTTCTTTTACTGTTCTTTTTCAATTTGTGGCCACATTAACGTTAGGAAAATATGAAAGCACACGAAAAGTGTAAAGAAATGGCCTGGCATGGTTTCCAACTGCATTTCCCCAGGTTCCCGCAACCCACCGCTTCCAGCCAGCCAGAATGCAAAGCAGCCAGTACGTAGCGCCAGCCAGAATCGGAGTCAGAGTCGGAGTCTTGCGAGTTTTTCGCGTGCACGGAAACGTTTAGCTGCCGCATATTGGTGGAAGCGTGCCACATCGAGCTGCAGGCAAGCGAGTAGCGTCTGTTTTTATTTTTAGAAAATATTGGAACAATTCAGCCCCGTTTTCCGTGTGGCCGCTGCTCGAGCTTGTGCTTGAGATTTACTGTGCATTAAACGCTACTTTAGCGAAAATCGTGAAGTAACGTTTGGCCTGCCCGCTGCTGCCTGTTTGCCAAAATGAAACGCGACTAAGGCGGGTTTAAGGGCGCGCCATATGATATGTATACCATAAATGTAGTCTCACCTTGAGCCCAACGCGCTAATGGGTTCAACGTTGCTCTTGATTGTTGCGTGGTGTTCGGTGCTTACCTGAGAATAAATACAAGAAAGTAATAATTAATTAGAGAGCTTATCTAACAGATTGTTTTAATAAATTCAATAGTTTTTCTTGTCTCGATTAATATCGCATATTATAAAACATTTATTTTGGAAATCAGATTGAATCCTTGCCATTGTAAGATAAACTTTTACTATTAGATAGACGGGCCGAACAGCCGGGACAGAAAACTTAATTTATTATTTTCGACTAATGCAAACACATCAATTTGTCGCAAGTAAACACTTCAAGTGGCTTTCGTTATCTCTACCAAAACACTGACAGCAGCGCAGTCCAAATTTCGGGGAAAGATGTAGCTGACCAAAATTCATTAGAAATCTAACAGCAAATAGGAAAATATTTTTCGACCATTTGGCGTAGCGTACAAATTGTTTATTTAGGATGTATCCATCCGAACAGAAATAGCTTGCAGACCTCCATCCCACTCTGTCCGTTTTCCGCTTTTGCTATTCGTCTGTCCAGCCACCGAACCTGGGGCCGTTCACGGCGTGTCCTTTTCATAATTTTTCAATAAATTCAAGAGCCATTAAGGGACACGTTCGGAGACATTTATGTCGATAACGGGTCTTCGTTTTCAATAATGTGCGCATTACATTTGCCTTTGACGAGCGTGCAGCTCCCAGCCATCAGCCCTGACTAGTTTCGGCTGTTGCTCCCCAGTCCTGGCGCCTGCCACTTTGCTACTTTGCTACTTTTCTACTTGGCTGCTGTTTAGACGCAATTGAAATTACGCGCTCGCTTCCGTTTCGGCGTTCGCTGTGGCTGCTTAAAATTTATGCAAATTGCGTCACGTGCCCCAATGATTTCTTTGTCGTTGCACGAACTCAACTGGCAGCCGCATGGCTCGGCTATGCTGACGATGACGGAGACGCTCAATGGTACCTTTTGCTCTTTCTTTCACTCTTTGCGTGCCGCCCCTTTCTGGCAAATGTATCATTATTTAATTTAATCTAAAATAATTAGCCTGCGCCACGAGCTTCATTCTGAAGCCCTTTCCTGTTCTGGCCTGCCCTGGCTCTGACATTGATGTATTCCTGCAGCCCGCAAACGTGCCACCACAACCAATTGACTTTCGGGCAACACATTTGCTGTCTCCAAGCACCATCTTGAGATCCATTTGTGGTCACTCGATGATATATTACGAACGCACACAATTGCGATTAAAATTGAACTCAGAGCTCCACACATGTGCGCGTTTGTCCCGCAGAAAGGCAAGAAAAAATTTTTCTTGCTGTTAACATAATTTCCGCAGTTGATTGATTCAGTTCGAATCGGCAGGAGCCACATGCCGACAGGGCGTGGCAGCACTTAAGCTGTCTATCCCTCTCTCTCTCTCTCACACACACGCTCCCTCTCTCGCTTGGGCAGATCCTGTGCGTTAACAAATTGTTCTTTAATGTAATTTTATTGCAAAAGTTTTCAATTTGCATTTAGCACAACGCAGCTCAATATGTGTAAGAACAATTTTATAAACGCGCCTCACGCAGCCTCCACTTGCCACATCTCTGAAATCAAAATATATGTGAGCTTGATGCTCGCCAAAATGTTGATGATGTTGTTTGACTTTGTTAAGTCTGTTGTAGCCATATTTCATTGAGGCTTAAAGAAATAGATTGGCTTGTTTGCAATTCATCTATAGCCAATTAAATGTAATTTTCCATATAACTTGGTTAAGTTCATTTTTATGCTTCTTTACGTTCCCCATCATAAAGTAAAGGTCATTGGCACACACATCCTTCAAAAAGGATGCAAAGAAGTCAACCTTTGGGTCATCAATGTGATTCCTTAACAAAGCGACAGCCGGGCTAAACTTTGGTATTAGTTGAAATTGGAAGGACGGACACCAGACGCAGACCGTGAAAGGGTACTCATTTTTTATTCGTAAATATTCATGTTTTGTGTCGAGCAGCAGCTGCAGCCAGTATTGTACCCTGTTGTCCCATTCACTTAGATGCCTGCTGCCTGCTGCCTTTATGACCACACTTTGTGTTGATTGATATGCCATAAGTTTATGGCAAGAACTTTGAAAATTTGCAAGTGTGTCTGTGTGTGTATGTTTTGTAAGTCAACGAACTTTCTTATAGAATATATCGCATATTGTGAGGCTTGGGGGATATTGTAACATTTTAGAGTAATCGGATTTCGCTTGTCAACAAAGTGGGCCTTGTGTAGCGGCCTTTGTTTTTACAGAGTTTACTTATTAAATTCACATTCATATGCCGAGCGCAGTGGCTATTCAGGCGGCTTTAATAGCCGTTAATTGTATCTGTTTGTATACATATGACTCCGCCCCCAATTGCAGCCATTCATTACTACTCTGACAACGTCAACTTCAAATTGCATGCCTCGATGGGCAGCTGGCTTCTGTTCATTGTGGGTGTGCGTACAGCTCCACTCTATGTGCTCATATAATTACACAGCCCCTGCAGACCATTTTGCAAGGTTGTGTCTTTCTGTAAGTGTGTGTGTGTTATTGTTGCTACAGCTCTGTAGACAGTTTTGCCGATTGACATTTTCATAAATTGTGAACAATTATAGACAAAGCAAAAATGCCCAAGTCAACCTTTAGGCAGAGCCGCCTGTGCTGTACGGTTTCTACATTTGCTCGGACAACGTGGCTTATGAGTTATGCATGAACACATGTGTATATGCATATATACAAATACTTAGCAATATATGTATTTATAGAAAAACAAATATGCCTGCGCCTAGGTCTGATTAAATTAAATTTACTATTCATACATGTGCTCTCAGTTATTACATTTGTTGCTGTTGTTGCCGTTGCTGAATTGTGAGCGTTTGCCACAGCGTCTGTTGGTCAACGCACGCTGCTCGCTAATTGCAGGCTGTCTGGGATACTACACACAGCCGACCCTTTGCTCACCACCTGGCTAACGTCGCGGTTACTCGCAGTTAATTAAAAGTTGCTAAAAGCGTGAATTTTTTTTTTGCATTTGCATATTAATAAATTCTCTTGAAATAATTGCGGCCGCAATTACCTTTGGCTTCATGATAGTTTAATAATACACATTGGTGGCAGCCATCTGTAAGGGAGAGCGTTCCAATTTATAGATGCAGTCCTCCAGTTTCAGAAAACCAACCTTCTTGACTTTGATCGGCGATCGAATGGATGTGTGAAGTTCAGTTGGCCACTTGAGCAAAAGACATTGCATGGACTACGGCATCAGCTGAGTATTTAGGTTTGTCCTGATTTTCAGCATTGCATTCGGCAAATAGCAATGGGAAATTGTTAGAGAAACTTCAATAACATTAACAACAATAACTAATGGTCAAACATTAGTAAGAACATGCTCTACATTTTGTGTGGCAACAACTTTAGCAACAACAAGGGCATTTACACTGCCAACAACAACAACAGCTGCAGCTGAGGCTACGTCAAATGCGATATTGCCTGCGCATAATTGCATTTGCGTTAAAACGCAAGCAAACAATTCACTTAAAGTGTAAATAAGTGCATAAAGCAGGCAGCCAGCTGAAGCAGATGCCTCAATCAATTCGTCTCTCTCTTGCTCTCTCTCACTGTTTGCTTTTCTGTTTCGCTCTTACTTTCATAATGGCTGCGGCTCGTCCTGTCTGTCTATCGGTCTGTCAGTGTGTCTGACCGGGTCGAGTCAAAACCAAAATGGCCAAACTGACAAACGTAGACAACGGAAGTCAATCAGACAAGCGGACAGACTTTGATACGCAAGCGCACCGGAAGCTCTGCTGCAATGAGCCGGCGACGTCCTGCTCGACGGAATGTCCTGGCGACAGGCGTCGACTGACAGGCATACAGCAGCTGATGATTAGGTGCACTACGGACTGCTGCGTTCGAGAACTGGCGTGCAATCTCGGTCAGGGGCGTGGCGGGGCCGAGTGTCGACCACGACAAACGTTGTTTAACTAAATTCAATAATCGTTGGCAATTGCAATTTACGGGCTGGCGACGCCGGGCGACATTTGTGCAAATACAGAAATTATAATAATGACGTGCAGACCGACAAGGCTTCAGACTCTAGAGTTGTGGGTCGGTCGGTGGCTGGTCGTTCTGTCGCCTGACCGACATATGCAACGGGTCGTAACTGGCGACGTCAATGTCCTTCGCTTGTCGCCAGCCGCAATGGGATGCAAATAACATTAAGTGGCTCAAAGTCATGCAAAGGCGATTTGATGACGCATTTAACCAACCCACCAGCGGCCCACAATTGCCGGAGGTATGTGTGAGTTTTTGTGGTTTAGTTTGGCAATTACCAGGCACTTCATGACGTCCACTGGCCTGACGCTGACATTTGATTGAAGATGTCGACAGTTGTCACAGACGACGAGTACGTGACCATTTGGTCAAAATCGAAATAGTGCTTATTGCTAAATGAGGTTTGACATTTCTATGTTAACTAATTTCCTAAGTAATTTAAAATTAATTTCAATATTCCAAATGCAGGACATCAAGCAATACGAGCACACAACGCATTAGTTTTCAAATTTCATCAATGCAATTTCTTAAGTGTGACAAACCAGCCTTTAATCTAACTGGTAAGTGCCAAGCACTGATTGCCAATGGACTGCAGCTTTCCCTTCTCAAAGCTAATTAAATCTTTACTATTTATTTAATTGGAATTAATTAAACGACAGTTTCAATAATTTTTAATAGCTTCTCAAAGTTATTCCCAGAGATATGTGTTTAAAACCCAATTGACGGTTAAAGTCAGTTGTGGCAAGGAAGTACATGTGTTTAGGTGGATGAGTGAGTACGCAATCGGATTATTTAGTCGCAGAATTTAATCGCAATGCTTACAGATATCGTGCTGCAATAACAGCTGTTTTATAACGTTTTTCAATGCAATCAGTTTTTCTTCAGACATTCTTGGAGGTAGCTCGTGTTATTCTTGTTGCTTTGGCCATTCTGTGCGCGTAATTAAAATAATTGCAGCAAACCCCTTCTTTTATTATTTATTAAGCAGGCACACTCACACACGTATGCCCAAGCGCCGATTCATTAATAAAACATAAGCCGAACATGAAAGCACTCAGAATTAGTGGGGCCGGGTCTCGATAATTCGGAGGTAATCGCCACTCGTGGCATATTCAATATTGTGGCTGGTATGGATTTTTATACCCTGACCCCATTGAAAACAGGTAAAAAGGGTATAACGATTTTTTACAGTAGCAGAAGTATATATATATATATATATATATATATATATATATATATATATATATATATATATATATATATATATATATTTCTATATATATATATATATATATATATCAATAGCCGAATTAATATGGACATGTTGGTCTGTGCGACGGTTCGTATGCGGATGTTGTTGTTGACTGTGCTGAATTCAGAGAATATGAGACTGCATATTTAAAGAAAGAGCTTATCATAGCACTTCTTGCTTCTGTTCATGTATACAACACAACACCGAAGTTATTGAAGAAAATAAAATGCGCATCTTGTGGCGATCGTGTGTGTAAAGGGTATTTGCTAGTGTAAAACTCTCGACTGCAGTACATTAACTTGCTTTTATTTATTTTATTTTGAGGCTTTGGTTGTTGCTGGTTTTGTTTGGGCATTGTTTGGGTTTTAATGCCAATTAATTACATAATATTTAATACACATGTTACCCAGCCCACGACGGTTGCCAGATTATTTGCACTTACAGTTATTTTCGTTGTTATTACTATAATAATTTGTTGCTAATTTATGCATTAGCCACATATTTAGTTAGTACTTCAACATGCTCGCAGAGCAATGCCTCAATTAATTAAGCCCTTTAATACAATTAAGATAGCTATTCAATTTAATTATTGAAAAAGCCTTCAAAATAAAAAAGCATTTTACTTTTATTTTTGGAAACATTTTGAATCTTTAAAAAATGTCATAGCTGAGCATTTTTAACTTTTCTTGTTAGAGAATGATTTTGCTCTTCAAATGTTGAAAAAAAGTTTTCCCATTTAAATCCAATATGTGACTACAAGCAAGCCCCTAAACTTTAATATTATTGGGCAATTCCAACATTGGCACCATAAGCTTTGTCAAGCCATATTTCGGGCCTGCCTGGGACGGCTGCTTTGGCTACTTTAACAAAAAATTTATGAGCCATTTTTAATGATTTAAAAATGAAAATCTCAGTGCATGGAAGAATGTAAAGGGAAAGTGGCCCAGGCACAATAAAACTGAGTCATTTTGGTAGCATAAAAAATCGTTTTGTCCCCTGACAGAGAACATCAGCGCTTCAGAGAACGAGAACGAGAGGAGAACGAAAAAAAAACCTACTGAACGAAAGAGAAGAAAAAAAGACGAAAGAGAAAAAATCATGTCATGTCATTGTCGGCATCGTAAAAATGTTATCAGCCATAATAACGAGCCACGATTTTGGGCCACAGCGCTGTGGGTGAGGCCGGATCGGGGAGGGTTTGCTTGACTGTCGCCGGCGCTAATGGTGCGCAGCTAATGACTGGAGAGCAGAGAGCCGATTCTATTTCATAAAGTGCGAGTACAATGTACGTAAGCTTTAAATTTCAATGCTTGATATTTTTCTTGGAATGGTGCCTGATGCCTGGTGGGTCTTCCCATTAAATCGTCGCTGTGGCGGCATTTTGTCAACTTATACTTAATGGTAATAAAAAGTATATCAAATCAGTGTCCTTAATCCCAGAATTGATGTTGGGCTTCCTCGTTTTGTGGCGCAGACTTTGGCAGTGTTGCCTGTGCTTTTGCTGTTGACGTTGCCTTGTCGACGGTGGCCTGAGCGGGCCATAGTTTATGTTTTTTATTTGCTTTCATATTTATGCGACGGCATTTCTAGCCTTACTTACAATTCAATTTCTGAGCAGACATTGACTGCGGCCACAACGCTGCTTGCTTTCCCGTCTACTTCTTTCCGCGTATTGGCTTTGAATTGAAATACACGGCGACCAGGAGAAAGCGAGAACGTGTATGTGTATGCCTTTTAAGCCTTAAGCATTCACATTGAAGCTGGTTTGCGAATCTCTTAGCTTAATGAATAACCGGCAGAAGTAGCTATTTGGTATAATTTTCGTTTCTTTTCCTTATCTTAAACTGGCCGGTTTGTCGAGTTTAAATTATTTTTTTTGTTGCGCCAGGCCTTGAGTGAACTGTTGCTTTCTCTCAAATAATGTTCACTTGATATCATATTTAATGTCAGTTGTCGCCATTTCAGTTCCATTCAATCGATGATGGCGTAATTGCAAAATTTGCCTGATGGGGCCCATCCTGCGTATGCGCAATATTCGCAGCGACTGACGCTATCCCCTTAAGCCGTCCTGAGTGCGCCAAAAATGAACTGCCAACGCGTTCTGCACTCATTAATCAAATGTTAAGGAAGCGCAGGCACTAAAAAAAAAGAAAGCCAATGCGAACCCTTTTGGCAAGATTTTTTGTGGGCCCGAAAGTATGCAAAGTTCTCTGGTATGTGCTGGGCACGAGTACAAGAGTGTGAGTGAGTGTGCGTGTGTGTGCTTGTTGAAAATGCATTTAAATATACAAAAATCCGCAGCAAGGAGCTAAGTGAAAAAGCGGTCGAGCTAAGGGGGGTTCGAGCAACAGAGAGACGAAACGAGAGTTGAGCCTGAGAGGAGCCTGAGGAGGCGCTTCAGCATTGTATTTATGCTATTTGCATTTTCGCATTTTTTTGGCAAGGCTAGTAGCCAGTACATAAAAAAGAGAAGGGGTCCTGTGCTCACACACACACATACATAGACATATAAATAATAACACTGTATGGGTCTGTGTGCAAAGTTGGCGTAAAAAATGGGCGGGCCGCCCTCCGCAACACTAAAAAAGGCTGCAAAAAAAATGCATTTTATATGCAGATGCATGGCGTAAATTGCAGTTACGTACTAAATAAGTAAAATTGCGCTGAGTATTTTTCACTTAAAATCTTACACCCCTTCCTCCTCGACACCGAAACAACAAGCAAAAAAGAAAACGTACAAGCAGGCATGGCAGAGGGCAAACCTCTTAATTGGGTGCATGCAGGCAAAATAACATACGAGGCGCGCGCAAATTGTGGAACTGAGATCGGAATGGAAATGGAATGCACTTGGCTGCTTGATAAGAGGGATCGGGGGTACTCTGAAGTGGAGAGCAAGATAACTAGCCGTCAGCTAATTAAACCTGAAAAGCTGGCCACACACACATGCATACGCACACCCACACATACTCGGCGCTGAGTGGTATTTACGTAACATTGGCAATTGGACTAAGACGAGAGCCTCGCAAGGACGATAGCTAGAAGCTAACAGCTACCGTAGTGCCTCAGCGGCTAATTGGTTTAATCTCTGAGATTGCCCCAGTTCTAACGTACTTGTCATAAGAGTTAGCATATGCTCAATGGAAAATCCTTTATGCTTATTTATCATAGCTTTGCCTTTACTTAAGTGTTTCGTCTGTGTTTCCTCTAACAAAGGCAAAGAGGCAGAGGCGGCAACACTCAAATTTAATGCAATCAGAGCAGAAACTCTGTTAAGGCGCTAAGCGCTCACAACAATTTTAACAACAGCACCAATGGGAGGACTTTGTTGGCTCGTTTTTAAGCCTTTTGCCACAAAAGATGTCCTGAGAATAAATTGCAAGTTCCTGTTGCTAACAAATGAATTGCGGCAAATTTTTGAAAATTGACTGAATGACCCTAATGAGCATTTGTTTTGCTTGGTGTGACGAGGGAATTGAGGTTGAATTCATAAAATGTGAACGCAAAAGGAAAAGTTAAGCCAAAGGTGAGTCGACTGATTGGCAGAAAAGTCTAGAAACACGAAGCATACGTATAAGGTATGAAGAATTGTCCCTTTTATGAGGATTATTTTATTTTATTTTTATTTCCTTAACTAGGCCAGCCAGTGTACCTGGCTCATTGTAGAGCCTGCTTTGCATTTTCTGAAATGTGTCCCACATAGCACTGCGCTTAAATGAGACTTTGTCCTAGGCTTTATCTATTTATTTCCTTAGTTTTTTTGAGCGAAAATGGGCAATATGAAACTGGAGGCCGGCACAGCCGGCCAATAGGCGGTCAGCAGCTAAAGATTCCCGAGTCTGCTGCTCTGCTCATTTTGTCAAGTTAATGGAGAATAATAAAGCGCAAAAGTAAATAAGTAAACAGAGACAAAGGCAGAGTTGCTGCTGGATGGCTGCTGCGACAAAACTACAACAATAAAAGGCGCTGGTAAAGCTGAGACGGCAAACGGCCGGAAAATAAAAGAAACAGCATCCAGCCCAAGGCTTAGCAAACGAGCACCCAAGAGCTGCCCAGCAGGCGGCAGACAGCACAGTGAGGTATCTTTTTGTTTTATGCGAAATGCACTAAAAATATATTTAAATTTATTTCATTTTTGCACAAATGAACAGCGCAATGCGCGCAGTACAGGACATGGCCAAAGCGCAGCCTTGCAAAGGCTTGAAGGGGGGTCAACATTTTGGCGCCGCTTGGGCGACGACTCTGAGTTCGTAATAAACTTGATTGCGCATCTCTTATGTACTCTCACATATATATAAATACTTTTTGCTTTTGTTTTTCTTTTTTTTTCTATTTGGCTTTTTGCTTTGCTTTTTAAATAAAATTTTTATGAAATTTTTGGCAATTGAACTCAAGTTTTAATGGAGCTCCATAAATTAGTTGCGTCCGCCGTTCCTCGTCCCCCATCCGACGTCAGTGTTCCGCTTTGGCCACTTGAGCCCCGCTACGAAATTGGATACATACGCTTAATAAAACACTCGAGATGCTATCCCCAAAAAGGGCTCTCAACAGCGTAGTCTGCGTCGATGTCTGTCCCCTGTTTCCACTCCCAATACATATTCCCTTTGCCAACCATTCATGTTCGCTTGGCAACGACATCAATTCATTTTGTGTGCAATTAGATTTTTGTTGCTTCACACTTTCACACACACACATGCAACTAAAGTCTTAAACTTTAATTTATTTTTGTCATTTTACTCCCTGTAGGAAACTACTGAATGTTAGTTGCGTTATAGACAGTTATAGTCAGGAGTGCACACATCGAGCTGAGTTTAGAAACATTCTAGCACCGGTGTTTCAAGTTCGATCTTTAAAATTTTTCGGGCATAAGAATACGTTTTTTCACAAATATACAGAATGGGGGAGATAGCCAGAAATATAAATATTTATAATCTGATGTTGTGTTTGGCGACCTTTCCATTTTATAATTTTATGTTTAGCTCTCTCGAGGTCCTTATAATCTGTATATGCTATACGGCATACGGTTATACGGTTATACTTAAGAAATCTTAGAATCGATACTTTTAAATATAATGCAAATGGTGGAGATATCAAAAGGAAATAACAAGCTTGTTCTGTATATGCTAAAGGAGAATGAAATTCGCACCGACAGTTTGATTGCATTTTGTACGGCATCTCAGCTTGCTTTCTGTAAGTTAATCTGTAGAGCTATTTTGCGGTTTCCTCTCATTGGAATTTTACCTGTCTGCTGCGAGTTCCATGGGACCCCTCTTATAGTTAGTATGATGCTTAAGCTAGATTTTTTGTGAACTGAATTTCCAGATGAAACTTCAATTAATTTAATATGTAGATAATTTCTGCTTTTAACAGAATAATAATTGGAATGGATGGATTAAAATTCTCGGAAAAACTTTAGCAACACGCATCGGCTCGGCTTCTGGAGCAACAGGAAGCCGCAATGTGGGTGTAGCAGACGTGACTCAAAGTTGCCGTCTTGCTCTGTAATAATTGTTATGCTGGCAATAAATTTATGAAACAGGGTGCTTAAAAAGTTAAAGCCAAAGCATCTGAAATTTCAAACTGGAAGCTGAAAAGCAGATGGTTTAATAAACATATTATTACTAATATTTACAAAAAGAACAATAAAGACAGCCAGCAATAAGCGACGCTGGCCTAGTAAGCAACCGTGGAGGCGGAGGAAAGTGAAAAACTATTATTTTAAGTGCACCGAAAGTTTTTAGCCAGCTTCAAAATATGTTAAGCAATCAGCAGTGATGAAATTTATTATACGACTTCAGAGTTCAGAGCAAAGTTTGCACAATCAACAGCAACGGGAATGGGAATGTGAATAGGAACAGGAACGGAAACGGGAAGAGCGGAAACAACAGGCAAGAATGGACGGTGCAAATCGCTGGGTTATGTATTAATAAAAAGCAGGCGATAGAGAAGACAAAGCATAAAAAGGAAGAAGCAGTGGGTGTGAGGGAAATGTCTTAGGGAAGGCGCAGAAAACGTTAAGGCCACATTACGAAATCCTTCTTGCATTATCCTGTTTGTAGATTAAAATGAACTATTGCATGGCAACAATAACAACAACGACAACGACAACGACAACGAAAACGACACTGAACAATGGCAACGGCAATCATAATACAAGCAAACGATAAGCAACACGAACGTGCACGGCCAACAAAGAGCAGGCGGGAGACAAGTGCTGAAAAACAAGCGAATGAATGAAAGAAGCTCCCAAAAAAATAAAAAAAAAAATAAAGTATATACATATATACATATGTATTAGAGTATAAAGCTAAGGAAAATCTGTGAAAGACGACAGCAACAGTCGCTAACAGCAACAACAACAACAATAATAATAATGCCTGGGATAATAATAAGAATTAAGCAAGAAAACACATCACAGACACGGGTAGACAGGCCTTTCCTTGAATAGGGTTTGAGCTGGGACTCCAGACTTGCGATTGGGCTCGTATTTCTAGTTGCTGAGGAACACAAAAAAAAAAAACAGAGCGCAACACACGGCTTCCGTTTCCGCAGCCGCTTTCGTGGGGATTTATTAGTTTTTGCTCGTTAGAACTGCGCACAGCTGCTGTGCCTGAAGTGTTTAAGCGAGAGGGGCCCACAGTCCAGCAACAACAACAACAACACCAAAAACAACAACGATTCGACTTCATAAACCAACAAAAATTAACACCCTGTGCAAAGATGGAGCTACAGCAACCGAATGACGTTCAGGACGAAAGAGCGAGCGTCTAAAACACATAAGCTGCTTGTTTATAGTTACAGCTTATGCTTCCAGGCAGACCAACCCCTAACACTCCGTACTTCCCTACACTAACACACACACACACACACATTGAGCAGAAAGCATTTTCTTTAGCTAAAACTGCAGCAGCAGTTGGGGCAGCTTCTGTTGCTGATGTGCATCAAAGTGAGAATGATTGATTCAATTTTAAAGTTGTGTAAGAGTGTGCGACTCCATGTGTGTGTGGGTGCTTGCATGAGTGTAAGTGTGAGTGAGTGTGCTCTTTTTAAACAACGGTCGACTGCTATGTGCTTTAACAAATAATCCCGAGCAGCGTCCATTCATTTCAGAGCATCTTTAGGGGGCCATGATGGAGCTTGGTCAGCGCGCATTTGCTGACTGACTTTTCGGAGCGCCACCTCAGCAACTAATGCGAGAAATAATTACAAAAGTGAATTTATGTTCTTACAGCGATAACAAATGCTTTTTAGCACCAATTCTCACAGACCCCCACCCAACCCAAAAACCCATAATTTTACGCTACACACTAAAACTCTAAGATTTATTTATTATTTTTTCCTTTTTTACGGTTCTAGGGTGTACGTTATAGTGGAAATGGTATTGAATCAGGGGGAAGGGTGTTCAGTTGAATCAAACGCGCGTAACTTTTCCCAATGATGCGAGCGCATTTTCAACAAGCGAACACAGCAGCTGTGATGTGTGTGTGTGTGTGTGAACGAATGAGCTATGGCTTGCAAAATGCATGCAGGACCTTAGATCTGTGATTGTGTAAGGGTGCATATGTGTGTATGTGCCTCTGTGTGTGTGTGTGTGTGTGCATTCACATCAACATGTGGCACACTCAAAACGGTTCAAGTTTCTTCATCAACTTTTGCCACACAGATTAAATTTTAACTTTTTGGCACTGCCAGGACTTAACTCCGACATCTCTGACTTAGCTCGATGTGTATGTGTGTACACATGTTGGGCGGGGTCCGGGCCGTGGCTAAATTTTGCGGATTAAGCTGAGTGACTTTCAAATTAGTGGATGCGCATTGAAGTTCATTAGCAAGGGGCAAAAGTTAGTTGATTGATGCAGTGCTCCGACTGCAAGATTCGTATTGTTGCTGCTATTCTCGTTGCTACTTTTCAATTTCAAAATATGAAAGGAACTCTGCGGATTTAATTAAGCTATATGGAGCAAACAACTTATGTATGTTAACAAACTTGCCAACATTTATTGAATGCTATTCTTTGACCGTTAAAATTGCAGCGTTAAAGCTATTTCATTAATAGAACATTTTTACTATCTAGTCAGGCTCACATGAGCCCGGAAGGCGATGACAGAGACTAGCATGAATTATAAAACGCAAAATATCTGATAAGATCAAACAAAATATCTATAAAAATATGCTGTCATTCAATAATTAATTACGTAGGCACAACTATAGGCAAATAACTTACAGTGTGCGAACAATGTCAACGTTGTCTTATTAACCAATTTTTCTTATTCTTATTTTCATTTTATTTGGATAATTGTTATTACGTGAAGTTGATGTATAGTGATAGTTAGTAACAACTCAGCCTACAATTCGTGCCTGGAAATAAGTTTCTACAATTTCCATTTTAAAGGGAGCTTCCATCTTTTGTCTATAATTGTCTATTGCAAAAGCAATCTCTTAGCCAGCACGAAAAAAAATGGGTTAAAGAAAATTTTTTAAGTGGTAAAACACAGCTAAGACAATCGATGCTCGCATCGCAATCGTTTAATTGCCGTTTATTGATACTTGAGCGCCACATAATCGTCCTAATTACTTTGCAAACTTACTTTAATTGGGCAACGGTGAACGAGATAAAAGCGCCAATTACAAGGCGCTGGTAAAGATTCTAAAGCCACTTGCATGTCTGGACGCCATTTGAGCCAGCGAAGGCAACCAACGGAAAGAAATGGCCGGGTATGGCAAATGCAGTTAGCCTTTTTTCTTTTTTTATTCTCGTTGAGTCTAGCGGCACTTGGCGCAGCGTCTCAATAAATAATAAAATAATAATAATCCAATCATATCGTTACATCCGCGAACGGCGCCCAGTCATCAACTGCAGATGCCCGTTGCGCGGTCTTCCCGCCAGTCGCTGTCTTATCCACGCTTCCGTCGTCTGCAGCCATGCACAGGCGGCTAATATGAGAGCCGACCCGTCCCGTTTTGACGGCGCAGCGGAAATTGCATCACAAGGCAAGAAACGCGGTAGGTGGCACTGTCGGTGGGGGCGACTAAGCAGCTTAAGGCCGTATTATCGATGCCTGCGCTGGCAGCAAGAGCAACAGCAACAACAACAAGCGATTTATTGTCCTGTGCAGGCGTTGCTTTTGTTTTGGCCATTTAGCTGGGGCCTGTTCAGCGCTTTTCCATTTGCTCCTTGCTTGCACTTAAGCACCTGCCAGGTCGCGCATAAGCCGTGTTGTCTGCTTTCAATTTGGAGGCAGTCACTTGAGTGGCTGGCTCAGCTCCAGCAGAACTTTTCGGCTGCATGTCAAAATATTTAAGCATAAGTTGTCATGGATTAAGTGAAGCGCTAGAGCAACAGGCAACAGTCCTGTGGCATGTCGCTGCAGCATGACTTGCGCCTGAGCAAATTAAATGGCGACCCACAATTGTTTGAAACGCTCAGCAGCTAGTGCAATATTAATTTGTTCCATTTACATGTGTAAGCCGACCGCCATTTACGCTCCTGCCCCGCCCCAGCCACAGCTGGATAGGCGCAATTACTTGCAGAGCCGTTTCAGATAGCGATCGATTCTGCCGAATGCTATTACTTATTTAATTTTGCCATGGGGAAATATCAGATTTACGAGTGGAGAAGCAAACTCTGCCAAATTGCAACAATGCCGCCTGCACCCTCCATTGTCCTTGGCATCAGCCAAGCATTACGAGCCAAAACCCAAGGCGCTCGCTGCCCTAATGTCATTTGGAAGGCGCAGCTGATTTGTCAACTCTCAGTCTGCCGCTTCTGATAATGGCCTAGCATTCGACAATTTCCTTCCTACGAGTGTTTCGTTTTCTTTTCATTCTGTGGCAAGGTGCAAATTGCAAATTACATCAAAGTATGTAAACAGTCAACGACATAGTCCTACGTACTTAGTCCTGGAAATTGGCAAAGGAAGCAACGGCTAAGGCCAAATTGAATACAGCTCTGTTGCCTTACTTCGTCTTTTGCCAAGCTTGCCGCTTGTCGCCTGCCACCAGGGACGGGGGCGTTCATTTCAAAGAAATTGTCATGACAAATTGAAACAATTTTTTTTGGCTTTTGTGGCTTGCCAGCGCAGAAACCCCAACATTTTATGCAATAAATTAAAAAAATTTGCTTACAAACATCAGGCTGGCAACATTTGTGGGCTGCGGCGGGTTCGGTCTTTGACATTTGTTTGCCGTTTAATGGAGCGTGTGGTTTTTCTACGGAACAAAAATGGTAAATTGAGTGATTTTTAATACGTGTGTGCCAGAGCTGATGTGTTTAATTGAATTCCTCGGTTCCATTTGGCAAATGCACAAGTTTTAAGAATTGCCAGAGAATGCGGTCTACGAATTTTCCACATCCTCAGTAGCAGCAGCAGCAATGTCTCATGAAAATATCACGTTTCGTTTAACAATGCTAATGAAAATTGCAAATGCTATTGAGAATTGCCGGAAATTAAATAAGGTTGAGGAAAATGTCTATGTTGCTTCACTTTAGTTGCAAATTTAAAGTTGAAGCCAAGTAAAACCTTAACTAGATGTTGAATAACGATCAAGTGTATAGTTTCCTAAAACCATCTCTGGAAACATAAAAAAAAACGTTCGATATTCCGATTTTAGTGTTTATTTTCTTCTTTCTTTAGATTAGTTCTCACGTAAGACTTCAAATACCTTACACTTGCGTGGGATCTCCTACATGCAGTCGCTTAAAGCTCCAATCAATATTGATTCGGCATGCAGATAAAAAGCAAAAGTACTTTATAGGATCAAAGCAACGGTCGCATTAATTCATAAAGAAAACTAAAGAAAGAAACTGAAAACTAAATGTTGACATATTGTGGAAATATGCAACGGGAAGGCTGGCAAAGAGTGAATCTGAAACTGAAACACTTGTCAACCCAAATGTCTCAACTTGAGCATCAAGCTCCTCTCAACACCAACCGGGCGGTGTAGCAATATCTCCGCTTTCTATGGCCAGGGCAATGCGCACAATTTCAAGAATGTCGCCGTGGACAGGGGAAGACATTCAGGCGGGATGAGCAAATGGGAAACGGGACGAAATACAAATGGCAGGCGAAACGGAACCAAAACAGGCAAAGAAATGCCAAAACATTTAATGTAAACGGTTTGTCGACAAATGTCAAATGACCAGTCGTTGGCCAACGAATCGGGCCGAAAGCAAAACACAGAAAAGGCGCGTCGAGGCTGCGAGGGTCAGCACAAATAGAGACAAAGCCAAAGTAAGATGCTACAACGTAAACACCTCAAATTAATTCGATTTTATGCTCCATTCAACGGTGAAGGTAAGCAACTAGCCAACTGGTAAACTGGCCAGCCGGGCAGTTGGCCAGGCTAAGCAGATTAAGCAACAAAATCAATGACAATTTGCTTGACCAACGCGACGCATTAGGGCACAAAGCATCCTCAGCCAGCTAGCAAGTTCATTTCATTACGATTACGAAAATGGTCTAATTAATTGTTAATGAGATCCTCAATGTCGCCAAAGCCAATTGTGGCTCTAATCCCACGGCCCTTGCAATTGATGGTTCAGTGGCCAACTTCAAAGTGCGAGATAATTACACAATTTTGAAATATATAAATATAAAAATGAAACCCTTGCTAAAGCCAAGACAAAGAGAAGATAGGCGCTTACCTGCAATGAAATGGGCAGAAAATAAACATTAAATGTTATTTAAAAATAGCTGTGCACAGCAAGGCACACAAGGTTTCATTAACCGCATTCAGGAGGCATTAAAAATGACGACGGGATATCAATTTTCTCTTGCTTTTTCTGCAGTGAGAAAAGGAAAGAAAGAAAGAGAGACAGGCAGAGAAAGTGAACGCTTGGTGTTTGGTAAATAGAAAAATATGAAGCACGAAAATTAAAAAGTCTGCCAGCGCCAGGTCATTAAAATGAAAATCTTGCAACGGCATCGAAAGTAGAGAAATTCCCCAGCGGACGCCTCGTTCGCTGCGTTCTTGCAACATTATGATCAACATCAACACACATACGCCCACACACACACACACACACACTCATGTATGTGTTCGTGTGTGTGCTGAAATAATTTTTATGATTATTTCTTCCTTCCGCTGGCTTTTATGCTCCTCTGCTCCCCTCGGTCCCTGCCGCAGCTGCTTAAAGTATGTGTGCGCATTTGGCAGCACCGTTTCTGGTGCGCTTTTCTATTTTCTCGGGCGCAATTTAAGTGCGCCGCTGTCGCTGCCGCAGCCGCAGCCGCGGCCAGAGCCAGAGCCAAACAGCTTCTGTCCCAACGCTGGCTCAGACCAGATAAGCACAGTGGAAATAAGCATTATGTTCGTTGAGCAGCGACCATTGCAATGATCCACAGAGCATTAGCAATGAGCGACCCATTGTGCCGGGCTGAGCAAAGCACCTGACTCAAAAGCGGACTGTGAACTGTTATTAAAGTAGTTACATAAAGAACAATGGTTGCCAGCTACTTGTGAGAGTTAATGTACACAGGGGAATTCTAATAAGTATAGCAGTAACAAAAATAAAATAATTGTCTGAAAGCTAATACAAATATTATTTAGCCTACGAATAACGCATTTGCCTTATTCAAAAAACGCTCAACACAAATGTATCTAACATTGAAGTTTCTCCGAATATATAATATTCATTATTCAATTCTATACCACGGTGCCACGTTTTTTCTTGGCAGTGCCTTTTTGTTGTTTTTGCTTCCCTACTGACTACGATATGGAATTTCTCGGATTAAATGTTATGTTGGCATTATATTTCTTTCTCTTAATGCCCACCAATGTCTGCCATGGCCATGTCCGTGTACATTAATATATATACAAGTATGTGTGCGTGTGTGTGTGTGTTTTGGTTACAGTAAGTAACGCATGCTGTGTCTTAATGTCTTCTTCATGGTCTCTAGCTCTGCTGGCAATGTGGTTGCTGCTTTTTTTTTTGCCTTGCTGTTGTTGTTATATTCCGGCTGTTCGCGTCTCTGCTGCACTAATAGTAGCTGCGGCAGCCACACAAAAGTGTGCTTTGACTTTTTGGAGCGGCAAAAATAGAGCAGAGAGTTAAGTAAATAATGCCAACACATGTAATACATCAAGTCAGGCTGTGTGCGAATGTGCGTGTGTACGGGTGTAGGTTTCGTGCTGCTGTTTATTTATGATTCTTTTGGTGGGCAGGTCCTTTCAGCGCCATTGTAGTCAATTTGTATTGCCCATTCGGAGACGCGCATTTGCATTTCGAGGGTATTTATATCTTATTTTGACAGGCGAGCAGATATTTCATTTAATTTAATTTCATTCTACTGCAGGGAAAAGCACAAGCAGCTAAGCAAGAAAAGCCCCAGTAGCGTACAGGGATCCAAGTGCATAGAAAAGAAAATATAATAATATTAAAGCATTTTTTGCGACATAGAACTAAGCACTTGTAAATCCCCACAGAGGATGTGCCGTCAAGTTAGTCTCAAACACAAACACACACACGCATACACTGACACACAGGCGCACACACTCACACTCACACTCACACTCTGAGGCGTGTGTCGTGCTCGTTGCACTTATCCGCAAGCAAACACTAGCAAGAGCTCCCCCGCCTGGATCGGGTGTGCGTTTGTGTGTGTGGACAAACTCATAGGAACTTATGCATAAGTGACATTAAGAAAAAGCTCTTCAAATGCAAGAAGAGAAACACTTTGGCAGGACGCCGCCTGCGCTGCCGCTATGGAAAATGGGAAAAACCGAGCAAAGTAAAACTTTTGCCAGCTGAAAGCTAAAAAAAACGAAAGAAAATAAGGCAAGCCAACCAAATGAACGCAAAGTTTCGGCGCTCGTCGTCTTCAACGGAATTAGGGATATGCCAGCGTCCCCGTTTTCATGCAGCCAAGGATATGCAATCATCATGCGGATTTCCATAAGCAGGCGGCAGCCAACAGCGTACAGCGAGCGAGCTGTGAGTCGAAGGCAAATAGAAAATCAAGCCAGGGCAGCAGCATACGGAATGAAAGTGTAAAGAAGCCCAGGCAGGAAGTGCATGTGGTATACAAATGTACATATAGAAAGCGAGACAGATATATTGAGGGAGAGTGAGAGAGAGAGAGAGAGGAGGGAGAGGGAGATGGTGAGAAGAAGAGGGTGACTAAGTGGGAGTGGAAGGGAGATAGCTGCGTACGTTCTGCTGGTAAGCTGCTGTGCGTTGCTGGCTTAGCTCAATTTCCCTTTTGGAGCACAATTTCAAACTATTTCCAATGGCATTTCCGGCAACGTTTTGACTTTGTCCAAATGTTTGTGTATCCTTCTGGTGGCGACCTCTGCCACGCCCTGTACAAGAATTGATAAGTTCCCTTTGCGTAGCTATTGACACAAGTACAAATCTATCTTCCATCGACTCTTCTGTGTGACGCCAAGTGTTTTTGCCGCTGTGTTAAATTTGCTCTTTGAACGGCATTGGGCACTTGCAAAGCTTGCATCGAAAGTGTCACCCGTTGGGCATGTACCAAAGCTAGAAATTGATTCTTGTCAAGGGAGAAAACAAGATAGCCCAGCTCTGCTGTTTATAATTAAATGTTTCTGCCGTAAAAAAAGCGAATAAAAAGCTGCGAGGGAAAACTCTTTTGCAATTGATAAGCTCATTGAAAGGGAACTGTTGAGGAATGGATCCATTCAAACGATAATTTTCTTCAGCTTTTTCTTTGACATTCTTTCTCAGAATTTAAATGCACTCGGTATATAATCAAACATTGTGAAATTAAATTCATTTCAACTATTATGTTCATCTCCAACACAAGTAACATTAATCGCAGAAATCAATTGCCGGCAGATCATTATCGGCGCGATGGCGGTCTACTAAATTAAAAAATAAATGTAGAATAGACATAAACCTTTTTTTATTCCTCATCAGAAGCAAATGAAAGAATCTGCATTTTCAATTGATAATTGATTGATTTCTTGGGACTTTAAAAGCAAAAAGGAAGAATTCCTACAGAATAATAGGGGCAGTCTCCTGCTTGTTTCTCTTAAAGCAAACATCTACTTCTCGCTCAAGCGTAAGTCTAGTGGGTAGTTATAAAAACGAAATTACCTTGTAATTGTTGCGTACTTTAGAGTTTTAAATTTCTGATCGAGACCTATCGTTGGCTTTAACCTACGCTTTCATACAAGTTTATAGCTTTCAAGGGCTAGCCTGGCACCCAATGCAAATAAAATGTGACATGTGAAAGGATCATCGGCATGCCGAAAAATATACCCTTGCAAAAGTATTGTAAGGCTTATTATTGCTGTTTTCTTGGTAGACATATTAAAAAGCCGGAAGTTTTAACAAAATTTTATTCATTGATCAATTTTATCTATAGAGCTATATGATATCTTGAGAGCGAAAATATTTTATAGAACAGTTTAATTTTTGAGCGATCGTTTTCATAAAAGCTATATGATATAGTAGTCAGATGCTCATAAGATTTTGCTCATATAAGGGAAGCATAGTGATGCTAATAAATGCCGATAATTAATAATGATTTAATCACACACGTCATACGAGAACTAAGCTTGCGACCCATGTTCTCTATGATAGCTATATAAGCTAAGCTATTTGTCTCATTCAGCCAGTTTCGATATATGTGCTGCCTGTAACAGAAAGATGTAAAGCTTTTAAGCTGAGGACACTTTTGCATACAACTCGGCTGTTGATTCTGATCAAGAATATGGGTTGGATATTCCTCCTAATATGTGTCATACAATACCGTCTACACGGTTACAAAAATGAAAACGCGCTCTTTTCAGCTACTCACGAGCGGGCTGCAACAACGCCAGGATACTCATCCTGCCAAATGCTGCAATTATTGTGCACTTCGCAGGCAAGCATTTTGTGTGCAGCAATTGGCAGCAGTTAGCATACACCCAACACACACTCATACACGCACACGAATACTGAGACACTGTCGCTGTTTATTGATTCAATGATTGGGTGTGTGTGAACCATTTTGAAGCACCAAAATTTGCAGCTATTTACTTGCAGTTTTGTAGCTGCCCGCTCGCCAGTCCACGCCCACGCCACCGACAACGCCCATGCCACTGTTACCGCCTCCGCCAACCGCTCGGCCTGTTGACCTATGGGTTGTTCTTCTTTTTTTCAGTGAGTTGCCTTTTTGCAGTGTTTGTTTTTTGTTTGTTTACTTTATTTTTTGTCGGGCTTCGGACTGTTTGTTTTGCGTTGCTTTAACGCTATTTTTTTGTACATTTGGCTTCTCTTGTTTAGCCTGACTTTGGCAGCATCAGCCTCAGTCTCAGACTCGGTCGCAGGTCATCCCCGCAGCCACCCCGTCTCAGCAATGTTGGTTTTTTTTGGGCCGTAAATTTATGCTAACAGTTCTCCATTGAAAATGCATAAATTTATGTGTTTACACTATGTGCTGGGCAGGGGGCTGGGGCAGTCGCACATGTGTTTACTTAGCACTTTTTATGGCCTGCGTCCACGTCCGTGGCAGGACACTCCATAGTCCATAGTCCATGGTCTATGGTCTATAGTCCCTAGTCCATAGTCCGTAGTCTATCGTCCATATTGCATGTTTTATTTACCTACTCTCTGTTTTTATTTCGAATTATATTTTATTTTCTTATTTATTTTTGTTGGCTGCTGTTTGCTTTATTTAGGGTGGGGCCTGAGCTGATGCCTCCTGAAACTATTTGGATTTTCATAAATTATTATTTGCATAAAATTGTTGTATGCATTTCTGCTGGCGGTTGCGCGTTTTGTTGATGCTGTAAAATGTAACAACAGCAGCCCATTAAATTCCGCTTACGATTAAACAGGTTTTTTTTATCGTATACAATCGGGTGATCCGGTACACCCACTGCTCTAAAATTCCATCAGGGCGAGTCAAATGACTTTATGGTAAAGCCAAGAAAAGGCATAAAAACACAAACGAGAAAAAAATGTAAACAAAAAGGTTTCAGTAAGAAACTGCACACGTTGCCGCCGCCGCCACAGCCGCCGCCACTGCCTCCGCTGCTGCTGCTGTGGCCGATGCATTAAAACGTGCCAAAGTCAACGGCAAAAGCATCGGACCGAGGGCCACTAGTCTGGGGCTGCACATAAATGCGAAATAAATGGCATTTGAATGGCAGGCGACACTCAAAATCGATACAAACAGTCCAAGGAGAGAGCTGGCCGGGCAACGCAAGAGTACAAAATGTAAATGGAATCCAACTCTCAAATGTTATGTTTGCTATATGGACAGCAGTAAAAGAGATGGCCATTTAAGATGGCCCGGTCTGTCTCTCGAGCCGATCTCAATTCAATGCATAGCACGTCGTTGTGTCGTTGTTGTGCCATGAAATGGATGCCCAACTCAAGTGGTCACCCTTTTTGGCGTTAATGAAAAATGCATGAAATTTAAATTGTGCCAAAGTGTTGACCGGGCCGACACAAATGCACACAAACATAGCAACTAGGTAGGCTCGCGGGCAGGCTCTTTTGTGGGTGGTCCCAGCAGTCGAGAGATCTGTAAATCGACACTTTTATTGGGGGCCAACTGCGGCACAAGGAGAAGCGACAGACAAAGAACGACGAATACAGCGACGCCGCTGTCAAATGTCTGAATTTTGAAAATTGAGCGCATGTTGGCTGTGAAAAACATTTTCCAGGCAGCCAAATGTCGGTGGCGCGATTTTGAGCCTCATTTTCTATGCGAATGCGATTGCCAAATGTCAACCGAATTGGACAATAAAATGTTAACTTTTCATCTTCGAAAAAAACGAAGAGTTGGCATTTGTCAGGCACAGACATTATAAAATATGAAAAATAAAAAAGCTGCGCTGACAAATTACGTTTTATTTTCCGGAATTCAATAGAGATAAATTTGAACGGAATTGTTTTCGCTCTTTAGTTATTGGCTGGTGGAAAAAAACACACATTTAAAACAAATGTTAATAATAAATACAAAATTGTATGAAAAAACTATTAAATAAGAGTTAAATAGAAAGAATTCTTTCCTTTACAAAATCAAATTAGTATTTAGAATAAGATAACTTATGAACACAATATATTTATATTTATGTATCTAAATGCTATTACTTAATTATCGATAAAATATTGTCTTTTTAGCTATTGAAAGCGTTTAAATTCAGAACTGGGACTTCTTTCTCTGAGGGAAAAAAGGTATGAATGATAGCTTACTTAAGCTTTCACTATCAGGCAATACCAATTTACTTTCAAGCAGCAACTTTTAGTTAACATTTATCGCAACTCAATCAGCTCTGTTCTTTACTCTGCATCAAGTGCTTAGCTCGACCAGAATTGATTATGTTTCTTTAAGCAGAGCTGGTCTGAAACATCCGCTTTAAATACTCGCACACACACACACTCACAAAGTCAGAGCAGCTCGATGGGAGTGTAAGGCAAGCCAAGGTTGTTGCCACGCCCATGGTAGCAGTATATCGTCTCTAGCCCACCAGCACCTTTTTTATGCGTTTTCATTTGGCCAGCGTAGGAAATATCTTGCCCACGGGGCGTATTAAAATCAATTCATTTAATTTTGATCAAAGCGAAATAAATCTTTGCGCTTTTTGCTTAATTTCCTTCTCTTCGTTTGCTATTTGTGTTGCCACTGCCGCCAATGTTCGTGTTGTTGCTGTTGTTGTCGAGTAAAGCGAGCGAAATGAGGAAAATCCACAACAACGGCAGTGAGTAATTTGGCCTCAGTTCCATGGCTTACAACGCGGGACGAGTGGGAAGTTGTTGGCTCGTTGCTGGCTGTAAAACGCAGAGTAAGACAAAAAGCGCAAATAACAGAGAAATACCGTAAGCGAAATGAGAAATCATTAGTAAGTAAAAAGCTTTTACACACAAACGCACGCTCACTTAAATACACACACATACACTCACACACACACACACACACACACACAGAAGATAAAGACACACGAACTGAACGCCAGCGTGTAAAGTTTTCCTTTTCTTTTACTTATCGATGCCAGCTACGGCAACTGAATTAATTTTTCAATTCGCCAAACGAATTCATTGACTTTTTGTATTCGCCTGGCAGTCCTTTCCTTACACATACATAGTTTCACACACACTGGCAAGCTCACACACACACATACACACTCGCCATTTCGACAGTCACACACAGGCAGCACGTTCGCCAGGGTATTAAAATCCCTTAAACAGATTTCATTTCGAACGCTTTGCGGTCGATAAATGCATTTCACTTTAGTGGTTTTTACACCCACTCACTCGCACATACACGCTCAGACACACACACGCACACTCAGGCGAGCGCATCAAGTCACACGCATATGTGTGTCTGTAGTTATGTATTTTTTGCCATTGCATACTTTTTGGCTGCTGTTGCCATTTCGGTTTGCCCCTTGCTGTTCTCAACGCTTTTCCAATGATTTGCTGGCAAATTACGTTTAGGTGCTGTTCGGTGTTTCCCCTGCCCCAATTGACTTAGTATGTTTTTTTTTTTTTGAGCTGCTCCTGTTTTTCTTGTCCGCTTTTCGCGCAGTGCAGAGCACAAAATTTTCCAAATTCATTTCCAAATCAAACATGCATCTGTGTGTTAAGACTGTCATTCTGTTTGTGAACGTAAGTATGTACGTGTGTTCGCGTGCTGCTGTGTGTGTGAGACAAGTGTTGCCAACCAATTTAAAAGTTTTGCTGTCGCCGCCTCCAGCGGCAAAGCGAAAGTGAAGCACCAGCCTTCCCTTCAGTTGTTCACGCCGTTTCGCATGCTGTCTAAGAAACACAACCAAGTGCAGCGCGCAGAATGCGAGGCTATTGCGGATTACAGTAAACAACGACTAAGAAGGTCTGTCTTACCTTCTACAAAATAAACAAAATCAACCTTTCTTTTATGAAATAAATATTTATTGTCAATAAAACATTTTTAATATTATTAATATTAGAAATTCCTCGTATTATAATGTTCCTTCTGATACATTTATGTACTATATTTAATATGAAACTATTTTTAATGTTTAATGGAAAATACTGTGCTTGAAAAGTGAAAAAGCAAAAATAATTTCAAATATTGAATCCTGAAATTTAAAAAAGAATCTAATATTGTCATATTAATTATGATCTTAGTCATTAAAAGTGAAACCAAAATTATATAATAAAAATGAAAAATTGTTTTTGGATTACGGAACAGAAACTAAAATTGTTACAACAATTTTTATGTTTAATTGAAAAGCTTTCAATCTCAAATTCAATATTAAAATATTATTAAAGTAAATTGAAAGGGATTTTGAATTTAAGAACGACAACTAAAATGTATCTTGTCTCTATATTTTATTTTTACGTTTTTTATTTAGCCTTAAAATTGCGATTTAAATTTATCATTTAACAAAACTCAAGAGAGAACAAATTTGCACGTCGTATGAATACTTTGTGGATCATTAGATATTTTACTGTACGTTCTAGTTTTTGGAATTGTTGTTGTTTTTGTCGGTTAGTGTCTCTTTCTTTACTCAGCAACGGTGGCACTTGTTGGCTTGGCTTGGCTCCTGCTGCCATCTGCCACCTGCTACCTGCCACCTGCCACTACTTGCAGCAGCAACACTTCAAATCTTGCAGTTTGTTTTTGCCGCGTCGCATAGGTGTAACTGCTGTCTGACAGTGTTGGTCTTGGTGTGTGGGTGTATATGTGTGTCTGTATGTGTGTTTATATGCTTGCAAGTGCCGCTCGAAAGTTCATGCACCGTATACTGCGGTGCATATATGTATAAACTGTATGCATGTATCTGTGTTTGTATAAATTTAAATGGTCGTGTCTGTTTGCGCGGGTTGGCCACAGTTTCATTTTCGCAGCTGCTTGGCTCGGCTTGGCTGCTGTGACCTGTGCTTTGGGTGGAGGCAAGCAAATTTGAATTGGAAATGTGCAGCACGCTTAATTTTCAATTTGCAATCATTCGGACCCGAAGCTTGTGCAGTGCTAATCAATGCCAGTCGAGTTTTTGCAGTGCTGCTAATTAGCGCTGAAGTGTGGCTCATTGCAAAGTCAATTGTCGTCCGCTCAGGACGATGTGCGTTCCTGTGGCAAAAATAGATTTTGCCTGGTTTACAATCCCGCCAAAGCTCTATAATATCTGACCAGGCGTAGACAGACTCTTCACTTTTCTGTTTAGCTTTTTTTAGTTGCATTTCTTATGTGTTTTGTGTTGTCTAACAATTTTCTCCCAACTTTCAAGCTCATCAACAACGCCTTCGTAAAGGCAAACTTCCCAGACTCAAGTGTGGAAATTTTCTCGTTTTTGCCATAATTAAATTCATTTTCAAGTTGCTTTCGCCTCGCTTTTGGCTGAGCGAGACAAGCTTACTAATACACACAGGCTTTTCACTATTTTAACTATACATTTTCCATTTTTCATTTTCATTACAGTCTTAAGTCGACAGCACACCCCTGCAGGCCCCCCACACACCATTCCTCATGCCAGGCGTTGCCAACGTTTCATTTTCATGCAGCTTCCTGAGCCGTTGTTTCCGGTCTTGTGCCTGAGCTGTGTCTAGTTGTGTACTCGTATAGTTTTTGCCATTAGCAACCTCAGTCAGGACGTGGCGAGGGAACAGGAATTGGCCAAAGCAATTGAAGCCACCCTCACCTACTCTCTCTCTCTCTCTGTCTCTCTCTCTCTATCTCTGTCTCACTCTGTCTCTCTTCTCCAGCGCTTTGTTATCAAGTTTTGGTTTAAGTTGTTTTTAAGTTGTAAAT
The DNA here is from genome assembly GCF_003285875.2 of Drosophila novamexicana. Taxonomy (NCBI): domain Eukaryota; kingdom Metazoa; phylum Arthropoda; class Insecta; order Diptera; family Drosophilidae; genus Drosophila; species Drosophila novamexicana. The sequence continues at coordinate 6,135,675 of NW_020824772.1, forward strand.
CTCCTCGTTTTGTGCAATTTCCCCTGCCCAACGCTCGACACCAAAAATAATTCATCTCTAGGCTCGAGGCTTGAGCCTGCTCACTGCGAGTATTAAATTGTAAATTTGTGGTTGGGAATATGAAAATTGTAACTGATATTTATGCTTGTAATGCCAACGTTTGACATTTAGGCCCGTCTGCCATGCCGTATTCGGTATTTCGTATTTCGTATTCCGTATTCTGTATTCCGGACTGTGGCCTGTCCACAATAATTCATTTGAGAAATGCGTGTGCAATTTTTGTAATTTCCATGGCATGCCATATATACGAATATACGATATACAAATTTGCGCATTCGGATTACATTTCCACAAAAATACAACACAATAAGAACTGAAAGTGTCTGTTAAAATTATGACTTATTGGAATTTTCTCAGCTCAGTCTCAGCCTGTTCCAACTGCGTCTATGCCTGTGGCCCTGGCATGAAGTGTAATTGAATGTGTTGCTTGGTTCCCTCAACTTTCAAATCATTGCTCGGAGGTTGTCCTGGTTGCATACAAATTTCCTATAAATTACTTTTTATTACGGCATCGCTTGACGGGTATTCTAATTTTGTCACAGAACATGTAACAAATTGAAGCAGACACTTTTGATTTGAGCAAGTGGAGCGCATCTGTCTGTTTTTATTAAGTTTCCCAACTTCAATTCCCTTCTCTATAAAACTTGCAACAGCAAGTACTTTGGCGAGAAGTGTATCATAGTGTCATAGACACGACTGGTTGAGTTTAAGTTTTTATTTATTTTTTTTCGCAATTCCAATTGCAAATTAAATTATGCGTACAAGATTTAATATTTGACATTCAGAGTTATGTAAAGCAATTTGAGTTTTAACAATGCGAATTAAGCTAGGTTCTATTGTGTTGCGATTAAAAATTGTTGTTTCAGATACTTTTCAACACAATGTACTTATCTAAATAAGTTTGTAACAATCATGGCTTTCATTTATTTTTATTTATTTCACAAATAACTTACCTGGCTTGGAGTTGCTGCCAACGATCTGCTGTTGATGTTGCTGCTGTGCATTCGACTGTTGCTGCTGCAGCTGCTGTTGCTGCTGTTGCTGCTGCTGGGCATGTTGCTGCTGACCATTGTGCTGCAGATGGGCAGCTGTCACGGATTGCTGTTGCTGAGCGGCAGCCGCTGCTGCTGCAGCGGGATGTATGGCAAGCAGTTTCGTTTCTGGCGGCTTGTGGGGGCCCATCGTGATCTGCGGGGCCCCCATGGCTATAGTCGGGGCGGGCATCATTAGGGTCGACATGGCCAGCATAATTTGTGAGTGAATTTTGGTGGTTTGCTAGCTGCTGTTGTTGTGGCAATGCTTGTGGCCAATTGTTTTCTCGCTGTGCGCTTTGTTTCTATTGATTTGTTGACCTCGTCGCTGTGTCCTGTGTCCGTGTTCGTGTCCTTTGCTGCAGTAGCTGAACTCTGTGCCAAAGGTCGTGCGTTAGCCTTTGTCGCCGCCGCCTTCGTCTCACATATATGACTTGGACTCGCTCTAACTGGCTCCCGGCTTTGTTATATGGCTCTATGTGTATGTTTTAGTCTCTGTATGTGCGTGTATGTGTGTGTGGTTGTGTGTCCGTAAGTGTGTAAACTTATGAAATATGCTCGCCGCTCTGTGCAACTTTTCTCCGTATATTTTCACTTTTCGTACTGTGGCTTCGTCTTTGCCCCTGGAAGACCCCTTGCTTATGTACTCGATGCTGTGGGTGTTGTTTTTATTATTTTTATAATTTTTGCTCGCTTTTCTTTTACTTCTTGCTTATGTGTTTGTTCAACCGGAAATTCACGAACACGAGCGCACTTGGCTTGTAATATTTTTTGTTTTTTTTTTTCGGCTGTCCTTGCCGCCGTCTCCTTGTCTTTCGTTACGTTACATTCGACTGTGGATATGGGATATGGGCTTATATATTTGCCTGCTTGCCTGGCAGTAATCGCAAATTATTTTGCTCGTTGCTTATCGTTTTGCTATTGTTGTTGTTGTTATTTTTGTTGCTTTGTCTGCAGCAGCGGAAATTATAAATATTGCTGTCATATGTGTGCCAGACAGCCAAAGAGACGAGGACTACTTCAATTTCAATGTTTCGCATAACAAACAATAACAAAAAAAAATCATTATACAGCCGACAAGTCTCAGCTCAATGTCGCTTGTAAAGTTTCTAGCAGTAGCAAGAGCAACAACAACAACTGCGCACAGTTTGCAAATTATTTTGCTGGCTGCTGGCTCTGATGAGTTTGCAGTGAACTTTGGAAGTCACTGAATGTCAGTGACTGCAAACAAAAATAGAACGAAGCAGCAGCAAATAACATCAACAAACATCGCTTCAACTTTAATGAATGTCACCCAAGTTAGTAGCTTAAAAATGCGTGAAATTGTTTACAGTCTGTCTTAAAACTGGGAATCTCTCACTTATCTCTAGAAGAGTCGAAGGAAGTGCACTGAATACATTGCAGATCCTAGAGCCACAGATCGTATTGAAAATGAAAAATAAAATATAAATTGCTCAGTATTCAGTAGGTGCTTTGATATAAATATAACTTGAATAATTCACAGACAGGTTAAGACAAATGTCCTATCATATAATAATATCAATTATCATTACTGCTCTGATCGTTTCGAGTAACGCACGAATCAAGAGACGAGCGCAACGCACACACACTCTTTATATATCTATACGACTGTTCGACTTTACGACTATATCGTCGCTGGCTACTCCAAAGAACAGAATCAACTCAAAGCGTACGGTTCGGGTTCGTTCTAGACCGTTGGGCGACGCTTTTCTTACTGAACGCCAGCAGCACACGCATTGGCCAAATTGAAAAGCGCTGCCGCTGCTGCGACGACGACAATGACGACGACGACGACGACGACGACGATGACGACGACGACGACGACGACGACGACGAAGGCGGCGGCGCCGCTATCCTGGCCAGGATATGCCAGGCGGACAACCGCTGCTACCGCTGCCAGCGAACGATCCGCGTAGGCAGTGGATGCAACGACGGCACCGATGAGCACGACGACGATGAGGACGACAGCAGCGAGGACGACGGGATGCGTTTCCCTACATTTCTCTCTGACGAGGCGCCACGAGCTACGGCGGACTATATATGGACGAGAACGGAGACGGGAAAGAGGACGAGGATGAGGAACCGACGCTGCCAATTGCCAGAGTCCCGTTATTTGCATCGCCTAAGCGAGCGAGCCCCCGTGTAACGCGCTCGTTCATAAAATATTCACGAATTGCTCGCTCTCATTCTCACCAGTGCCGCCGCGAGCTGCGCTGCTCTTCTCTCCTCATCGTCAGTTCCTATTGCTGTCGTCGTCGTCGTTCTCGTTCTCGTTCGTGGCTGCCGTTGCGCTCCGAAGCCTTATACAGTATTCCGTTTCCATCTGTGTGTGTGTGTGTGTGTGTGTGTGTGTGTGTCACTCGTCTGTGCTACTTCGTCCTTTTTGCCACTCAAATTCCACTGTCCAAAATCGATTCGACCCACTGCGCCGAATCGCTGCCCAGTTGAGCGCAAAAACCACTTACACGTTGATATAAATTTGAAATCTTAAAATTCTTACTTATTAACAATATTATATTGTTGCATATTAATATTTTAAATTATTTTCAATAATTTACAATAATTACATACAATATTTATTATATTTATTAGATGAGTAATATTCATTTCGATTCGTTATATCCTTGATTTTCGTGGCACTTGCCTTTTGAGGCATCATCGAAAATTGTTTTCTGGCCAGACACAAGAATTTCCCTGTATATTTGTGTCCAAATATTACAAACTGTTATACTGCACATCCACAGGTAAACTACACTTAAGCATTTCAAAAAGATTTCAAGCAAAAGTTAACTGTGGAAAAATTCTTTGTAAAAATTTAATAAATTGTTTTAATCCAAACAAAGGGTCTATTTTAAAGGCATTGATGTGAATTTTAGATTGTCAGAAAATAATACAATAAATAATTAAAAGTAAATCTACTACAAAAACACAGGCTAAAGTCAACAATATAAAATGATAGATTAATAATCTAATCAGAATAAGTAAAAGTTCTCTAGTCGGGAGTACCCGAATATTTTGAATCCCACGTCGAGTTGGCTTTACAAGTATTCGATCTTCCTTCTACGTACACTAAAGCTCACATAAACATATACAAGCACACTGCGACTGTGCTTCTTCTTCCCATAGCTCCTCACTTGTGATAGTGATTTTTTTTTTTTGTAATTAGGCATCTAAACTTTTGTAACTAGTAAAGCCCAAGTATATACTTCCAAAAAGGTTTTTATAAGGAAACGGGAATAGGTGTTTGAAAAGTAAATTATTCTGTATGTGTAAGTATAAAACCTTGTCTAATTTGGTGGCTTCTAAGCCATGATACGATCAGTATGGATTCTTATCGTTTACTGACAAACTGGGCGATTTATCGATAGTTCGAAATAAATTCATACTGCGCTGGCACTTGGAAGACCTATGTATGTTCAAAATTTCAAGTATTTAGCTAAAGCTCCACTTCATCAGATGGGCAGATGGACGGAGGAGCTGACATTGCCAAATCAATTCGGCTGTTGATACAAAATTGTATTTTACATGAACCGAAAACTCGAACCCTTTACTGGAGTAGTTTAAGCCAGCAAGAGCCAACCAGCCCTGCATGGAAAGTTCGGCTTTTCAAAGCGTGTAGCTAATGCAGTTCATTTTCTGTCGAAGCTTGATTGGCAGAAATACCAAATGCTTAATAATTGACCTCTTGTTTAGTTTAATGACAGCGAATGTGAAATTCGAAGAATACATAGGCAAATGAAAGGCATTCAATTTTTGGCCAAATAAAAGTGCAGCTTACCGAATGCACCTGGGGGCGTTTGTGCTTAAGCTAATCAGAGCTGAGCGAGCTGTTGCAAAAATAGTAACATGGCAACCATAATCCTGCGAGTCAAAAAGTGAGCACCAGTCATTATCTGCATTTTGAGGTTATAATTAGTGAGAAGCAGGACCAGAGTGTGGACTTGTTAGGTAAACAGAACACAAAACGAACACCGCAATGACAGCCCTCACATTCTGTTATTGTTTTCGTTGTTATTGTTGTTGTCAGTGTGCTTTTGGCATTGGGGCAACGACGGTGGCGGCGGTAATGGGCGTTAAGGTAGCAAATTGCAGAAAGCATTGGTCGTCATCTAGTTGAGAAAAAGCTTTAGAATAAAAAAAGCAAAATTACATAATTGCATGCAATTTAGCATGCGACATTATCATTGTTCTGGTTAGCATAAGAATCAGAACACACACACGCACACATACACACACACAAGCACACACGCACACACAAGTGCGCTTGTTTGCTTGAAAATGTGCAAAACCAAACGGCAGGAGCTGCTTCTGGAGACTTGCTGAAAAGGGTGAAGCAGTCAGGAGTCCATTGGCTGCGTGTTGCATGTGTTTTAATGCAAGAGCGGTGACAGCAGCAGCAACGGCAACGGCAACAACAAAAACAATAACAACAAGTGTGCATAATAACAAAAGTGACGTAAACAATGAGAGCCATGCAAGCCCTCGCGAGGCAAAGACGAGCCAAGGGCCATTTTTCTTTGCAGCCCATAAGGACAGCTTCTTTGCATGTGTGTGCGTGTGCGCGCGTGCGTGTGTGCATGTGTGTGTGCCACGACAATTGCCCTTTGAATTTTTAAAATCACTTTAAATGAAAACAAAAAGTGAATTCCCTGCCGCCCTTCTCCGTCTTTTGTCTTTTGTTTCTTGCACTGCGCTTGTTAGGTAAATCAGCGTCAAATTGGACTCTGCAGCGGCCGCGTCAGACGCAGCAGCAGCAACGACTCCAACAACAACAACAACAATAATAATAACAAAAGCAGTCCTTACCACAGCGGGCGAGAGTGCTGGGTGAGGCTAAAGTTATAACGTGCTTAAGCGTCTTTAACCAAAATGAGTCTAAAAATATTTTCACATAATTAAGTGTAAGCGTGTGTGTGTGTGTATATGCATGGGTGGGACTTCTGTTTATTTGTGTGAAGACAAAACAATAGCGCATTGTTTATTATTCCTGTTGTTCTTGTGGCTGCGAGTTTCTGCTCGCATCTAAGCAGAAAATTAGGGCATTGTTTAAGCCAATTAGAGTATTAAGAGCAAATGTGGCTTATAAGTAATACTCGTTGAGTGCGAGACGACTCTGGGGAGGAAGGGAGATGGAGAATAGCTGTGCATAGTTCCCATTGATAGCATTCAATGATGGGTCAAGGATATTATGTTGAAGAAGCTTTAAATACCTTCAGTGAAGAGAATCAGAGTGCCTGACAAGAAGCGCTGGCCATTTGGAGTGCCTTACAGTAAACTCTCAAAGGATGGCAGTTAGTCTTGAACCTTGTACCTTTAAGTAGCCGGCAGAACACAGTTCACATACTTTATGCAGGCAGGTTGAGGCTGCGGGTCAATAAATAAAGCCGATCCTAATCTGCGTTCAATCAAGGAAGCACATAATCCAGACGGGCTGTCCAACATACATAACCAGTTGCAAGTGCCAAAGCGCCAAACAATCAATTGCGCCAAACGACTGGAAGACGGTCCCAAAAAGTATTTTTCAGTCAAAGACAAAAGTCGTTCCGCCCCCTCAAATGATGACAGCACAGTAGACCTGGTCCTAATGACGATGCTTTAAACAGAAACACCGCAGCACCTTTCGGGCGACAGGTTTAAGCGGCACCCGAGACAATTTCATCCATCGATGGCGCACAGCACGGTTGGTCGGTTATGTACCAGTTATATCCGGAATGTGCAAATTTTCGGTTGCCTCCGGAGTCGCACTAAATAAATTGATGTCCACATGCTCAAGACGACCCAAAACACAAACAACAAGAAAGCACACACAAGCACACAATACAGTAAAAACGAAATAAGTGAAATATTTATGCGCATTCTGGGGCGTGTGCCTCTTGGTTGGGTGCCGACTAATGGGGGTCACACTCGGCGCTTTAAATGTTTAAATAGGTGTGTCAGATAATGGGAGTACATAAGTACCCGACCAGGGAGTTCAGCTGCTTGATGAGCTTTAGCACAAGTATATATATACATATATAAATGGAGCAGCACGTGTCCACTCGCCTCGCATCCTCTCCCGCTCTCTGCGCGCCATTTGGGATTGTTGCAAATTGTTTGGACCAACATTTCAGGCTGCGGCCCGTTTTGGTGTTGTTTTCTTCTTATATTCCACGCTCTTCTTCAGGCTGCAGTGCGACAATTTCATTTGCTGTTGCTACCAGCAGGCCGCCACAATTTGGCTTTTAACTTTGCTAACGATAATTTGTTTGGCAACTGCCGCCGACGTTATGTATTTTTATGTGCCTTTAATGAATATTAGAGAGATATGACCGGAGCTAACAACCGCCCGACTCTACGTTTTAGGGTCCTAGGTTTGCACTTAGCTAATTTTAAATATTTTTTAATTAAAATATGATCTACCCGCAACAACTAAAAATAAGAACAAATTTTAAATTCAACACAAATAAGCACAAAAACAAGGAAGAGAACCTTAGTCGAGGGGGCCCGACTAGCAAATACCCTGCAGCATCTTCTATCACACACGAAAGCACCTAAGATCGAAATTTAAAGTCTCTGGTTCTTATAGATTGTTAATTAGAATGCTTATAAGGCATATGATAGGTGTTACGCATATAACAAGCATATGTAACCTTTAGAAACAAACAAAAATAACCAAGAACCAAATCAATATTCGTTTAGAAATCATACATTAATTGGATCCAGACGGCTTAAAGTTCTGATTAAGAATTTACGCACTCAATGGAAACAGAATTATATTTTTCGCTACATTACATATTTTCCGGCGATAATTTAATACCTTATGTAAATGTGAAAAAGGGAAAAAGACGCTGGAGCACACATACAGCTAACAGTTGGGAAAATAAACAGCATAAAATGCGCTAAAGCAAATAGCGGATTAACAATAAAATGTAATTTCGCATTACAAATTTAAATGAAGGATTTGGTTGGCGCTACAGAGAGATATACGCTCATCAATTTACACAGTCCTCCCTTTTCGGTTGAAATTTGTTGCTCTGGAGATAATGATGAAACTCAATATCGTAAAATCGCTGGGCACTCCATTGCTTTTAATGAATTATAGCATTCGAATATGAGCGTGCTCTAGCCGGGATTTAATGTACCGCGAAATAACTTGAATAACTCAAATGACATATATACTGAAGAGTCTCGCTGGCGTGGATCCCATATATCTTTTCTTGTCAGCTTAAGTAATAGATGCTTATACTGCCAGCAGCAAAGTGTGAATATTAAATAAAAATAATTCAATTCAAATTTGAATGGGTTTTTAGGTCTCTTTTAGCCAGTCAGTAAAAATATAATATAACCAAACTGAAGAACCAAGTATTGGTATCAACGGTTTCCGCCCATGTAATAACTTTCTATGGATGCCCTCCTCAATTGCATTCCTCCTTGGTGGAAATGGCGCTCAAATTCATTGCCAAGGATCTATATATCCATATTTATATATTAATATTTAAATAATGTATATATTTATTTTATTTTCTTCTGTATGTTGCATTGTTATTCCTAGGCGCCTAAAGCTAGCTGGTATTTTCACAGTGCTTTTCTGGCCCCTTAATTGATCTTTCACTTTCAGTGATTTGAAATTTGTTGGCAAATTTATGGCACTGGAAATATTTTGGCATGCTGAGAGAGGGGAGACATAACGAACTGCAGCAGCAAAGGCAATAGACAGTGTCACAGTAACTGCACATAACTGTATAATTTATATTGGCCATTTCGCTTTGAGTCAGACACTCTTACAGGCACACACACACACAGGCACACACACACACTGACGCACACACTGCCAAAGTGCTTTTGCGACAAAGTAAATTGTAAAATGTCACCCATAAAGCGTAAATTGTAACAAAAAGCACTCGAGGCCACGCAGTGATTTAAATTTTTGTACTCTGTAGGCTCCGTCTGTAAAATTATGTGTCCCTCGTTCGGGTTACTCTGGCAAAACGCGCAGCTGGCGCGGCGGTTTGGCCTACACGCCACTTGGCAGCACTGGCGACAACTTACGTACCCAGTATACCCCGGAAGCAAGTACAGAAAAGCGGCTCAATATCGTATAGGCGTGAGTTTATTAGTATGTGTGTTCATGTGTGTGTGTGTGCGCGTGCTCACAATTTACACAATTCATAATTCATGCAAAAATATTGTTGAATATACGCGTACGTACATTTGGTATATACATACATATATATATATGTATCTGTATATAGTGGTATATATACACGGACATTGGCGTTGCCGGAGCGCATAAATCTGTGCGTTTGCAGCCGCGATGGTCGCAGCTGCAGGCGGCAAGCGGCCAGCAGCAAGCGGGAAATCCTAAATGCAGCTGTAAATGGAAATTTAAATGTAACTGTATCTGTATCTATATGCATTCAAATACATTTGGGCTAACGTGCGTTTCTGTGTGTGCTTGATTTAATTGAGTTTTGGTATGCAAAACATTGGGCCAAAGTGACAAATTGATTATCAGTCGCTGCATAAGGCATGAGTCCTTTAAATTGAATCGAAATAACATGCCGAATGTTCTGCTTAAAGCGAAATTCTATTTTGTTCGTGTCGCGCTCTCTGGCATATTAAAAACGGAAACAATTTATTTTACGCACTATTGAACTTTCGAATGAATGATATTTCTTTACCGCAATTTGAAAAAATATTAAGTCTTTTTTAGTTTCTTTTTTTGTTCACAATAGCTGCTGCCGTTTTTCGTCCTTCGAAGTTGGTCTAGGACTTGCCTTATTCATGAATCTGCTCGGCAATGTCTGGGATTTTCTTTTATTTTATAACTGCGGCGGTGTTTTTATATATATATTTTTTCTCATTTTTTGTTCTTCCACTCAACGACAATCAATTTTTCTTCATCACAAAATTGCATTCTTCAAACAGAGACTTGAGAGCGAGACAGAGAGACCAACAAAGAGAGCTGGATGGCAATGGAAACACAAAAATTCACACTTTATTTATTTACGCTGGCTCTCTCAGTGAATAAAATCCTGCCTGGTCAGCTCGGACTTGGAGTTGTAAGCAACCAATGCTCGTTCCTTGCCTCTTGCTGCAGGCATTCTCCTTATTTTTGTATTCATTAATCAACTTTCAAATCTTGCCACAACAAATGGCACACGTTGGCCAACGGGCGGGGGGCAGCGGACTGGGTGTTTTACCAAAGAGTGGATCGTTGCGTGAAGTGGGGGCACTTAGCACTAATTTGCGGTATCTGTGCCGCTGCTACTGCCGGTGATGTTCACCCACAATTGCAACAAGCAGCGACAACCTGCAAATCCCAACAAGCGAGCCCCACATGAGGAATTCCATCACTCACTGTGAGCAGTTAGCGGCTGCAGATTTCATTTGTTTCAGTGTTAGCCAGTGCGTGAATTGTTTGCAGCTGGTTAATGTCTGAAGGGACTCCTACTGGCTGACAGCTTGGTTGTTGGGGTACTTAATGCTCTTTCTCTCGCACTCAGCGAGTCATTAACAACCGGAGATGAGTTTGGTTTAATGCGGTTGCCGTTCACAAATGGAATTTTTTAGTGGCCCCGGCTCAGACCCAGGCCTAAGCAAATGGCAAGCAGTCGAATTTCTACCACCCGAAGCAACAACAACTTTTGTAGGATTTGGACAACGGAAGTCACTCGATGTATTTGGGTGTGTATGCTTGCCAGTCGACTTTGTGTGTGCGTGTATGCTGAAGATCTAAGTATGTCAGTTTAATTTCTGCATTCCTCATATTAAATTCTGCTCTGCCATTATAAGATAGTCTCAAAGCCAATGCTCTTTTGCAGAGTCATCAGCATTCGTCACATCCAAAAAAAAACTTAATATACTTTTTCTTTTCTTCTTTCACATAAAAAAACTTAAACTGGTTCGTTTGCATGCATTTTTCATAATGTTTTTATGTGCTACCCTGTAAAATAGATAAAAATAAGTTTAAGAAAGTTATGTATGGTAGGAAACATACAGATAGAACATTTGTAATTAACAAATTTCCCATCAGCATATTCAGCGAAAATAAATAAATTTATAACAGAAATACAAAAAAACCCAAATGATAGCCTCTTTAATATTATTAATATTGGTATATTAGTTGTGAAAATTCAATTGAGACATGTCTTACGGCTTTAGCAAAATTCACCCCTTGGAGATTTAGGGTTGTATTTAGATTCGAGATTCTATCATATATCTCACGGGAAAAGAATTGTCTTTAATTTACGGAAAATACTTGTCACGAGCAAAGCTGAATGCTATATGTTGATATGTTTGAAAATTGAATAAAACCAGTGTTCATTTCATCTAAAACTACATCTTCACTTAAATACCTAACCTGATACCCTTTACGCACAAGTTTCCCATAGGTACGTCTTGGATGGAAAGAAGTTTGAAACGAATCTTTTACAGTTGCATACTAAGCATCGTCGCCTACTTAGACAAATTTTTGACCAACTATTTAAACTGTGAGAAACTTTATGCAGTCCATGTCATATGTCACGCCCACTGCTGCAGTGGCTTTTGGGCGACCAAGTGGGTGGTCCGAGTGTTCAAGTATTTATGAGGGACCTGCAAAGCGTAGCCGAAACCAATGAAATTTTCTAAAATGCTTACGACAACGTTCAAGGTGCACTTGCCCCACTCATAAGTGCTGTTCCTTGCCCCGTTCACCCCTTTACCCTGCAGGACTACTCGTGAGTCAGGGTAAGCAAGCGGCCTATGGGTGTGGGCGTGGCACGTTATACATTTTCACTTTGTTTAGTTGGCTTTTAGCTTAAGTTTTGGCCGATTTCGCAAACTGGCGAACAGACAGGCAGCAAGCCAACATATTTTTCTTAACTGAGCTGCAACCACTTGGCCGACTCTTCTGCTGTCGGTGCACGGGCAAGATGCAAGTGGATAGCTGAGTGGGTGGCTCGTGTATATGCATATATTCTGTGATACGTGTGACCACCTTGAATAGCGTCTTGTTTGAGTAAGTGCGTTTAACCCAAGTCTAAGGTAAAAGTTGCAGACTTTCAACAAGACTTTATGGCCTGAGTCAACGATCAATTTGTTTGAGATTTGAAAAATGCTGTTGCCTTTGGGACTGTGCCTAATTAAAATGTCATTAAAGCACCAGCTTTTCTTTCAACCATTTCTGTTAGTCCAAATGGAAAAAAATATTAAAGAATCAAGTCGCATTTGGCCTTCGCCTGAGCGTGAGCCTGAGCCTGAGCGCAGCCTAACCAAGCGAAACGTGAACTGTGAGGACTGTGCTCCGTACAAATTGCAGTCAGCATGGCGAGCAAGTCGAGCGGAACTGGCAAAGACAAAATGAAATACACATGAGCGGGAACAGGACACAGAAGGCAAACAGCAATCGGCAGACGACGCATTAGGCCAGGCAGTGACAAATAAACAGCTGCAACGCGGCAGCCCAAAACGAGGATATGTGGGGCGGCAGGACGAGGACAATTCGTCGTCATCAGCAGCTCCGTTTTAGATTTAATGTAATACGCAGCGACGCGCTGAGCGAACAGTCAAGGGACAGCGAAAGCAAAATGAGACCTACGAAATCATTGCAGACATATGAAATATTAAATATGTATGGCCGCACAACACAAACACACACACGCACACTGTGGTAGTCGCACATAAACAATCATTTGGCCCCAAAATATCTGAGGCTGTGTGTAGTGAAGCAGCGCGCAAGGAAATGGCAGGCTGATGATCCCATTTCCGAGCGGTAAGTGATGCCAAAAGTCAGTCAGTCACAACAGGACCAGCAACATCAACAACAACAACAACAACAACACGTGCAAGAGTGGTCCAGCAGAAGCAAAGTGTGTGTAGGCACACACTGGCAGCCTTCAATGAGATGGAATCGACTTGTGCATTCGCTCTGCACAGTCCCAGCACCTCTTGGGTAAAATAAGGCTACAGCTGGAAAAAAGCATCGCCTGTCAGGATCTATGTGTGTGTGCGCGTATGTATGAGTTAAAGGCTGGCTGGCAACAACAGCAGTAGCAGCAGGAAGCATCCAAGAGCAGCTAGAGTCCTTTTCATTATAATTTAAGCAAGGCAACATGACAACATGGTTAACTTTTCCTTTTTTCACTCATTTTTCCCCCCCATTTTGCTACATTGTTGCTGTGATCAGCGACTGCAGGGAGTTGGTGGTCGTTGTTTTGGTTGGTAAAATAAAATTGCCTCAGAACGTTTGCCACTTTTATGCTGCTGCCGCTTCTTCGTCCTTTTTGTCCTGCCCTTTGACATGTTTGCGTGTACGGCAAAGGTTGCAGCATTTAATGAGCTCAAATTTGGAACGTGTGTCCTCGAGCAGCAGAAATCTGTACAGAAATTATGCCAATATGGGAGAGCATATACTATCAGAAATACCTTACCGTTTTAATGAAGTTGTTATTATAAAGAACTTTCTTTGTAAAATGCATGCGATTCAGTCAGCAATCACTTGAATTATCTTTAGGGCCATTCAGAAAATTAATTTACCTGATAATCAACTACAGGCTTCAGGAATGACTCTATCAATGCATATATATATTATTCCGTTACTTTTAGTAAAGTCTCTAAACGAACCTTTCATCATAGCAATCAAATGCCTTACAAAGATTTTACAGCTCATCGAATGGAATTAAGATTTGGTTGCCAGCCTTGGTGCGACACATATTAAGCAAAATTAAATATCAAATATTTTTTGAAATTGAGTTAATTTTTCAAAATCAGATTATTGAAGGTATCATAGTTGACATGTCAATAACTCACAAAACTTGCAATAACGAAAATAAACATAGTTCTATTTAGGTTTAGGTTGGAGTACTCTTTATCCAACTGATCTAGTTTGGTATATTAAAAATTCTAACTGGGTTCTTTCAAACCATTGAAGGCAAAATCCTTTTCGACCTTGAAGTATATTAGAACAAGAACGCAATAGAAAAGTTATTCACGTTTCCACAGTACATTTAAGAAATACTCATCTGTGTGTTATTCATAAATATTTGTTTTTCGTACGAAAATAACTAATTGCCTTTCATAATTAAGCGTCACATACAGGAATATAATGCAATTGTGTTGCTGAGTCGCCCACCCAAATGTAAATATGCGAATTCAATTATATAATTCTTGAGCGAGAGACAAAGAGAAATAAATTTGCATACCATCAAATTTAAGTACCGACATTTCACAGAGCCGCAAGAAATTCTGATTTAACATCAGTCTGCAAGTGGCCCATCCCTTGCCAGGATTCTTCAATGAGCTACATGTGCTCACAAATTTGTATGCATAAAACAAACAGATACATTCGAGTACATATGTACGTTTGTGGGTACATGTGTGTGTGTGTGTGTATGTGTGATTGTGGCGGTTTATTATTTATTTTTATGCTTTACAATATTTATGCTTTTTGTCAGCGCTACGCATACGAAACAGTAGCAGCATTCGTTGCGATGGGCAATGCATTTAATTAATGAAGAAACCGCTGGGCAGTTGGGCAGTTTAATAAGGCTGAGCAAATAGGATGCCAGGATACAGCTGGACGCTGGGCTGGGTGCGTGCGAGCAAGGGAACTGGACGCGCATTAAGCCTTTGACATGCGCCAATCGTAAATCTTGACCAACATATCTGAGCAATGTTTGCGCAATGCCCCAAAGCAGTCAGCTGGGTGGATGAAGGGTGAAGGGACTTGGCTGAAAAAATGGCCGACGGCGACGCTTTGTCCTTTAACACCAGCACTGACAAGGCCTATGCAAATATTTAGTAAATGAATCAGCGCTTTGCCACTGTTATCATTTATGCCCCGGCCGCCCGGACTGCTTGGCTCCTATATGTCGCTCCTATTGTATCGCATCGGGCCCAGTTTTCTGGTCGTTTCCCCTGGCAAGGATTTTCTGCTTCCCTGCCTTCCTCTCTCCCTCTCTCTCACTCTCTTTCTCTCTCTCTCTTTATCTCTCTGCCCTACTCCCTTTCTATGACAGGGAACAGCGAATTTGTCAATTCGTAGCAATGACTGTAAACAGAGTGAACGGCAGTGAATGCTTCAGCTTCGGCTCAGCTTCGTTCCAATTGGGATTTGGGCGGGTTGCCAGGGTCGCACATGTTGGACCCAACAAAATTTATGGGCCACCTCGAAGCTCACAGCTCGTGACGCACTTGTCCAGCCATTGCCGGAGCTGCCAGCGGCTATGCATACAAAACGCTGCGGCAATTATCTCAAATGCAAATGCTCTGCTCTCTGCACAAGGGGCTGGCCAAGGGGGCGTGGTCATGGCTAAGCACGTAATGAATTGTCTTTTTGGCTATTCGATAAATTTGCGACTCTATGATGCTGCTGCAGCTGCAGCTGCAAGTGCAGCTTGCGCTTCGTGTACAATCCAATTCAGAATGCTTCCCGTTTAAACCCTGCAGCGGCGGGCGCTGTAAAGTATACTACGTTTTATGGCGCGCGTGAAATACGAAGCGCCAGCGTAATTAAAAATCATAAGAAATGAAACACAAACAGAAATAAACATGTCATAGCCGGAGAGCATGAAATTGCGGATCGCCGGGCATTGCAAATCTTTATAGTTGTATTTTTTATTTTTATCTGTGCCTGTGTATGTGCCATAAAAATATGCCAAAAGCAAACGAAGCAAAAGAGGAAATAAAAATAAAAGCGCTGAAATAAAATAAATTGCACTCAAAAATCCTTTTTCGTGCCTGCAACTCATTACAAATTTTATTACAGATACTTGCCAGCACACAGATGCAGATATATACAACACAAGCACACGCACACTCATAGGGATAGGGACAGATACAGATACTCGTACAGTCACAGATACTCGCACTCACAACCAGATAGCTGCATATAAACACAGACTGACATTTAATACAACACTTGATGTCGCTCATTAAGAAGAATTCAGCGCACGAACGCCATTGCTGACACGCCCACTGGCCAAAAGACCGAACGCCCCAAAGCTGAACTGCACTCGAGCAAAGTCCTCGACGGCTGGAGGACAGGCGAGTAAAAAAAAAAATAAGAAACTGCGTATACGCTAAGCAAAAGTGGAACTTGTTGCCGAATAAACAGCAGCTTTCACACACCCACACACACACACACACATATAGGAGGAGCAGGGGCAGGCCATAATGAGCATACATAGCCAGAGACAAGGCTACAAGTGAAAGCCTGTGGACGCCGAAGGGTGTCTGTGTGCGTTACTCAAACAGCAGCCAAGTGTATGATGGCTTGTTATTGTTGTTGCTGCTGCTGCTGCTGCTCGTTGCTCACGGAGTTGTCACCTGCAGCAGGCGACGGAAAGCGGCAAACTGCAAACGGCAACATGACTACAACTTGTCTACATTTCGTCTTCTGTCTCCCAGGCTTCTTGTCTTCCTGCCTGCAGCTGTAGTCATATGTGTATGTGCAGCTCCAACTGCCTTGTAAGCATCCTCAGCAGTCTCTGTCTCTGTCATTGAGTGTTGCACCCTCACTCTGTCTTCCCCTCTCTCTCTCTCTCTCTCTCTCTCTCTCTCTCTCTCTCTCTCTCTCTCTCTCTCTCTCTCTCTCTCTCTCTCTCTCTCTGTGTGTGCTCGCCTGGTTTTACATACACTTTTTCCACTTACTTAACGCATTAGACACATCTCTGGTTAAACATGCGGGTGGTGTTGCTACTCTAGTATTTTGTAGGTGAGACATTTGAAAGCCTATTTAATAGAGTATGAT
The DNA here is from genome assembly GCF_003285875.2 of Drosophila novamexicana. Taxonomy (NCBI): domain Eukaryota; kingdom Metazoa; phylum Arthropoda; class Insecta; order Diptera; family Drosophilidae; genus Drosophila; species Drosophila novamexicana. The sequence continues at coordinate 6,152,499 of NW_020824772.1, forward strand.
TCTATTATTATATCTTTATTTTTCTACTTAATTTGTATTGTGTAAAAATAGTTTTTTAAGAGTTAGCTGTACATGTAATTATGTATATATAGGAACAGAGCAAACAAACAAATCAGTTCAATTATTTAATCATTTTCTCATATTGGAAAATCGATAATTTGCAACAAAAATAACCAGCATTGCTATTATTATGGAAATCTCTTTGTTTATTTTTGTATTATATTTATTCAACCTGTGGTACGACGTACACTTCTCGGCTTTGGTACACAATTTCAGTGTTCACCTTATCGTTGTCATTTCTGTTTATAAAACGTAGCGATTATGCGCCTTTGAAATTCCCTTTAAGGACAGCTTTGGGCTGTCAAACTTATACCATTATGATTCTGGCGCGCACTACAAAAAATTTTTATTCCGATTTTATACATTCCATTTATGAGCCAATCAAGGCCTATGCCATCAAGTCAAGCGGTGCGCGACAACAACGACAACAATGAGAAAACCGAGTATGTCAAATTAACAATGTCATCAAAGAGATTTAACATGTTGGTGTTCCATGTCCTGCCTGCCTGCTTGCCTGACTGCCAGCCCATGTCCTTCTTGTGCATGCGATTACAAGGCAAATCTTTTCAAAGCTTTTAACAAACACGCTCAACCGCACACAAAATGGCGCTTACACACACAAACACATGTATATGCAGACACACACTCTTTCTGCCCGACGAGTTGCCAAAAACTTTGAATTAAAATGCGTTTATTTGGGCTTTTAGCATGCTTAAAATGGAACGACACCGACTCTGGCAATTGAAATGGGGGTTGAGGCTGGAGTAGCGAAAAAATCTTAACCCAAATAACTTTGGAAACTATTCAAAACGTTTGCTTAATATTCGCTCGGAGGACCGGCGCCTAGCAGAGGATACCGAGTCGTGACTCGGAGCCAAGTAACTGGGCGCCCACATGCGCCAAATGAAAGCATTTGGTAATCCCTTGTTATCTTGATCTCTCTTCTCGGTCACACACACTCACACACACTCGCTTGCACACGCGTAGTGATGTTTAATATTAAATCATATTAAAATATTCAAAAGGCTGTTCCTCACAGTGCGGATTCTAAGCTTGCTAAGCATTTATAAACATTAGCACGCAAACATGGACGCGACCAAAAACGCGTTGGCAAACATAAGCGGGCGGCCGCTCATCCCCCAACTGTGCTAACCCCATCCGTTGCGGGGAACGTGTGCGCCCCAAATGTATGCAATGATAGACCCCTACGAGCATCACAGAGCCAGTCAGCAAGTCGGCAAACACAAGCAATCCCTTTACATACACACACACACACATACACACGGACACATAGAACCACACACACAGATACATACACCCATATGCATTGCTCAGCAGCTGCCACGCCCCTTACCACTACCCAGAAAAGAGGGTAAGTTGTTTGCAGGCGTTTTTGAATAATTTTCTATTCTTGCTTCTTTTATGTGCTTGTGTGTTTATGTATGTGTGACTGTGCCAAATTCTTTTGAGGCTTAAACTGTATGAGTTGTGCTTAGAGAGTGTTTAGTGCTTGCTTAAAAATTGATCAACGTCATGACAAGTGTGACCGCAGGGCGTCATCTTCATCGTCAACGTCAATGTCAACGTCGCAGTCAGCACCAACGCTGGCGCCTCAAGGAGAACATAATTTGGCGCCCGCAAGCATTTCTACGATTATCGATTGCTAATGCCATAGCGACAAGTTTTGCCGGAAATCATCCAAAGACAAATAGTTTTGTTTGTCAAAGCATTTTCTGCCGCATGCTTCACGCTAAGGCAGAGTTATGTAAACGCCAAGTAGGCCCAGCAGGTGGGAGGGAAGCATAGGCAACAGCACTAGCTACAACGTGCGGCGCGAAGTTACTGTGGCAAATGACGTGGAAAGATTGCAAAAATGCCACAGAAGCAGTTGAGTCCCTAAAGAGGGCAGCCGATGTAGTCAGACGGGAAAAGGCTTATTGTGCCCTTGTAGCAGGGATTATATTTCAAAGATAAGTATTCGCTGTTGGGCTTGGTTGCAAAGAACCAGAAATCCCTGCTTGTATTGTGGCTAGACAAGAAACAGTTCTTTTAAATTTTAAATATTTAATATTGTGTCTGGCTTTCTATAAAGAAGCATATATTATATAACTATACTGTAACACAGAATCTCTAGACAACTTGCATTAAGTGCAAATTTTATTTGCTGTGGAGCAACTCTTTTTATCTGCCACTGATACCGCCCGGGCCCAAAATGAACTGCTGCAATTAGCTGTGAAATTCATTCGTTGCAAGCGAAGCAACTTTATCTTAACGCCAGCAAATAATTTTGGGCACCAACGGTAGCAGCGCTAGCAGTAGCAGGACTAGAATCTGGAAAATCCAAAGCACATTTAACACTTTCCGAATGAAAACAAGCAACATAAATTTGGGGCCAGCAAAAGCGACGACTACATAGTTGGCAAGTACAGCAAAAGTTGCAGTCACACGACGCGGCCAAGATGCCAGCTTTAGCTACAGCAATAGCTACTGTAGCAGCAGATGCAGTGGCAGTGGCAGCGGCATCAGGTGCGGCAAGAACATCAACAACAATAGTTGTAGTCAGGCGGCAGGCGGCAGGCAGAGCTGAAAAGAAAGCAGAGCGCGCAAGCGAGAGTTGCATTTAATTAAACTTAAACATTTTCATTGTCAAGCAAAAAAATAATTAGTTGTGTGGAAGGAGTTGGTGGCAAAAGAAACGGAAGCAAGCAGTGCGGCACATGCGGCGTATACGTAACGTGCAGCGGAAGTAATATAGCGCAGGCACAAATTGAGCCCATATCAACGTGTACGCGAGTGTGTGTGTGTGTGTAAGAATGTGTGTTTGTGTAAGGAAAACTGGCGTACAAGTTTCAAAATTAAAATGAATGCACGGCTGTCGAGGCGAGTGGAGCTAAAAAGGATACAAGACTTTTGCACCAACAGACATTTACAAGCGCCAGCACACACATTTACACACACTCACACAGACACGATCATATAGATACAGTGAGACACCGGATGACAGTTATAAACGACAAAGTCACATGCATGAGCTTGTCAAAAAACGTAGTTAGTCCTGCCGGCAGGAGCAGCAGGCGACTGGCGGATAGCGGCGAGGGCAAGCCAAAGAAAAGTGCCAGGCAAACAAGCGAAAAAACCAAGGCGTTTGCAGCTTTTGTAGTTGTTGTTGTTGATGTTACAGCTAGTGATTTTGCTGTGTGCGCGCTGTCGAAATAATGTGCAACATTAACTAACTGCGCCTGCAAGCGACAGCGAGGACGGGCAGGACAGCAGGGACAAGCTGTCGAGCATCGCCAGACAAACTTCACACAAGTTCACCCAGACACTAGGCTCTCGGGTCTCGGCTTTACGAGACTGCTGCAACATTATATATTTAGTTAAGGTATTACCAGCAGCAAAAGATCCCAAAGTGGCATCAGCTACATAACACTGCGCAACAAAATTACGCTAATTCGTAACACCTCAAATTGTATAACCAGTACCAAAGTCAGAATATTCCGTATACTTATATTCTTTTGCTCTTATATGATTGGTTTAAGATGTCAAATTTTTGATTGAGCAACAAGAAAACACAAAAAAATTGGAATATTACGTATAAGCACACTGAATTTGGTCTTATATGATATGTTATTAGATGTCAGCTTTTTGCGGGATGCAGTAAAAAAAGTAACAATACTTCACTGGCATCTTTAGTTAAGCAATCAAAATGATTAGGAGCTATTGCGTCTGCGTATTACTGAATATAATTATATAAAAGCATTTGAAAATAAAAGTTATTATTGAAGGGTCTATAAAATTGACTTGTTGCCTAGTGTAATTAGCCTTTGGAAACCGCCTGCATGAATTAATTAAATTAGAAGCATGTGAAATAAGTAGTTCGAGCACCAAACACTCTCCCCCTTTGGTGCTGTTGAGTGTCGCATTTCTCCCGTGGATTTTCGTAAATACAAATAATGTGGCTTTGGCTCTTTGGCTATACGGGCAGCGTTCCAATGTGGCGGTCGCCGGTTGCGATTTCAGCTAATAAATTCAGGCTAATTATGTTTTCAATTACGCAACAAAGGGCAATTTAATATTTTACAATGCCACTCGACGCGTCAGGGCCTCTGATTGATGTGTGTCGCAGTTTTTCGCGCAATTGCCAATTGCAGAAACATGACATGACCCCCACCCGGGGGAAGAGAGGTGATATGGTCAGGAGTCGCGATTGGGCTCATTGTCTGCCTTCTAATGGCAAATGCCTGTAGATATTTTTTCGGGGTCTCCGCTTGCCGCGCAAATTTAATGGAAATTCTCGACATAGCAGGGCATCAAATCAATATGTCATGAGACGGCTGCTGTTGTTGCCGTTGCTGCTGTGGCAACAATAACAACAACAACAAAAACAGCAACAACAACAAGAGCAACACGCTGATGTGTTGACGGTATGCGAGAAGCGTTAGTGTGTGTGTACGAAAATGACGCGTTATTGCGTATACGCAGCGTCGTCCATTTTCCAAATAGTCCGTGCTTATGTGAGCTGCATACACTTTCGCTTGAGCTACGAAGAACTGTACGGTAACGTCTACAAATATTAAACAATTATGTTTATTCCCTTTTTAATCAGCAATGGCCTGTAGGAACTAGAGACAGTTTTTAATTGAAGCTTTTTTATAGTTAAAATAAAGTACTATTTGTATTCATCGAAACATAAAATATTATATATATTTACTATTTCCAGTAGAGTATAAAAAGGTTCAATGAGCCTATTTCCTTTCGGATCTGAAAATGTCAAATGGCAGTCGAGATGAACCAAAATGAAAAAAAAAACACACAAAATGAAATGAAAAAAGGAGGCTTGTACGCTGCATGCGCCTAAATCGTTGATTTACGATTCACGCCACACTGAGGAGCCGCCGAATTCGTATGGCAGCAACAGCAACAACAACAACTGAAAAAGCAGAGGCAGCAGCAACAACAACAGCAACAGCAGTAGTAACAACGACAATTGCGACGAGTATGTGGCAATGCACGCATGACAGACACGCAGGCAGCCGTGCAAACCACTTTGGCGGCAATGCGTCGCCCCACCACCACCAATACCACCAAGGCACCACTAGCCTATGTCAGTCCCATTCCCTTTCACATTTTTGCATTTTTGCTCTTGTTTTATTTTTTTTTCGGCGCGCTTGGTGCAGGACTTAAAAATTTTTTTAAAATTTATTACGTGTCTCCAGCCAATATTTCACTTTGACATGCAATGTCGCGAAATGAAGCTGTCCAGTTGCGGCGGCAGCCCCACGGCCCCTTCCTTTCCCCTTGTGGAACAACAGCAACACGCCCAGCCGCTCGTTTGATCAGGTCCGCGATGCCGAAGTCCATTTGCTTGGCTGCTGAAATGAAGTGCCAGACATTTTTGCGATGTTACTGCTGCTACTTGGACTGTCAATTAAAATTACGCATACGCCAAGCCGAACGAGCTCCTTCCTGGACAACGTCCTCGAACCGAAACTTGCGGCAGTGCCCGGCTCGGCGCCTTCAATCAATATTGCAGTTCGCCCATTTAATTAATTTAAAATACAAGTATATGGCACTTCCATGTTTCGAATATGCAAAATGCCACCACACACCCACGTCCACACCGGAGCCCCGAACCCACTGCAAGCAGCAGCAGTGTTAGCCCGTCTGGCTGACTGCTCGATGCGATGCTCGACGAATCGCAGGGCATTATATGCGTGCTCAAATGAAAAGGAAATGTTTTCATTTAATTTTGTTTTCGCCACTGGCGCCGACGAGTAATAACAGCAACATCACAGTGGGCGGGGTATTCAGCTCCAAGGGAATCTCGGGCATCTTGGCAGGCTCAGAGCAGCGGCATTTGTGTGCGTGCGTGCGTGCGTGCGTGCGTGTGTGTGAATGCTCATAAGTAGGTCCTGTGAAACGCAAAAATGGCAACGCTCCCAAATATAATTAAAGACAAACAATTGTTGTTGCTGTCGCTCGGCCAGTGATAAACGAAAAAGAACAAATAAAGCATGCACATACATGCTCACACGCACGCACACACAAGTAAAGTACAAGTGCAGCCTGGCACATGGCCGAGCCTTCGGTTTGGCTCCAAAAGTATACATTAAATAACAGTTAAAAGAAATGTCACCAATTTTTGGTGAGGCATATTTTTGTGCAATTAATGTTGGCAACAGAAGAACGAGCGGCAGCGGGCCTAACTGGCGGCAGTGAAGCGGTGCAGCAGGGTAGAGGGGTAGAGGGGTAGGCGAGGACAACGGACAATGTTATTGCAATTATGCTTGCCATAAAATCAGCAGCACAGAGCTGAATGAATTGCAGGCAGATTGGCAGCCCCTAGCTCACAGTCGCACCACGCCCGCACACTCACACACCCTTACACACACACACACAACAGCTGCCCACATGTGAAGACCCTAGAAAATTGCATTTATCAAGGGGCTGGAGAGCACTGTCAGCGACGTTGCGTCCGCTCTGCTGTTTGCTGTCGCTGTTTATTGTCGGCCAAAAGCGGCAACCATTTTGTTCATCATTTTACTTTCATTATGGTTAACCTTGCAGTTTGATAGCAGCCCCCACCTGCAGCTACATCCCTCCTCCAGTCCCCTCCCTCTTGTGTGCAGGTGGCAAAGGAAAACATGGCGTGGTCTGGGCTTGAGGCAGACGTTGGGCAGGGGACTGCTGCAGCTTCCGCTCGCTCGGGCAGCAAAGCGAGCAGAAGCTGTTGTTCAATTTCCCATTTTGAGTTTACATGAGAAAGGTAAAAAAAGAACCCATACTCACGCACACACAGAAAAATTGTGCCAGCGATAGCTGAGCGGCGTGTAAGATAATGGTAGGCATCTAAGTGGATGTGAATGTGTGTGCGAGTGCAGTGAAAGCTGTGCAAAAACTGTAAACAAACAGTTCGCAGCTGAACGCAAACACTTTTGAAGGATACACACATGTTTGTGTGTGAGAGACTGTGACTGTGTGTGAGTGTGTGTTTTTATTAAAGTCAGGCGCAGGCATACACAAAACACTTTGAGCGCCCTGAATACAGAAACTTGAGCAATGGCAGGTCCTGCGTGCTACACCCACACGCACACACAAGCACATAAGTTCAAAGTAAAAATAAATACATTCCGCCACATCAGCTTCCGTTCTCTCATTCTCTCTCTGTCTCGCTCGTGCTCTCACATGTAACTGTGCCAGTAAAACATAATTAATATGCAATTTTTCTTTTGTTTTGCTTTTTTTTTTTTGTATATCCTTAGCTTTTGCTCTGTTCTCCTTCTCAGTTTACATTGCAAAGTGAAGCTTGACGTCGCTTTGTCGGCCATTTTGCTTGTGCTAAGCATTGTGTGTGTGCTGCGTTCGTGTGAGGATGATTGTGTGTGTGTGTGTGTGTTATTGTATTTATGCAACACTGCATTTTGCACAACTCAAATCTGCTTAAAAGTTTAAGTGCTTGGATTGATTTTCAATCCAACCTAAAAGAGTCAGGTAGTGTATGTGTGTGTGAGCTTGCCGACAGCGAAATCCGTAAAATCTATAGTTATAGAATGAATGCCATTCCGACTGGCCGTTCATTATGCCAGCTGGCCTGATGAGAGGCTGAATAGGACTCACAACCTCACAGGCCATATTTCCGTTCAATGAAAGCGTCATTTGGAGCGTGCTTAATTAGTGCTTGAGTTTCTGTTTTTTTGAGTCAAATCGGACTTTGCTTTTCGCTATTATAATGCAGTCAAGATATTTATGTAACTGAAAAAAGAGAGTGGGAGAGACAGAGACAGAAAGAGAGAGAAAGATAGAGAGAGGGCGAAAGGGAGAGAGATAGACAGGGAAAGCGGAGGATAGCCAGAGAAAGATTGCGTAGTTTGTATTCAGCGCATGTTAGTTCGTTTTATCAGCTCAATATATTAACCGATCATTCTTTCCAAGCATATGTATAAAACTCCTTCCTCTAATCATTGCGATGATAGAAAATATTAAAAATTTAACGGACGAGCGATTAAGAGCTAAATACCTTACATCATTTTCTTGATTTTGTTGTCGTGCTCCTTAGGCTTGTGTGAAAATATTGCTTGGAAAATAAAAAATTTGTTTAAGTTTCTGTTTTACTAGAACATACCGCGTATTTTGGAAATTGTTATTGGTAATATAGGAAAATGTGATAAAAGAGTTGGGTAATGTGGGAGAATATTTGTCGTCGTTGCTCTTATGATTAAGGCTGTGCTTTGATCACCAGTTTTTAAGTCAAACAGTCAGTCACATCGTCAGATGAAATCTTTGTTCCACATCCTACATTATTTTTTTCATGCCAATCATGCGTTTATACTGACAGTTGTTAACTCTTCTAAGCTAAACAATTATTTGAACAATCAACTTTGCTGTCAGTTTCTTAATAAAAACACAGCTCAAATACGTAAACATAACGGCAGCTATGTCTATAATAAATAGCGTGAAGTCGAGCGCTTATAAGCCCACCTTAAATCGCCATTGCAGCGCTTGCCAGCATTGTGTACGCCAAACAGAGGCGGCAAAAAAACGTTGCATGCGCCAAGGCGGCAAATGCAAATGAAAGACAAACACAAAGTGCAAGCTGGACGTCAGCTTCGACGCTGGCGCTGCGTAAGCGGTGCAAACATACAGGAAAATCAACACGAGGGCCAACGCCAACAACGGCAAAAACAACACCAACAACAACAACAGCAGACATGTGTGGTCGTGAGAGGACACAGAGAAAGTGAAGTGCATACGAAACAAACGCAAATAAAGTTGAGGGCGCGGCGTTGAAACGCCAACGTCAGCAGCCAAAGCCAAAAAAAAGCAAACGCAACAAAAGCAACGACAACAACAATTGCAACTTTTGTAGTAATAGCAACAACAACAAAAATTGCAATATAGCTGACTGACCTTTGCACGTAGCCAACGTAAATTGTGCTGGGTAATTTTCAAAGCTGGCCACAGACCCAGACACGGAGAGAGACAGAAACAGGGACGCAGCTGTTGAGCAGCAACAATAACAATATTTTAGAATTTTTATTGACGCTGCAATGGTAAAGGATCATAAATAACGCCGCAGGGCAGCAGCAGCAGCGATGCTGACGTTGGCAGCGGCCACTCAAATAAGCTTACATATGCGTATGTCATACATAATCAAGAGATTATACACTGCCGGCGGGCTAGAGTACCCCCACACACACACACACACAAAAACACACATTCAAACACACACACACGTATTGCTGAAGCTCGAAATGCAGGCAATAAAATGGAACAACAACTGTGAACGAGTTGCGTTTGGCAAAAGTAGCGCAAGAAATGCTCCACTTGGACGGGCATCAAGAAAAATGCAAAAGGAAACCAGCGGCTGCTCTGCTTTCCAAAGTTTGTATGTGTGTGTGCCCGTGTGTCTGTGTGCCCCAAAATGATGCAGCAATAAAATTTGAAACAATAAAAGACGCAGCCAGCAAAAGAGAGACACAAAGGCAGCGTCGAAGCAAGAGCTGCAGCACGAGAGAAAAAATAAAAGAAGTGGCCAAGCAGCAAGTGGAAATTGCAGAATGAAGAGCCGAATTGCAAGTGCGACAACAGCAGGGTGCCTCTTGCAACAACTCCAGTGCGTAAGCTAAGCCCAGGCATTATCCCACTCACAGAGACACACAGTAGTAGTATACGTGTGCACAGCAGCCACTTTTCCGCTTGCCATGAAATGTGCTGCCAAATGTTGCATTTATTTTGTGAGTTTCCGCTTGCCTGGGTGTCGGTTTGTCTAACTGAAGCTCACTGGTCGCCTGACGGAAAAGGGCATCACAACAATTTACTTATTCTCACATACAGGATACAAGCTGTATTAAATAGAGAGAAATATATTTGGTTAAAAAATATTTAACCCCAACTCTCACTAGAGAGCTTGGTTAACAATTTTCCCATTCAAAGCCCATGAAGATCCGTCTTTGAGCCAGTGAAATTTATAGTACTATATAATAATCAAATTTATTAAAATTTTATTAATCCAAGAACAACATATAGAAAACTTTCAATTAAATTAAATTAAGTTGAGAATGAAGCGACAATCCTATTCTTTAATCTCAAAAAGCTTTTCAATTCGAACTGATTTGACATTTAGTAGAAGTTAAGCTTTTGCATTAATAATGATCTTCTTATATGTCACCTTTTTTCTAACTTTCACATTCTTTTGCTGCTTCTCCTTTCTCTCAATTTTTAGTTTCTATAAAGACATTTAAAAAGGCAACAGTCGAATAGTTTTGAACAGCAAACAGCAATGAAAATTTGTACATCAGCCACCGAATAACTTGGCAAGCAGCAAATTGACGGCAAGAATTGAGGCGTGAGCTGGGAAAATTTATTGCACGCGTTGGAAACGGGCAGTGAAATAAACTTTAAAGTAGTTGCCGCCGTCTGCAAAAGCAGCACTAAAGAGAGTCCAGCCAATTTCCGTGTATGACCATTGACACAGTCTGCCAAAATAAATGGCCGCGACTCCGGCGGATAGCAGCAAACACAAGAAACAGGAAGGAACTATCTTCGACACGTCGAAGAATAAATACCCTTGATCACATAGGGCTTACAAGTTTTCAGAAACATTTTCCTTAAACTATTCTTCCTCCAGAGCGATACGGCAATGCGGACGGATATTGAAAAGATTTTGTTATTATTTTTGATTATTACGGTGCCAGCTGTATGGTATAGTGGTCAAATCCAGCTTATTCCGACATATGAACTGCTTTAATTCTTAGAGATTAGCTTAAATAGCAACTGATCGTGCCATATATACTTAACATATTTATATACTTAAAGACGAAACTGTAATATCATCGATGAGGGTATAAAAAACAGCTGCCATTGTTGCCTTGAATGGCATGCGACACGTGTCAAAATAGATACACTCCAACTGGCGTACAGATAAAGTGCCACCAATAAAATTGTAAATTTACGGCGCATATTTTGCCAAACTTATGTTGATAGCCCAGCGAAAGACGTCAGACCCGACTCGACTCGACTCGACTCGATTCGGCCTGACCCCACTTTCCACGCCACTTACACCGCAAGATCATCAAATGGAGCGCCTTGACCCTGCAACACTTCTATCAAAGTCTTTTTCCAGGCTCCTCAATCTAATCGCTGTCTGCACTTAATTTGAGCTAACCCAAAACTTGTCGCTGGAACAGAGACAATTAGAGTAAGTGACCAAATGCTATGTGGCACACAGAAATTGACCCAATTGCCAGGCAACGGACAAACTTGAGGACCCATTCGCAAATGCGTCTAGTAAGTAGCACATTTTGCCTACATCTAACACCCCTCACGGGTCCGTTGGCTCGTTGCCTGGTTGCCTGGGCACCTTAACCCTTCGCAGCCAACCAGACGCCTCAACCACATGTGTTTTTCTCTGTCTGAGCGAGAGCTCAACTATTTGTGCCTGTTTGTCGGCCAGGACTTGATGCTGCCAAGCGGCGCCTTTCCACTGCTCACTAACTTAACTGGCAGCATCTGGACCAAATGACTTTGTTAAGAGTTTTCGAAACGCAATTTTCTTCATTTTGGCTAGGGGCTTTGTTTTTCCCCTTCCCCAAAACAACTAGACTCCATTTCCCTCTCCTTTCTCTCTAAAGTGCCTTAACCAAAGAGACAATGGCAGCAGACCGATGAATAAAAGTGTCACTTTCTATGGCAATTTCATAATTGCATAAGTGGAAGTGGTCAAGTACTTTACAATAGTTGTCTTCGCCTGTGTGTGTGTGTGTGTATGGACGTGAGTGGGTCTGTGTGTGTGTGTGTTGAAGGAAAGTTGCCAAGGCATAAATTTTTATTTAGTAGCACACTCGGTAGGGAGCTACAAGTTACTTACAAAGTGAAGACTTGCTGCTGCCCCACACTTTGACACTCTGTGGTAAATGCCACAAACGAATGAGCCGTTCCTTGCTACCCTTGCCACCACATTGTGACTATACATACACAAGCTACTTCGTGCGCAAAGAGGTTTCCGTTTTCGAAATCTTAATACCCTTGAAATGTGAGGATATAAATAGCATATTTACAAATACAGAATAAACAGCGGTAGGCTTAGACAAACATAAAGAGAAATAAAGTCCATTTTAATCGATCGGCTTTAAGGTGATTATATGACCTGTATTTTCACATATTCCTTTGACATTAAAGAGTAAGAAACTAGGGACTCAAGTCGGGAATTACCGACTCGGGGATACCCTGAACTGTCTTCTACTAATCGCCTCTACTCGACAGCCATAGCAGAGATTCACTTTCGACGGGAAAAATGAGAATTTGCAATAGCTAATAAATGAAAGATACTTGAAATATATATTTACTATTCAAGAACCTACATATCAAACTTGTCAGCTCTAGTTCGTAAAATCTAAGGGCTTTGCTCCAAAAACAGATTTCCGATACCGATTTATATCGATTACTTCGAAACGGGGAAATTATCGATTATCGGAAACAGACTCAAATCGGAAACGTACTAACAGACCGATATGGCTGGACCGACTCGGCAATTGATGCTGATCAGGAACATATATAATCTATGGAGTCGGAGATTCTTCCTTCTGCCTGTTACATACATTTGCACAAATAGTTTATAATCTTACAACAATTAGCGAACCAAAAGAATTTTACTCATGAGCTTTATATTTTTGACCATTTTTGTTGGTTTTAATCAATTAATTTAATCAAAAAACAAAAAAACGTTGAAATATACAGAGTTAATAAAGTTTATCTTATAACAATTAATTCACATATACAAATGTGTAAAATCTGTGGCACACCCTATGAGAAACAAAAATAATCCGAAATAAGGCTTATCATGAAATAACCACTTCATATAGGCAAAGGTGTAAAATGTATAGTTTAAGTTTTCATAGCCTTTTTAAAGGGGCACTGACCTCTGTCTAAACACCTTATTTCCCCGATCGAGTATATCTATACTCTGCGTTATTCAATTTATTTTCTTATAAGCTATATACTCGATAAAATGATTATGAACTTTTGGGCTATATGGAATGGAAAGACTGTCTATCAATTTCAGCCAACCTATCCTATTTCACTCGTCATCATGTGTCAGCTTTCAGCCAAGTATCAGGTGCTGAAGCAGCTAACAATTCAACTCAGTTCATATCCTGATATGCGTTTGGCTGACACGCATGCAAGCTTCTCCTGCTTCTAGCTATGTAATTCGATAGCAAACTGTGCGCCAATTTTGCCTAATTGTCAATCTAACTTGCAATCAATGACACAGTTCCGACGTTTTGCATGCGAATAGAGTGTCCGTCCATGAGGGATTCCTGTTGCGGTTGCACTTGCACACTTTATTGCTTCTTTTGGTCAGCACTTATGAAATATTTCGACGTGTTATCATCAGCAGTGAGGCAAAAAGCCATTTGCATGTGCAAATATCACCTTTGATGTTGCTCGAACTCGAAACTCAAATTGCAATTGACATGCTTGTACATAGGTGTGTGTATGCGTTTTTTCTTCTTCTTTTTCCTGTGATAAACTGCGATACGTGTACAGTCATCGTCAAAGGACTGGGACTCCCCGTTCACGCCTGAACGCTTGTCGCCGCTGCAAGCGATAAGGCAATTAGAAAATCGCCAGCTTTGACCAACGCAGGTGCGCTAAAAAACAGAAAAATTACAACAAAAACTAAAGCAAACAAACCTCGTTGTTGCTCTTGTTGTAGCTGTGGCTGCTGCTGGTGATGTCAATTATTTAGATTTTTTGCCAATATGCTGCATCCTGGCATGACGACGCGAACGTCACCAAGTTAATGGCTGGCCTGCACTGAAGATGACTTGCTGCCACGCCCGCAACTCACGGCACCACACTGCACCAAACAGCCACCAGCACACCCACCACTGGTCACGGTCATTTTGGCCATTAGAATTTTGCTGCCTGCCATTGTGCAGCGTCCTGTGTCCTCCCGCGAATTTCTTTTAAAATGCTTTTCTTTTATTTTCTGTTTTTAAATTTTGCCATTTTTTTGTTTATATATATTTATACCCTAAACCCATTAAAAATTGGTAAAAGGCGTATGTATTTGTGCAAATATATGTAACAGGCAGAAGGAAGCGTCTCCGAGCCCATAAAGTATATATATTCTTAATCAGCATCAAAAGCCGAGTATCTCTAGTCATGTCCGTTTGTCTGTCAGAACATATAAGAGCAAGAGACTTGAAATTTGGAACGTAAGTCCTAATAGTGCCCCGCAGTATATGTTTGTTTTCGATAATCAATCGCTTGCCCAGATTCCAAGCTCTGCTCAAGCAAACAAGCGCGTAGCACGAGCTGCATTTGGTGTTAGTAAAAGAGGGTACAGGGTATCCCCTAGTAGGGGTCTCCAACATGAACCTTTTACTTGTTTTTTGTACCATTTGTCTGTTGCTGCGGGAAGTTGGTGTTTTGTTTAGATGAATATGCAAATATTTTCGGTGGGGGCAAGCAAATAAAGCGCTGGTGAATCTGGTGGAAAGGCAGGGCCATTTTGTGGACAGGATGTGCCGCCGCAGGACGCGCATCATTTCCGCTTAAAATGCAGCACAATTTGCCGTAAAAAAGACTTAGCTGACCCGCGCGCGCTCTTTTGCGAATCCCGCAAATTGAAAAACTTAGCAGGCGTACATAATGACAACTGCAATATACGCCGCTCAGTAGGTGGCGTGGTTGGCTGCTGCAGTTGGTGCATTGCCCATTTAATATGCAGCGCATCAGTAAGCCGAAAATCAATAAAATTCCAAAATATTTCAAATCGCATCGAAGTCTACGCCAAGAGCTGACGTCCACTACTCGGGGCCCGTTCACTTTTATGACTCCGAGGAACTGAAGTGCTTGTGCTGACCAAGCAGGCTGCCTCCTTGTGTTGTGGCACCTGCTGTTGCAGCCAAAAGCAAATGAAGTTTTCGTCTGGACAAGGCCGTTTCCCCGGTTGTTGTTGTTGTCCGGTGAATTAAATGGGCGCCTTGAATTTTTTACGATGCGCACTAAAAATCCAATTTAATTAACATTTAAGAGACACACACTCGCTGGAAAATGTCCTGTGCGCGGCACGTAAGCAAGCATTCCGATTAAGTATACGTAACGTGAGCGCTCAGGCAGACAGCCCGAAAAAAGGCTGCCGCTGCCATACCCTTTTTAATTTAATTGCTTTTTAAAGAAATGCCGCCGTTGCTCTTGCTGCTGCTTATGATGCTGTCTAAGATAGACACGCACACACATCGCCTTATTTGAGCGCAAATCACACACATATATAAAATGGTATAAAAACAAGCAGAAAAGTAGAAAAGTTTTAATGATGATAATGGAAATGAATTGCCAAACGAAATGGCTGTCGGGTCAGCTACAGCTACTGCTACATCTGTGAGCCAGCATTGGGGCACAGTTAGCAGCTGTTTCCCCCCCAAAAAGCATTTCATAGGGTCGCACAAATTGATGCTTTGCACCAGCATGTGAAATGGCCATGAAAATAACGCTGCAACCAAAAGCCGATTCGCCTTGATGGCCAATAATTATAAGCAGCAGCAGTCGCGGCCAAGTTATCAGAACAGACCATTGCCAATTAGTGGGAACCGTTTTGAATGCTTTGCTTTTACTAAAGCTTGCCACTTGCCACATGCCACTTGCAACCTAAAGTGCATCAAATTAAGTCGAGAATGGCAAATTGCAGCCGCAAATTGTATTTGCTTTTAATGGCACTGAGCGTGCTGCGTGGGTAGGGCTTAGGCATTGGCTTAGCTAAGCCAAAGGTCTCGACATAGGCCAGTCAATTAGCAGCTGTCTTTCTATTTGCTTGCACCGTAACTAGAAGCCAAAAGCTTGCCCTGCTGTCTGCCTTTGCCCTTAAAATGTGATAAAATAAAACGAAATTGCAATTTACTCATGTACAACTTGTACACAATCAGGGGAAGGGGCGGGCATTTGCTCTTAGCATGTGCCTTGTACTTACATGCAAATATGTAAGTCCGACTAAAGAGAAAGCCAAGTGGGCTTGGGAGCCAAATGGCAACTGTGTTTACCTTTCGCAGCTCTGGTCAATATACCTGCATTTGCAATAGCAGCTTATCTGACCTTATAAGCTACTGAAAAAGGGCTACGGGTCATTCGAATGCAGATATATATATTAAACTGATAGACCATAGAAAAAAAATATGAAATTGTCATTAGGCTTCAAATTTAATTTACCTTTGCACATCTGTGAACGAAACTAAAATACCCTAAAGAGATTTGGCCTGGAAATGATTTTGCGGGAATTATTTTCCAAATGTTCCTAAAAGGACCATAGTAAACTGACTTGATGCGCACTAAGAGACATTGAGGACTCAAGTGAAGCTCGTAATTTCTCATTTTGGTAATTAACAATATTTCTAGCGATGATGTATAATATAGTATTTCGATGTTGATTCAACTCATATAGAAGGAGCATGGAAAACCTCGAAATTGATTTAATCAAGATATCCTCATCAACAAAAATGTTTTGCATACTAAAACCAAGTTTCTGGACTATTCGTTTTCGAAAAAGTAATAATAGCGAGGATCACACTTAAAATATAAATTATAATGAATATTACAGTTGATTATCAATGAAAAAAGTAATGATATTGATAATAGTTGTAATTACAATATTTATATTTTCAAAAAGATTGATTATCAAATCTTTTCAGGTTTGGTAACTTCATTTACCTTATTAAATAACGTACAAGGCCTGTGAAGACAAAATGCTGATTTCATCGCAACAAGCAAAACTATTATTCCCTTCCTTTAAGCGGCTTATCATTTCTTGGTTATAATTAAGCTGCAGACACACACTCACACCCACACTTCAAGTAAATGTAAGCCGTAGTAATTGCATACATAATTACAACCAATTTAATTGGTGCGATAAGCACTTATCTCAATTTCTATACACTTGCATGGTAAGATTTCATTTGGCGCTTACGTCTTTACTTTATGCTCGGGAGCAGCAATCGATCGCAGCTCCAGTCACAGGCACAAGGCGGACCTCCCATCCAACACCCCTAGCATTAGCCTTCGACTAAAGTTGGCAATTCCCCAGCTCGTGCCTAGTCACGGGGCAACAATGGTGAAATTAGCATGAGTTACTTTGTATATCCTTTGCGCAAATTTTGACACGTGCAGCCCCCATTGCTTGGGTTGCCATCGATACAATAAAGGACTAGATATTGTGCCCACAAATGTTGCCGTCGAGGATTGCTCAACTTGGTTCCCCCTGCTACCACATTCCATTACGAGTTCTATTCGGGTAAGTAGAATCAACAACACACAAGATGACATGAGGACAAGAGGACGTTGAGGTTGAGCGTTTTTCAGTGTGGCTTCTGTCATGTAGACATGTGTGTGCCTCTAGCCCCTGCGTGTATGTGAATGCGTTTATGTGTGTGTGCGCGTATTTTCGCGTAATTTAAAACCTCGTAATGCACACTTTCGCCTAAGGCATTTTACTGACAATACGCCTGCCAGCACACACACAACCATGCACAACTCTGTCCAACTGTGATAGCGTAGGCTGGTGAGCACGCTCCTCCTCTCTGTGGCGTTCCTTTTTGTTATGTACACAAGGTGGCAGGCAACGGCTAAGCTTTACTTACCACGCCGAATTAAAATCCAGACACGAGACTGAGTCGTGGCAGGGACAAGTGCTCAAACTCAGACTGTGTAAAGTGTTGAGATTTTAGTAGTTATATCATGACTCATTGAGAGAAACGGGGAGCATTTCGAAGGCATTTTCAATATTCATTTACTTTTATTTTCAATTTCACTTTAAACCGCTGACTTGAAGCATGCGAATTCCTGTGCCCGTCGTGTAGAACAAATTGTTTTAGTTATATGCCAAGTTCCATGCAGTAGTATATCATTTTTTCGTGTGCATGCTCTTTGGTTGAGTGAAGTGTTTTGCACCATTTCGCTTAGGCAAACACTGGTAGCGACATCGTCACCGGCAACCATCGAAACCACTTGCCACTCCCTTCGCCGTTGGCAATGGCTGAAAGCAAAGTGACGGCAAATATTCAAATATGTTTTTGATGTGATTTGCCGCCCTCTCACTCAATTTGCTGCGACACTTTTAGGCTGCTTTATGCTCCGTCCATGTTGTTGTCAGCGGCAACACTCCAACTGCTGCCATTAGCGGCTGCAGCAGCAGCAGCAACAACAGAATGAAACACTTTGAAATCGAAGACTGTTTGGTAGCCCTTTCGACTTGCTGAGTGTTGCTTTTCACTTTTCCTAACCGAAAATTGCCAGCGGGATAATTTGCGGTTAGCTTTTGTTTTTTTTTTTTTTATTATTGTTTTTCAATTTTGTCTCTGCTTGATCTGTATATGTATAGGTTGTGTGTATTTTTATTTTCTGGTGTCTGTCGATGCTTGGTCCTGTTCAAGCTGCTGCTGCTGCTGCTGTCACTGTTTACATTGCCTGGTTGTTTTTTTTATCCCGGCTTTTCTTGCCGTTTTCCTTTTGTTTGGGTTTCGGTTTATTTTTGCGCGCACTTGCAAAATGTTCTGTTTGTTTTCCGCAACTTTTTCCACACGCTTTCTTTCTGCTTGCTGGCTTTTAATTTGCACGCCACAATTACCATGGCCACCCCGAAATGCAGCGGCCACAATTAATTACAGTCCTGATATCATGCCACTGCCGCAGTCTCAGTCGCAATTACAGCCGCTCCCGCCGCAGCTGCGATAAAACTTTGCCAAATGTAATTTTAACAAAACCGCATCGCCGCCTGCTCAAGACAGTCAACTTTGGTGGCGACCTCAGCCAGACGCCAGCAAAAGATCTGGGCAAAATCAGCGCTGGTTTGTTTTAATTATAGCAATCGGGCCAAACTTCGTTCCATTCAATGCACCAATCAGACGAAGGACAGTATCAATCTATATTTCGCGATGCTTGATCCTTGGAAAATATATGAGCAGTATTCGCGTGTGGCTGTTGTGGGTTTATCATAAGAAGCTTATGGGTCAACTCTAAGAAATCAGTGTCACAATAATTCTAAAATATATATATATATATATAGATGCTCGTTTTCTTGTATCTCAGAGATAGTTTTGTGAGTTGCACATAAACACATAAAATTGTAGCTTTTAGGTAAATTTGTGTATTACATGTATTCTTTAAAAAAACACAGACAATTTTGTATATATTAGCTTCTTATGTGCCTTTCAAGTACTTAAATATGAAATTAATTTAGTATTCCTCGAATTTGGAGTTTCTTCTCAGATATCTGATACAAACTTATTGATCTGAAATATTATTTTAAGCATATGTCATTGATACTTTTCAATAATACTTATAAAAAAATGACTATTGAAAAAATCGTCCAACGCTACTTAAAAGGCCTTCGAGAAAATTAAAGTGAAAGGGCAAATCCCGGCCACTAACCATTCAAGAGAGCTATAACTAAGTCCATTGGCTGACGTTTTGACATATACTTACATATATACTGAGCCCATTAATATGTCAGTTTTTGGAATTGCAGTCAGCTCGCGCCCGAGTGTTTTTTTTAGCAGCTGCGTAGCTCAGCTCAAAGCTGAGCACCTTAATGCACCTTTTCGATATGTTATAAATGGGGGCTTAAGCTATTCTCTAATGTGGTAGCCGAGGGTCAAGGAGCTGTCGAAAGTGTTCAGGCAGTGGGTGAGTCAGCGTAATCTTCAGCGACCTGTTAAGCTTGTGTGGGTATATTTATGCCATATTAAAGTTGTATCAGAAAGTCGGACAGCGCGTCAGAGGACAATAAGAGGAATTCATAATGGACATAATAATGAAAACACGTTTAGCTTTAAACTTGTTATTAGCTACGTTTTGCTGCTGCTAGAGGAAGCAACGCCCAGGTATTCATAGCAACTAGTGAACACATCCAATCCCCACACCACTTCGGCTTTGGACAATTCCTATTTTGTAGTACCTGATGGAGGTGTGTTTTGTTGTTTGCTGTGTGCGGGCGACGCCCACTTTTTACGGCATTTAATTCTCCAGTGAAGTATTTAATTTTATGACACGTTGTGCACTTGTGTGCGTATCCTTAGCAGCAGTAGCAACAACAACAACAACTACATCGCCATCAACGACAAACAGTAACAACAACGAGAGAGCGCAGTCCGTTGAGTACAACAAATATGAAATGACTGTCATTTCTTGCATTTAGGGGCACTTTGGGGAGTACTTTGCAGCATGTAACACCCAATACTTACACGCACACACACACGCGCACACACATACATAGACTCACCTGACACACACCTTTGTGTTGTTGTGTAGTTCGGCTGAATGTTGTTGGTTATGGCCATGCTTTTGCTGGCATCATTAGCGTTAACGTTATGTAGCATTATATTATGATGTTCAGCTATGATGTTTCTTGTTGTTCAAACTGGGAAGAGTGAAGGCATAGTGTGGGACCACCTGCCATGGTTATCGCATAATTATGCAGCATATTAATGCTTTCTTTATGCCTCACCGCCTCGTCACACCCCTTACATATTCAGTCATATCCCAAGTTTCATAACAACGTCGCTACCCCTTTAGTCGCCGATATTTCCATAACTTCTTCATTTCATTAAAGCTTGTCTGTCTTGCTCATTAGCAGCTCACATTAGACATCAGGCTTCAGACGTCGGACCGGGGGTATTTTCACTTCATGTGCTTGTTTTCATTTCTCAACCCATTTTTGTAAAAAGCTGGGAAAATTATTTCAATAATTCTGGAGAAAACCGAGTTCTTGAGATAACGAATGCTTCAACCTTTTCATTCGCAATTCATTTATTATTCATCTATTATGTTTCTATCTCGGTGGAGCATTCGATGTGTTATTATTTTAATAATTTATCTACACATTTAAGGATGAAGGTAATTAAAATCAAATTTGTTAATCATTCTTCTCGTGACCTGCCCTCAGCCCCACTCAACGATGGCTTGGTTCCTTTTTAAGCAGATAAATTTACACTTTTATAATTTGCACTTAATTAAAACTTTAAGCTGGCCAAAAAAAAAGAAAAAAAACATCGACGCGCCAAATGAAGCTCCACTCAGAACTGAAAAACTGAACGGGTGCATTGCAAATGCTCAAATAGAATTTCATTGCATTTGGCTGGCATCCAAAATAGAGCAAAAGTTGTGCTGGGCTGCCTGGCAGACTTACCGGCCGCCACTTAGTGCCACGTACCGTGCCCTGAGTTCCGCGATCTGCTACCCGCTCCTGGCAGCCCGCACCCTGTGCTTGTCATAAATATTTATGCGCCGGCGTTGCGCGAGTTTGCCAAATGCAATGAGGATGGCGAAAATGAACAGCAGGAAACGTAGATGAAACTAAAATCAATTTGGGGCCTGCTGATAGCAATCGTTGAGATTGAGATTAACGCGACATTGAGCTGTAGCCAAAGCGAATGAAATTTCATAAGGTAAACATTTGCCAAAACAAAAAAAGGAAAAGACGAAAATTACCAATCCATGTATCTTAATTTGCTACAGCGAAAAAATGAATGCCAATAAATATACTTATAAGGACTCGCTCAATTGCAAGTACTGAGGGTTGGGATGGCCGCCTTTTTGGACCAGCCGTTGGGGATAATGCATAAAATTATGTAAATATTCAGAAATTATCATTTAATTTCTAAAATTGTTTATGTTTATGCACGGTAATAAGCAACCGGCAGCAGCCATTTCATCGAGCCACGCCCACCATCAGCCCCCTACTCTCCGCCCAACCATTTTCCCAAAAAAGCCATCAGCCGCGCCACTTCGGCGCACTTCAACTTAATTAAAAATTACTTTACAGACGCCAAATACTTTTAATTATTTTGGGTTCGGCGGTCGAATGCAAAGAAGCCATTGTGTACATTTTAACCCCCCGCTCCACAAACATCCACCATCCCTACCAACCCTGCTCTCCATACAATATGAGGACCAGTGCCAGAAAATTATTGTTGTAGCTGAAAATCAACGAAGGCTGGAAGCTGTGGAGGCTGCCGGCTCTTGCTTGATGTTATTTTTGCATTAAACTGCAAAAAAATATGAACATAGTATATATATATATATATATATATATATTTTAAATAAAATTACCAGGGCCGTCAGTGCAAGCCAGGCCATAACAACTCTTTTGTGTTATTTAGGCAATAAACCAATTTATACAAACCGCGGGCGATGCCATCGACACAGTTGATGGTTGGCTTCATTGATTTTCCATTTGATGTTATACATTTGTTTTTATGATTTGCCTGCAAATCGAAACACTCAACTTGAATCGCGCTCCGTAATGGTTGATTGCACGATTGGGGGGCGCTCCTTCGTGTGCACCTATACTTAGCCCCCCTCCGATCCAATCTCTCATTTATGGTTGTTGTTGGTGGCTTCCCTGGGAAGGGGTCACAGCTCTAGCTACAAATGCGCCACGTGATTCGCATTATTTGCAATTTTGGCTTTTTACGCGCTACTCATAAAGTTAGTGGGGCTTTCGTGGTGGCCTGTTGAGCAGGGGGATGCATTTTCATAATATACAAATTCGCAGAAACTAAAGCGCAATATGCGACATCTAAAAGGCTATGAAAAAATGATATTATTGCCTTGCGTTTCTAAGAAAAATTTTTAAAAATTTAAAAACCAAAGAATTTGCTTATGCTTATCACCATATTTCTTAAATATATTGAATGGACAATGCATTTTTATTGTACATCTCATTTCGTTTCGTTCCAAAGAAACCTTTACTTCTCAAGTTATGTTTTTGCAATAATAAAAACTGAAATACTATTCCGTGTAATCCAATAAAGCCAAGCGGTCATTGCTTGATAAAATAGAACATACGCAGCTTTCTGCTTGAAAACTTTTTCTCTATACCCTGTGCTTAATTGGATTGTAATTTATGAGCTAAAAGATCTTGTTACACCAATTAGGAGAAAGAACTAACAAGCAATGCGAATATTAACGCATCTAAAAAGAAGCCATTATAAGTTTCTGCACTGCACTTGGATGAAGGTTTCCTGATGATAGCTTTGAAACTGAGTCAATAATTTTCATAGAAACTGCAAATATTATATACTGAATAAAGCCGGATTGTCTTCTTGTATACGTTACACCTACCGTTAGAAACTTTTACAGAGTTCAGCCAAAGCTAAGTAGAATATATTTGTATTCATTTCAGTGAACTAACCTTTATTTAATAAGATCTTGATCTTTCCCAATAACTGGCGATAGCTCATCATGCCCATGCAATAAAACTAGTTCGGAGCAGGGTACCGAAACAGTCAAGAAAATTATTTTTAGAGCTGTTTCTTGTTCGAGAGGATCGGCGCACTTGGCAGCTTGCAATATTTTTTCCATTTCTCGGGCTCGTACTTAAGTTGATTGTTTGCTGTCAAGTGTGGAATTGAATTGTTTGCAATTTCCTCTCCTAGCCATTAGATTAAATACAACTGATAAACGATTGCGCTTGTTGTATGCGAATGATTTTTGGGCAACTTTATGACTTGGCAGCCGGCTAAGTGCGAGACTTAAGTCCTTGTTCACAGCTGGCAAAAGGGGAACAAACACTCAACACTGGCGAGTACCTGCCAAAAAAGCAGAAAACAAGGAAGAGAACCTAACACTCAGGTTGCCGGCCAAATGTCGAGCACTTTTAATTAAAAGTAATGTCATACAATTCCATTACACTCGGCCCCAAAATGTGTGCGAAACGCATTTACATATCAAGCTGGCAGCTA
The DNA here is from genome assembly GCF_003285875.2 of Drosophila novamexicana. NCBI lineage: Eukaryota > Metazoa > Arthropoda > Insecta > Diptera > Drosophilidae > Drosophila > Drosophila novamexicana. The sequence continues at coordinate 6,176,294 of NW_020824772.1, forward strand.
GCTGTATGAGTTGAGTAGTCTCCTGTCTCCTGTCGCCTGTCCAACTGCTCCCCTCCCCCCTCCACCATTCACACACTCAAACTCTTTTGCCGCACACTCTGTCATTGCCTATGCTTTGTCATTTGTATTTGTTTTATATCCCTGCCGGCAGCGCACTTCAAATGTGGCCCACTGGCAAAGTGACAACAAAAGTAAATTAATGTGCGTGCATATACATGTGCCCAGCCCCAGCTCGAGCCCCTTGCCCAATTGCCCGTCCCACCCCTGGTTCTGAATCCAAAACCTGCCGCCCCTGCCCAGCATTTTGTGTATGTGGTTTTTGTCGTTGCCTTTACAGGTAATTTATTGCATTCTAACATAATGGAAAACATTTCTGGTAGCCTTCTATTAGACGCAGAGTCAACGACGACGACGAGAACGTGGACGAGGCAAGACATTTACATTAAGTTTATATCCACACACATCAGCTGTCGTCGGGTTGATCACCTGGCCCAGTTAGGGGGCCAACATTGAGTGTTCGCTTCATTTTGGGTATATTAGATTGTGGATCCAAATATAAACAAATTGCCCGCTCATACGTTTTCATTTCATTTGATGCGTTTTGTCAGCTGCGACCTGTCGCCGGCTGACCCCGTGCCCCCACCACTGGCCACTCTACCATTTGGCCAGCCAATGTCAATGGAATCGCTTCCAAGTTGCCATCGATAGCTTACTTAAAAACAAATTGACATTAATTGAAGGCATGCCGACGACAAACACAACTAAATAAATACGACTAACGACAACTGGAATGTGAGGCAACAGCTATGGCCACGGATCCTGGTCATGGTCGAGTGTTGCCAATGGCCAACGGCAAAACCAAAAGCAACAAGCCATCTGTCGATATTGAGGCGGCCGTCCAAGTTTTCAACATAGCAAATTCAATTGTCGTTTGATGCGGCGACACAGCAAGCCGCATCAAGGAGCTGGATTTGTACGGTGGCATGGTGTTCGAGGTGCGGAGAGCGGGTGCTTTGGCATTCACCTGATGAATTTATCACAACGTGTGCTTGCAGCAGAGTCACAAGACACAAGACGAAATAACCGCTCTGCTCCCGTCTGGCCTTGGAGTGCCTTGACTACTGTCGTCGTCTGCTAAATTGGTTTTCTTTTTGTCAATTGGGGATTTCGATTGTTGCAAAAGGCCACAGCGACGACATCGGCATTGAAGGTGGCCAGAAAGAAAAAATGCCAACATAAGTATTAAGTTAAATAAAATAAGAAGAATAACGGCTGGAAGGCATCGCAAGGGCAACCCCCAACCACCAACCCCTAACCCCACGCCCCAACCCAGGCCCAGGCCCAGGCCCAGGCCCAGGCCCAGGCCCAGGCCCAGGCCCGTCAAGACAAACTGCCGGCGCAAAGTTAAGCGCACAAACATCAATGGGGTCAGCTAATGCTGCTGCCCCGGGACCAAACCCCAACACCCGCGCCATCTCAATTGAGTATTGATAAACTTGAAAGCAGAGAACATTTTCGCTTGCTGCTGCTGTCCGCCATTCGCTGTTCCTCCTCCAGGGCAATGAGTAAACAATGACATAATGACAAGTGGCGGAGAGTTTAAGTGATAAATAATTAATTGATTTTTGTTGCAACAATAGCGCAAGGCGCAGACCGGGGAGAAATGAGAGACGAGAATCGGGCAAAAGAAAGCATAAGAAGTTCAAATACAACAACGAGATAAGTTAAAAGGTAGATTAAGATAAATGGCGACTCGTCCCAGGACCAAACGATTCTCTGCCAACTGTCGCCCAGAAGCAGCTGCCCAGAAGCAGCGAAGACATCCTTACCATCGATTCCAATCGCATGTCCTCTATTCTTTTTGTTGTTGTTGCAGCTGTAGTAGTTATTGTTGCTATTTTTAAACACAAATTCACCGTTTTGTTCCTTTGTTCCATAGCAGCAGTCGCATGAGAAAAGTGAGAATTAAGGACCAACATTCAGTCGGCCGCCTGGCGGCTCGTCTAGCCTCTGGGGTGCATTTGGGCAGTTGTGTCCTTTTTTATTTTTATTGGCTCACCGGAAGTTGTGCTATCTATTTCCGCAAGCATTTGAATTTGGGACTGCTATTTTTATTACCCAGGCTGCTTGTTGCAACGCTTCACATAGCCTTTCGCCAATGGATAAAATATAAATAAGTTGAGCCTAATTCCCCAGCGATTCAGTAATGACGTCTTTTAATTATGGCATGAGGACGCCTTCCCAAAGGCGGGTGAAGGGAACTAGAAAACAAAGATTGTATCTAAGTATGTGGGATTAGCCGCGGTTAAAGCTGCCAATCGCAGTCAAAACAAATTAATCAACGAAATTTGTATATATATTTAAGAAATAGTAAAACTCGAGTCAAGAGTCTGAAACATCTTTGCATTATGTAAATCAACTTTAAACAAAATCCTCTGGAGAATCGCTGTCAAGTTTACTAAAAACTCCACATATACATCTGCTCCGTGACTAAAACTTTGACTCCCTTAACACAAAAATATTCTGGATCTAACCATCTCATTGTGCTTGTTGGAACCCTTGTTGAAATATAAATGTTTTCTATTCAATCCTGACTGTCTGCATATGTTACTCTTGACAATCAACTCCATCTATATATAAATTGCCAATCCGCACATGTATTCTATATCTATAAATAACAAGTAAGAGGTTCTAGTCGGGAGCTCCCGACTAGGGGATACCCTGAACCCTCTTCTTCCAACATCAAATGCATATATATATTCTATTTTAGAAGTTATATGTCAAGTTTGGTTACTCTAGCTCTTACTATTTACCAAAATTGCCCAAAAAACAGGATATCGATATATTTTAATCGATTGCTTGGAAACGGAGTAAGTTATCGATTATCGGAAACAAACTCGATCTGCGCGGGAACTAGGAGCATCTACATCTAAAAATTTCAAGTCTCTAGCTCTTATGGTTTCTGAGATCCTTGCATTCATACATACGGACGGACGGACGGACGGACGGACAGACAGACGGACATGGCTAGATCGACTCAGCTATTTATGCGGATCAAGAATATATATACTTTATGGGGTCGGAGTTGCTTCCTTCTGCCTGTTACATATATTTGGCTTTCGCACAAATACAATATACCCTCATACCCATTTTTAATGGGTTCAGGGTATAAACAGATAAACTTCGTGAAAATCGGATGAGATTTGACCGAGTGATGCGGGTGGTAATTTTTGACCCATGTCCATATACAAATCTTGGGGTAAGATTTGGACATGAATTTCGACTAAAAAATCGGTGTCGAGATTTGAATGCCAGATTAATCTAGAGGGAAAACCATGAAGAAAAAGCCAAACTTCGTGGAAATCGGATGAGATTTGTCCGAGTTATGGGGGTGGTAATTTTTGACCCATGTATAAATACAAATCTAGGGGTAAGATTTGGACATGAATTTCGACTAAAAAATCGGTGTCGAGATTTGAATGCCAGATTAATCTAGAGGGAAAACCATGAGAAAAAAGCCAAACTTCGTGGAAATCGGATGAGATTTGACCGAGTTATGGGGGTGGTAAATTTGGACCCATGTCTATATACGAAAATGGGGTAAAATTTGGACATGAATTTCGACTAAAAAATCGGTGTTCAGATTTGAATGCCAGATTAATCTAGAGGGAAAACCATGAAGAAAAAGCCAAACTTCGTGGAAATCGGATGAGATTTGACCGAGATATGGGGGTGGTAAATTTTGACCAATATCTAAGTATATACGAATCTTGGGGTAAGATTTGGACATGAATTTCGACTAAAAATCGGTGTTCAGATTTAAATGCCAGATTAATCTAGAGGGAAAACCATGAAGAAAAAGCCAAACTTCGTGGAAATCGGATGAGATTTGACGAGTTATGGGGGTGGTAATTTTTGACCCATGTCCATATACAAATCTTGGGGTAAGATTTGGACATGAATTTCGACTAAAAAATCGGTGTCGAGATTTGAATGCCAGATTAATCTAGAGGGAAAACCATGAAGAAAAATCCAAACTTCGTGGAAATCGGATGAGATTTGACGAGTTATGGGGGTGGTAATTTTTGACCCATGTCTATATACAAATCTTGGGGTAAGATTTGGACATGAATTTCGACTAAAAAATCAGTGTCGAGATTTGAATGCCAGATTAATCTAGAGGGAAAACCATGAAGAAAAAGCCAAACTTCGTGGAAATCGGATGAGATTTGACCGAGCTATGGGGGTGGTAATTTTTGACCCATGTCTATATACGAATCTTGGGGTAAGATTTGGACATGAATTTCGACTAAAAATCGATGTTCCGAGATATGGGGGTGGTAATTTTTGACCCTTGTCTATATAAGTACAAATCTTGGAGTAAGATTTGGACATGAATTTCGACTAAAAAATCGGTGTTCAGATTTGAATGCCAGATTAATCTAGAGGGAAAACCAAGAAGATAAAGCCAAACTTCCTGGAAATCGGATGAGATTTGACCGAGTTATGGGGGTGGTAATTTTTGACCCATGTCTATATACGAATCTTGGGGTAAGATTTGGACATGAATTTCGACTAAAAAATCGATGTTCAGATTTGAATGCCAGATTAATCTAGAGGGAAAACCATGAAGAAAAAGCCAAACTTCGTGAAAATCGGATAAGATTTGACCGAGCTATGCGGGTGGTAATTTTTGACCCATTTCTATATACGAATCTTGGGGTAAGATTTGGACATGAATTTCGACTAAAAAATCGGTGTTCAGATTTGAATGCCAGATTAATCTAGAGGGAAAACCATGAAGAAAAAGCCAAACTTCGTGGAAATCGGATGAGATTTGACCGAGATATGGGGGTGGTAAATTTTGACCAATATCTAAGTATATACGAATCTTGGGGTAAGATTTGGACATGAATTTCGACTAAAAAATCGGTGTCGAGATTTGAATGCCAGATTAATCTAGAGGGAAAACCATGAAGAAAAATCCAAACTTCGTGGAAATCGGATGAGATTTGACGAGTTATGGGGGTGGTAATTTTTGACCCATGTCTATATACAAATCTTGGGGTAAGATTTGGACATGAATTTCGACTAAAAAATCGGTGTCGAGATTTGAATGCCAGATTAATCTAGAGGGAAAACCATGAAGAAAAAGCCAAACTTCGTGGAAATCGGATGAGATTTGACCGAGCTATGGGGGTGGTAATTTTTGACCCATGTCTATATACGAATCTTGGGGTAAGATTTGGACATGAATTTCGACTAAAAATCGATGTTCCGAGATATGGGGGTGGTAATTTTTGACCCTTGTCTATATAAGTACAAATCTTGGAGTAAGATTTGGACATGAATTTCGACTAAAAAATCGGTGTTCAGATTTGAATGCCAGATTAATCTAGAGGGAAAACCATGAAGAAAAAGCCAAACTTCGTGGAAATCGGATGAGATTTGACCGAGTTATGGGGGAGGTAATTTTTGACCCATGTCTATATACGAATCTTGGGGTAAGATTTGGACATGAATTTCGACTAAAAAATCGATGTTCAGATTTGAATGCCAGATTAATCTAGAGGGAAAACCATGAAGAAAAAGCCAAACTTCGTGGAAATCGGATGAGATTTGACCGAGCTATGGGGGTGGTAATTTTTGACCCATGTCTATATACGAATCTTGGGGTAAGATTTGGACATGAATTTCGACTAAAAATCGATGTTCAGATTTGAATGCCAGAGTAATCTAGAGGGAAAACCATGAAGAAAAAGCCAAACTTCGTGAAAATCGGATAAGATTTGACCGAGTTATGCGGGTGGTAATTTTTGACCCATTTCTATATACGAATCTTGGGGTAAGATTTGGACATGAATTTCGACTAAAAAATCGGTGTTCAGATTTGAATGCCAGATTAATCTAGAGGGAAAACCATGAAGAAAAAGCCAAACTTCGTGGAAATCGGATGAGATTTGACCGAGTTATGGGGGTGGTCATTTTTGACCCATGTCTATATACAAATCTTGGGGTAAGATTTGGACATGAATTTCGACTAAAAAATCGGTGTCGAGATTTGAATGCCAGATTAATCTAGAAGGAAAACCATGAAGAAAAATCTAAACTTCGTGCAAATCGGATGAGATTTGACCAAGTTATGGGGGTGGTAATTTTTGACCCATGTCTATATACGAATCTTGGGGTAAGATTTGGATATGAACTTCGACTAAAAAATCGGTGTCGAGATTTGAATGCCAGATTAATCTAGATGGAAAACCATGAAGTACAAGCCAAACTTCGTGAAAATCGGATGAGATATGACCGAGTTATGGGGGTGGTAAATTTTGACCCATGTCTATATACGAATCTTGGGGTAAGATTTGGACATGAACTTCGACTAAAAATCGGTGTTCAGATTTGAATGCCAGATTAATCTAGAGGGAAAACCATGAAGAAAAAGCCAAACTTCGTGAAAATCTGATGAGATTTGGCCGAGAAATGGGGGTGGTAAATTTTGACCAATATCTTAGTGTATACGAATCTTGGGGTAAGATTTAGACATGAATTTCGACTAAAAAATTGGTGTTCAGATTTGAATGCCAGATTAATCTAGAGGGAAAACCATGAAGAAAAAGCCAAACTTCGTGAAAATCTGATGAGATTTGGCCGAGAAATGGGGGTGGTAAATTTTGACCAATATCTTAGTGTATACGAATCTTGGGGTAAGATTTAGACATGAATTTCGACTAAAAAATCGGTGTTCAGATTTGAATGCCAGATTAATCTAGAGGGAAAACCATGAAGAAAAAGCCAAACTTCGTGAAAATCGGATGAGATTTGACCGAGTTATGGGGGTGGTAAATTTTGACCCATGTCTATATACGAATCTTGGGGTAAGATTTGGTCATGAATTTCGACTAAAAAATCGGTGTCGAGATTTGAATGCCAGATTAATCTAGATGGAAAACCATGAAGAAAAAGCCAAACTTCGTGAAAATCGGATGAGATTTGGCCGAGATATGGGGGTGGTAAATTTTGACCAATATCTATATACGAATCTTGGGGTAAGATTTGGTCATGAATTTCGACTAAGAAATCGGTGTCGAGATTTGAATGCCAGATTAATCTAGATGGAAAACCATGAAGAAAAAGCCAAACTTCGTGAAAATCTGATGAGATTTGGCCGAGAAATGGGGGTGGTAAATTTTGACCAATGTCTAAGTATATACGAATCTTGGGGAAAGATTTGGACATGAATTTCGACTGAAAAATCGGTGTTCAGATTTGAATGCCAGATTAATCTAGAGGGAAAACCATGAAGTACAAGCCAAACTTCGTGAAAATCGGATGAGATATGACCGAGTTATGGGGGTGGTAAATTTTGACCCATGTCTATATACGAATCTTGGGGTAAGATTTGGACATGAACTTCGACTAAAAAATCGGTGTTCAGATTTGAATGTCAGATCAATCTAGAGGGAAAACCATGAAGAAAAAGCCAAACTTCGTGAAAATCGGATGAGATTTGGCCGAGAAATGGGGGTGGTAAATTTTGACCAAAATCTTAGTGTATACGAATCTTGGGGTAAGATTTAGACATGAATTTCGACTAAAAAATCGGTGTTCAGATTTGAATGCCAGATTAATCTAGAGGAAAAACCATGAAGAAAAAGCCAAACTTCGTGAAAATCGGATGAGATTTGACCGAGTTATGGGGGTGGTAAATTTGGACCCATGTCTATATACGAATCTTGGGGTAAGATTTGGTCATGAATTTCGACTAAAAACTCGGTGTCGAGATTTGAATGCCAGATTAATCTAGATGGAAAACCATGAAGAAAAAGCCAAACTTCGTGAAAATCGGATGAGATTTGGCCGAGATATGGGGGTGGTAAATTTTGACCAATATCTATATACGATTCTTGGGGTAAGATTTGGTCATGAATTTCGACTAAGAAATCGGTGTCGAGATTTGAATGCCAGATTAATCTAGATGGAAAACCATGAAGAATAAGCCAAACTTCGTGAAAATCGGATGAGATTTGGCCGAGATATGGGGGTGGTAAATTTTGACCAATATCTAAGTGTATACGAATCTTGGGGTAAGATTTAGACATGAATTTCGACTAAAAAATCGGTGTTCAGATTTGAATGCCAGATTAATCTAGAGGGAAAACCATGAAGAAAAAGCCAAACTTCGTGAAAATCGGATGAGATTTGACCGAGTTATGGGGGTGGTAAATTTTGACCCATGTCTATATACGAATCTTGGGGTAAGATTTGGTCATGAATTTCGACTAAAAAATCGGTGTCGAGATTTGAATGCCAGATTAATCTAGATGGAAAACCATGAAGAAAAAGCCAAACTTCGTGAAAATCTGATGAGATTTGGCCGAGAAATGGGGGTGGTAAATTTTGACCAATAACTAAGTATATACGAATCTTGGGGTAAGATTTGGACATGAATTTCGACTAAAAAATCGGTGTCGAGATTTGAATGCCAGATTAATCTAGATGGAAAACCATGAAGAATAAGCCACACTTCGTGAAAATCGGATGAGATTTGGCCGAGAAATGGGGGTGGTAAATTTTGACCAATAACTAAGTATATACGAATCTTGGGGTAAGATTTGGTCATGAATTTCGACTAAAAAATCGGTGTCGAGATTTGAATGCCAGATTAATCTAGATGGAAAACCATGAAGAAAAAGCCAAACTTCGTGAAAATCGGATGAGATTTGGCCGAGATATGGGGGTGGTAAATTTTGACCCATGTTTATATACGAATCTTGGGGTAAGATTTGGTCATGAATTTCGACTAAAAATCGGTGTTCAGATTTGAATGCCAGATTAATCTAGAGGGAAAACCATGAAGAAAAAGCCAAACTTCGTGAAAATCTGATGAGATTTGGCCGAGAAATGGGGGTGGTAAATTTTGACCAATATCTTAGTGTATACGAATCTTGGGGTAAGATTTAGACATGAATTTCGACTAAAAAATCGGTGTTCAGATTTGAATGCCAGATTAATCTAGAGGGAAAACCATGAAGAAAAAGCCAAACTTCGTGAAAATCGGATGAGATTTGACCCAGTTATGGGGGTGGTAAATTTTGACCCATGTCTATATACGAATCTTGGGGTAAGATTTGGTCATGAATTTCGACTAAAAAATCGGTGTCGAGATTTGAATGCCAGATTAATCTAGATGGAAAACCATGAAGAAAAAGCCAAACTTCGTGAAAATCGGATGAGATTTGGCCGAGATATGGGGGTGGTAAATTTTGACCAATATCTATATACGAATCTTGGGGTAAGATTTGGTCATGAATTTCGACTAAGAAATCGGTGTCGAGATTTGAATGCCAGATTAATCTAGATGGAAAACCATGAAGAAAAAGCCAAACTTCGTGAAAATCTGATGAGATTTGGCCGAGAAATGGGGGTGGTAAATTTTGACCAATGTCTAAGTATATACGAATCTTGGGGAAAGATTTGGACATGAATTTCGACTAAAAAATCGGTGTTCAGATTTGAATGCCAGATTAATCTAGAGGGAAAACCATGAAGTACAAGCCAAACTTCGTGAAAATCGGATGAGATATGACCGAGTTATGGGGGTGGTAAATTTTGACCCATGTCTATATACGAATCTTGGGGTAAGATTTGGACATGAACTTCGACTAAAAAATCGGTGTTCAGATTTGAATGTCAGATCAATCTAGAGGGAAAACCATGAAGAAAAAGCCAAACTTCGTGAAAATCGGATGAGATTTGGCCGAGATATGGGGGTGGTAAATTTTGACCAATATCTATATACGATTCTTGGGGTAAGATTTGGTCATGAATTTCGACTAAGAAATCGGTGTCGAGATTTGAATGCCAGATTAATCTAGATGGAAAACCATGAAGAATAAGTCAAACTTCGTGAAAATCGGATGAGATTTGGCCGAGATATGGGGGTGGTAAATTTTGACCAATATCTAAGTGTATACGAATCTTGGGGTAAGATTTAGACATGAATTTCGACTAAAAAATCGGTGTTCAGATTTGAATGCCAGATTAATCTAGAGGGAAAACCATGAAGAAAAAGCCAAACTTCGTGAAAATCGGATGAGATTTGACCGAGTTATGGGGGTGGTAAATTTTGACCCATGTCTATATACGAATCTTGGGGTAAGATTTGGTCATGAATTTCGACTAAAAAATCGGTGTCGAGATTTGAATGCCAGATTAATCTAGATGGAAAACCATGAAGAAAAAGCCAAACTTCGTGAAAATCTGATGAGATTTGGCCGAGAAATGGGGGTGGTAAATTTTGACCAATAACTAAGTATATACGAATCTTGGGGTAAGATTTGGACATGAATTTCGACTAAAAAATCGGTGTCGAGATTTGAATGCCAGATTAATCTAGATGGAAAACCATGAAGAATAAGCCACACTTCGTGAAAATCGGATGAGATTTGGCCGAGATATGGGGGTGGTAAATTTTGACCAATATCTAAGTATATGCGAATCTTGGGGTAAGATTTGGACATGAATTTCGACTAAAAAATCGGTGTTCAGATTTGAATGCCAGATTAATCTAGAGGGAAAACCATGAAGAAAAAGCCAAACTTCGTGAAAATCGGATGAGATTTGGCCGAGATATGGGGGTGGTAAATTTTGACCAATATCTATATACGAATCTTGGGGTAAGATTTGGTCATGAATTTCGACTAAAAAATCGGTGTCGAGATTTGAATGCCAGATTAATCTAGATGGAAAACCATGAAGAAAAAGCCAAACTTCGTGAAAATCGGATGAGATTTGGCCGAGATATGGGGGTGGTAAATTTTGACCAATATCTATATACGAATCTTGGGGTAAGATTTGGTCATGAATTTCGACTAAAAAATCGGTGTCGAGATTTGAATGCCAGATTAATCTAGATGGAAAACCATGAAGAAAAAGCCAAACTTCGTGAAAATCTGATGAGATTTGGCCGAGAAATGGGGGTGGTAAATTTTGACCAATGTCTAAGTATATACGAATCTTGGGGAAAGATTTGGACATGAATTTCGACTAAAAAATCGGTGTTCAGATTTGAATGCCAGATTAATCTAGAGGGAAAACCATGAAGTACAAGCCAAACTTCGTGAAAATCGGATGAGATATGACCGAGTTATGGGGGTGGTAAATTTTGACCCATGTCTATATACGAATCTTGGGGTAAGATTTGGACATGAACTTCGACTAAAAAATCGGTGTTCAGATTTGAATGTCAGATCAATCTAGAGGGAAAACCATGAAGAAAAAGCCAAACTTCGTGAAAATCGGATGAGATTTGGCCGAGATATGGGGGTGGTAAATTTTGACCCATGTCTATATACGAATCTTGGGGTAAGATTTGGACATGAATTTCGACTAAAAAATCGGTGTCGAGATTTGAATGCCAGATTAATCTAGATGGAAAACCATGAAGAACAAGCCAAACTTCGTGAAAATCGGATGAGATTTGGCCGAGAAATGGGGGTGGTAATTTTTGACCCATGTCTATATACGAATCTTGGGGTAAGATTTGGACATGAATTTCGACTAAAAAATCGGTGTCGAGATTTGAATGCCAGATTAATCTAGATGGAAAACCATGAAGAAAAAGCCAAACTTCGTGAAAATCGGATGAGATTTGGCCGAGAAATGGGGGTGGTAAATTTTGACCAATATCTAAGTATATACGAATCTTGGGGTAAGATTTGGACATGAATTTCGACTAAAAAATCGGTCTTCAGAATTGAATGCCAGATTAATCTAGATGGAAAACCATGAAGAAAAAGCCAAACTTCGTGGAAATCGGATGAGATTTGACCGAGTTATGGGGGTGGTAATTTTTGACCCATGTCTATATACAAATCTTGGGGTGAGATTTGGACATGAATTTCGACTAAAAAATCGGTGTCGAGATTTGAATGCCAGATTAATCTAGAGGGAAAACCATGAAGAAAAAGCCAAACTTCGTGGAAATCGGATGAGATTTGACCGAGTTATGGGGGTGGTAATTTTTGACCCATGTCTATATACAAATCTTGGGGTGAGATTTGGACATGAATTTCGACTAAAAAATCGGTGTCGAGATTTGAATGCCAGATTAATCTAGATGGAAAACCATGAAGAAAAAGCCAAACTTCGTGAAAATCTGATGAGATTTGGCCGAGAAATGGGGGTGGTAAATTTTGACCAATATCTAAGTGTATACGAATCTTGGGGTAAGATTTGGACATGAATTTCGACTACAAAATCGGTGTTCAGATTTGAATGCCAGATTAATCTAGATGGAAAACCATGAAGAAAAAGCCAAACTTCGTGAAAATCGGATGAGATTTGACCGAGTTATGGGGATGGTAAATTTTGACTATATACGAATCTTGGGGTAAGATTTGGACATGAATTTCGACTAAAAAATCGGTGTCGAGATTTGAATGCCAGATTAATCTAGATGGAAAACCATGAAGAAAAAGCCAAACTTCGTGAAAATCTGATGAGATTTGGCCGAGAAATGGGGGTGGTAAATTTTGACCAATATCTAAGTATATACGAATCTTGGGGTAAGATTTGGACATGAATTTCGACTAAAAAATCGGTGTTCAGATTTGAATGCCAGATTAATCTAGATGGAAAACCATGAAGAACAAGCCAAACTTCGTGAAAATCGGATGAGATTTGGCCGAGAAATGGGGATGGTAATTTTTGACCCATGTCTATATACGAATCTTGGGGTAAGATTTGGACATGAATTTCGACTAAAAAATCGGTGTCGAGATTTGAATGCCAGATTAATCTAGGGGGAAAACCATGAAGAAAAAGCCAATCTTCGTGGAAATCGGATGAGATTTGACCGAGTTATGGGGGTGGTAATTTTTGACCCATGTCTATATACAAATCTTGGGGTAAGATTTGGACATGAATTTCGACTAAAAATCGGTGTTCAGATTTGAATGCCAGATTAATCTAGATGGAAAACCATGAAGAAAAATCCAAACTTCGTGAAAATCGGATGAGATTTGACCGAGTTATGGGGGTGGTAAATTTTGACCCATGTCTATATACATATCTTGGGGTGAGATTTGGACATGAATTTCGACTAAAAATCGGTGTCGAGATTTGAATGCCAGATTAATCTAGATGGAAAACCATGAAGAAAAAGCCAAACTTCGTGAAAATCTGATGAGATTTGGCCGAGAAATGGGGGTGGTAAATTTTGACCAATATCTAAGTGTATACGAATCTTGGGGTAAGATTTGGACATGAATTTCGACTAAAAAATCGGTGTTCAGAATTGAATGCCAGATTAATCTAGATGGAAAACCATGAAGAACAAGCCAAACTTCGTGAAAATCGGATGAGATTTGGCCGAGAAATGGGGATGGTAATTTTTGACCCATGTCTATATACGAATCTTGGGGTAAGATTTGGACATGAATTTCGACTAAAAAATCGGTGTCGAGATTTGAATGTCAGATTAATCTAGATGGAAAACCATAAAGAAAAAGCCACACTTCGTGAAAATCTGATGAGATTTGGCCGAGAAATGGGGGTGGTAAATTTTGACCAATATCTAAGTATATACGAATCTTGGGGTAAGATTTGGACATGAATTTCGACTAACAAATCGGTGTTCAGATTTGAATGCCAGATTAATCTAGATGGAAAACCATGAAGAAAAAGCCAAACTTCGTGAAAATCGGATGAGATTTGACCGAGTTATGGGGGTGGTAAATTTTGACCCATGTCTATATACATATCTTGGGGTGAGATTTGGACATGAATTTCGACTAAAAATCGGTGTCGAGATTTGAATGCCAGATTAATCTAGATGGAAAACCATGAAGAAAAAGCCAAACTTCGTGAAAATCTGATGAGATTTGGCCGAGAAATGGGGGTGGTAAATTTTGACCAATATCTAAGTGTATACGAATCTTGGGGTAAGATTTGGACATGAATTTCGACTTAAAAATCGGTGTTCAGATTTGAATGCCAGATTAATCTAGAGGGAAAACCATGAAGAAAAAGCCAAACTTCGTGAAAATCTGATGAGATTTGACCGAGTTATGGGGGTGGTAAATTTTGACCCATGTCTATATACGAATCTTGGGGTAAGATTTGGACATGAATTTCGACTAAAAAATCGGTGTCGAGATTTGAATGCCAGATTAATCTAGATGGAAAACCATGAAGAAAAAGCCAAACTTCGTGAAAATCTGATGAGATTTGGCCGAGAAATGGGGGTGGTAAATTTTGACCAATATCTAAGTATATACGAATCTTGGGGTAAGATTTGGACATGAATTTCGACTAAAAAATCGGTGTTCAGATTTGAATGCCAGATTAATCTAGATGGAAAACCATGAAGAAAAAGCCAAACTTCATGGAAATCGGATGAGATTTGACCGAGTTATGGGGGTGGTAATTTTTGAGCCATGTCTATATACAAATCTTGGGGTGAGATTTGGACATGAATTTCGACTAAAAAATCGGTGTCGAGATTTGAATGCCAGATTAATCTAGATGGAAAACCATGAAGAAAAAGCCAAACTTCGTGAAAATCTGATGAGATTTGGCCGAGAAATGGGGGTGGTAAATTTTGACCAATATCTAAGTGTATACGAATCTTGGGGTAAGATTTGGACATGAATTTCGACTAAAAAATCGGTGTTCAGATTTGAATGCCAGATTAATCTAGAGGGAAAACCATGAAGAAAAAGCCAAATTTCGTGGAAATCGGATGAGATTTGACCGAGTTATGGGGGTGGTAATTTTTGACCCATGTCTATATACGAATCTTGGGGTAAGATTTGGACATGAATTTCGACTAAAAAATCGGTGTCGAGATTTGAATGCCAGATTAATCTAGATGGAAATCATGAAGAAAAAGCCAAACTTCATGAAAATCTGATGAGATTTGGCCGAGAAATGGGGGTGGTAAATTTTGACCAATATCTAAGTGTATACGAATCTTGGGGTAAGATTTGGACATGAATTTCGTCTTAAAAATCGGTGTTCAGATTTGAATGCCAGATTAATCTAGAGGGAAAACCATGAAGAAAAATCCAAACTTCGTGAAAATCGGATGAGATTTGACCGAGTTATGGGGGTGGTAAATTTTGACCCATGTCTATATACGAATCTTGGGGTAAGATTTGGACTTGAATTTCGACTAAAAAATCGGTGTCGAGATTTGAATGCCAGATTAATCTAGATGGAAAACCATGAAGAAAAAGCCAAACTTCGTGAAAATCGGATGAGATTTGACCGAGTTATGGGGGTGGTAAATTTTGACCCATGTCTATATACGAATCTTGGGGTAAGATTTGGACATGAATTTCGACTAAGAAATCGGTGTCGAGATTTGAATGCCAGATTAATCTAGATGGAAAACCATGAAGAACAAGCCAAACTTCGTGAAAATCGGATGAGATTTGGCCGAGATATGGGGGTGGTAAATTTTGACCAATATCTAAGTGTATACGAATCTTGGGGTAAGATTTGGACATGAATTTCGACTAAAAAATCGGTGTTCAGATTTGAATGCCAGATTAATCTAGAGGGAAAACCATGAAGAAAAAGCCAAACTTCGTGAAAATCGGATGAGATTTGACCGAGTTTTGGGGTTGGTAAATTTTGACCCATGTCTATATACGAATCTTGGTAAGATTTGGACATGAATTTCGACTAAAAAATCGGTGTCGAGATTTGAATGCCAGATTAATCTAGATGGAAAACCATGAAGAAAAAGCCAAACTTCGTGAAAATCTGATGAGATTTGGCCGAGAAATAGGGGTGGTAAATTTTGACCAATATCTAAGTATATACGAATCTTGGGGTAAGATTTGGACATGAATTTCGACTAAAAAATCGGTGTTCAGATTTGAATGCCAGATTAATCTAGGGGGAAAACCATGAAGAAAAAGCCAATCTTCGTGGAAATCGGATGAGATTTGACCGAGTTATGGGGGTGGTAATTTTTGACCCATGTCTATATACAAATCTTGGGGTAAGATTTGGACATGAATTTCGACTAAAAAATCGGTGTTCAGATTTGAATGCCAGATTAATCTAGATGGAAAACCATGAAGAAAAAGCCAAACTTCGTGGAAATCGGATGAGATTTGACCGAGTTATGGGGGTGGTAATTTTTGACCCATGTCTATATACAAATCTTGGGATGAGATTTGGACATGAATTTCGACTAAAAAATCGGTGTCGAGATTTGAATGCCAGATTAATCTAGATGGAAAACCATGAAGAACAAGCCAAACTTCGTGAAAATCGGATGAGATTTGACCGAGAAATAGGGGTGGTAAATTTTGACCAATATCTAAGTATATACGAATCTTGGGGTAAGATTTGGACATGAATTTCGACTAAAAAATCGGTGTTCAGATTTGAATGGCAGATTAATCTAGGGGGAAAACCATGAAGAAAAAGCCAATCTTCGTGGAAATCGGATGAGATTCGACCGAGTTATGGGGGTGGTAATTTTTGACCCATGTCTATATACAAATCTTGGGGTAAGATTTGGACATGAATTTCGACTAAAAAATCGGTGTCGAGATTTGAATGCCAGATTAATCTAGATGGAAAACCATGAAGAAAAAGCCAAACTTCGTGAAAATCGGATGAGATTTGGCCGAAATATGGGGGTGGTAAATTTTGACCAATATCTAAGTGTATACGAATCTTGGGGTAAGATTTGGACATGAATTTCGACTAAAAAATCGGTGTTCAGATTTGAATGCCAGATTAATCTAGATGGAAAACCATGAAGAAAAAGCCAAACTTCGTGAAAATCGGATGAGATTTGACCGAGTTATGGGGGTGGTAAATTTGGACCCATGTCTATATACGAATCTTGGGGTTAGATTTGGACATGAATTTCGACTAAAAAATCGGTGTTCAGATTTGAATGCCAGATTAATCTAGAGGGAAAACCATGAAGAAAAAGCCAAACTTCGTGAAAATCGGATGAGATTTGACCGAGTTATGGGGGTGTTAATTTTTGACCCATGTCTATATACGAATCATGGGGTAAGATTTGGACATGAATTTCGACTAAATAATCGGTGTTCAGATTTGAATGCCAGATTAATCTAGAGGGAAAACCATGAAGAAAAATCCTATATCATATATATATTCTATTTTAGAAGCTATATGTCAAGTTTGGTTACTCTAGTTCTTATTATTTACCAAAATTGTCCAAAAAACAGGATATCGATATCGATTTTTATCGATTGCTTTAAAACGGAGTAAGTTATTGATTATCGGAAACAAACTTGATCTGCGCTGGAACTAGGAGCATCTACATTTAAAATTTCAAGTCTCTAGCTCTTATAGGTTCTGAGATCCTTGCGTTCATACATACGGACGGACGGACGGACAAACAGACGGACATGGCTAGATCGACTCAGCTATTTATGCTGATCAAGAATATATATACTTTATGGGGTCGGAGTTGCTTCCTTCTGCCTGTTACATATATTTGGACTTCGCACAAATACAATATACCCTTATTCCCATTTTTAATGGGTTCAGGGTATAAAAATAATTATGCATTTTTAGCTGAAATAAACTCAAGGCGTTTTGTTAAATGATTTAGTCGTTGTATGTATTTGTCGCTACTGACGTATTTTTGGAGTCGGTGCATAGATTCTATAGTATATTCGAGTTCGCTACTTAATTGACCTTTGAACAAAAGAGCTGGAATAATTGTGTATACCAATGTATCCCACGGCGTGTGCGTAATATTGTGTGTAATGTCAGTGCCTGTTTAGCGATTGTAATCTCGTATAATAAAGCACATACAGAAATGCAGGTGACACAGCAAATGGGCAAAAAGTCTGGGGCTTTACTGCGTCGTCGGCGGCTTTTCATTAATTTTGGACACGCAGACCCTAAGTCCCTACAACGCATATAGACTGGGGGCGTGAGCACACACACACACACGCCCCCTTTCACGTCTAATGTTTTCATGTAAGCCAGACACACATAAATGCGCGTGCGTGTGTATTTGTATTGCTTGAAGTCAGCTCCCAAGTGAATAATTTGTTATCAGCGCATAATCAACGAGACAACAAACCAACTCAGGCCGCTGCCGTCCAGAGCGCATGAGAAGTAAACAGAGAGTCACCGAAACCCACCTACACCAACACAAAAAAAGCAAAAAAAGGTGAGGCCCTGGCAATTTTACTTAACGCTGCCACGCATTTGGGCACACACACACACACACCCGCACACACACACAGCCACACATCCATATATGAATAAGTATGTAGATATATGCGTGGAGAAAAAGGCTGCCACCATCAAAATAATTACGATACATGTCGACATGCATGCACATGTACTGTATTTGTGTAGCATTGTTGTTGTTTTTGCTATTGTCGTTTTTGTTGTTACCGCACTGAGTGCGTTTATGTGTAGCAATGCGTGTGCACAACAACAAAAAGTCATTTAGTTAAAAACCTGACTTTTTATTTGCGCAGCGGGCAGCCCCCAAAGTTCAGCTGGCACCCTGTCCGCGTCCCGTCAGCGACCCAACCGTTGGGCTTGTCGGGATTTGCGGGGTTCTCGGGTCTCTTCAGGCCAGCCAGGCGTTGAACACTTCATCAACTCATCAGAGCGCGCCCTTTTTTGCATGTCCTTAACCGTTTAACGTGGCTCCGCCACGCTCATGAGCTGCTATTTGTTGTTGGCACTCTGGATGTGGCATGGTTTTTTTTGTTGTTGTTTTATTTTTTTTATACTTTATATATATGCGTTCCTAGTACTCAGGCGCAAGCCAAACATAAAATACACAAAATTACTCTTATGAAAATTAATAAGTTGACTTTCATTCTGCGCTCAGGCTTTCTTCAGAGCGTGCGGATAATATAAGTGCATACATTTACGTGAGTAACTGTAACTGTGTGCATATGAATGTGTGTAAGCATACATACATATTCCTGTCTATACCGATAAGTATACATGTTTATTTATATTATATATATGACCTCTTTTTGTTAGCTTCATTTGAACGCATTTGCTGGGTATAATAAAAGTAATTGAAATTAAAAGTAAAGAAACGTGTTGCATGTTTGAGTGTGTCTGTGTGAGCGTGTGTAAGCGTGTGTGTATGTAAATCAGTCGGTATAAATGTGTTTGTATGTATGCGCACTTCGTTTGCTTCTTTAAATTAATCCCTAAAGTAATTAGAAGAATATTCCAAATGAGTTCGAAAAGCAGACGAACAGCCAGCGAGGCCATCGATGACAGTGATGGGCACGTGTCCTCGTGACACGAGCATACACAATGTGAGACGATATGTTCGCAACCAGTTGGCAATTTGAACGAAATATTGTTAACGTATTTCGCAACTCTAGTGCTTTTGTTTAAACAAATCCCACACGCGTCCATCTCCAAGCACAGGGGAAGCGGCCAAATGAGCAAAAGGTTCGTGCTAAGTGCAAATTCTGTACGCGGTTTCGAAACTTAAGCACCAGGGCAACGAGAGAAAAAGCGGCAAGGGTTTCGAGGCCAACCGAACGACCCCGAAATAGAGCGTCGTTTTGCTTCTTAGCTCCTTTAATTTGCAATATAATTTTTGTAATGTATGTCAAACCAAAGGCTTAAATATTAACATAAGAAATGTGACATGATTTGAAAGGAGCAAAAACAATTAAAACAGATTTAAATAAATTTAAAATATACAAATTAAATTTCCTAGAATTTTATTTCTGTTTTCTTCAGAATCATTTCTCAATTAGCTAATGTAACAATCTAATGGGTTACTGGCGCAGGTGGGACTCATTTTGTGATCTTAAAAAGACAAAATATACCAACCTTTTAGCAGTTAATTACTTTTTTCCAGCTTTTAATTTATTTAATGATATTTAAATGGGTATCGTAAACGGCATTTCACATAATTATTTTCAATTAGATTTATTAAAAGTGAAAATAGTAGTATAAACCTGAGGCATCCTGCATATATCCAGAATGAGTGACAAAAGTGAACTATGTTTATAATTTAAGTTTGATAAATAGATTTCCGAAATATAGTGAAGTGGATCTGATAATGGGATCGAATTATAGCCAAATTCCTGTAACTAGATTAGAATGAGTCAAAAGAAGGGTTGATTGTTAATTGTGTTAGACAAGTGTGTTAGCTGTTAAGAGGCTTAGCTGAGGTTGAGGCTGCATTCAGTCCCATTAAAAGTGCGCGGCAAATACCACCCAATCCGCGTATACAACTGAATTAAACGGTGCGGCAATGCGTGTGGCCGCACACGTCGCAGTTGCCACATGTTTCCGGCTTATTTACCTTAGCTGTTAGCTGCGGTGTCCTGCTGCCTGCGGGTGCTGGCTGTTGCCTATTGCAGAGCAAGCCAAAGTTCAAATGCAGCGAAAGTTGCATTGGCTGAAGCCTGCCACGCCAGTGTCACAGTTTTTGGCATGCTCGTAACTTTCCAACAACAACAAAAAAAAAACACAAAAATGAAATGACAGAGGCAAAAAGTTATGACTGTAAGCGGAAGCGGAAACGTTTTGGCAGCGTGTGAAATGCCGAGCAGCCGAAAACTAAAATGTCGCGCTGAAAAAGTTATGACTGTCGTTAATTTCGAGCCGACGTCTCGTATGGGAGCTGAGATTGTGAACTGGAAAATGGAAAATACGTTGCAATTTGAGTTTGCGATTTAATTCAATTTCCCTTTGGCCTCTGCTAGCAGCACAATATTACGTATACGCAGCATACGCCTTAAGCTTCTCGCACTCACACACACTGACACTCACACACACACACATACCTATTGCATGTGACAAATAGCTAAAGGCTTCCATGGCGGTGTTTATCTACTGCATTAGAGAACAACCACCACAAAGGCCGGGTAATTCCCAAAACGGATGCTCATAATGAAGACACACCGACCCTGTCACACACACACTGGCACTCACCCACACAAGCACACACAATGCAACTGGCCACCCCAGATAGCAATGCGACTACTACTCGTAATGCCAATGCTTATGTCTGCGGGAATTTCGACGGCGCGCATATTCGCAAATTGACGGCCTTTTGCGCACCTTGTCCTGGCTGCCAGAGAGCGGGCAGGGTATGCGGCTCAAAGGCCGCACGAGATGGGCCGTGTGGCAGGAGGCGTGGCACAGTGTCAGTCGCCAACTTCCGCACAACATTTATCATATTTTGGTTGGGCACAGAGTCGCTCGCCAGTTCAAAGTCCAACATTAAGTTCCAGGTATTTGCAACTTTTCGACAAAGGATTTTTGGCTGCAATCGCGGCCATAAATTATCCGCTCGCCACTGCGTCCCGGTGTGCCGCTCATGTTGTTGTAACTTTTACTTTTGTTGTAGCTGCTGTTGTTGTGTGTACTGTGTCTACTTAGCGCATAATTAGCTGCATGAAGTCTGATAACAAACGCACAGCGGTGCAGAGGGTGTTGTATCTGTACGATGAGAGGGTGCCAAGGGTTTCCAAATCTAGGCAAGGCGTCTAAAGTGGCGCTCAAGCGAAAAATGCTCAAATGATGAATGTGAAAATAATGAACCAGCTGAAAATGCAACGGAATTAGCGGCATATAGATGGAAAAGTGAACGTTTATAGGTTTGAGAAAGATCAAAACATTGACTAAGACACAACAGCTTTATAAATATGCATTATATATTTAACTACAAAGGATATTCCGGAGGTGCCATGAAAATTACGTTGGAAATGTAATTACAGCGAACTTTTTTGTGTAATTCGCACATGCTTCAAATTTATACAAATGTCAACCACGTGCTAAAAATGCAGACTTTTTTGTTTTTGAAAATGCTTTTTTTTTTTTTTGATAATAATAACAAATTTAATAAACATATACAAAAACTGCCAACTGCTTCTGAATTTGAACCGGCGACCTCTCGCTTGTCAGTCCGACGCACAACTTTATGTCGTTGCCGCTCGTTGATCAACGTTCGGTAAGTCACTCATTCAGTCGGTGCAAACACTTTTATAGATACCTATTATTTAAGATATACCTAGCTTAAGCAATTCACTCTTTTCGGCTCAACTACACTCAGAGCTTAGCCCGAAGTATTACTCTTTGTTTTGAAGGCTGCAAGCCCATTAAATTTTTGAATATACATTCTTGATATATTTAAAATTTAATTGTTTCATTTCAAGCATCTGTCAGAAGCTAACATTTTAAACAATCGCATATCCATTACAACCCAAGTAATTCGATAGGCATTAAGAAAATAAATAAAAGATAATATAAGCAAATAAAAGCTGGCAAGATTCAGAGCTCGAGAGGAATCGAAAGCAGGACAGCAATGACACAAAAGCATGGAAAAGGCGTCAAACAACATCAAGGATTGAATGAATTAAGGATTTTTCTTCTTTAAAATTGACTATAACAGGGCGCACTGAAGTGTATACCTCTGTGTGTGTATGTGTTCGTACTTTAAAAGTTTTTCTTTGAAAAAACAAGCGGGAAGTCATGTGAAATCAATTGTGAGTAAAGTATCAATAGAAATGCAAACTCATACGTGTGAGTAAGCATGCGTCTGTGTGTGTACGCGTTTGTGTATGTGTGTTGGTAATACATTAACGCGCAAGTAGTTGTAGCATTAAAAGGCAATAATCATAATCAGATTTTCTCTTCACATAAACCTCGTGAAGTGGCAAAGCGTTGTGGCGGCACTTGGGCGCATGTAGTGAAAGCTTTGCAGGTTGCAAACATTCTGCGTGCCACATCAGAGTGTCGACTCAAATAAATAAAATCCAACGGCCACATAGAGCAAATACAAGTTATATGCCGAGAGGGAGGGAAAGATGCAGTGCGACACAAATATTGTAATCATAAATTTTCATAAACAATTTCGCTTGCTGGCAAACGGAGAACGTTTTGTGCGACTTTGTGCAAGCGTTCGCGTTTGCATTCGCATCCGTAACCGCATCCGCATGCTGGCTCGGGACCGGGTCCATGTCCGGGTGGAGACCACGACATTTATAATAATTAATTGTGCGCAAATATATGCCGGCAGTGGTCAGCGAAGGCCGCTCCTAATGAAAGGCGCTGCGCCATGCAGACTGTGAGTTATTTGTGTCTCGCGTCGCACATGGAGTCGCATGCATTGCAATGAAATGTATAGCACTTCTAGCCCTACGGCCTGCTCTAACTCCAGCTCCTGTTCGGTCAGTGGTCAGCGAAGGTGCACGCCGGCGCTTTAAAGGCGGGTTGGAAATGGTACGAAAAGCGTAGCACACTTTTGTGCGCAGCGGAAGCTGTTGTGGACTATCTTGGGCGCCATCTTTTCGGAGAGTTCGCGAGCAACGCAAAGCCAACAAATTGCAACATTTATTCTGCAAGACGAATGGCCGCTTGACAATTTATATGTGTGGCCATAATTTTGGCCCGGACTGCTAATGGGCAACATACCCGTGCTCCCAGTAAAGGCAGGGCCAGCAGGCAACTGGACAGCTCATAATAGCCTAAAATTAAAAACAGTCACCAGATACCTTGCCCCGGCCAAACACTGTAGTAGGCACACTTCACTTCTGGGGGCTACGTGTGAAATAAATTGCTAAATAAAATGAACGAGCATACACACACGGCGACAAATGAGGCAGCCACACAAAAAAACAGACAACACAAGAGCGGAATAGACGAAAAAAAGCAATTAAAAACGATAAAAATAAACGGAAGTGACTTTAATGGCGGCAGCCAGCATTTAATAGTCGTTAAAGAAAGATTGCCCCTTGGCTGCCAGAACCGGAATACTTAGGTATAGAGCAAAAGCAATTTGATGACCTTACAAGTGATATCAAAAACTCGTATATACCTATTTTAGGCGTTTTATATTAATAAATTATCGAACGTAATGTCGCATTGGGGAACACTGTCGGGTTCGGGACAGCACTAAATAGCCCACAGACTTTGTGTAAACATCGCACTTCTCCAGGGTGTTCACTTTAAGAATACATAAAAATGTATGTAACCTATAAAAACAAACATTTTTGACCTTATCTTAGTTGGTTAGGAGTTTTAAAAATGTAGTCTTTCGAAAATAACCGAAAATAAGCCAAAGAAAAAAAATAAATTGTACAATATTGAAAATGTGTTTCAGTAAAATCGTTTATCGATAGTCAGCCTCAGATATTAACATATTAAGAAAGTGAGATTAATTAAACCAATCTCAATCGTGTTAACTATTGTACCGTTTATTGTCAAAGTAGATTGCACATCAATATAATTCTCTTGATCATCACAGTCTGTCATAAATTATATCATTATTCAGAAAATGTTGCCTATACCAAGGTTATATTCGATGCACTATAACAACGGCCTACATAGGCAAAACATTATTAACATGCAAGCTAAATCGATGACAAATAGATAACATTTTGAAGTAAAAACATTTATATGTACATACCGCTTGTCCATAGATCAAAAGCAAGCAATTTCCATCGGGATCCAGGGTATCTTGCAATCGAAAACACAAATTTTTTTTTACTTGGTTCTATAGGTTATGTGCGCCACTTTATTATGCGTTACTTTTGCAACTGTGGTCAATTTCGTAGTTAATTTTGAATTGTCAGCGAGCACGTTAGGCTGCCCAGCTGGATAGCTGGCTGTCCAATATTATCGCCGTGGCAAGCACATTCCTCGACAATTAACACGCGAGCACACTTAAGCAAACTGCGTCGACAAGAGGGCAGACGGCGACGAATTGGCTGCGTAAATGGCGACCACTTCGATAAAACTATTCGATATGCAATGTCCTGGGGGGCAGTTCCAATTCCCTGTATAAATATGTGTGTGTTTGTGGGTTTTGTTATGCTTCATCTGTCTGCCCACGATTTGATTTATTTGGTTTTTTTGTGTTTTAGCTTTTCGTTGCTTTTGCTTGGCAAGTCAACCCTGTAAGCCTGAACACCTGTTGTTGCCCCAAGTCTTCCCAACGACTTGCGTGTGCCGGCGCCTTTATTTTGGCCACAAATTTAATTGCCTTTTGTTTTCGTCATCGTCAACATCGTTTGTACGCAACACTTATTTACATTTTGTTAACATAAACAATGCGTAAAAGTTCGATGGCTTTGGCCAGCTGCGTGGGCTGAAATCTGGGTGGGGTATAATTTTGATTGACCGCGTTTGTTGCGACTCTCCCGTGCTGACCTGCTAATAAGCTGCTCAGTTCGGTTATTTTGCCCGCGGCTTGTTCGTGGAACCGGTCAGGAAATTGGCCATTGTTGTACCTAATGCCTCTGCTTAAATATGTATGTGAATGTTAGTGGGTGTGTATGTGTATGCTGCATACATATAATTAATGTGTAGCATGTAAATATTGACAAGCCCACGCATTTCGCCTCTAGCAAACACCGAAAATTCTTACTTCTCGTAAAAGTCAATTACAACGCAAATTAATTTTCAAAAGCCCAGCGGATATTACTTTAAAGGTGCGAAATCCTTTAAAAGAACAAGCCCAGTGGAGCGTGAATCCTCTCATCCGTTTAACAGTTCCAGACAAAAGTGACAAAAAAAAAAACTAAATATATTCTCAATTTATCCCAACTTATTGCGGTGTGAAAGCATCTAGAAAATTGCGCAATTTCCTGTGCCTGCAGATAGCCAGCACTATGGAATGCACATTGCTCAGTGCATATTCATTAAAACAAAGCTGAACCGAACTTTCCTGCATTCCCAATTCCAATAAACATGTATAAACACACAGACAAGCACGTACACAAAATGGGAACAAATGCAAGTATAAATAGAGACTAATTTATGCTTTTTGTTAAATACAAATATTTGGCCAAAATACAAAATTAAATTATATATATATATATATATATATATATATATCAACTATTTGCTGCAGTCCGCTCTGAGAAGTTTTCTTAATTAACACAAAACCGAAATTGAAAATTTAGTTCTAAGTTCATGAACTCTGGCAGCTTTTAATGTCAAAGAAATTCTTTGCTTTATGATAAAGCGTATTGTTTATCTAAGGTTCATTATATATGTTATTATACATGTATGTTATGAACGCCACAAGAATACTTGCTTAAATATGTTGTTAGTAATAAAAATGCTTAAGGTTCCAAAAGTGTATTCAAATTCAATTGCGCGTTGCATAGCTTTTTCTTCCAGTTTTTTCATCTGAATAATAGAGATATATTGTAATGGAAATCCTACTCATGCCTAATTTAGCCCGAGTGTTCCTTCTACATGAAATTTATAAACATAAAAGCACAAATTATGTGCGAATATGAATATAAAATCTATTTAATCAGATGATGAACTTAAGACTTGACACAATTACAATTTGGCTTCGATTTCGTTTTGCATCAAGTACTTTAGGGCTATGGCAAAATGCAAATACAAATTAATTCGAAAAAAAAAAAATACAAAAGCTAAAGCCCTGTGTCGCCTGCAGCAGCAACCGTAACAACAACAACGACAAAAACAACAACATACTGCGCTGTTAGCTAGCAGACTGAGAAGTGAACTTGTCGTTGTCCTCGTTGTGGTCGCCATCGCCGTCGTTCTCGTTGTCGTCAATAAGTCAAAAGTTGGAATTTCATTATGTCAGCCTAAAAGTAGGCAACGCATTTGGCAGACAAACAGCCACAAAACTCAGCGTCACGCGGCGGATGGCTGATGGCAACTGAAACTGAAACCAAACGCTGTGCCATTGGCTGTAGTCCTGCTGCACACCAACCCACCCAGAACCGGAGCCAGCGCATGGCCTGCGTCCAGCCCCGCCCACTGCCCGTTTTGAGCGACAGCATGCTCGGCAAATTTGTCATTTTGCCAAATGTCTAGCGGTGTAAGTTGCTGTACGACCACAACGACTCTGAGGCGGATTGCGAACCACTTCGCGACGGCAACAAAAAATCGACTGCTCGCTGCGAAGCAAATAAACTTGAATAGTGGAAGACACACTCAAAACAAACGCACATCGAAAAATGCTCTGAGGCCAACTCAATTTTAATGCCTCAATTATAAAGTAAATAATCTTATACATAAACTGAATTCAAATATATATCTTTACCATTACTGAGCTCGAGTTTCAGTTCCCATTTTCGCAAAATATGTACATTTCAATTACAAATAAGTTTAACTTTAACGGGTTTTTCCTTGAAGTGTATTCGCTGACATTGGTTGCCATTTTCGCGGAATAGAAAGTGAATTTCATGTTGCAGACACGAGTGGAAAATTAATTTCTTCTTTTTCGCACGACATTTAAATTTCAAATTGTCAGTTTCTTTGAAAATATACATATGTGTGTGTGTGTGTGTGTGTGTGTGTTTGTATGGGCGTCATCAACTGTGGCGACAGCAAAACAATTAATTTGATTTAGATCGGGAGGCTGCTATTGAAACGATACCCCTTGCGGTTTGTGCATGGCGCGTTTCATTTGAAAAATGCATGGATTCAGTGACAAGGTCAACTTCAAATTATCTAAAAAAGACACAAGCAACAGACCTACTCTATGCCAAATACGTTCCATCAGCAAATGTCTTGAACACTTTCTAAAGTGTCACTCGTTAGTTATCGGATTCTCATTTGCAAGGAACAGGAGGAAGAAACTCACTATTAAAAGGCTAGCATATGGTATACAAGTACAGGCACAAGTAATTGTCAAATCAAATGTATCTGGCTCCCAAAGCTTATTAGATTAACACTTTGTATGAAATTTTGAGACTTTGGATGATAAAGACAAGCAGTTAATTAAAATCCGGTGCATGGCTAAGGCAGATAGCTGGCTCTACTTCAGTTATACACTACTCTTTTTGAATGGGTACAGAGCATATGCTCGTATATTTTTTAAATACGTTAAAATACCCGCCAATGCTAAGTCAGTCTCTATTTAAGTATATCGGACAAGCCAAGGCAATCACCAGCAGTGCTGTCAAGTGTGCTACGCATCTTACACTAAATCGAAGCATTATTGTCGCAGTTGGTGACAGAGACAACGACAACAAAAATCACAACAACAACAGCAACAACAACAGCATCAACAACAAAAGCAGCGAGAATGAAAATTATATGCGCGAATTCGTGGGATGGGTTTCGTTTGAATGGGGTTTGGTCACTGGCAATGGAGTCGTAAAGTCGTAAAAATTATTTTGTGACAAATCGTCCGCGTACGTGCGCCTCATTTAAATGCGAATACCCTCCCACCGAAATGATATTAACAATTCAACGAGCAATGCGTAGGGTCTAAATTTGTGGGGTTTATGCAGGGGTGCGGCGGTACGGGCTTGTAGCCAGTGCGGGTTCAAAGGCCAAGCCCAAGTCAGAGCCGCTGAAAAGTGTGCATCAAACTATTTCAACTATTTGGCCACGCACATGTTCTATGCCCCATGCCATATGCACCCTGTTCGCTCTCCCTGTTCACCACTTAGAGAATGCTAACAACAACGTGACATGGCTGAAAAGAGCGCGTCGAACCACACTGCGAGTGATGTAATATGCTACTGAGCAGGGGCAGGACTTGGACTTGCTTAGCGTTAGCTAAGCTGTCGCCTACATGTCGTTCTGCATGTGTTATGAGCCGGTGGCTGTTGGTTGCAAGGAAGTGGGAGAGAGGTTGCTTTTAAATTGGCGCGCGAGGCAAAGACTGTGCCGGAGTTGTGCGTTAAGCGGTAAATTGCGTGCAGTGGAAAATGGAAAATTGTGCGTGAAATGTACAATACACATTTGCATTGCGTGTCCATGTCTATGGCCAGTTCAATTGCCGCCCCTCCTTCGACGGCGGCTACTCGTACCAGTGTGGCGCGCCCGTTTTACTGTGCGTGCGTTAGTGTGTGTGTGTGTGTGCAGCAGTGCAATCGGGTACGATATTCCAGCACCCTTTTAAGCAAATTAAGCATAAGAACACAAAGTGGACGCCATTATGTCGCACTGCGTCGCCCTAGCTGTCCTGCGTTGCGGGCCTTGTGCCACGCCGAGAATTTAGCTATAGCGACAGCGTTTTTCGCGTTTGCAACTTTCTAATTTATTTATCGTCCACTCAAAAATGCACACACACAAGCGCTAATAAACACGCTTACACACAAACACACACACACATAGTCGTAGAGCGAGTGCTTTATTTGTATTTGAAGTGCGTGTAAAAGTACTTTTGGTTTTTATTGTTATTGCCACTTTTGTTGCTGTTGCTGGGGTTGTTGTTATTGTTTGTATTGTTTTAGTTATAGCACTCTCTTAGCTTTTAGACGTGCCTGTTGTAGTTTTTTTTAGCCAGTTATGTTAAATTCTACATTTAGTTCTGCTTTGCACGCACCCAAAAAGCACACCCATTACGATCTCAGCCTGGCTTTTAAGCGGAGGTAAATATGCACACGTATGTACTTCAATATAACCATAATCATCCGGTGCAAACTTTCGATCGAAAGCTCGATGACTTCAAAGTAAGTAACACAAAAAATTGCAACAAATGATTGGTTGGTTATTAAAGTCTAGATTTATGAAAAGTTCATTTTTTCAATGGATTTTCCGGTTTATTTGCCCAGTTATGTTTCTTTAAGCCGCTTTCAAATAATTCCTAGACTCATTCCAGCCCCAAGGAATCGGATATATGAAACCTTTCCCCTAAGATATATTCGCATACCAGTAGATTCTCCAAGCAACATTCTCCCTTAACCCAAGCAATCTATTCCATGGAAAATATACAGAAAATTATTTTCACCGTCGCCAAAATACGACAAATTCCTAAATTAAATGCATAATTCATACTTAAATTGAACGATTTAAACGATATTATTATAATTATAAATACTGTTCCTCTTTTTCTAACACACAATTACTTAGTAAATAATACAATCAAATACATACTTTCTATTATTAAGCTTAATGGCTTTGACGATATAGCTGCCATGTTAACATATATCTTGTTTTTTTATGGTTATAATTTCGGACTGAGGACCGGATCTTGTAAATCAAGAGTCGGTAGCAAAGTCTGCTGATGATAGGTTCTCGAAATGCCTAAATAGACAACCCGCCCACGCTTTGTGCGTATACTTTGTTGATGTTTCTCTTTACTTACTTCCAAACAGGCCACTAAAATCAAATCATCATTTCCCAAATCATGATTTCGGTTATGTGTGACAAATGGCCAATGTTTACTTATCAACACAGTTTCACTTTAACAAATTTTCGGATTTAAATACATTAAAATATTCGCAATTCGAGGATGCTGTTGCTAAATCGAGAATGCAAACAAAAATATCTTATTTCATTATAGAATTATTGACATTTCCTCCAAATGGCCCATTCATCTGTTTTAAAAACAGCTCAAATTGTAGTATATATTTGATCGTAAAATTTAATTGATTAAAAATGATCGCCGATTCAGTATTTCCCACAGTTGTTAGACCAATAAAATTCCAAATTAGGTTCGCACTCAATAAAGTGTCAAACCTATTACTGCCCTCATATCACTGCTTGGGTATATCAAAAAGGAACAACAAATCGTCAACATTTTCGACTTGTTTCGGCAATTGTCTCAATGCGCATTTAATTTAACCAAAGCGAATCGTGTTTCCATGTCGTGGCCCACGACTATTGGGCACTGTAGAATGCCTCCAGTGCCTTTGGCAAACGATGCGTAACGGAAGTTTGTCATTTATACCATCTGGGGGTAGGCTGGGTATGGAGATATACATTGACGACGCATTGATTAGCGCGTGTCATTTGCCTATCAAAAAATGCCATAAATTGGCTGTGCTAAAAAAATCGGCAGCAAAAACTCAATCAGAAATATGGGAGAATCAACGAAGAATATCAATATTTTACAGTCACTTAAAATGTCTATATATGCGTTTATGTAAGGTACATTAGCAGCGATTGCACAATAAAAAGGGTTAAATAAATCAATAAAAAGTGGGCGAGGCCTCATGTTGTATACGCAATTTAATAGCCGCAAATATTCGTGTGCCGTCTGGCAGCGGGGCGTCTGCCCGGGGCGAAAATAACAAAAGCCAAATAATAATCGACACCTCGCATAGGTGGCAACATTTCAAATTGTCACCGAAACTATCACGATAATTGTTTTTCATGTCGACATTTTGTTGATTGATTTTGAGGGCTATTGTGTGGGCGTGGTTTCGGCTTTGACTTGGGGTATTATGCAAAATGTTTCGTGTTGGCAATGCAAAAGGATAAAATGTTTCATATAACTTGACTGACAAGTTGTGACTGCTCGTAATTGATTAACTTTGATTCGGAATTGCAGTGCAGCGAGGGTTCTTTTTGGATAATCCCCTGGCATGGACATGTGTAAGCACCTGGTATGCGCTTGTTTAACGAAAATTTCAATTAAATTCTTTGCCACAGGTTATGTGATTGCAATCTCGAAAATGCTGTGGCACTTTTGGTAGAATTTTGAAAAACATTTAACAATAAGTTATTTATGTTCTTTTTAAAAAGCTGCCTTACGGCTCAGATATGAAAAGTGGTAAAGCGAATGGGCAAAGGCAAAACTTCTTAGCCAGAAGCATTTTATTAATGAATGTATTGCCGAGTGCTTGTGCGTGCGTGTGTGTGTGCGTGTGTGTGTGTGTGTGTGTATAAGTGTGTGTTTATTTCTGTATTCATGTTTGCCACTTGACTGCTCACACAGCCATGAGCTTGCTTGTGAATGTGCTTACATATTCATAAATGCATAAATTGAAGGTAAATTCGCAAAGAAAACATTTCACATCACTTTACATTAAAACTTTGCGTTTCTCTCGCTCGCTCCACTGCTGTCTCTCTATCTCTTTCTGTGTGCTGCCATGACCGAGTATTTTCTTACGGCCACCTGCCACGCCCAGCCTGCCCACTCCATACCTCTATTCTATGTTGTTTGCTTTTAATTTTCGAATTTTTGAAATAATGCCTGCAGTTATTTGCTTAAGTGTGAGTATAAAAATCAAGTATACGCACTGATAACGTACCATTTTAGTCCATTGTACATCTGCTGCTTTTACTCTCGGCAATAGCTCAGTATGCAAGTGCATGTGTTTATGTCTGAGTGTGTACTTGCAAAATCCAGGAGTTAATATATCTTCTTCACAGTAGTGCCAGTGGCTTAGGCAGCGTTTTATATGAGGGGTACCTCTTGTTTAAATATTGCTTTACAACTAAGAATTCCCAAAACTGAATCAGGCATTTTTGCCTCCTATGTAATTTTGTGTTTTTAAGGTAAATTAAAAGGAAAAAAGTTTTCCATTATATCTCTGCACCCTTCTACGCCAGCTTTGACTTTGTTTAGCATGCGTTTATTGCTTAGTAGACTTTCGTATGGCTTTGGGCAGCTACTATCACGAGTATTTGCACAAAGCGATGCTGTTATTTCCATTATATGAAATACGAATTGCCAATTTGACTATTGGGTTAAAAAGTGCGGAAATTGCAAATAAAAACATCAATTACTTCATTCTTACAACCATTATGATTTCACTTAACGCAGTTCAAGTTCATCTTATAAGTATGAAACAAAAACAAATCGTGATTGAGAGAGGTGCTAGAGAGAGACAGAGAGAAAGAAAGAGAGAGAAAGAGAGTGAAAGGAAAGAGTTAAAAGGGTGGAGAGCAAGAAAGTTGTCTTGCTATATGACAAGCAAAAAATTGACGCGCCGAACAATTCACAACCAAAGCAGACAAAGAATGCGAAATGCACAGCCAACTAATCTAATTAGGCAAACATCAAGCTATATGCATGTATGTGTGTGTGTGTGTGTGTGTGCTTGTGCGCCATCGTAAAATTAGTTTTATGACAATGCATAAAAATGTTGCATTAAATTAATGATAAAATTAGATGCTAAAGAGTCTCAACGAGCCGTTGCTGACCATCGCAACCATCCCAACTATCCATTGCCAACGCCAACTTTTGCTCTAACAGTCACTGACTACAATTGACATTTATGGCGAGCTGGCGTCCTCGCCTAATCGAAATAAAATGCAATTAATTGAATTTATTGTTGCATTTGTCGGGGCGGCTTCATTAATGTCAAGGCAAATGACTGGCAGTAAATACCAGAGCCAATCGCGTGATGCAGAGCCCTCAAAGGGCCGTTCAAATTGGGCTTATTACGCGTATGCGTACCAATAAAAACTTGCGTAGGATCACAGTGTACACTTGTTATAATGGACTACTGGGAAGAACTTATAAGGCATAGATAAAGAAAGACGAAAAAAGGTAAGGTGAAGCATGTGGCAAGTGCCAGTTTGTCGACAGGTCCTGCACGGCATAGCGACAAGTTTATGAGCTTTAAAATACACGTATCCTATCACCATAAATCATGGGTCAGCCGCAGCAGCTGGAGGCACAGCTGGCAGGACGGGTGACCAGACACATAACCAGGAACGAGATGAATGTCCTTTTTGCCACGCAATGCAATTTTTAAATGTATTCGAAATATTGTAACATGGCAACTGTTTGGAATCGCTTTTAGCTGCCTCTGCTTATATTAGCTGCCCAACACACACGCACACATACTCAAACTCGCACATATATATATATAGCTATATGTATTAACTATTTGTCCCGATTGCAGACAGATGGAATATTTTCAGTGGCTTTTGACTTGTGCTTTCCATTGGCATAGAGTCGTCATCCGGCTGGGCACTTCCGAGTCTCATGCTCCTTTGAGACCATGGCACATTGACACCGGAAGTACCACAAACACACGCATCCATACACACACACACACACATAGCCCAGTGTCAGTTAGCAGTCGTCTTGGCAGCTTTGACTTTGGCCAGCGGTTGCTGCTTTATAGCTGCATAGCTCCGTTTAAAATATATGTGTATATTATTGCGTTATCCGACGAAGTTTTTTATATTGTTTGTATTGCAAAGGACATTGGCATGCGACTTGTGCGTGCGACACATGCCCCAGCCATCTTCTGATTGCACTTTCTGTCACTGGACATAGGTTCTTTGAGGTTGTTTTTTTCTGGTTGGTGTTCATATCTATATTAGTGTTTTACATACTGAACAGCATTTTGTGCTGTGGTTAAGCTTTAGAGCTTTATGAATATCATCAGGGCCGAAGTCTAAGCTAGTGCATCAGCCATCAGAGATGTATGACACATTTGCACCCAAAAAGAATCCTTACGTCGTTTTGGATTTGCGGCTATCAACTGTTTAGCTCTCGAGTAATAAATGTTGTGGGCGCATCTGCTGTCTTGGCGTCAACTTAGCTCGTTATTTTCCTCCTTTTTTTTGACATCACATCCAATTGTAAGCAGCATCTATCTTTGGAGCCACATCAACTGACCGAGTGCCGCCTGCCCAAGGCCTGAGTCCATATGTGCTGGCATCGGTTAAATCCAACAAATGACACAAAACTGCCAAGCCGAAATCACTATGAATGTCACTTGGGTTTCGTCATTCGACCAAAGTTGTCAACCGTCTTGCGCCCGCGCACGTCCCCCAACACCTGCGGTCTCAACGAATTTTGACAGGTGCCATTATTAGTTCAGCACTCTGACATTTTTCTGCTCTAGAGAATCCTATTGGGGTTTTTCGCTTTGTTTTTGCGCTCGCAATGCGTTCTAGAGTTTTTATGACCATAAGAGTTTTAGTTCTCAGATGGATGACAGCA
Source organism: Drosophila novamexicana (assembly GCF_003285875.2). Lineage (NCBI taxonomy): Eukaryota > Metazoa > Arthropoda > Insecta > Diptera > Drosophilidae > Drosophila > Drosophila novamexicana. The sequence goes on from NW_020824772.1 coordinate 6,210,888, forward strand.
ATAAAAGTACACACACTGGCACACACGGGCACAACCTTGACGTGGTGTGGCCATTTTGTCACACGAACACACATTGCTCATACGCAACGTTGGCCACAGGCTTCCTTGCTTCCACTGGCCTCGTTGGCTGCACTAATTAAACTTGTGCTCGGCTGTTATTATGGCTGCATTGCATGGCATCGGTTAATGTGTGTTACACGACATACCCGGACACCCAAGCAGCCAAGCAGCCACGCAGCTAAGCAACCACGCAGTGGCGCCTGTTGGCCGACCCACCTGACGCCCACCTGTTTTTATGCCGCTGTCGCATTGTCTTTCGAGGCCTTCGAGTCTGGGCCCCATAAAAAAGGTCTGTGGCGAGCACGTTAAGCATTTATGTGTGCGCATCTAATTAAAATAATTTCGCATGGCAATGGCACTTCAAAGTCTAAATTGTCCTTATGGCTTATTTCGTTTCAACTGTAAACACACAAACACACACACACAAACAGACAGCATACCCCAAGGCGCTGCGGCTGCGGCCAGGTACTCTCTGGGGCAGGAAGCCAACAACATCAAGGGACAACATTAAAAGCGCGTGTAACGCAACGCAGCCAACTATTTGCGCACAATGTCTCGCAGCCCGCCTGCATCGCCAGCGTCCAGCCATACAGATATGTAATTATAATATTTTTTATTAGCTTATCTGATACGCCAACAACAAGAAAATAACATAAATTTACTTGCCGCTGCCTGTTTCCAGGTCCTTTTGATTCGCCTGGGTCCGGTCTATTAAAATAAAAAAACCAGCATTGAAGTTGACATTATCGGACTGTTCACGGCGATGGTCAAATGCTCTTTCCAAACTAAAATGAAAACTAAGGAATACATATATGAAAAATGAGAATAAATAAAGTTAGGCCTTGCAAGAAAATTTAGCACAAATATTCTAAAAACTGTGAATATTTGTTATTATGTCTTCTTAGTAACCCAACATTCTTATGTTGAATGAGTGCAAAATTTATTGAAATTTCTTTGACTGTCTTTGGTTAGTTGACTAAACATTTTAATTTACTCCCAACTAAAGGGTATCTGGGGAAAAAACTTGTTATTTTTAATGCACATTTTATAATAAATTTTAATATATGTATGTACGTTGGTGCGTCGCACAGGTAAGGTATACCAATTTAGAGGAAGAGGCACATTGTCAGAGAATCTACAACAACATAAACAGCAACAGAAACAACATCATTTTTTCTGCTCAAAGCCAAGCAAGGTAAGGTGAGCCATGAGCTTTGAGCCCTGGCTCGAGCAGCAGTTGATAATATAAATGGAAAAACGAAAGGTCGACATTTATTATGAGGCTTTATCAGTAAAGGACATTTGTTCTGCTCCATGTTACGAGCTGGGGATATTTGGCTACTTGTAGAGCAGCCGGATAGCCCCAAAGCAAGCTATGCACCGCTTTCCGCACCGCCTCCCGACAATGATTGTCCGTGTTACTGGCGGACTGCAGGATGTCCCTGCTGTGGTCGGTTGTACTGGCAAGGCGCGTGTTATCCTTGGGGTGGCATCTGTATCAGTTAGTGGACATGAGCGTCCGCTAATATGCCATTGGGCAATATGGCTTTACGTGGCCGCAACTTACCCCACAATCATAAAATGTGAACAACAGAGGTCCTCCATGGCATTAACCAGCCTCCAACAACTTCACATTATCTTCGTGATTCACTATTTATTCAATTGATCAAATTGCCCAATTAGAGTTTTTCTTTTGGTCCACGGCACTTGCGCTTTTATCGAATCAAGTGAAGAATTACCTTTTCGAACCGGCGGCATTCAGTTGTCAACTGAGCACATATGCTTTTGCCGACTGTGTACTACCACTAACTGCTGCCCGCTTAGGGTGTCTTATCTGCAAGTCGGATATGCAGCCACTCAGGAGGGAAGCTGCTATTCGAGCTGGCGCACAGCATGTGGTCGCCAGTGAAAGCAGCCAGGCCTTGCTTGCTGTGCCGGTTCGTGCCGTGCTGAGCGTCAAAATCTTTAGTGCTTTGCTATTTGCGCATTTCCGGTTTCCGTTGCAGTTGCACGTCTTCAACCAATTCCCATGCCACCACAGATACATTCTTTATATGCAGCAAATATCCTGCTATGCACCAAATGCTTTTTATTCCACTGTCGTGCACGTTGTCGCTCCAGCTAGACGGTGGGCGACCAGGCGATGGCTCCATGCATGGGAATTATTAACTAAACAGGCGGCATCAGCACCAACAGCAGCACCGACAATAGCAGCAAGGACACCACACCGTTAAGGTAATGCACGTTATGGCGTCTGCATGCCAGAATGCAGCATCGCTTCGAGCCCCAGTTGATGGCGTCCATAAAGTCTGCAAAAATATTATGATGTGTGCATTGTTTGAAGTACCCGCCCACCTGCGCAGTTTATGCGTGTATATGTGCGCCCAGGGACTTGATATGTATGAAAAGCTTCAGCACCAGCAACAACACCAGCTTCAGCTCCAGCTCAATGGCCCCAAGCCCCTGGTAAACCAATCGTTACTTTTTATGTGGCAAGCTTTAGCCAATATTTTCAGTTGATGCCATTTGTGAGCCGCTAGCCCGCTAAGCTGGCAATGCCCAAAACAACTCCCCATCTGGCCATGGCTACGCTTCGGTTATGCAAGCATTGGCATGATTATTGAAAAACTATTAACAATATGTAATGCAGAATAATATACTTATATCCATAAGTTAAAGAATTAAGAGTTAATTTATAAACATCAAAACTTTTAAGGTCTTCGAGTTAAATTTAGCAATTGTACCTGAAATTTGTACTTTTCTTAAAGCTTTTCAACTACGCACTCGTAAAAAAAAATCAGCTTATATGCGCACGTTTCAATAAAACTTAAAGGGGGGAGACGGTCGGCGAAATCAAACTCGAAATGTAAGTAAATAAAACATATTGTTTGTTATATAGGAAGACATTTTGCAAAATTGCCATGATTTGCAATGCAAATCAAACATAGCGCCATTATTTCACATACACACACACACACGCGCGTACTTACACGATATGTGGAAATAAAAGTGAAACCTCGGCGCATATGTTGCTTCAAAGACCGCGAACATCTGTCTGGCAGTCTGTCCGTTGTGCTTGAAACCATTGCGATAATAACGCACACAGGGAGCAGAAGTGTGTGCGCGTGTGTATGAGCTGGTCTTAACCTGCGGCGCAACGCGAAATAACAACTACAGAAAAACGGCAACAGCCGTGGCACAAAAACAAGACTGAAAAAAAAAAATAAACAAAAAATAGCAAAAAATATGTTTTATACATTTTCCTTCACTTTGCATTTTTGCGTTGCTCGCTGCTCGCTGCTCTGTTCCCGTTGCTCCTATTACCGGCAGTTATCCGGCCCCCAGTACGATGCCGGCCGCGCAGTCCTTGGCCCCGCGGCAAGCAATTGCCTTAACTGTGCGTGTTTTCATTGCGTTGTCTTTTCTTTTTTTATTTTTGTTTTTGTAAATTTTTGATTTGTTATTGTTGCACGTGTTGTCTTTTGCCTTTGTTATGACAATTTATGCCAGGCGGGAAACCGAGCAGTTCAACAAGATCAGGGGATGTTGTTGGCAGCATGTTGTTGTATATACGCCCGTACTTATAACAGATGCACATTATTGTATATATACACATCCTATGCACACACACTTTTCACATAAAACTTACCTGAAAACATTTTTGACTTGGTGTCAATTATGCGAAAACACACCTAAAACAACACACATCCGGCTGGAGAATAATGTGAGGAATGTAATGTTATTAAAGTAGACTCAATACACTCATGGTTATTCAATTAACTTTGAAATAAAATGCAATTTTCATTGTTATTTTTACAAAATTTTTTTGCTTGTTTTATTTGTTTTCCTTCAATATATTTATGTATACATAATATAAGTTTTTGTTTTTAGCCGTTTATTTTAAATATTATATTACGTGTTACTTCTATTCATCATTTCTATGTTGCAATAGTTGTTCTTCATGTTGTTTTTGTTTAGCTTTGTATATTTTCTTAATGCTTCTTCTCGCTGGCAACTCATCGACTCATCGAGGTCCTAACTTCTGTGCTGGCCCTTTATAATTACATTCGAACCTCATTTTGAGAAGCCTGCATTTTTCGATTTTCATTGTTTTCCTTTCTTTTTTTTTTGTATATAATTTGTATATTTCGCTTGCTTTTTATTTGGTTTACTCTGGCGCGTTGGTATACAAAAAACGCGACCAAATTTTTGTTTTTTTTTTTTTCATTTTAACTATAAATATTTTCTTTCTTTCAATTTTGGGTTGCTATGCTTAATTTGATTAACCTTTTAATATTCGTTACGTTGTTTCACTTGTGATTTCTTATGAAAACGACATTTTGTATATATGTATGGATGTGTGTGTATGTGTATGTGTGAGTGTGTAGTTATGTAGTTATGCTTGATACCATAAATATATATATATATATATATATATATATATATATATATATATATTTATATAGATATATATATATATATATATATATATATATATATATATATGTGGAGCATCGATAATAAGGACATTTTTTGTATGCTGCGTTGGTTATGGGGACAATTCGCTCTTTTGGGGACTGACCTTAAAATTTTTAGGACTGGAATGTCTCTTTTGGGGACTTTTCATAATTCTTCATAATTCTTAGTTCTTAGAAGAAACCTAAGGGTTAATAAAAATAACAATACCTTTTCTTAACATTATCCAACCAGCACTTTGCCTGTACCTCAAATACTATAATTTTTATATTATCTTAAAGTTGGTCCACTTTATGGCGAGAAGATTTTTCGGGAACACAGATTTTAAATGCGTTTGCTGACATCTGCATAACTATGATGTAATCTGATTAGGTTTATTTTGCATGCATTTGATCATTAAAAAAGAACAAAACACAATTCGTACGCTAGTTCTCCCATAATATATGTTTTTTACTAATATGTATATATCCTCATTTGGTCGATGTGGCAACTCTACGAAATGAAAATGAAATGAAACAAACTCCATTTAGGGTAACGTGTTTTATGGGGACTCAGTTCCCGAAATACTCTCAGTATATAACACAAAAATTGTTCGTTATAATGTACTTTATATATAAGGTAAGTTTTAGGGACAAAAACGCAACGTGTATTATAAGGACACAGGAACGATGAGATTTGGTCCAGTTCACACTTCAATTTAGTAAATAACAGTCAAATAGCTGTCCCCAAAAACATACTGATTTTATATAAATATAGAGACTCATATATAGAGGTTATGAGGACTAGGGAACAGTGAATTTCGATAAAACTCACTAAACTAAATAAATATAACGCGAAACCACATAAGACTCAGCAATATTTTATTAAATTTATACATTTTAAATTTAGTGGCAGACTGGCTTAATTGAAATTAAGAGTCAAATTTATTTTGAATGTAGTTTTGGATCACTTTAGGTTAAAGTAAAATTAATAATGTGAATTAACATAAATGACGTTATTAAATACATGCATTTAAAATGAATTTTTTTTTAATTCCAAAATTTTTTAACATAAATTAATATTAATATACGAAAAAGTATAATCCACTTATTTTAAATATGGTCAACATATTTATTATTTAATCTATTTGCGGAGTTCCTTGATTTAGCCTTGCGCTGATTATCTATCCATGTTTTTACTTGCGCCGGTGTCCTACATTTTAGATATGTAGAATTATTTATAACTGTGTTGCATTGATTAAGTGACGGCAATCCTTTAAGCGACAACAGGTCGCCAAAAGCCTGGTATATTTCTTCACGCTCTTCATTCGACCACCGGTTTCTTATCGTTTTTCCAAATGATGATCCTGTTAAATAATAGAGTTTAATACAATTTAGTGTGAAAAAGAATAACGTTTTAGTAATATAGAAAAATATTAAAAACTTTGCAGTCGGTTGCAACCGTCGCAATACTCAATCATAGACCAATAACAGATTAATACAGCCTACCAGAACAATTTATTAGGTGATATCAATTTTAAACATTCGCCACGCACCCAGTCAATCGTAGGCAAACTAATTTTTATCGATCTTCAGAGTAGTCCATCAATAGTATTCATGAAAAAGTTAGTCAAGCTCTAAGATTCTGTAAGATTTGCGATTGTGCAATTTAAAACGATTTTTAGGATTTACAACGCCCCCAGTGGTCGTCATTATATAATTGTAGCACTTTACCTATCGTGGATATATACGTGTATATATTTCAAGCCCAAAGTTTCTAACTTCAATGGGCCCGCAAAATAAGCACGATATATTTTTTCACTTTGCGAATGAGGATAAATAGGACAGACTAATCGCAATGCATGTAAGCACGTGACAAAAATATGTAGGTTGCAATTCAATACTCACTACTTGGACGCTTTCCTTTTGCATTGGATTTTTCTACAATTTCATCATCGGAAATATTAAATTCGCTTTCTGATCGCTGTTCAGAATAATCTGATTCCGAATCCTCTAAAGGATCATCTGCAAAATACATTTTAAGTATAATGTAAAAACATTGACAATAGGGCTTATTGGATAAGTAATTATTAGATAAGTTAAAATATTATATTCTACACAATAACTACACTTAGTATCACTCACAACCTTGATGAATATATTTACTAACTTTCTTTTAACTGATCAAGGGCTACTGTGTTTTCATCCTCAACATTATTTCCAAGAGCTGCCATAAGCATCTGGGATACTTCGGCAATCTCCGCTACTGTTACAGGGATTCTGTAGATTTCTTTGTGTATATCTTTATGATGACCCATAAAATTGGCAAGCCTATCAATTTGGACATCTTCGACGTTAAGCATCGATGTATAGGTAGCTAAATGCTTTCGAAGCATCGTTCCCCTTAAGGCCCCTGGGCAGCGAGCCCCACACTCCAGGGCAAATCTTTTTAGAATGGGGCAAGCCCGTACATACTGCTTTGCTAAAGGCTTGGCGTTAGGCACGCTAAATATGTAATCATTATTTTTCTTAACACCAGCTCTTTTACGATATTTAAGAATAGTTTCAATACAATACTTGTCAAACGGTGTGAGCAGCACTGGCACAGTTCGATTTAGTTTTCCACGGATAGTCAACCTTGTGTATTTTTGAGCAATTTCTCTAGTTTCTTTCGTGAGACGGTCGAAGTTTTCTTTATCCACATTTTCATCGATGGCGTGGCCTGTTAGATAGTTCTCAATTGTTAGTCTTTCAATTTCACCAGCTCTACGGCGGTTAAAAATTTGAAGGCCAATTAGTGTGCTTTGTATTAACGATGTCCATGACAAAAAATCAAACTTAATTTTCAGCACACTAAGAGAATTTTCAGACTTTTTTATCACATAATCAAAAAGTTTTTTGATGTCTTCTTTACATGGTAAGATAGTTGGTAGAGCTCTCTTTTTCTTTGACTGATCTTCTATAGCTTTTTTGTTTATAAAAAGAGGGATTTCGGTTTCCCATATTATTTTTTTTTTTTCATGATTTTGTGTTTTTATGCAATGAGTCCATAATATTTTTGCGCACTTTTTAATTAAAGTTGTAAGGTTCGTTGCGACTGAAGGTGTTTTAAAAAACAACAAAGAAGAGTCCCACTGAGCCACTTTTCTGATACAAGATATCATTAAATCCAAATGTTTGGGATTAATGGCGTCTTTAAGTTCCTGTATCTCATTGGGTTCAGATTTTTTTATTTCACATAATAGTCTGCTTAGCAATCTCATGTTTGCTCTGATCATATCGTACTGAAGTTCGCCGTGCTTCATAGATTCTGCGTTTGCGAATAAAACAATCAATTCATCATATATCAGATTCCGAGAAATTGGATCATCATTTAAAACAGGCATTATTTTTGTGCGCACAACGTCGTTTGCACTTTTATGCATAAAGCCGGTTTTGGAGCGACCTTGTTTAAGCAAGTCACGAGTTCCTTTCTTATGATCGCTGCCTTTGCAATTATTAATATGACTTCGTATTGTGCTTTTGGGAAAAAATCCAGAACATCCCTTGCAACATATGAAATCAACAACTTCATTTTTAGAATTAACTCGCTTTTGACGGGGCACGATTAGAGTTCCATTATTTAACGATGCATCGATATTATGGATATAATCACCATTTTTTCTAATTTCATCAATAAGTAATCTCCGAGTTTTGTCATTTTTCGGCAGGCATATGAATTTTTGTACTTGCGGCTCATTTTTATGAACAAGCTGCAAGTGACGAGCGAATTTTGTTTGCAACTTATTGCAAAATAAGCAAAAATGTTTCTTACAATTTTTTTGGGTTTTCGCAGTTTGAATAATCAAATCCCTGACATCACTTAGTGGAGTTTCAGTTGTGTAAGTAAAAACTTGTTTATTGGTTGAATTATTTAAAATGCTGGACTGGTTAGTTATATCCGGAGTATAACTGGAATCGAATCCATGAGTGGAATCTGGACAGTTAGTATTAAGCGATTGAAATGTATCATTTATCGTTGAATGATTTTGATTTTTTGCCGATGAATCTAGCCTATCATAGCCAAATTCGTTAAGTAGTTCCAAAGATCTTCTATTAGTCGATGAATTTTTAGTTGTATTGATAAATTCTTCGGATGCATCTATTTGAATATATTTAATAATAAATATATAACGAGGAATCCATATTAATTATTACTGGACATAATTCAATATTTTAAGTAAATATTTCGTATCTAATATAGTAGCACCAGGAGCTGTGCCTATATACATATTTAAGAACATTTATTTTACTTAACTTTCAGACCTGTAAGGATGTGATAGTATGACATAGTGTATACCTCCACTTCACTTGCAGTTAATTAATCATTCGGATGTGTCTCTATTACATCTTATATTTTAATGTATACAATTATTTTTATATTACGTTAAGCAGAATGAACGTTATTAAAAAATGTATATCTGTACTGATCATGATAAGCATTTTATTTATATATAGATAAATATTTATATTTTTCATTACCTTTACTAGAAACATATTAATATGAGACGAGAACAAGACAGCTGATAGGAACACAAACTAGCTGGAACGAACACGAATCAGTTAACAAACTATAAATTGGGTGATGTCAAGTATATAAAGTTAGCATTAGTAAATAAATATTAAAATTAGCAAAAAACGGTTTAGATATGTCGGGAGGCATATAGCTTAAAAGAGAATATACTAATCCAAGTAACGCAATGACGGATTGTTTCTTTGATATAGTAATTTTATGATAAGTTAATCAGATCTTACCAATATGAAAAATTTTTAATTCATAACATATAAGGTATTGAATCTTTTAATGTATATCTTCAGATTCTGGCTTTGAAACTGTGCTAATCAAAATTATACACATTTAACGCTTAAAATTGTGAAGGATTGCATTTATTTGCTGTGTCACTATTTGACTTATCTTTAAAAGTCAAATTTAACATTAGAATTTTAAACGGACATTAATATTGCAAGTACTGGATTTATCTTCATTCGTTGCTGATTCACTTTCATTTAATTTAGTGCCTGCTTCTAGTGTCTATAAATATTTTAGGTATAAGGGAAAGTTTCCTTTCATTTTTGTTTCATAATTTTGTGTTTAATTGCAATGAGTCCATAATATTTTTGCTTACTCTTTTATTAAAGTTGTAAGGTTCGTTGCGACTGAAGGTGTTTTTAAAAAAAACTTCGAAGAACTGAGCAACTTTTCTGATACAAGATATTAAATCCAAATGTTTGGGATAAATGGCGTCTTTAAGTTCCTATATCTCATTGGAATCCGATTTTTTATTTCATGTAATAGTCTGCTTATCAATTTCATTTTTGCTCTGATCATATCGTACTGAAGGTCGCCGTGCTTCATAGAGTCTACGTTTGCAAATAAAATAACGTCACTTGCACTTTTATGCATTGGGCAGGTTTTAGATCGACCTTGTTTAAGCAAGTCACGAGTTCGTTTTTTATGTTCGCTGCCGTTGCAATTATTTATGACTCCGCATTGTGGTTTTGGGGAAAAATCCAGAACATCCCTTGCAACATTTGACAAAATATTAGTCTTTAGAGTTAACTGGCTTTTGACAGGGCATGATTAGAGTTTCGTTATTTAATTATGCATCGATATTATCGATTTTATCGCTATTTTTCCAAATCTCAATAATAAGTTATCTGCTAATTATATCATTTTTCAAGGGTCATAAAAATGTTTTTACTTGCAGCTAATTATTATGTACGAACTGCAAGTGACGAGCTAATTTTGTTTGTAATTTATTACAGAAAAAGCAAAAATAAAAGTTACAATTTTTTGGGTTTTCGCAGTTGGAATAATCAAATCCCTTACATCACTTAGTGGAGTTACAGTTGTGTACGTTGAACCTTTTTTTTGTTGGAACACTTTATATAGTGCTGGACTTACTTATATCCGCAGTATAGTTGGAATCAACTACTTGGGTGGAACGTAGATAATTAGTACCAAGCGATTGATATGTATAGAATGCTTTTGCTTTTTTGATGGTGAGACTGGCCAACAAGAGGCCAGGCAAGGCATAAGTATTTTATTTATACATTTATTTCTTTTACATATTAATATAAGACGGACACAAGACAGCTGAATCAAACACATAATAGCTGGAGCAAACACAAAACAGGTAAGAATCCATAAGGTGAGTATTCTCAAGTATATAAAGTTAGCTTTAGTTAAAATATACAAATATATATAAATAATATAAATAATATATAATAAGGATGTACGTCAGAAGGCATATGGCGTACAAGAGAATATTCTAATTTAAGAAATGTAATGACAAATTGTGTATATTATATAGTATTTTTATGATAATTTCCTCAGATGTTGCCAATATGATTAACTCATAATACAATTTAAGACTGAACACTCAATAATAAATATATCACAATATATAACTCTGCCAGAAATTTTATGCAAATGATTTTTTATTTAGTCCTATTGGGCTTAATTTACTTATTTGCATACATACCGAAAGCTTCAAATTGGCCCGGGTTGCACTTATTTGTTGTGTCACTTTCTAAATTAAAGTCTGCTACTGGCGCGCCTTTAAAAGACAATGTTAATTAATTAATTTTAATATGACGTTAGTGTTTTACTTACTGGATTTATCTTCGTTAGTTGTTGATTCACTTTCACTGAACTTAGTGGCTGCTTCTAGTAATTCTATAAATATTTTATGTATTATTAATTTAAAAGTAACAAAATTGTTATATATGTACACACCATTATTAAGTTTCTGACATTGCTTCTCCAATATTTCTCGATCTTCTAAAGAAATATAAGAACATATACATACAAATACATATAATTATTGAAGGGAGAAATGTCAAGCCCAACTTACCATTCGAATCAATAATTTCCGCTTCAAAACTGCCTTTGCTGAATTTTGCAATGCAAATTTTACACCCTTCGTCTATTTTAATTTTTTTTTTTGGCAATACATAATATTGCTCGCACTTAATTAAGAAATACATCCTCTCGCACGCTTTCCAGAAATTTAATGGCGCCAAGTTTTCGAGCTACGCGACGAGTCAACACACGACAAGTCAAGTCATTTCTGTAAATATACTTTTAAGGCAGCTCTGCACTATCAAATTGAATACTCGAAACGCGTTCATTTTGCTCGTTTAATGGTAATCGATATTTATGCAATTAAAATAAGAGTAAAATAAGATGTGAGAAATATATTTGATTGATGATGGATGGTGATCACGAAAGCGGTCATAAAGAATAACTGCTAGCGGAAATAACTGTTTTAATTGGGAAAAAAATTAAGCCCATTTTTTGTTAATAGATTCTTATTTTCATGCTACTATCGATATCTTACTTACATGTGAAGCAAGGTTTGTATTACGTCATAATACAAATAGAAAATACATTTTACTCTTCATGCATTATTATTAAACATTTCATGTTGCTTAATTAAACTAAGTTAATAATAATGCTTATAAATATTAAATAATTATTTCACTAAATTACCTATAGATGCCCGATTAATTGTAAGCATTTTTAACTAAAGACTCTAACTTAAAAATACGTTTTACATATATGGGCCTTGTACGTGATTTGAGTTAATAAAAAAACCAAGCTTATAAATAAAAAATTTGTTTAATTTTTTATACTAAGATCACGTACAAATATATTTATAACAAAATTTTATTAGGTAAGAGTCGATAGTTAAATTTTCTTACGATAACTTGACTTTGGTCAAGATATCTTGAAAAAAAAAAATTATTTTTTCTTACAACTTAATTATCGACCAATCGTTCCTCTAGCAATTATACGTTAAAATGGTCCGATGTTGACATGATTTTGCGTATATATGAGGAGTATAGTATAACTAATAAGTGCCGAGTTTGGTCAAGATATTTTAAAATACGAAAAAATTTGTCATACAACAACTTAGTTTTCGACCGATCGTCCCCATGGCTGCTATATGTTAAAATGTTCCTATGTTAACATGATTTTGAGGAGGAGTTAGTCAAACTAATAGGTGCCGAGTTTTGTCAAGATATCTTGAACAACAAAAATGTTTTCCATACAACAACGTAATTTTCGACCGATATTTCCTATGGTGTGTAACAGGCAGAAGGAAGCATCTCCGAGCCTATAAAGTATATATATTCTTGATCAGCATCAATAGCCGAGTCGATCTAGCCATGCCCGTCTGTCTGTTCGTCCGTCCGTATGTATGAACGCAAGGATCTCAGAACCTGTAAGAGCTAGAGATTTGAAATTTTTTGCTGTTGGACCTCCTAGGTCCCGCGCAGATCGAGTTTGTTTCCGATATTCAATAACATGCCGCGTTTCCATGTAATCGATAAAAATCGATATCGAAGTCTGATTTTTTGAGAAAATTGGGCAAATAATAAGAGCTATAGTCCCCAAATTGACTCGTAGCTTGCAGAATAGAATGTATATATCAAGTATCTTTTCGTTTTATATATATCACCCCCTCCCCTTTACTGTGTCGAAAGAAGATGGTTTAGGGTATTCCCTAGTCGGGAGCTTCCGACTAGAGCCTCTTACTTGTTTTAACATATGTTCTGCGTGCATAAGAAAGAGGAACTTTTGCAAAGTTTCATAAAAATAGTTTCAAAACGGAAAGACTAGTTCTCATAGAAACAGACAGACGAACAGGCGGACATGGCAATATCGACTGGGCTGTTGATACTGATCAAGAATATATATACTTTATGGGGTCGGAGATGTCTTCTTCTATGCGTTACATATTTCACGACAAAATTATAATACCCTCTTCAAGGGTATAACAAGGCCTACACATAAAATATTTGTTTTATTTTTCAATAAACTCAGAATACATAAAATGCCCAAATATATTTAAAATATATTTTATTGAGTCTTTAGGTAAATTTTCTTACAATTAATCGAGCATATATCGGTAATTTAGACAAACATGTATTTTATAAATATAAGCATTATTATTAACTTTGTTTAATTAAGCAACATTATAACATATAATTGCTAGAGGAACGATTGGTCGATAATTAAGTTGTAAGAAAAAATAATTTTTTTTTTCAAGATATCTTGACCAAAGTCAAGTTATCGTAAGAAAATTTAACTATCGACTCTTACCTAATAAAATTTTGTTATAAATATATTTGTACGTGATTTTAGTATAAAAAAATAAAACAAATTTTTTATTTATAAGCTTGGTTTTTTTATTAACTCAAATCACGTACAAGGCCCATATATGTAAAACGTATTTTTAAGTTAGAGTCTTTAGTTAAAAATGCTTACAATTAATCGGGCATCTATAGGTAATTTTTATTATTAACTTAGTTTAATTAAGCAACATGAAATGTTTAATAATAATGCATGAAGAGTAAAATGTATTTTCTATTTGTATTATGACGTAATACAAACCTTGCTTCACATGTAAGTAAGATATCGATAGTAGCATGAAAATAAGAATCTATTAACAAAAAAAGGGCTTAATTTTTTCCCAATTAAAACAGTTATTTCCGCTAGCAGTTATTCTTTATGACCGCTTTCGTGATCACCATCCATCATCAATCAAATATATTTCTCACATCTTATTTTACTCTTATTTTAATTGCATAAATATCGATTACCATTAAACGAGCAAAATGAACGCGTTTCGAGTATTCAATTTGATAGTGCAGAGCTGCCTTAAAAGTATATTTACAGAAATGACTTGACTTGTCGTGTGTTGACTCGTCGCGTAGCTCGAAAACTTGGCGCCATTAAATTTCTGGAAAGCGTGCGAGAGGATGTATTTCTTAATTAAGTGCGAGCAATATTATGTATTGCCAAAAAAAAAAAATTAAAATAGACGAAGGGTGTAAAATTTGCATTGCAAAATTCAGCAAAGGCAGTTTTGAAGCGGAAATTATTGATTCGAATGGTAAGTTGGGCTTGACATTTCTCCCTTCAATAATTATATGTATTTGTATGTATATGTTCTTATATTTCTTTAGAAGATCGAGAAATATTGGAGAAGCAATGTCAGAAACTTAATAATGGTGTGTACATATATAACAATTTTGTTACTTTTAAATTAATAATACATAAAATATTTATAGAATTACTAGAAGCAGCCACTAAGTTCAGTGAAAGTGAATCAACAACTAACGAAGATAAATCCAGTAAGTAAAACACTAACGTCATATTAAAATTAATTAATTAACATTGTCTTTTAAAGGCGCGCCAGTAGCAGACTTTAATTTAGAAAGTGACACAACAAATAAGTGCAACCCGGGCCAATTTGAAGCTTTCGGTATGTATGCAAATAAGTAAATTAAGCCCAATAGGACTAAATAAAAAATCATTTGCATAAAATTTCTGGCAGAGTTATATATTGTGATATATTTATTATTGAGTGTTCAGTCTTAAATTGTATTATGAGTTAATCATATTGGCAACATCTGAGGAAATTATCATAAAAATACTATATAATATACACAATTTGTCATTACATTTCTTAAATTAGAATATTCTCTTGTACGCCATATGCCTTCTGACGTACATCCTTATTATATATTATTTATATTATTTATATATATTTGTATATTTTAACTAAAGCTAACTTTATATACTTGAGAATACTCACCTTATGGATTCTTACCTGTTTTGTGTTTGCTCCAGCTATTATGTGTTTGATTCAGCTGTCTTGTGTCCGTCTTATATTAATATGTAAAAGAAATAAATGTATAAATAAAATACTTATCCCTTGCCTGGCCTCTTGTTGGCCAGTCTCACCATCAAAAAAAGCAAAAGCATTCTATACATATCAATCGCTTGGTACTAATTATCTACGTTCCACCCAAGTAGTTGATTCCAACTATACTGCGGATATAAGTAAGTCCAGCACTATATAAAGTGTTCCAACACAAAAAAGGTTCAACGTACACAACTGTAACTCCACTAAGTGATGTAAGGGATTTGATTATTCCAACTGCGAAAACCCAAAAAATTGTAACTTTATTTTTGCTTTTTCTGTAATAAATTACAAACAAAATTAGCTCGTCACTTGCAGTTCGTACATAATAATTAGCTGCAAGTAAAAACATTTTTATGACCCTTGAAAAATGATATAATTAGCAGATAACTTATTATTGAGATTTGGAAAAATAGCGATAAAATCGATAATATCGATGCATAATTAAATAACGAAACTCTAATCATGCCCTGTCAAAAGCCAGTTAACTCTAAAGACTAATATTTTGTCAAATGTTGCAAGGGATGTTCTGGATTTTTCCCCAAAACCACAATGCGGAGTCATAAATAATTGCAACGGCAGCGAACATAAAAAACGAACTCGTGACTTGCTTAAACAAGGTCGATCTAAAACCTGCCCAATGCATAAAAGTGCAAGTGACGTTATTTTATTTGCAAACGTAGACTCTATGAAGCACGGCGACCTTCAGTACGATATGATCAGAGCAAAAATGAAATTGATAAGCAGACTATTACATGAAATAAAAAATCGGATTCCAATGAGATATAGGAACTTAAAGACGCCATTTATCCCAAACATTTGGATTTAATATCTTGTATCAGAAAAGTTGCTCAGTTCTTCGAAGTTTTTTTTAAAAACACCTTCAGTCGCAACGAACCTTACAACTTTAATAAAAGAGTAAGCAAAATATTATGGACTCATTGCAATTAAACACAAAATTATGAAACAAAAATGAAAGGAAACTTTCCCTTATACCTAAAATATTTATAGACACTAGAAGCAGGCACTAAATTAAATGAAAGTGAATCAGCAACGAATGAAGATAAATCCAGTACTTGCAATATTAATGTCCGTTTAAAATTCTAATGTTTAAATTTGACTTTTAAAGATAAGTCAAATAGTGACACAGCAAATAAATGCAATCCTTCACAATTTTAAGCGTTAAATGTGTATAATTTTGATTAGCACAGTTTCAAAGCCAGAATCTGAAGATATACATTAAAAGATTCAATACCTTATATGTTATGAATTAAAAATTTTTCATATTGGTAAGATCTGATTAACTTATCATAAAATTACTATATCAAAGAAACAATCCGTCATTGCGTTACTTGGATTAGTATATTCTCTTTAAGCTATATGCCTCCCGACATATCTAAACCGTTTTTTGCTAATTTTAATATTTATTTACTAATGCTAACTTTATATACTTGACATCACCCAATTTATAGTTTGTTAACTGATTCGTGTTCGTTCCAGCTAGTTTGTGTTCCTATCAGCTGTCTTGTTCTCGTCTCATATTAATATGTTTCTAGTAAAGGTAATGAAAAATATAAATATTTATCTATATATAATAAAATGCTTATCATGATCAGTACAGATATACATTTTTTAATAACGTTCATTCTGCTTAACGTAATATAAAAATAATTGTTATACATTAAAAATATAAGATGTAATAGAGACACATCCGAATGAGTATTACTGCAAGTGAAGTGGAGGTATACACTATGTCATACTATCACATCCTTACAGGGTCTGAAAGTTAAGTAAAAATAAATGTTCTTAAATATGTATATAGGCACAGCTCCTGGTGCTACTATATTAGATACGAATATTTACTTAAATCTTGAATTATGTCCAGTAATAATTAATATGGATTCCTCGTTATATATTTATTATTAAATATATTCAAATAGATGCATCCGAAGAATTTATCAATACACCTAAAAATTCATCGACTAATAGAAGATCTTTGGAACTACTTAACGAATTGGCTATGATAGGCTAGATTCATCGGCAAAAAATCAAAATCATTCAACGATAAATGATACATTTCAATCGCTTATACTAACTGTCCAGATTCCACTCATGGATTCGATTCCAGTTATACTCCGGATATAACTAACCAGTCCAGCATTTTAAATAATTCAACCAATAAACAAGTTTTTACTTACACAACTGAAACTCCACTAAGTGATGTCAGGGATTTGATTATTCAAACTGCGAAAACCCAAAAAAATTGTAAGAAACATTTTGCTTATTTTGCATAAGTTTGCAAACAAAATTCGCTCGTCACTTGCAGCTTGTTCATAAAAATGAGCCGCAAGTACAAAAATTCATATGCCTGCCGAAAATGACAAAACTCGGAGATTACTTATTGATGAAATTAGAAAAAATGGTGATTATATCCATAATATCGATGCATCGTTAAATAATGGAACTCTAATCGTGCCCCCGTCAAAAGCGCGTTAATTCTAAAAATGAAGTTGTTGATTTCATATGTTGCAAGGGATGTTCTGGATTTTTTCCCAAAAGCACAATACGAAGTCATATTAATAATTGCAAAGGCAGCGATCATAAGAAAGGAACTCGTGACTTGCTTAAACAAGGTCGCTCCAAAACCGGCTTTAATGCATAAAAGTGCAAACGACGTTGTGCGCACAAAAATAATGCCTGTTTTAATGATGATCCAATTTCTCGGAATCTGATATATGATGAATTGATTGTTTTATTCGCAAACGCAGAATCTATGAAGCACGCGAACTTCAGTACGATATGATCAGAGCAAACATGAGATTGCTAAGCAGACTATTATGTGAAATAAAAAAAATCTGAACCCAATGAGATACAGGAACTTAAAGACGCCATTAATCCCAAACATTTGGATTTAATGATATCTTGTATCAGAAAAGTGGCCTCAGTGGGACTCTTCTTTGTTGTGTTTTAAAACACCTTCAGTCGCAACGAACCTTACAACTTTAATTAAAAAGTGCGCAAAAATATTATGGACTCATTGCATAAAAACACAAAATCATGAAAAAAAAAAAATAATTAAAGATTTCTTGTTCTATGGAAACCGAAATCCCTCTTTTTATAAACAAAAAAGCTATAGAGATCAGTCAAAGAAAAGAGAGCTCTACCAACTATCTTACCATGTATAAAGAAGACATCAAAAAACTTTTTGATTATGTGATAAAAAAGTCTGAAAATTCTCTTAGTGTGCTGAAAATTAAGTTGATTATTTTGTCATGGACATCGTTAATACAAAGCACACTAATTGGCCTTCAAATTTTTAACCGCCGTAGAGCTGGTGAAATTGAAAGACTAACAATTGAGAACTATCTAACAGGCCACGCCATCGATGAAAATGTGGATAAGAGAAAACTTCGACCGTCTCACGAAAGAACTAGAGAATTGCTCAAAAATACACAAGGTTGACTATCCGTGGAAAACTAAATCGAACTGTGCCAGTGCTGCTCACACCGTTTGACAAGTATTGTATTGAAACTATTCTTAAATATCGTAAATAGCTGGTGTTAAGAAAAATAATGATTACATATTTAGCGTGCCTAACGCCAAGCCTTTAGCAAAGCATATGTACGGCTTGCCCCATTCTAAAAGAATTTGCCCTGGAGTGTGTGGCTCGCTGCCCAGGGGCCTTAAGGGGAACGATGCTTCGAAAGCATTTAAGCTACCTATACATCGATGCTTAACGTCGAAGATGTCCAAATTGATAGGCTTGCCAATTTTTATGGGTCATCATAAAGATATACACAAGAAATCTACAGAAGCCCTGTAACAGTAGCGGAGATTGCCGAAGTATCCCAGATGCTTATGGCAGCTCTTGGAAATAATGTTGAGGATGAAAACACAGTAGCCCTTGATCAGTTAAAAGAAAGTGAGTAATATATTCATCAAGGTTTGAGTGATACTAAGTGTAGGTTTATTGTGTAGAATATAATATTTTAACCTTATCTAATAATTACTTATCCAATAAGCCCTATTGTCCAATGTTTTACAGTATACCTTAAATGTATTTTGCAGATGATCCTTTAGAGGATTTCGGATCAGATTACTTCTGAACAGCGATCAGAAAGCGAATTTAATATTTCCGATGATGAAATTGTAGAAAAATCCAATGCAAAAGGAAAGGCGTCCAAGTAGTGAGTATTGAATTGCAACCTACATATTTTTGTCACGTGCTTACATGCATTGCGATTATCTGTCCTATTTATCCTCATTCGCAAAGTGAAAAAATATATCGTGCTTATTTTGCGGGCCCATTGAAGTTAGAAACTTTGGGCTTGAAATATATACACGTAATATCCACGATAGGTAAAGTGCTACAATTATATAAATGACGACCACTGGGGGCGTTGTAAATCCTAAAAATCGTTTTAAATTGCACAATCGCAAATCTTACAGAATCTTAGAGCTTGACTAACTTTTCATGAATACTATTGATGGACTACTCTGAAGATCGATAAAAATTAGTTTGCCTACGATTGACTGGGTGCGTGGCGAATGTTTAAAAGATATCACCTAATAAATTGTTCTGGTAGGCTGTATTAATCTGTTATTGGTCTATGATTGAGTATTGCGACGGTTGCAACCGACTGCAAAGTTTTTAATATTTTTCTATATTACTAAAACGTTATTCTTTTTCACACTAAATTGTATTAAACTCTATTATTTAACAGGATCATCATTTGGAAAAACGATAAGAAACCGGTGGTCGAATGAAGAGCGTGAAGAAATATACCAGGCTTTTGGCGACCTGTTGTCGCTTAAAGGATTGCCGTCACTTAATCAATGCAACACAGTTATAAATAATTCTACATATCTAAAATGTAGGACACCGGCGCAAGTAAAAACATGGATAGATAATCAGCGCAAGGCTAAATCAAGGAACTCCGCAAATAGATTAAATAATAAATATGTTGACCATATTAAAATAAGTGGATTATACTTTTTCGTATATTAATATTAATTTATGTTAAAAAATTTTGGAATTAAAAAAAATTCATTTTAAATGCATGTATTTAATAACGTCATTTATGTTAATTCACATTATTAATTTTACTTTAACCTAAAGTGATCCAAACTACATTCAAAATAAATTTGACTCTTAATTTCAATTAAGCCAGTCTGCCACTAAATTTAAAATGTATAAATTTAATAAAATATGCTGAGTCTTACGTGGTTTGCGGTTATATTTATTTAGTTTAGTGAGTTTTTCGAAATTCACTGTTCCCTAGTCCCATAACCTCTATATATGAGTCTCTATATTTATATAAAATCAGTATGTTTT